>NC_081263.1:5475416-6112500 GCF_030490865.1 Poecile atricapillus
AAAAAAAAAAAAAAATACAAGGAAAAAATGTAAACTTTCATAAAGCCTAGTATTTGAAAGGGGAGAAAAAGCATCTGCTTTATGCAAAATGCTCATGAAAAAGCTGGGAGCACCTCATGGACAGAGCATATTCAGAATCACTAAATCAGGGAGGCATGGGAGGGGCAGCAGTGCCAGAGGCCGTGCCCTGGGTTGGGTGGCACTGCTCATGGCTGTGCTGTCACAGGGCTCATCCATGGGTGTTCCTGCTGCCTTCTCCTCCTGGGCACCTCAGCCCTGCTCCTGAGCTGCTCCCTGCTGCCTTGGTCTGCTCTCAGGGCTTTGTGAGGTGTCAGGCAGCCAGAGGAGGAGCAATCTCACCCCTTAACCACCCCACTTTCCTCCTCCTTTAACCTTGAAAGAAGGGGTTCATCACCTTACCAGCTCCAGCCAGACCTGGGAGCCCGGAGCTGCTGCAGATCTGCCACGAGCACTTGGATGCAGGATCTGCCACTTGGATGCAGGATGACATCTGGCTCAGCAGACCCCTACTTTTGATCAGGACTCCAAAGAGCTAATTAATATAGTCATTGCAATGCCACATCCTATTAATTTTAACTTAATCAAGAACAAAGGATGTCTGCACTGCTGAACCGAGCAAATGTGGTCTTAATATGTGGCAGGACTTTCGTACCACCTTGTTCCCTTGGAGAATTTGTTTAATAAGTCCATAACTATTTGAGTATGTTCAATAAGAAATTAACTCACTTTCCCCTCCTATTCAATGATTTTTTCAAAACCATCTTATAAAAATGCAGCTCACACAGCTGCTGGGAAAGTTTAACTCATTACTCGCATCATTATTGATTCCTCCTTCAAAGACCTTACATTTTATCCCCACAGGGGTAATTTATACATTTTAATAAACTCATTTAATTCCAAAAAAAAGAAACTCAATCCTTTGAGTTTTCCAGGTTTCATTTTTTATTGCTGTCAGTCACGGGCTTGTGATACTGTCATACTTGTTCCTTAAATCCAAGTGTGTCAAGTTTGATAAAGCACTGTAGGCAGAAGAAGGATAAGTTTAGACTAATAAAGAGATTATTTGACCTCAAGGTACATTGATGGGGAACTGTGTATGCCCCAAACACACTTAATAGACTGCACCTACTAACCTAAGGAGCAAACTCTGCCTCAGGCTTGTCTCCCTCACAGCTTGCAGGTGTTTCCTGGCCAATGCAGGATGGAAAATCCCTTGAAAGGCAAACAAGAAAAGGTAGAAATTTGCTCAGTAAGTGTCTCAGAGTGCAGCAGTCCAGAGGAGCTGGGCACCTGGCCAGCCTGGCACTCTGAACACAGCCTGGAGATCAAACCATGCCAGGAAACAAACCCTGTAATACCTGAGGCTCCACGAGGCTGAGAGGAGCTGCAGCAGAGAAAAACTGAGAAAAAGCAGCAGAAAAGTAACCAAGTTCCCTTCTCCTTTGGGATAAGCCCTTTTTTTCCTGCCTTGAAAGTCTAATTGAATTTTCTTTGCTCCCATCCTCAGCAGCCCAAGGGGAGGCTCCAGCACAGCCTCCTGCCTGCTCAGCCTTTATGGAGAAAATCCATAAGCAGAGTGTGGGGATGGGGAGAGGGAAGCAAAAGTGTCCACAATACTTCCAGCACTCACAGAGCTTGGGCTGACACCATTCACCTCACAAAAAAGGATATTTTTCCCCCTAAAAAGAGTTTCTCAGGGCACCAAGGATGGAAGTTGCCACCACTTTTCCCTTCAGCAAATCATGCAGATGAGCAGAGCTGCACAGTCCACTGTTAGCAGCTCTCACACTTGGGGCTGCAGTCAACAGGGGGAACAGTGTTTGACTTAAATATGGCCTTTAATTTATTTATAACTGCATATCCACCACTCAGTATCATATTTAATGCAAATAACATTCAAGTGAAATCCCCACTGAGAGGCACATTATGAAGATTAACAGCCTGGCTTTTCTATTACTCTGGTTTATACGCTGTGGATTTGTGCCCTGTGCTTTGTAGGCAATTGCTGGCAATATTTGAATCCAAAAATCTATATCTAAGCCTGCTGTTTTGCAAAAATCAGTTCCTGAGAACCTGCTTGTGATTCCACAGTCAAGGAAAAGGGCTGGAGGCATGAAAACCCCTGGGAAATGCTGACATCCAGGTAGGTGAGGACCTAGAGAGGCTATTTTTGCTGGTCATGCAATAGGGCATTGGGGAAGGGTTTATTTCTTTTAATCATATAACCCACTTTGCTTTTAAACAGGCTGTCAGGAAAATTAATCTCGCCAAGTTTAAGATGATACTGAACATATTCTCATGGCCTGAAATTATCTGGAGCTGGTTTATTCCTTTGGATCTTCATGTGGTGAATTCGTCAGGTGTAATGCCATGGGCCCAGCACCTCATTATGGAATTTTCTAGTAGGTTTGCCTGGGTTTGTATCTGTTTTGGGTCTGTTCCTCCCTCTGTTCACCTCTCATGGAGGAGAAACGTGACTAACATCACACTAAAATGTGGCCAAAGCTGTTTGTTGCTCCTGCAGAGTGACACCACTTGTTCCCTGTGCCATCATGCAGACACTGGCTCTGTCACTGCTGCGCTTGCCTCTTGCTGAGAGCTTGTCTCTTGTGGCAAAGGGGAAGGGAAACCTCTCCCCTCCTTTCTCCAAGAGGGAGTCAAGCAGTGGGGAGACTCCCAAGGGCAGCTGTTGCTTGAGGGCAGCGTTGGAGGATGAGAAGGGAACAACCAGCTTTAACTGGAGAGAGGTCAGTGCAGTGGCAGCAGGGCCAGAAACACTGCCTGATGTGATGGCTGTTTTCTAAGAGCATCCTGGAACCAAGGAAATACCATTTATTCTCTAGTATCTAGCAAGAAAGGGAGTTTGTTTGAAGACAGAGCACTAGCAGCTGCAATAGCCATTTTTCTGAGCTGAAGGAAACAGCAGAAGCCTATTAGACCTTGTGTCACTGCTGAATACTCTGCTTGGGAACAGCAAAAAGCTCACAGAATTTTCAACTGAGCTCCATTATGGGTACATTTTCCCTCAGTTCATCACAAGCCAAAGTATAGGGGTGTCACCAACAGTGTGTCCCAGGGAAGTGCTTCCAGTGAGAACAAAACCACAATTACCCAAAGAAAAGGGCTTTGCCAAGGGCCAGGACAGAGAGGAGATAAATAATAACAGCAAAACAGAGAGGCTGGGGCTGCCAGCACCCACTGCCCAAGCTCAGCTCCCTGCCACAAACCCTCCCTGCTCCTCTCAGATCCCACCAGGTCCCACTGGTGGTTCCTGTATTGTCCTGTTCCAACAAGGGTTCAGCTTGGTGCCACCCCTTGCCAGCCTGCTCCTCCAGTTCCCCCTCTGTAGGTTCCCACTGGGTGAGGGCCAGGCTGGCAGCTCAAGGAGATGCTTGGAAGGAGAGGAGTGTTTCAGGTTAAAAACAGGGAAGGGGCTTCAGGACAGAGCTGTGACTGAGGGAGCTGCTCTGAATTTTTATATGAAAGAACAGGAATCTTGCTCACCAGTGATATTAATGATAGGGGTCCTGCAGGAAAAGAGAAGCAAGATGAAATATGGCAGGGGCCATTTATTTTTGAGAATGAGATGCCAGGTGCATTACTGCTTTGCAGTTCTGTCTCTTCCCAACAAATGAGTCTCCCACCCATCCCTCCCTGCCTAGCCTGAGTTCCTGCACAAGGGGTAGAGATTGATCTGCAGGGAATGGCTTTATCAGAGGGAGATGAGGCAGAAGGGCTTTCCCTTCCATGATTGCTTTTATCTTCCCTCTTCCCCCTGTTATCAATGGAGTTGCTGCAAGACAGTCACAGATACAGTGAGCAGCCAGAAATAAAGCTTGCTGCAGTCTTCATTACTTTAAAAAGAGTGTGTTTGGGAAAGGAAAAATCACTGCTCATACCCCAGAGGTTTTCTCATATCATGTAGTGCTGTGCTAGACTTCATCTCTTAAATATTGCCCAGGCAAAAGTTGTTTTTAAGGGCCCTCAGGAGCTACCCTCCTCATTGTGGGGTTATGTCTCTGTGCTCTTGCATAAACCAAGTTCAAATAACATTTCTCTTTTCTGCTCCAAAGGTTGCTGCTTTTTCCTCCCATGAAATAATGAAAAAATTTGTTAAACTCGTCAACTATTTAGGGGAAAATGCAATTTACTCAGTTTCAATTAAAAGAAAACACCCAAAGCAATAAAAAAACACTGGCAGCCTATAAGAAGTAGAAGCAAAGAGGCAAGGGCAGAAACAGGGCAAGAAATGACAGTTTTATAAACCTCCTGCTGGGTAGGGATAGAAGAGGTCTTTGTGCCTGCAAAACAAAACTGTTTTTTTCTGTAAAGCAACTATTGACTGGAGCTCTACAACTGCAGCTGGAGCTGTGCACAGCAGCCACACGCCTGCAAACAGACTGACTTCCTCCCTCCTGAATTCACAAGAGACAGGCAATGCCTTCCCTTGCTGCTCTAAATCAGAGCTGTGCTCTCAAATTCGAGAAAAAAAACTAAAACATTCCAGGTGATTTTTCAGGAGGAGGAGTTATTTCAGGTGATTTGAAAGACTTCTTTTTTTCTTTTTTTTTTCCCCCCAGTTTCCCAGGGCTGCAGCAGCGTGGCTGTGCCAGGTGCCTTTAGCTGGGGCTGTGTCTGTCAGGGTGCAGTGCCTGATTTTCCATGTGGATTTGCAGTAACACCTTTCCTAAGCCAGCAGAGAGGAGCTTGCTTAAAAGGCCACGTGTATTGATCGGGCTGGAGAGATTATCCTGACTTGTGACCTGTGGGTCCTGTTGAGACAAGATTGAAGAGCAGCTGAAAATCTTCTGGGCATTAATTCCATTCCAGCATTGGGCTTCTTTCCTCTTTGGGAGGCTGGTCCACACCTCAGTTCCTCACACTTTTGAGGGTCAGCCTCTGCTCCCAGGCACTGAATGATAGGATGAGGTGAAACAGCCTCAAATTGCACCAGGGGAGGGCCAGCTTGGATGTCAGGAAAAATTTCCATACTGAGTGGCTAAGCAGTGGTGATTCTATGAAAACCTTAATAGTTAGCAGATTTCCCTCTCTTTCTGTCCTACAAATTTCACAAATTTCCAAGCACACTTGGAAAACCTGCTCATGCTCCATGGAGCCATCACATCGAGCGATCAGCTCCAGCATCCTCAGGAGCAGTGCTGCTCTCCTGCCAGGACCCAGCATCTCAGCAGCAGGGAAACCACTCAGGTGGAGAAGGAGCCTTCCTGCCTGGCTGCCTTCACTTCCAACCAGACACCAGTCCCAAAGAGGGGGCTGGTGTTGAGGTGGGGCTGGTGTTGAGCTCCTCGGAGCTGGGTGATCCCAAAGCTTGGGAATCACCCAGGAATGGGTTTGGCTTTCAAAGGCCTCTTCACCAGTGGTGAATCACAGAATCACAGGATGGTTTTAGCTGGAAGGGACCTGAAGACCATCTCATTCCAAGCCCCTGCTGTGGGGGACCAAGTTGCTCCAAAACCCTGTCCAGCCTGGCCTTGGACCCTGCTGTGGGTGGCATCCCAAGAGGCTGGTGGGGAGAAAATCCCCCAGCCCTTTCTGGGAATGAACTTGATGAAAATTATTACCAGCAAACATCAAGAAAGAAGCCTTGAATAATTACTTTCCAGGCTGTGGCAGTGGTTGTTTTGACAGAGTTTTGATGCCTTCATTTGATATTCCATTGTAGCTTTGCTGGAGATAAATGATCTCATAGAAAACAGGGCTTTTGTGTCTGGTCACAAAGAATTATTTGCAAAGACTGCTCAGGGAAGTAGAGTACTTATCCAGGGAGACAAGAATTTCAGCAGAAAATAACCATGGCTTTTTCATTTGTAATTCTAGCTGCAACTTGTCAGAAATCCTCCTCCATCCAAGTTGATTGGGCTGGAAATGGGGTAAACCAGTGATAAAATGTGGACTGGTCACCCCTAAGAAAGCAGCTTGTTCCAAGAATTACTCACAAAATACTTCCAGCTTCTCCTTCTGCTCACAATGTGGTGTGCACCAAAACCTGGGATGTTTTTAGGAGCACGTGGTTAAGGCGGTAATTTAGATGTGGAGTTGCTGCCCTGCCAGCCTCTCACACATGTTGGGTGAAGTTTTGTGTTTAAATTGTTTTAAGGTGAATGAGATAAACTTGCCTGGAGCACCAGCACCAAGCCCAGCAAAAAAATGGGCTTACTAAATAAACAGAGATTTCCCTGTTATTAGTGCTGTTTAGATAACTTTGAAATGCTTATTTTTCAAAGTAAATGACTTACATAACCCTTTCCCCTATTTTTGGCTCAAGAAGGAGTCAGTGAATTTTCTGTTTCAGAGCAGAACATTTGTGCTTTTCACCATGATTCAGGGAACAATTTTTTAGCCTGAAACTGGTGTGTGGATGATTCACAGTGACACATTTTGTGTTGGCAGCAGGCCCCGCCTCGAAAGCCTCGATGCACCGTGTGGTCTGGGCTGTGCCTCTCCAAAATTTGGGCTTGAAGTTGTGCTGAGTCTGGGGGAACCAGGCTGATCCCTGGACCACACCAGAGTGCAAGCTGACATCAGAACTGCTCTGTGACAGCCTTTCTTGTCAGAGTGCATCCTTATACTTGTGAAAAGTTTCATGTGTTATTTTACTTCCAGCTTTCCCTTTCTTTTGTTCTACTTTCCATCATGGTTTACATGTTCTCCATTTTTTTGATGTTTTCTGGGCATCTTTTGGTTTGGAGCTCTGGGGTTTTTTTTCTTCTTTTATTTTTAAAATAAAACAGGCAGGATTGGAGTGTGGGCTGGGTCTGCTTCCCAGAAGGCTGTCCTTGCTGCACTGGAAGGGAAATAATTTCCCACCCTAGCTGTCCCTGGCTTTCATCACTGAAAGTGAGAAGAGATGGAATTGTGCAAAAAGTGTTGTGGAAACTGTGCTGTGTAACTCTCCCTTTAGTGTGTGATCCTCCAAAGTCATTACATGCAGCTCAGGAACCTCAGACTGCTACAACAATGGCATTCTCCTGTAGCTTTCTATTTCCATCTAATTAAAATGTTATTGTTTCATTCATGTTAGTTTGCATTTTAAATAAGGAGATAGGGACGGAGGGGCTGATTGGTAACTTATTCTCTGTGTGAGTAAAGATTAGCACTAATCACCCTGTCATACTTGTGCTTTCCTCTTCCTTATGCATCTCAGACATCAAATTGCAAAAGAAGGGGAGGAAGAAGCTGGGGTTTGATGACACTGATTTATTTCCTCTGCTGGGTGTCAGGAGGGCAAGGTGACATGCCCTTGCCCACTGCTTGGGTAGTCACTGCCTGCACGAGTTGCATTTTGAGGAGTGAAGGAATGTTCATCCCAAAAACAAAGCTCTGCTTTGGAATTTAATGGGCTTCCATCTCCTCTTGCCTTTAATTTGTGCTGTGCCTTATCACCTGCCTCTTCACTGTGCCAAGAGAGGGCAGGGAGGAGAGCAGGGCTGGGCACGTGTGGAAACATCCCCATTGGAAACATAACTCGAAATAGTCTCCATTAAAACGTGGAGTGGCTCAGCAGCACCTCAGAGCCATGATTTGCTCCCAAAACAGCCAGGATGCAGCAGGCACCATCCATCCATCCCCAGCACCCTGGGGAAGCTCAGCAGCTCAGGCTCCACCAGCCCTCCCTGATCCCTGGTCACAAAGCCCCTCAGCCACGGGGATGATGCTGGCTGGAGGTTTGGGCACACGAGCTGGGAGCAGAGGTGTGATACCCAGCCCAGCTGGGCATGGAGGGGGATTCAGCTGCAATCTGGCCATTTAAAACCTCCCCTGCTCCGAGGCTTCCTGCAGCCCTGGAGCACGTGTGCCTTTGGAGGGTATTTTTAGCAAACTTCGGTTTACTGAGGGTCACAGAGAAGTAGAGCATCAGCATCTGGAGGAGCTGTCATTCCACTTCCAGTCTTGCAGGAGTAACACATTGACTTATTTATGAGAGCAGTCAGCTCCCCTCTCCCTGTGTGTAACAATCTGCTTTACCTCTCCCAGCTCAGAGAAATAATTTTATTGTCAACCATTCTGTGCCTTTAATAAAACCTTAAAACAAGTTAAGCAAGCTTTGAGGGAAATGGAAATGTTCCCAGATTTTATTTTATTTTTCATTCTTTCTAAAATAACCCACTCCTTCACTGTCTAAACCAGCGAGCAGTAATCACTGGTCTGGCCAAAAGGAGGGGGAGGAAACGACTTACTTTACAAGACAACATCCAAATACTTTGTGCCCAGTAGGAGAAGCTTAATCTATTAGCTGGAAAATGCCCGTGTCAAGAATGACTAATCTAAGACCAAATGATACCTGGAAAATGAAGATATGCAATGCTCCCTGCAGAGAAAGATCCATCAAAATGAAAGGACAGGCTGTTTCCTCCTCCTTTGTTTCAGTCCAGATTAACTTTCTTCATTTCTACGCATTTTTTTTTTTTTCTGGATGGGGGCGGGAGAGGCAAAATACTCCGAAGGCACTTGTAGGTCACGCTTGAAAGCAAAGTTGCCTTGCTGTCACAACCTCTGCACCCAAGTGCTGAGCCTCACAAAAGCTTTGGGGGAAATCTTGACCTTCTCTGCCGTGGCAGGAGCCCAGATGAGCTCCTGCCATCAGTTGGGTCAGCAGGCTCCAGATGAGATCAGAGCAGGTGGGTGATCCCAAGGGCACGCTGCTCCCAGCGCTCGTGGGCTGAGTTTCTCCTTCCTCCTCCCTTTCCAGTGATGGGACTTCTGCTTCCATTGTGAAATAATTTGTTTTCAAAGGAGAAAAAGGAGCTTGGGTCAGACCAAGAAGAATGAATTAAGAAATTTATCAGGGATGAGTTAAGCTAAGCAATTAATTCGGGGTTGACCTGCAGCACTTTGTGTGCAAATTAAGCTTCTAGTTTGAGCTGAGGTGGATCATTTTGCTTCATTTTGGGCTTATAACTCATATTTTTCTTCTTTCTTCTTCAGCTTAGGACAATTCTGAAATAAAGCAGAAGTTCAGCATATTTTCTTGTTTAATATTTTGAAAAGAAATGTGTTAGTGTTTCCAGGGAGAAAACAAGTGTTTATTTGAAAACACTGAAATAGTTCAACATTTCCCCCTTTTTTGTCTCTACTGTATATTGAATTATGACAAGTAGCTTTTGATTTCCTCCCAAAAATTCATTTTGCATCAAATTCACCAATCTCTTAAGGAGATTATTTGTCCATAATTGCTGTATTCCTAAGCAAGGGCTGTGTCCTGAACCTCCAGGTTTGTAACTCCCCATCCTTCTGCCTCAGCCTTCGTGGGGTGACTGGTGGAGCTGCTGGAGCTTCAGCCAGGGATCTCCAGAAGTATAAGCACAGGGTTTTATCCTCAGTTTAGAGGCTTCATTCTGCAGGAGTGGTCCAAAAAAAAAACACTGCAAAAGCTGTTGGAGCAAGTCTAAGTTATAGCAGATATTCAAAGCTCATAACACAGGTACTGGAGGTTTCTAGGGCCACAAGATTTGCTTTCACTTTTTCATTTAATTAGTTTTTTCTAATTGCCTTTAGTCAAGGCAATTAGGACTACTTCAGCTATTAGAAACCTCTTACAGGACAAAAACATTTTTCAGTTGTTTTTATAACTTGTGTTCTCACATCTCTTCAGTCCCTGTACTTTTCATTGCCTTACAACAGCGTGTCAAAACTCCTTAAATGCAAAATGATCTTAAATTCTCCAAACAGATCTTCCTGGTAATATTTTTGTACAGCTTTCACTGTGCCACTGTGATGAGTCAAAGCACATCTGATTTGGCTTCATCACTCCCTGAGCCAGGTTCCACTTCTTTTAAGCATTTTAATTAATGTGTAATAAATAAGTAAACTGATACTTAAGTTGTCCCCTAGAAGTTAGGCACAATCTTCTTGGCATTTTCTCTTGATTAATTGTGTTTGAAATATCTATCTTCAGTGTGCCTTTTTTTTTTTTTTTAATTTATTTTGCTTTTGCTCCTTCACTGCTAAAGATCAAATGTTTTTCCTTGCATGTGTCAGGTATAGACCAGAGAGGTCCTGGGGGAAGAGTCTTTAATAAGGTCTCTAATTTGTTCTAAACATATTAATCCAAATAGCACTCAAGTGGCTGGTGCCTCTCCCCCTTTATGTTTGGTTTGTGCTTTTTATTTTGGTTGTGAGACTGGCTGTATCATTAAAGATCAGACCAGCCCCTTTTTTTTCATCCTTATGATTTCTGCTTTACCAAAGGCTGTGCAGCAAAGCAGAATAGCTGAATCCCTGTGCAGCAACAGAGAGGTCCTCACCTGTGAAGCTTTGACACACTCCAATTAGGTTTGAACTCTACCTTTAGAATTAAAGCTGATCCATGCATGTATTCATACAAACAACCATTTTTTCATGCAAAAATGGCTTTATACTTAGACAGAAAAGGGATTTTTGCAGAGCCAACAGCTCTGTCTGCTTGTAGCGAGTGCAGCTGCAGAGACATGGGTGTAGCTGGATGCCCAGGGGTGTGGGATGAGTGAGGAGGGACCTGCACTTCTCAGCCCTCTTGTCTAAGCTGTGAACCTCAAAAATTGGTCAAAGTTGCCATAGACCTGTCTCTGTAGCATTTTTTTCCAAGTTAAGCAGTGCCAGGAAATAGAAGGTAAAATGAATGAGAGCTGTAAGTACAGGAACAAGAAGCAGCAGTGTGTGTTAACCATCCCCACAGGAAAACATCTGCAACAGTGACAGAGTGATGCTCAGCAATTCCTCTGCGCTGGCTGAGCCCTGGCTTTGGTCACTGTCCTTGTCTCTATCACTCACCTGTTGATTGTAAACAGAAGCTCAGCAGGGAGTTGAGTTTTGGGAATGTTTAATTTCTGTCTTAAACAAAATCCAGTGATGCCTTTCTGAGTGGAAACTCAGTACAGTCTAAATGGAGGGAATGATTCACATGGTGAGGCCCTGGCACAGTGTGCCCAGAAAATCTGTGGGTGCTCCAGTCCTGGAAGTGTTCAAGACCAGATTGGACAGACCTTGAAGCAGCCTGGTCTAGTGGAAGGTGTTCCCATGGGGAATGGAATGGGATGAAAGGGGAATGAATGGGGAATTCCACAGGGCCTGGAATGAGATGAGCTTTAAGGTGAGCCTTCTGTGAGTCTGTGATTCCCATCAGATTTACCTGCAGTGCTTCACCTTTTCCAGCATTTAACTGCAGTAAACATGAAGGAAGCAGCATTTGCCTCCTTACTAACATCTAGTTTTGAAACCAGTTAAAAGACAGGAGACAATTGGAAGGAAAATGTGCAGTGATTCTTCTTTTCCTGCCCATGGTGCTGCCTTTGCTGAGCGCCGCTTGCCCGACACTTTGTGAGTCATTGCTACACAAGAGAGCTCAGAGTTCAGTGTGAAAGCAGCACTTTTGTTCTTGCACACTCTTATTTAATATCCCTCCTCCTCCTTCAGCACTTCCAGTGCCAGTGGAATCATTGAGAACATGGATGTTTTAATTTCCATGACTCGGTTTCTAAGTTGGCAGCACACGCCAACAGAGGTGTCACCTCTCCAAGGTACTGCAAATTCCTTTAAACTGCCATGACAAGGCCCAGTTCTCTCTGCACTGGTGTAAAGGCAATTTTTTGTCCTGAAATCCAAATTTTGCTTCATTCATTTATAATATTCATGCACTCAGTCTGCCAGCCTGGCATTTCAGGTCCCCTGTGGATGTTTTTATTACCTTTACTCAAGGCAGTATTGCATGGGAGTTAGACTGAGGCATGGAAACTGAGATTCTCCAGGGTGACTGGAAGGCTTCATTTATAAATAAACCTTGCTAGAAAACAGAGAAAGTCACTGTGGAAATGCTTGGGAAGAAGAGGTTTAGGCCAGACCTAGTAACTTTCTGCCTCTGTCTATTTACCTGAAAAGCAGGAATTATAAAAACTTTCTTGTGCCCAGAAGGGAATGGATGGTTTTGCTTAATGAGTCACTTAATATCTTTGTCCATAAAATGATGCATAAATTCATCACACTTCCACCATTTCAGTGCTGTGTATGCTATTCTCTCTCCATGAAAATTCATTGCAGTACCTGAATGCTGAGTGCTAATGAGAATTCTGTGCACTTAAAGGGCTGAAATTAAAATGCTGCAATTACCGAAGTATCTTCCATTAGATGGAATTATTTATGAGAACTTGTCACTTAAAAGACTCTTGGATTTTACTGAATCAAAAATCAAGAAGTTTCAGGCCATTGTCATGTCTTTTTTTCTACCAGAGTGACACAAGATCATCTCTTCTACATTGCTATGAGTTATTTGGGAGAATAAAGTCCAGGGTTTCTTACGAGTCTTCTCTAACCAACATGGAGTCTCTGCAAACAAATCACTGCTGAATTACTTAATTTCATCCTTCTCATGTCTGGTCCTTCATGGAAAGTGAATTTGGAAGGGTTTTGTTGTCCTGGATTAAAATTAGTCCTAGGAACTGACCAGAGGGAACATTGTCCCACCAAATAATTACATTTTCCAGGTTTTTTTTTGAAGAAACAGGCCTGAAATTGGCATCCCTGATCTCCTCTGGTCCATCTTACATTTTTAAAGCTTGGAGTTTCTAAGGCTACACTCAGATCCCGACTGAATGGGGCTTTACTGCAAGCAATTCCTTTTCAAATGGAAGAGGTAAATAATATCAGAAGTGAGCCTGTCATCCATTGCAAACTATTATTTTGTAGGGCAGAGAAAATACCTTTTATTAAAATAATGAACTGAAATGAAAAGCAAGCAGACAAAGTGAGGACCTGGGTGAGTTCCTGGGAAGGCAGGTCCTTCTTTGATCTCAGGTAGGAGCAGACACCTCAGTTCTGGATCAGAAAATCAATCTCTCACTGTAACTGTGGTGCAAAGATGCCCACACAAGAAGCCAAGGACACTCCTGGCAGCAGCAGAGGTACATTTGAGGTACATATTTACTGTCCCTGGGGCAGGGGTGAGCTGGGGGTATCTAACATGCCATAAAAGCAGTGGCAAATTCCATCCTGTGTTAGTTAAAGCAGTGGCAGTGGCTCATCTCTGAAGTAGATGTTTATACTTAAAATAAATTCCTTGCTTTAAGGGTAGAAAGGGTCACAGTGTATCTTGATTTTTTATTAGCCTTTTGCAAATAGAAATTATTTTAAAAAATGGATAGTGATAATGCTGCTTCTCTGTCCCTGCCTTATTGTTGAAAGAAGAAAAAAGACTGCAGAAACTAATTACATTTGAAGTGTACCTGATACAAAAAAAAAAAAAAAAATAAATAAAAAATTGAAGAAGTCATCAGTCACTGAAAAGAGGAGAATGTTTCATTATGAAGACAATTTGCCCTTTATTGTGACTGATGTGTGCAGGTGTTTGCTTGCTCTGTGCCACTGAGGCTCTGAGCCCGCTGCTCAACACCTGAGCCCATCATGTCCTTCCCATCCCACACTGACCCACGTTCTCACAACATCCTGGAGGAAAAATGGAGCATCTTTAGGACATTTTGAGAGAGAAATCGGCCACCAGAGAGACCCAGACCAGCAAGGGCAGGAGCATCTCGGCTCTTCTGCTTCTCATCTGGGTTTCTGCTCAGGGAAGGGGAGGGGAGTTTGGCACATCTCCCCTGGGAGCTGCCGGTCCCCAGCACAGCTTCCTCCTTGGTCACTGCAGCTGTGCCAAGGCCTCCATGGACATGGGGGCTGCAGAAGAGCAGCAAGAGGACACCCTGCTGTCACTGCCAGAGGGGACAGGGATCCCCCATGGCCTGGAGCCTGCTGCCTTCACCTGGGATAGCCGTGGCCAGCGTGCTTAGGGCTGGCAGCTCAGGGCAGGGAAGGGTCAGCGAGCTCACAGGGTCCCAGCCAGCCAGCACCAAAAAGGCTCTTTCCCCACAGCCCCAGGCATTCTTTCAGCAGGCATCTCCCCGTGCCAAGCTGGGCTCAGGGCGAGCAGAGCTGCTGTGTTTGTGTGGCAGTGAAAGCCAAAATGCTCTGGCTGCCCCGAGCAGAGGCCGGGCACAGCCGTGCCAGCCCAGCACGTGGCACCAACCGTGCCAGCAGCTGCCCCTGCCTTGCTGCCCTCGCTCTGTCCCTTGGGCTGGACGTGGCACATGCCAAAACAAGGCAGTGCTGGGCAGCAGCCCCCACCTCACAGCAGATTTTTTGCGAGGAGATGGAAGGAAAAGGATCAAAGGATGATTTCGCTGTCAAATTTTGTTCGGCGGCATCAAACAGGAGCGAGATGTGTTGGTTCATTGTTAGGTGGCAGAGCCAGGTGCTCCCAGTGTTTCGGATAAGATGTGCTTCATTTCATTCCTTCAGCTTGCTCTGGAGCTGGTTTTTAGTAGTGAACTAAAAACATAAAAAAAATAAAGACTAAATACTCGATTCTTGGCTATGAATATTTATGGTGGTATTGGACTTGCAAATCAAAGGTAATTTAAATGTCAAAACTGGTGTAAAGTCTCTCCTTTGGAGAATAAGTCAGAAAATTAAACTTGATTACAAGCCATAACATTTGGAAATTAGCATCTTAGGGTATCAGTGATAAACACTTCTGTACATCCCCTTTTTAAGTAATATATTTTTGAAAGATGAGAATTAATTTTAATAAATAAATGGTCCCTTAATTAACAGTGTGGTAATTAACAGGGAAATCCTGGCTGCATTCACAACACTGTGATTACTTCATCTTGCTAAATCACTTCCTCTTCTGTGAGGAATCTGCCTCCACAACTGTTTGGACAGGAATAGTTCCTACCTGAGAGAGTCTTGTGTCTGGGCAGCCTGCCTTAGGGATAAAAGCAGCAATTTTTGCAATGAAATTTTTGTGCTTCAAAAAGGAAATTATTTTGGTTAATGCATAGCAGAGGCCAGCGTAAGTAAGTGCCAGCAACAGCAGCTGCAACATCTCTGTGAGCAGAGGGGGATGTGACCAACACTCGGAGCCTTGAGCAGCACCAGGAGTCACTGGGTGCCTGCAGAGATTTGGCTCCTGATTCCTGCACTGCACAAGTCAGGAGACTGGAAGCTTATACTGCTCCAGGTCAACATTTTCAGCCATTCCTCCATGGAGCTGGGTGGTTTTGAGAAAGGTAAAGCTGAAAAACAGCCCTCCTGTGAATTGTGCTGCAGGAGTTCGAGCTGCCAGGGGGAACTGGTTAGAGATTCTTCTAAACCTGCAATCAGAATCTTGATTTGAGGAATAGCAGTTTATACCTTTGCTCCATACGGAGTCCAAGGAATTATTTAGCCCAGCACCTCAGGATTCCCTTATCCGTCAGATTTTTAGCCAACCTCAAATGCTGGCTACAGGCAGGTGGGTACCCCTGCCCTTTGGGGTAAGGTACAGAGAAATTTATAACAGCAAAGGAGCCATTCCAGAGGCAAAATATCTTTCTCCTGCCAGTCATTAGCTGGCTGGATTATGCTTTAGAGCAAAGCAGGTTACATAAAGTCTGTACTCAGTAATGACTCCTCAGAAGAAACAAATCTGACATTTGGCCTATTAGCCTCATTTGCAGTCTGATCCTATGGCATTTGGTCTCACATGTTCATTTTGTACTTTAATTTGGGAAAAAGAAAATCAATTTTGAGAAATGGAAAAGCATTCAGGGCTCGCCTGTGCTGTGGTTTGCAGGAGAGAGCCGTGACCTTCTCGATCTGTTTTGCCTTGGGTTCATTTTCTGAAAGACCATGTGGATTTGGGGTTACGGGGCCTTCCAGCTGCCCAGTCAGGCTTTGGACCCACAGCTCATTAGGACTTGACCTGTTCAATGCAGTGGCTTTTAATTGGCCAACAGAGACATTGTCACCTGGGAGAGGTGGCTCTTGTCTCCTTTCCTCCCTACCTGTGCTAGATTTTTACCTCTGCATGTCACCTGGTCCAGTGTGTGTCCTTCCATCCTGTCCCCACTATTTGAGTATTTTCCTGCTGATTTATCTTCATGGCTCTGTGAGGGGGCAGAGCAGCAGCCTGAAACCAGGAGATCCTCTGAGCTCCTTGGAGGTGCCAGATCTCTCTGCAGCCCCTTGTTTGTCTCATCTCCCTGACAAAATGGCTTTTCTCCAAAATCCTGCCCCCCACATAACACCTCCTCAGGATGACACCTGTAATTCTACTGTAAGAGCAGCAGAGTGCATAGTATTACTGTAAAAATATTAAATAGGCCCTTTCAAGTAGTCTGAAAGCCTGTGCATGAATAATCACCGTGGTCTCTCCTCAGGAGCTCATGGCTTTCCATGCAGTAATGTTTCCAGAGCCCAGGTGATGTCTCTGCAGCAGCCCTGAGTGCCCATTGCAGCACTGGTGGATCCATGTGGAGGCTGTATGTGGAGATGTCCAGGATGACTTGTGTCCACTGGGGACCCTCTCAGAGCAGCTGTTTACCCTGAAAACCCCAAAATTGCAGTTCCAGGATACCCAAACCGTTGCTCACCTTTGTGCCCCTCTGTGGCTCCAGTTCCCAGCTGGTTCAACGCTTGTGTCCATCTTGCAGAGGGAACAACCTGTCCCAAAGCTTCAGGCATGGAAATTGCTCACTCAAATGGAAATGCACAATTTCATCCAGTTCTTAAGCCTCCTTTGAAAAAAAAGAGCTCTGAATGTCTCTGGCTATGAAGCTCTTATTTGCATCCCTTTCCACATTTATCTGAGCCATTTGTATTTCATCCTCACAACACAGGAGAAAAAAAAGGGAAAAAAAAAGGGAAAAAAAAAGTGATAGACACATTGACTGACAGTGAATGGGCTTTTTTTCCACCCTCTGGATTTATTCCTTTTCCTCCTCCAGCTCTTCACATCCTCAGTTTCCCAGCTTTCTTTTTCTGTAAATATCCTTAACAATGAAAGGAGCCAGGAAATGTACTTGGGAACATGCAGTTCTGTGGAGATACCAACAGCCACACTCAGATCACATAGGCTGGGCTAAGAAAGCACCTAAAAATGATGCTGATCATTAAAGCTCCTTCCTAGAATGAGAGGCTGTTTAGGATGGAGGCTGTTTGATCTCCTGAGGATGCTGGGGCCAGGAGCAGGACCAAGCATCAGCCACCAAACTCAGCAGGAGCCCTGGGAAGTCAAAGGGACACAGTTTCCTTCTGGCCTCCCTGCATTTGACCACAATGTCCACAAATTTTCTGCTGGTCTGTTTTTTCCTATTTTTTTTCCTCTTTTTTTGTGGTACAGCCATGGCATGTACCCTGCAGGAAAAGGAGCTCATTCCAGCAGCTCCCAAAGTCAGCAGGAACAGACCTGGAAAACAATATAATGACAAGTCTGTTGATTTAAGTGGCATGACCAGAGCAGATGTACCGACACACTCCTGGGAACACCAGAGGACCAAGTTGTTCCCATTTCACATTGTATTCCTATTTTTTCCTCCACTGGCATTCATCTTAAAAACTGGGGGATGCAATGTAATTAATGGGTGATGTGGAGCTAATGTGTGATAAAGATAAATCTGGTTTTGTGTTTAGTTTATGTCTTGCCCACAGCAAGAGTGAAAAAAACCAAAAGGATTTGGCCAGTATAAAGATGGTGCTCCATGAAATACAAATGTGCTTTCTGGCTTCCAAAATAGAAAAAATACAGGGAAGTGGCTGAAATTATATCAGGTTAAGTTAGATCACAAAGAACCTGAGACCTCCATGAATAGTGCCTTGATGAGAAATCAGTAAAAGTCTATAAACAAAACATGCTTCATGATTTGCCTTGGTCACACCGCTCAAGTGCAACAAAAAGAGATAATTTCAGTCTTCCTCAAGACTCTGTCTACTCAGAGCTTTTCCCTGGTGGCTCATCCAATCACCCTGATTGTGGGATGCTTTGGGGAGCGGCAGGGGAGGGAATCAGGAGAGATGAGCACAGCCAGCACTGCTTGACCTCCCTTCTCGGTGAGAGGTTGGGTTTTAGAGGCAGAACTTCTTGAGGGAGAGCTGGAGATCTCTCCAGCCCACTTCAGAGCCTGATGAGGAGAGGGACAGGCAGGTACTGCCTCCTGGGGAGGACTGCCATGGAAATAGGAACATCAAGAGGGTCCTACAGCATTTCCTGAAAGCTCAAACCTCGCTCTGCTAAGTGCCACCACTGTCCCAATGCCTTTATGTCAATTAGGGGAGGTGCTGGTGGCTGCCCAAGCTGTGGAGTGCTGCCTTAGGCTGCAATTAATTTGTGTAAACTGGGAAAAAAACAAAAAAGAAGAAGAAAAAAAAAACCAACCAAAAAACCAAAACAAATCAAAGAACAAAAACAAAAACAAAACAAAACAAAAAAAAAAGGGGAAAAAAACAACCAAAGGAAATAAAAATCCACAGCTTAATAAAGAAGCTTGGGGAAGAACTGTAGCATTTTCTCTGTAAATTGAGGTATGTTCCAAACTTCAGCTTTAAAGTTCAGGCCCCCAGAGAGATTGTTAGATTTTAATTGCTACCTTAATCAACATTTATTAGTGCTAACCAAAGCTCCTCATGGATTTAAAATTCAACCCAATTGTCAACTACTAATTACTTTAAGCAGACAAGCTGTTATTTTACCAGCTGTATTAATGAGACTTTTCAGCATATGTGAAATATTACAAAAAGCTTCAAAAGAAAAATTGATCCTGAAGTGTAATTCAACAGATACATTTTTTTTTTTGTCTTGACATTACTTGCCTCTGAGACACTATAGCATCTCTTACCTTCCTCTACCTCCACCTCATCTGGCAGAAATGTAAAACCAGAATTGGGTCTGATGTATTTTTTTCAGTAGGAGAATGTTGTGGTTTTTTCCCATTTGTTTGGGTTTTTGTTTAACCTAACCATCCTTTGAATTCTTCTGAATTGGGTCTAACGTGTTTCTCAATAGAATGATTTGTTCTTTCCATTTCTTTGGTTTTTTGTTTAAATTAACTTTCCTTTGGATCCTCCTGCAGTGTGTGCCTCATGCATCAGGCTGAAGGCTGTAGTCCTTGGCTGGTTTATAACAAAGTCTTTATCTTAAATCTTCAGCATCATCCTGGGGAATGGAGCTCATTTATTAATTACCCTGTGCTCTAATGAGTTTCTGCTCTCCTGTCAGCCAGCTGCTGATTGCATCCTCGTTTTTTCCTCACAAAGGGCAGGACAGAGGGGCCACAGCAGCTTTGCCCAGCCAGCCCCTGTCCCCAGAGAGGGATGTGGCTGGGACAGGGTGGCAGAGCCCAGCACCTGACTGCTCCACACCCCTGCACATTCCAAGTGTAAAACTGGAGTCTGGCAGGCACCACGTGAGCCAAACAGACCCACACTCTTCTCTGTCATGATCCACCTACCAAGAGAGAGTGGGAAGAAAGAAAGCACCACTTGATTCAACTGTTTGCTGCTCCTCACAGTCAGAAATCTTTGCTTGTTTTGCTCCCGTGCTCGTGGCTTTGGCTTTGTTCCCCTAAAGCAGAGTGTTTAGTTAGAATCCTGAAACAGTTGCTGCAAGTGACTTCATACTCATGTGGGCAAAAGACATCCATTTTGATTATGAGGGATGAAATGACTCAGTATTGCCAGAACAAGGAAAGTTGGGGGATAATTGACTGTCACCAGGGTTTGAATATTTTTCTTGATGTTGCCTGTGAGTAAATATCCAAGCATAAGTCTCATTCATGACAACAGCCGTCCCAATCATAAACCAAAGATTGGAATAACAGGCACAGGTTAGAGAAGCAAGGGGCTGGATGTTGGCTCACAAAACCAACTGCTGTGAGTTATTTACGTGGTGATAGTGCCCTCAGGCATATGTACAGCCTGTGCTGTGGTGGCTGCCCCTCCTGCAGCATCCCAGGCTGCAAAAGCCACACAGGAGAGTCAGATGTGCTGAGCACTTGCAGTTGTGGCCAAGAACACAGGAAAGAGGCTGATTTCCCAGGGTTTGACAGGGACATCATCAGCCACGCTCAACAGAGAGCATCAGTCTGCTCCACAGGAAACACCATGGAGCATTTTCTTTGGATGAATATCCACCATGTGAGCCCCCACAGCCTGTGCAACCCAGTAGGAAAGAAGAACCAAAAGAAGATAGCAAGAAAATAACTGCAAAATCTGGATTAGGATTACTCAGTCGTCAGAAGCATTAGGCACTGTATGAACATTTATTAAATTATTTAGAGGCTGACAGGCAGCAGAGCTGGAGAAACCCAAATATCTTGTGAAAGGCAATGGGCAATATCCCCTTGGCGAAAACAAGCAGGAACCAAAATACCAGCAGACAGTGAGAACTGAAATCCAATTGCACTGGTAAATTATTTAAAGCGTATTTCCAATCTGTCATTTGAAGTTGAAGTATTATTTCCCCTTCAGCAGAACATAGCTGCTGGGGAGGGTGAGGGGGAAATAATACCAAAGTCCTGCATGTTCAAAGGGAAAAGCATGAGCATTATTCACTGAGTTTTTGTTCAACCAAAAATATTGCCCTAAATAGTGCAATGGATCTGAGGAGCAAGGCTGAGGCCAGCAAACTGACAGCATATGAATTGACTTTATTCCTGTTTGCAAGCAAAATTGGGTAAATTGAATTAATTTACCTTGTAGCTCAATGTACCAGCCACAGGAAACAAAGAAGGAAGGAGCTGGACTCGATGATCCTTGTGGGTCCCTTCCAGCTCAGAGTAATCTGTGGTTCTGTGATTTCCTGAAGGAGGAAGTGGGGAGGATTTGATGCTTTTGGGTTAATGATGATGTGATGGAGGATCATCACTGCTGCTCTGTCACTACTTCTGTCCTCCCTTACCAGGCACAGGAAGGCAGCAGCTGTCCTATGCCAAAACCCTTCCTTTTAAAATTCCACATATCCCTCTTAAATCAGCAGCAGGAGGCCTTAAATTAACTGGAGTGAGATGTACTAGGCACCAAATTCATCATCTTCACCAAGCTCAGTCCTAGAGAGAACTTGGGTGATTTGTTTTTTGGCTTTTTTTTTTTTACTTTGACATTGGGTTTTTTCAATTAATGTTCCATTTTTCTAAATAAACATTTTTCCTTCAGTTTTATTAAAAGCTGAGTATCCATGATATACAAGGCATTTCCAGTGCACAGTGATAAACCTTAGAGCCTTCCAATTTGTCTACTCTCCAGTCCATTATTTCCAGGATTTCCTGAATTTCACAGTTTTTCTTTCTCTTTGGAAGGTGGAATCAGCGGAGTCATTGAAGTCTGAGTTTGGTGGGCAAAGACCAAGAAAGGAGGAATTTTTCTCTTAAGAACAGTTCTCTGCCATTTAGGGAGGTAATGAAAAGCTCTGAGGTCCCCAGGGAGTTCAATATTTACCCTTGTACACAATTAGGAATAATAAGATTTACATGAAACACTCATGGATGAATCACATCTTTTGCTGTTACTTACAATAAATAAATAAACAATCAAACAAACAAATAAATAAATAGTTATAAATACATATAAATATATAAATAACATATATTATTAAATTTTATAAATAATATCCATATTATATATATGTATATATATCAAATGAATAAATAAAATCTGAAAGTAGCTCAGGTCACAGCATTGTAACCATGCAGAGAAATGATGTTAAATGATCCTTCAGGTATCCAGTCCTGCTCAGGAATGCCACCATTACTCAGTGCTCTGACATCTTTCCCAACCCATCGTGAGCAAGAGACCCATTTAAGTTGTTCTGCATCAGATGTTATTTTTTTATGTACAAATGTTTTCTCCAAGGAGGGAAGTTTATGAATGGGAATGTTTTTGCCATAGATATGATGGATGTTCTTTGTCAGTATGCAATTTATTTCCATCTGTTCTGTATCTGATTAACTCCTGCAGAGTATGTGACTAACTCAACCTCTCAACATCATTAGCTGCTCTGCATTCCTGTTATAGTTCATCAGTGTGGGACCACACACAGGCTTGAAAATGGCACACGTTGGTTATTCTTAAAATCTTAATCCACACTGCCTGGTTATTCTCTGTGATGGCCACAGATCTACAGAGAGAAGCCAGGAAAACATCACTATTGTGGAGCAGGCACAAAATGCTAATGAAAACAGAGTTTAAGCAGATCCTCTTTCTGATCTCAATGCTAGAGCTAAATAAAGCCCTTTGGAAGAGTTCATGGCTGGTGTTATCCAGCTGGAGACAGCTCTGGAGGCATCCAGCCAGCACAGAGAGAGGAGAGGAGAGGAGAGGATCACTGCCCTGTGCATGGCCACGTCCTCCTGCACTGCACCAGGCTGTAGGCTCTTGCACCTTGTAGATCTCTAACCACAGCACAGACTGCAGTCAGTGCACACTGACACCCCAAGCCTTGTAGTAACACAGATTTTCTTCTGATATAAATATCTACTAATACAAAACCTGAAACTCCTCCACAGCATCAAGCAGCCAGAGCTCAAGAACAAGTATTTTGCATTATCCTCTGAGTTGTCTTTGGAGGGGTTTTCCCTCAATGAGTAAAGCAAGTAAGTGGATGTGTCAGGAACAGATGCTCACATGTCCTTGCCGTGCAACTAATTGAGCTCCAGCCTCAGTGACGCTAATGGCTGCAGGGCAGCAGCAGCATGGGGACAGGAACCAGCCCAGTGACTCGAGAACATCCATCAGTTCCATCTGATAATTTATCTTCAGACTTATCTGTTCTCTTTCTTCCCCTCAGCAACAGTACCTGCAGTCCCCTGTTCCCAGACCACATCCAAGGCAGAGATGAAGGTGGGGCTCCTGCAGAGGTCTGAAATAGAGTTTTGGCCAATTCCAGGTACTGTGGGTGATGCCAGCTGAGGTCAAAAAATCCTGCTGAGTTTGAGCAATGGATTGGACAGGATGAGCCTGTGTTCCAGGCTTTGGGATTTTTTTCTCCCCTGGATGAAAAACTCTGGATATCATGCTCATGTCTGTGTTTAGATCAGACTCACACTCTCATCACTGCCCCAGCTCCTGAGGTTTAGCTGCTTGTGACTGCCACTCACCCCCGTGTCCTGTGTCCTGGCTTCAGGCTTTGCCTCTGTAACTCAGAGCTGATCACACATTTTGACATGGATACCTGTGACTGGGAGCAACATTTTACATCATCGTAACCTTTCTTTGAAATGTCTGGACTTGATATTCAGTGCTTGTGAAAAGGTCTCCCCGAGGCAGAGGGAAGGTGCTCCTCAGTCTCTCTGAGCTGCTGCAGCTCCAGGGGATGAACAGGGGAGATCTTTGGGATGAGATCAGAACAATTCACACAGCCACGCTCTGTTACCTGTGATAACGTGTATGGAATGTGTACTCACAGGGTATACTGGGACATGACAAACAGAGGCTTTTGTGGCCAATTCTCAGGGTGTTTCAAAGAGGAAAATAATAGCTGGGTTTTGATATCTTGTCTTTGGTTATTCATGAAGCTAATGATGGGATATTATATCCTGGATCTACACAGATATTTGCATCCTGTCCCTCTTTGGGAGGAATGGGGAAGGTTATTTCACAGGGCTGAGCTCAGTGGGTGACCCTGCAGGGATGCAGGATTCCACCATGCCCTCGTGTACCCTCCAAAAGTGTCTGCACAGGGCACAGAGTGCCAGCCACCCACGTCAGCAGCCAGCCTCTGTCCGAGGGTGACAGCTGTGTCACCCCTGCCACGCTGTCAAGGCTGCTGGAGGGAGCAGCCGCCCGAAATGAAGCGTGACAGGGAAACCTGCCCGAGCTAAAACTGGCAGCGTGTAAAGGTCGAGCTCCTGCTCAAATGCGCTGGTAGAGCTCCAGATACACACACAGGCTTTGGCACTTGGCCAAATATTCCTATTTACCCAGGGTTTGTGCTCCTATACCAGGATGCCTTTATCCAAGGTAAGGACCAGTGCCAATAACTTGCAGTACTGGTCCCTTCAAAAAATTCCAGAAGAGATAAATTCCATTACTGGGCTGTCCAACTTCCATGTTTTTCCTGTGCCAGTTGCTGGCTCCAAAAGCAGGGGTTATTTTCTTCTATCACTCAGAAACACTAACCTCTCCTGCCCTGCTGTAGCTAAGGAATGGCATTTACCTGATAATCGTGAGATACTTGGCATGGAAAGCTGGAGAGCTATGTAAAGGTGGGGTTAATTAGGTGATAATTTATTTACTGTGGGAGGGAAAAAAACCTGTGGATGTGTTTTTCATCAGACATATCCTGTGAACATCAAACACGAGTGCCACTACCAAATGCTCCCTTTGGCATCCCAACACGATGTACCTTCCCCTTCCCTGCTTTGTCTTGCACAGATTGCTGTATCCTGGAATGCAGTACTGTGCTTATTAAGGGCTGAAATTATCCACTGGCTGGTTAAAAAAATGCTAATTCTGGCTACTGAGTGAGATAACCAGTAATTTTGTAAAGTACATTTAGTCAAATAAGATTTTTTGGCAGCCAAATGTTGTTGTAGCAGAATGTGCTTCCCTGATTGACATATGCTAACAATACTGCCTCCACAGTCAGGGGGAGGATAATTTACTTTCCATTTCCATTGGAAATGAGGTGAACCAGAATGTGGTAGATTGTTAAAATGTAGCTCTGTGGTTTAATAGATTTGCTCAAAACAACAAATCAAACAATGTGCTGTATCCTCAGTCCTCTCCCTCATCACTTCCAGGAAGCCAGCAAGGACACATCTCCTCCTGAGAGAGTTTTCAGCTCCTTTGGGGTTTCTCAGCCATTTCCCCAGTACATCCCCAGGAGTCTGCACTGAGAATCCTCCCCAGCAGAAAACAGGAAGGCTGCAGCATTCCCCAGGTGTGCACAGGGAAATGAGCTATGACAGAAGCTTAGTGGGGACAGATGAGGTTTTACTGGCTCCTCATCATCCACACTTCTCTCCATTTTAACTGTCCTTCCCACAGCCCTGGAAAGAAAGGGAGAAAACTCTCTCTGGGCATCCCAGCTCACTGCTGGCAGTCCCTGGAGAGGCTGTGCTGACAGAGACCACGGATCTGTCTCTGCTGTCACCTCGTTTATCAGGCTACAAGGGAACATCTCTAATCTCTGACACAAAATCCCTGTCATAACCCAGGGTTAAAATTATCCCTTAATCTCAGCTGGTCCCCATGTCCACTCCAGGGGCCTTGCTCCTTGCTGGCAGAGCATCCCAGCTGCTTCATGGGATGCACCATGCTGTGCTGCTGCTGTGACCAGCATTTCATGATCCACTGGCTTTGGGGGATTTTATTTACTTCTCTGGAAAAAAGGCATGAGGGAAAACCCAAGACTGGTGTTCAAAAGTCTTTTATGCTCTCAGTATTGGAACATTTTATATTTTCTTGTCAAAACTCTTTCAATTAAAATTTTGTGAGTAGTTCTGATTCTTGGCTGTTTTTATCATAAATATTTATAGTGTTGAATTTGCCACTGTCTCCAGAAGAGCCTTTAGCCTAACATTTTTATTTTTAAGCACTTAAGTTCTCTAAGACCTCACTCATTTTTTCTGTGCCTCTCCAAAATCATGTGCTGACTGTGGGAACAGTCAGCTGCAGGTGGCTCAGCTGATGAAGTTTTGCTGGGAGCAAAGGAGACCCATAGACAAGTGTAACACTCATAAATTTTACCCTCCTTGCCTTCAGATACATCTAACAAAAAAAGGCTTGGCTTTTAGTAGGGATCCAAACCCCATCTTTTTCCAACGTGACCTTCGAATCTGTGTTCCTCCAGCAGTCACCTTGGAGCACAAAAGAATAAATCTTTGCAAACTCTGATTTACAGGACTCTGTTGAAGGCCTCTGGGGAGTTCCTGTGTGGAGTTCTGTGCTCATCTTCTCCATCACAGCTGCGAGGGAGCTGATGGCTGCTCTTAGTGGTAACCCAGGGAAACCACACAGTCAAATAATTTGAGGGACGGCTTGGCAAAAGTGAATCACGTCAGCAGGAAGCTCAGCAGAGCCAGGGGAGCAGTTTTCCATGCAAAAGATTTAGGAAGAGTCACAAACTCTGAGAATTGGGTTCTGCTTTTGTGTCCTTTGGTTTTGCTGTCCCTTCCCCCATGTCTCCCCCACACTCTTGTTTGGAAGGAAGAAGCAAATTCACAAGGCTGAATTCTCTGTCTCACACAAAGTCTGATTTTTGTTAAGCTGTGAGGCTGATAGCTGCACCATCTTCCCTTCTAGAAGTTTGATTCAATTCCCACAAATTTCCATTTATCTTTCATGAGTTTATGAGGCCCTGCCCTCAGCTTTGCTCCATCTCCTGTGTCCTGCGAAACCCTGCATAATTGCAATTATTCCTATCTCATATTAAAACCACCTCTGGCAGTAGATAGCTGAGAGAAATGGGATGAACATTATCACTGGAGAGCCAGGAAGGCTCAGTGCTGGGGCAGGGCAGGAGCCCAAGGCCTGCAGGCCAAGCTGGAGCTGGGAAGGTCATTGTCACCACCCTGGGGACACTGAAGGTGTTGTACCTCTGAGGACTGGCTGAGTCACAGAGGTGTCTCTGCCACCTCCTGGCATCCACCAAGTGATGGATGTGAAACCTCAGATGTGCTTGTGGAGGTTCAGGGTCTCAGCAGAGGTTTCTGCTGGGAGTTCACCCTCAGGTGACATCTGTGTTGTCATTGTCCTGCTGAGCACAGCCAGAGAGGGATTTGTGTCTCTGGCTGTCACTGCTCAGGCGGTGCTGGAAGGGAAGGTTGCTGTTCTGGACAAGACAAAACACAATTTGGTCCTGAGGATTAATCCCATCCCACAGATGCTGCCAGCCTGGTGCTTGAGCAGCATTTAGGATTGCAGTGACAGCAGCGTGGAACTGGGTTAGTGTTTCATTCTGTCCTGCCACTGGCAAGCATTGCAATATTGGATTTTGTTTTGTTTGGTGGTTTTTTGTTTTGTTTTGTTTTAAATGAGGATTTAGCACACAGTCACGGGGTTTGTGGTGTGCTTGTGTGGGTTTTTTAGCCTAGAGAGCAGCCAGGGCTAAGCCTTTCCATGCACAGCTTTGTGCTTCTGCACTGAGCTCATTCTGCCCATTGTGGTGCTGGGCTCTGCTGGGCTCACTTTGGTGCAAACACATCAGTTTTGAAGAATCAGAATGAACCACACTTGGTGAGAGCAGAGATGAGGCCAGAGCCCTGTGCTTGTGCACCCAAACAGCCCTGAACACAGGATTAACTCCAGCATCACACAGACTGTGCTTTCCATGGTGAGCAAACATAAATCTGAGACTCTCAGGTCAAAAATGAGCCTGCACCCTCTCTAAACCCTCCTTCCTGGGGCCAGAGTAGTCTGTAAAGATCTTCTAAAATCTCCAAAGGCTCCCATGGGTGTTCATGGACAGCTATAGCCACTTTAGCCCACTGATGTTAGGAGACACTGCAAAAAATCCCATTAAACACCTCTACAAGCCTTCCTGCTCCTGACCTTTTGAATGTGTAGTCCTGGGATCCCAGACCAGCTTCTTTTGAGCAAGTGGGAAATCTTCCATTGACTTTGAAGTTGTTGCAGGCACCAGCTCCAGCAGCGTGCAAAGTCACCTGAAAATGAAGTGTTGCTGCACTGATGTGCACAGTGTGCTGGGCTCCCAGCAAGCAGCTAGACAGAAAAACAGGGAATAGAAAGTGTTTGCTTATGAAAATTGACTTTTCTAGCCCTTATGTACTTCGGGACCTTGTGTTTGCAAATAATTCATAATTCTTTCAACAAATTAAAACATTCTGCTACTGGGGAAAATATCGATTTATTTTTTTATTTTATTTTATTTTATTTTATTTTTACTATATGAGATTTTTGCTACAAATCAAGGCAGGGGAAAAAAATCTTTAAATATAGCCTTTGATAAAAAGTATGCAATATTCCCACTTTTACCATAACAATTCCTAAAAGGGAAAGTCAATGTTATTCCAGCCAATTTCTTAAGCTCTTTAAGAGACTTCACAATGCAATTATGGAATGAATCAAGGCTTTGAAGAAAGCTCGGAAAAGACTCCTAGAGTTCTGCAAAATTATGTCAGGCAAGTCTTATTTACATCTGGGGCAAAATTTTAGAATGAAAACCAATAAATCCTGAATCTCAGGTGACAGAGTGAAACACTTCCAGATTTAAGTGCTGCATTTTGCTGATGTGCAGACATTGTTCAACAGTGGGGAAGAAGAAGGGCATTCTGCAGCTAGAGCCGCAGAAATTGGAGTGAGGAGCTACAGGGTTCATTTCTTAGCCTGACCTGGTAAATCTGAGCAATCATTTCACCCCTGTGTGCGCCAGCTCAGCCTGGCTGCATTGCAAAGGTTAAATAGTTGGTTTTTACTGCTTAATGATCTGTCTTAGCCTGTGGAGACAACTCCAAAGGATAACTCTTCTTTATATACAGGAGGCTGTGAGATCTTTTAGAAGCATAGAAAACTGCTTTATACCTAACAAAGGAGGCCATTAGGCGCTGCTGCTGGTGGTGGGGTGTCTGTAGGAACTCGCTCAGGGCGCAGAGGAGCTCTGTTGTTGTTACCAGCATAAATGGGAGAGGATGTTCTCACCGTGTGGGCGAGAGACAAAACCCAGCTGGTACTTTTGTTTAACACCTTGAGCTCCAGAGCACAACATTGTACAGAGACTTCATCTATCCAGAGAAAACCTGGACAGTGCCTGCCCTCACCAAAAGAGGACTTTGTGCTTCAGATTTATGGACAGAGAAAGTGAAGTGCCTCTGGTGTGCGTCTGCTCCCTTGTGCTTATGTGCTGCTCATTTCTTTTACTGCAGCATCGTGGGGGTGTGCTTGGGTGATTGCCATTCTCCTCCAGCATTTCTGAATCCCTCCAGAGCCCACGAATCTGCACCACACTGTGCACAGAGAGCCTTGTCCACCGTGGTGATGGCCCAGCAGGGGTGGGTGGGTGGAGAGGGGATATCTCCATCCCAGAAGATGGAGCACCTGCCTCTAGATGGGGTTTTGCAATCTGCAGGGGGACCTGGCCTTGGCTTGGAGTGCAGGGTTGTTCTGTGTCGTACACCACTGAGGTGGAAGATAAATCACTGTCTGGGGAAGAAGCCAGCCTGCCTTGGAGCCCTCCCACTGAGCAAATTCCCTCTTGAGTTTCGTACTTTCATCTTTTTGTCATTTTATCACTTCTAATACAATTGCTTTCACAGCGATTTGCAGCACGGTTTAATTCTTGTCATTATTTTGAAATTCTAGAAACTGGAAGGGCTTTTGATTTGTTCCACACTCACCTGAGTGATGTGCTGAGTCTCCTCCTGTGCCATCCAGCAGAGAGGGTGAGCTCTTGGGCTCAGCAGAGCAGCTCCCCATCCCACCATGGCAGCCTTGCAGATGTGCAGGCAAACCCTGCACGTGTCTCTGTTTCCCTGGCTGCTTTTTGCTTTTTCTTTTTTTTTTTTTTTCTTTTTTTTTGTTCCACTGAGGTTTCTACACAGCCCAAAAGCTTTCCTGCATTTGACATGAACTGTGGCTTCTACTTGATTCAATCACTGGTTAATTTGATCCTCCATTTAATTTTATCAAAACTGTAGTAATCAAATAATTTGTAGTAAAAACATTATGATTTCCACTTGTTTATTCTGATCAATTTTAATCCTTGAAGGCACAAGGTTTATTTAATTTAGTTATGAGGTAACAAAACACTGTCATTAACTCTGCAAGGAGAAGACAGAAGACAAAAAAAGATAGTTAAAAAGATCCCAAGGAGTGTTCGTAATGCAAGAAAAAGACAATAACACACTGTTATTTAGAAGTCACGCTATGCATGATGAAAGCTAAGCAGCATCCTGCTGGTTGTGAGAGGAAAAGATCAATGGCATGTTTCATTCGAGACATTTCTGGCAATGAACTGCACTGAAAAAGGGAAAAGAATGTAATTAGAGATGAATAATTTTGCCTTTTTGGGTGTTGACCAACATGAATGAACCTGCGTCAGCAGTGTTTGATTTCTCCCTCTGTACAATAAACCTTCAAAACCAGCTGAGTAAGAGGAGGGACGGATTTCCACTGCAGGCTGTTCCTCCGTTGCTTTGAGCAATAAAACCCAACCTCCTGCTCCGCTGATCCTATCCCTGATGGTGCCCCATCTCTCCCCTGCAGGTCAACACCTTCATCTCCTTCGTGTTCCCCATGGTGGTCATTTCCGTGCTCAACACCATCATCGCCAACCAGCTGCTGGTGATGTTCAGGCAGGCGGCCCAGGAGAACCAGGTGTGCACCATTGGTGGGCAGCAGACCATGCTCAGCATGTCCATGGAGCCCAGCAGAGTGCAAGCCCTGAAACACGGCGTCAGGGTCCTGCGTGAGTATCGCCCTCCCTCGGTGTGGAGCCGGCTGGAGGTGGCTAAAGAAATAGAGCTTGAAGAGTAACAGGAGGAAATTGGGAAAACACTTTCATCCAAAACACCCTCTGCTTTTGTCTTTGCTTGTTGGTGTGCAGAGCTAACAAGCAGACCTGCTCGTTCTGGAAAAGCAAAACCAAGCCAGCGTTTTAATGATTTAGTCGACAGCAATTTAAGCCTTGCTTTTATTGTTTCATTACTTCCCTTTTTCTGTGGAGCTTTGGTTCAGACAGAGCCTAAATAAAAGATCCTGCACTCAGGAATTGAGCTGTACTGCAGAATAGTGGATGTCTTGATTAAATAAGCTGAGGAAAAGACCAAAGAATCTGGTAAATTAACCTTACAGAGGATAAAGCAAAAGCTATTCAAGAATAGTACCCAAAACAGCTAACAAAGCGTGCCCATTGTGGTTTTAAACATTAGATGGGGAGAATTTGTAAGCAGAAGGCTTTTGATGTTCTGGTGTTTTTAGAAGGGTTTGGGTTTGCAGGGACCTTAAAGTTCACCTGGTCCCAAGCCCTTGCCATGGGCAGGGACACCTCCCACTAGGCCAGGTTGCTCCAAGCCCTGCCCAGTCTGGGACTTCCTTGGGCTTCCAGGGATGGGGCATTTGGTATTTGAAGTGCTTTGGCCCAGACCACATTTCCAACGAGAGAAATCCCTAGAGGAGGCACGGGGAGCCTCCATGACATTTTCCCAGCTGTTTTTGACAAGGAATGCATCCCGTGCAGCACTCCTTGCCTGTGCCATAGGTGAGCCACCATATCCAACCCAGCTTCCAGCTGGGAAATGCTTACTGAGAAAAGGGAAAGAAAAACACAGGGGACATTAGACTCCCCACAATTATCTTGTTGGGCTGTGTTTGTTTAGTGTCTCTGCACCCCAATGAGCTGTTATCCACAGGTGGGTGAGGAGGGAGCCTTCATTCCCCACCAGCCTACAAGGGGATAGATAGCTCCTTGCTATCCTTTTCTGTTTTTTAACACTTCTGCCTGCTGCGGTGAAGTGAGAAGCTGCCTTTTCTCACTCGTGCTACACCACCTCACACCTCTCTCTCTCTCTTTTTGGTATTGTATCCTCTTTGATCCTCAACAAGAGAGAGCTCTTCATGAATAATAGCGGAAAAACCTAAATCTACATCTAATCTGGCATCCCTCAGCACTGGAGGAAGTGCACCCCTCACCCACAGGTCCACATCTCCTCTGAGGACTGAAAAACAACCCTTCACTTTCTGAACAATAAGCATAATTTTCTTTTTCATCTTCTTCTGCTTCCTCTTTTTCTTCTCCAGGCAAATTTTTGAGTTTGCTGTGTAGTGCAAAAGCTGAGGCTATTTGGCAAAAGGGAAGGTTTCAGTCTGGAGCTGGTTCAGAAGTGGGTCAGATGTGGCAGCACAGGGCCCCCTGAGCAGGATGCCCAGGTATTCCAGGCATCTCCTCAGGGCCACCCCTGCAGCAGGGCTGAGCTCCCCTCCCTGCTGGGAAGGCAGTGAGAGGGAAGCTGTTTGTTGCATTTCTGTGCTGAGGAAGATCCAGCAAATAAAGAAATCCTCCCTCACTTTTGGCTGTGATTCACTCCACCATGCAGAAATGCTCTTTTTATCTAGCAAATGGGAGTGAAATCCTGCTGCACTTCAGTTTTTCAGATACACTTGATTACTGGAGGTGCTTGATTCACACTCACGTTTGTCACCTGTGCCTCGTGAGTTATATTTTAATAACCCAGGTCTCTGAGCTGTCTGAAAAAGCAGCAAAAAATACACAAGGATGCACATAATTTATCCTGGCATCCATGACAGCCAAAATCATGAACAGAGTCAGGGCTCATTTATGGAAGAGGATGGGAAAAGAAAAATTACACTTGTTCCCCCCTTATAAAACTGTTTGCGGAGTATCAGAGCTTCATGGAGGGTAAAAGTATTTTCCATTTCCAAAAGTGAACTTTGGCCTGAAGTACAGAGGAGGCTGATTTGGGTTGAAGGATGAAATGTTTCAGAACTTGTAAAAGTAGTGCTTAGGAAACAATTTTTTGTGGTTCATGGTGTGCAGGGCTGTTGGATAAGATCAGAGCAGCAAAAACTTCCTTACTACAAATATACTGAGATTAAGTATTTGTTTACAATGAACTAAGAGCTAAAAGTGGCCAGGCTAACAGCCTCATTCAAAACACAACAGTGTTTTCCTCCTTTTTGGTAGCATTTGTGTATTTTCTTGGCTCTGTCTGACTTTGGTCATGTACAAACTAATGAGGCTGATCAGGATCAAGGAATGTGTCAGGCCTGTTGCCTGGGAGCACCTCATTAAGTCCGTAAGCATGAGATTCCTGATTGTAATTCCCTCTCTGCTGTCAGAGTTCACCAGGTGTGAGGATTCAAATTCAGAGGGCTCCAGGCACTTGCAGCTTCTCAGCTTTTTTTTCTGAGGATAACAGGGCAACCAGTTCTGTTGTTAAAAATACCTTCCACCAAGAGATTTCATACCCTCCTTCACCCTTCCAATTCCTTCCATTAAACCACCTCCAATTTGTGTTGCTATTCCTTGGCTGTGTTGAAGCCCTGGAATGCTGAGTGTCCCAAAGCTGTGTGATGCTTCACAGAATTGTGAACATCCTCTGATTGCACTGCCTGATATTGCAATTACTTGATAAAATTCTAAATAATCCTTAAATACTCACATGCACACACACATCAGAACAATCATAGAGTCATGGAATGGTTTGGTTTGGAAAGGACCTTAAAACTCATCTCATTTCACCTCTTCCATGGGCAGGGACACCTTCCACCATCCCAGATTGCTCCAAGCCCCATCCACCCTGGTCTTGGACACTTTCAGGGATGGGGCAGCTTCTCTGGGCCTCAGCATCCTCACAGGGGAGAATTTCTTCTTAATATCTGGTCTAAGCCTTCCTTCTTTCAGTTTAAAGCCACTGCCCCTTGTCCTGTAACTCCAGACCCTTGTCCCAAGTTCCTCTCCAGCTCTCTTGGAGATCCTTTAGGCACTGGAAGGATCAACAAGTTCTTCCTGCAGCCTTCTCTTCAGGCTGAACAACCCCAGTTCTCTCTGCTGCTCAAAAATCAGGGTGTATTTGATCTTGGCTCAGGATGAAAGCTTTGCTCAGACAAAATCTCTTCTGGAAAGGGGACAGTTTTGTGGCATGGACTGATACCCACACCTGCCTGCAGCCCCTTCTCCTCCAAGCAGCCCTCAGCACCTCCTGGCTGCCTGTCAGATCAGCTCCCAGGTGGATGGAAGGAAGGCAGGAGTTATCAAATGGCACAGCTGAGCTCTGATAACAACATTGAGACAAATTGATGGACATCAAGGAGAGGCTTTGCAAGGGGACGTTGGCTAAGCCTATTAAAATGTAATCAGTTCCAGGTAGTGTTTGCTCTGTTACTGAAGCTGCTTAGTGAAAGCAATTATAAAGCACTTAGAGGTTTAACCAATTAAAAGAATATCCTTCAGTCTCCCACAGCTGGCTGGGTGATGCCTCAGTAAATGATTTTTAGCAGATGAAGTCAAGCCTCATTTTTTACTGAACGTCTGTGAATTTTTAAATTATGATTTAGGAGCCTCTGCATTTCATCAAGACAAAGGCCAAGAATTGATGATGTATCCATGTATTTCATTAATTTGTGCATTAATAATTCCCCTTCTGAACAAATACTTTGAAGAGTCCATTCATTTCTTCTCACCAATGCTCCAAGTCTGAGTTACTCATTTCAGGAGAAGAATGTTGCCATGAGATTTAGTATAACCAGCCTACAGACAGGAATAATAAATAGCTCATACTTTGCAACCACAATACACAGAAGAGCACCAGTCTAAAACTCCTTAAACAGTTGTATTTCATAATTCCTATATTCTAAGGAAAGTAGGTTTATTTGTTCATGAATCATTTCTTTTCAAGAAAGGAACAAAATTCATGGCAGTTTGTATCTCTAATAAAAAGTCTGAGCAACTCCAAGTGGAGTTCAGCAAAACCCCTGTGGCATTATGCTTGAGTGGAAGCTGATTTTAACAGCTGAAGTGTCACACTGAAATTTGGGAGGATAAATTACCTATTTAACAGTTGTATATATTTCCCAGAGATGTTTGTAGTTGTAGGTTTACTTTTCAGCCTGCCAAGTGAGATAAAAGGAGCAGCATCGGGGCACTCTATAAACACCCTCAAGGAGCAAAAACCAGGGCTGGCTGCACCTCCTGGGGCAGGGAGTCTCCTTTTTCCCCTCTCCCAAGATGTGTCCCTTTGCTGGCACCACAGCTTGGCCTGGCAACAACATTCCTGCAGGAATTGCAGGTTCTTGTGGCTGCATCTCTACAGAAAACTCCAGGATTTGCCATGCCCTGAAAGCAGATTTTCCAGGTGTTAAGCCATGGCAATGTGAGTGTTTAAAAAGTTAACTAATGTGATTCTAAACATGTAGCCTGGCCAGGGCTTTAGTCACTCCAGAAGCATGCAGTGAATACAGCTCCAGGGTCCCTTTGATGAGCAGAAACCATTCTGGGAGGAACAAAGGATATGTGAAACTCAAAACTGGAGGGGAAAGAAGAAACAAGGAAGCCAGTTCAGGTTACAGCTGATCTCACCAAATAGAAACAGACTTGAACCTGGTGAGGATGAGATCCCTTCTCTACCTTTCAAAGAGGAAATTCTCTTCCTTTCTTCTTCCTTCTCCAAGCATCCAGACATCCCCAGGGGAAATAGCATGAATGGAGTTTAAATGGAATCAAGCAACCTCTTCTCTAATTTCCAAAAGAATAATTACCTCAGAAGGAAACTTGGGAAGAGGCTCCAGTTTGCACTGGGACAGCAGTGATGTGCTGCTTGCTAGTGCCTGTTCTTGGGCCAGCTTTAATCTGTATTTTCTGCCTTGCTCCTTATGGATGAAACTGGTGCCAGGGAATGATTTAACCACTGGCATGAGCTGGGGCAGGAATTCACATCTCTTTTCAAATCTGTCATCTGAAGTCATTAAAAATCGGGACTGGAGAATATAGTCTGAGTGAAAGATGTTGATTTGTAATGCCAAAAGGTTTTTCCATTCACTGTGCTGACTTTCACTAATAAAGAAGAACTTAGAGTTTTTTCAATAACACATTCAAAAGCATTAGGGGATTGTATCCATCAAATGCTGTGTGTTTTCAGTGGTGTCTAAAGAAGCTGAGGGTTTCCCAAGCTCAGTTTTACTCCCAGTTTCTTCTTTGCTCTCCTGGGTACTCCTGGTTCGTGCTGGTGGTCCCCAGTCCCTGCTGATTGTTATTGACTTTTATGGAAATCCTTTATTCCACAGCCTTATGACCCAAATACCAGCATAAGTAGTTTTCATTTTACTGGGCTCATACCTACCCTGGCAGCTCCTGCAATCCCTACTTTGGTGCCTGCTGATATAAATATTGCCAAGAGCCTGTCAGGTAGAACATCATGTTAATATAAACAGCACCTCGAGGTTTAATGAGGCAGTACCAGCTGTGCCTGCACTTGGCCCACCTTTCACCACCTCTCATACCAAACAGCACTTGGTGAGATGTTCTCCTGTAACGGCATCAACCAAATAAATATATATAAATAAAACATAAAAGCCCAGGAGCTTGGGATATGCAAAGATTGTTTCTCCAAAAATCATCATTACTCCGAGGTGAGCCCAATAACCTTTTGTACACTTCTTTAGGACCAGTTGGTGTGTGACCCCTTGGGCAGCCTTGGGGATGAGTCTGAAACACAGAAAAGGCTGAGAGCTCTTGTTCAGGGGGGTCAATACCTCCCCAAACAGCTCCTGCCTTTGCTCAGGAATTCCACTGTGCTGCTCCACAGCTGTATGTGGCTCAGCTCCCCTTCAAATGCAGAGAAAAAGAAATGATTTGGCTGAAATATTCTGGGCAAAACTACCAGGGGAAGATGGATCTGAGCCTCTCTGGAGGCCTTAGCAGCAGCAGAGGTGGTTAAAGGAGGGAGCAGTGTCCCTTTCCTGCCTCTCCTGGAGAGAAGGGAGGACAGGACAGAGGGATGCCCATGCTGAGGGCCACCCCAGGCTGCAGGGCTGTGGCTCCAGAGGGGCTGGGGGAGATGGAGTGAGGAGGAGAACACATCAGCCCAGATGTGTTCAGCCCAGAACAACACCAGCCCAGCTGAGCGCTCTGTGCTGCTGCAGCTCCCGGCTGAGTCAGCGGCTGCGGCTCCTCACCCGTGGCTGTCCCGGGGCTCTGAGTCACTGCCAGCCTCACATGGCCCCACAGAGGGATGGGGGCTGGAATCCCCTCCTGAGATCACTCCTGAGCTCAGTCACACCAGCCAAACCCTGGGCTTCTTACTCGTGGTGCCTTGCCCCACGCACATGCCAAGCCAGAGGTGGTCCAGGAGCAGGGCCACTGCCCACCTCAGCTTCCACACAAGGCAAAATAAATACCCGCTGTGATCCAACAGAATTCATCTTCCAGGATAGCTCCCACATCCAGTTTAGTCTGAGGATCGAGACTGGCACAGTTTAAGTCTCCTGCACAATGAAAAAGACGTCAGTCAGAATTGATGTTTCTCTCTGCAGGACTTCCTGAGGGAAAAATAAACCAGGGCTCGTCCTCTGCCACTCCTCCTTCCTCTCCCCTTCTTCCTTGGCATGCAGTTCAAACAGGCAGAGAAAAGAGCTGTTATAAGACAGAATAAAAAGACACAGGATGTAATAATTCAGGGTTTAATACACATTTTAATTGGGAGCTTGATTTAGAAGGGAAATGAGGGCATACCTTGGTAGAAGGATCATTCCCTCCCACCCCTGCAACACTGGGGGTCATCTTGATGGGGTCCCACTTCTACTCCCCAGCCTTGAGGTTTGGCACTTCATATGGGAAATATCAGAAGCTTATGAAGCAGGTCTGCTCCTATTAGAACCTTATTGAATTAATTAGAAGTGAGGGATGTGTCTGGTTTATTTTTAGTTCAAAAAAATAAAGGCAGGAAATCTCCAAGCTCACAAACACCATCCTGGACAGTCACCCCATCACACATTGAGTCCAACCCTTCCCCTGCAGTGCTCAGCTCCAGCAGCCTGACCTGCTCCTTCTTACTCCACCAAAGGAACCCACGTGTCAAGCTTTTGATGATGAAGAACACATCCTAGGAGCTCATAACAGCAATAAAAAATCACTTTGGCAGACAGATTGCCCAGGATTTGTTTTACAGCTCAACCATTTTGATAGGCAGGTTCTCAGGGAAGAACAAAACAGCAGGAAAATGAACCAGGTATCTGGGAGAAAAGGATATTTTCATTCTGTATTAAGTGAAAGCTAACACAGTCTCATGTTTCATATTCCTCCCAGGGGAGATGGCCCAAGAGGGCAGGATTGCCACCCCAAATCTGCTTGATCCCTTGTATGATAAAATGAAAACATACGGATTAAGGGTGACAAACTCAGGTCGGGATCTCCTAATCTGTGCAGCACAGAACTTCACAGTGTGCCACCCAGCTGGGACTCCCAAATCAGACCATAAGCGTCTCCAGTGCTCTTCACATGTTTAATAGAGTTTTAATTGCGGAGTGATTGCATGTGATATTACAGAATTATCACAGATTACTTAATTACTGATGTTAAGCAGATACTTCTCTCGATATGTGTTTTTGTTACTATAGATCCATATTATTTGGCACAGCATAGCCTGAGCAGCAGAAGCAGAGATCATTTACCAGGAGAAAACCACTTCCATTTAATGTGTTGGTAAATTTAACAAGCAGATGTGTGAGATTCTTATAATTGGCTGTCGAAAGAATCTGGATCCTGCCGTTCCTAAAGAGCTGCACACAGGGGTGAGCAGCTGAGGAGTGCCAGTGTGTGGAGGTTTCTGCAAAAATTATGATGTGCCTGAATGAACCTGTGTTTGGAGCCATTTGGGAAGCTGCTTTTGCAGCCTGAAAACCCAGCTAATCCTGTGCAGGCGCTGGGAGAACAGATGGGCTGGAGCTGTGATGTTGGCTCGTTCCCGCTGGCCCGAGGCTGCCGGATGGAGGAGAAGAGCCTGGAGAGCTTCTCCTGCAGCCCCTGGGAGGGATCTCCTGGAGAATCACGGGGGGACTGCTCCATCCAGGGCAAACCAAAGGCCCATCTCACAGAGAAATGAATTTCTGGAGGTGGCCAAAAGCGGGTGCTGAGAAATGTGAAGGAGCAGGGCAGGCATCCATGGTCCCACCAAGCCTCCCAGGGGATGCCCCCTCCTCTCCTGTGCCACACCATGCAGGGGCTCTGCCATCAAAATTCCATCAAAGCTCTGCAGGGAAGGATCAGACACAGGTCAGATCCAGTCACTTGATGGCATCCAAAGGGCTGCAGGCTGTCTGGTGATGAATTACATCTGTGATCACTGTGGCCAGAGAGCAGCCAAAAAACAGTTTGAAAAAATGAATTCACTTGGACAAGAGAATAAAAACAGACCCTCCAGCCTTCTTTCCAAAACATGTCCCTTCACTTGCTTAAATCTTTATTGGATAAATGGCTTTTGTGGCATTCCTGGAAGATGCTGTCATCCATCATGGAATAAAACCTTCTCCATTGTCAGCTGTGTGTTTAGTGAGAGAGGGAGCTCATGGAGTTGGAGTAGGGTGTGAGCATGGAGCTGGACACCAGGAATTGTTTCATTTCTGCTCTCCTGTGCCACTTGGCTAAGCATCAGTGATGGGGAGATGCAGCCACAGCCAGACTTGTTCCTCCTGGACTGCATTATCCAAGGGAAACACATCTTCTGCACATCTCCTTGAGCTACGATGTGGTCCCTTGGGATGACAGCATCTGGGTTTGGGACATATCTACATGAGTATTTTCAATCCCAAGGCAGAAAAAATCCCAGCCTTTGGCTCCATGTGCCAAATCCACATTGCACTTGTGGTACCTCACCCTGGAGCAGAGCTTTGCTGCTTCCCAGCCCCTTTCAGGTCACATAAAGGACAAGAGTGATGTGTCTCTTGTTGTCTGTAGAGCAAATGTAGGACCAAAAATTAACTTAATTCTTTTATTTAGTCTTTATTTTCTTCTTGCCTTTTATTGTGTTACGTTTTAACTGAGATTTCTTTATTTCCTGCTAGTATTCTGCTTGAATCCTGCTGTTCAATAAAGAGGTTGAAACATATACAACAAAAGGAAACAAATCTTTCTCTTGATTGCCTGATAAATCTACTTTTTAATCCAGACTGACAAATGCACTCTATCAACAGCACTTTCATGCCTCAGAGTTGTTGCATTTTATTTTCCATTGTTTGACATCCCTTAGAATCTGGAAAGGAAAAAAAAGCCATAATGTCTTTCTCTGCTTACCCTTTAACTGATCATTTTTATTATGGCAAAGTCCAGACCCAAACATGTTGTAATCTCAGGTATGGCACAAATGTAAAAGAAAAGGACGAGCCCTGCCATTAGAAAGAGCAGTTTAATGATGCCCAGCACTGTGGCCAGTGGTTCCACGTAACCAACTAATGGAATTAGAGTGGCCCTGGCTCCCTGTCTACCTGGATGAAAAACATACACCAGCTGTCTGTGAATATTTTGGATGAGATACCCGGTGCCACAAGGGCGTGAAACACAGATGCAAACAGTTTCCTTTAAGCCAGTGTCTGAACTAGGCATCGCCAGTCCTTCATCTCTACCTTCTGTTTTTCCTAGCGTCCCTGCCCCAGTGCATAGTGCTGTTCTCTGTTACTTCTGTTTTCTTGTTTTTACAGACATTTGCAGGCTGGTTGTCCCTCAGGGTTATTAATTCTTTGCACTACAGCAACACAAGAACAAGTGGGACTGCAGGAAAACAGTTTCAGCAATTAAACCCAAGCAGGCAGGTCCCTTTTTCACCCTGATGGAGAATTGCTCACAAAGTGAAGGTGTTTTTTCCTGCCTTGCAGGTGCTGTGGTGATCGCCTTCGTGGTCTGCTGGCTCCCGTACCACATTCGGCGTCTCATGTTCTGCTATGTCCCCTCCAGCCACTGGACAGAGTGAGTCACACCAGGGGGACAGATCCCCCCGTGCAGGACAGGCTGGGGGCTCAGGGGATGCCAGGGCACCCACAGGTGTGGAGATGGAGGCAGGGATCTGGGAACAGAGGTGCTCTCCAACCAAGGGGTTAAAGTCTCAAGCTCCTAATTGCTGTTTTGTTGTTTTGGTTTTTTTTTTCCCTTTTGGATGTCTCAGTGTTTGCCAGGCAAATTAAGAGTCTTTGTTTAACCTAAATCCCCCAGACATGGTGTAGGAAGCATTATCTTGAACCAAAAGTCATCATCAGCCCCTCCTCCTCCTCACCCCTGCTGGCAGCAGCCATGGGGTTTCATATCAGGCAGCCCTTGATGAAATGACATTTGGACAGGGGGGCTGGTACATCCAGAGTGGATTTCAGTCTCTGTGCCAGAGATATTGATCCCAGCCCTAAGATGCAGCAGCTCCTGTCAGCACACAATTTAGCTCCATGAGGCCACATTTCCTCACTGCCAGGGGAGATGACACAGGTGGGGGAATAGCTGTGCTGCTTACTGAGCCTGGGCCAGGTTATTCACTGGGGTTTTGCAGGGAGTGAATCAAAATAAAATACCAGCAGTTGCTGCTGATTAGAAAGTGCCCAGATTGCCAGAGAATTCCGGGATAATCGCATGAACACACATGCGCTGCTAACAGATGTGCAAAGGCACCCCAGGAACTCCCTGCTCCTTTCTGAGGCACCAGGCCAGGTTCTTCAGCCGAGCAGCCACCAAACTAATTATTATTTTTAAATATGTCATTATGAGCTGATGCTGTCTGGGGATGCACACTGAGGAAGCCTGAGATGCCAAGGGATGAACTCTTGTGTCTTCTGCCATGGTGTTATACCCCTGTTCTCCCTGAGACTGGGGCTGTTTCTTTCAAGGGAAAGAAAAAAAAAATCTAAATACCAAAAAGCAGAACATAAAATTCTATCAGCTCTGGACACAAAATATAATAAATTGAGATATAGTAGTCTACTCAATGGGACTGTGGATCTAGCCATGGAAAAATCCAAAATCTATCTTCAGTCATGAAAACAGAGCTCTAGGCACACACTGGGACAAATTCTTGTTTCTCCTTTGCTTTCCTATATGAAAAACACTTAAGGCACTGTTCAATTATGTAATGACTGCATTTGCTTTGAGCAAGAGGGGTAGAGAAGTCTGTCTGGAGTCAGTGGGAATTTATGCATCGTGGCTGCATTCACATAATATTTTTTTCTTCTTTTTAAAACCATGAGTGATCTTAGGAAAACACTGAATTTACAGAGTGATAGTGAACTATCAGTCTGGTGGCTAACCAAGAGTTTGCAGCAGCTTGGCATGTTCATTTATAAACACATGTGCCTTGCCCCTGGAGAAGAGAAATTTTTCCAATATTAATTCTTCACAACTACACAAAGAAACTCTGGATGGGCCATGCAGTCCTTGGCAGCGCTGAGGGTGTGTGGAGGGATGGGCAATGTAGTCCAGAATTCCTCTATTTATCTTTTGTCAGATACAGATTAGAAAAAAGGTCTGCAATTTTCACCAAGATAACTGATTCTGAGGAACATCTTCCTGAAAATGAGACCTGTGGTGTTTATAAGTGCTTTACCAGCTCAGGGCTGCTGTTCTCAGTTGGCCCGAGGAAATATATATACAAAACTATAAAAGATAATAAAACATTTTCAACCAGTTCTAGTTGAAAACATTAAACTGTGGTGGTTAGGATGTGTTTCAGAAGCATGCTATCATCAGCTTGCCCCCAGAACAGGAAATGCTGTCCCACATTACGGACAAGTCCCAACCCAGGGACCCATTGACTGAGCTGATGCTGCTCTCACTGCCAGAGGGAGGAGAGAGCTGCATCTGTTACTGGAGTTTGGCTCTTCTGCAACCTCTGTAGATCAGAACTGCAGCCAAAAGAGTCAAGCTAATGTGTATGTATGACACAGAAGCAAATTTCCATCTGGCTTCTCTGTTTCCAGAATGACTACTTCCAAAGGAAAAATGAATGTCTGACCCCAGGGCTTAAATAGGTCTCTAATTGCTGGTGAGTGGGGCAGTATCTTCATAGAGGGATGTGTTCCATGTTTGACCAGTTCCAGTTGGAGATGTAGATGGGTTGTGGTGGTTCAGGCACCACTGGTGAGTTCATGTTTGCAGCCTAGAAAGGTTAGCTGGAGAGCAGCTCGTGTTTTTCTCACCCTTGTGACTTTGAGTTCTTCACACTCAGATTTTTGTCTTTCATCTGTTCTTCCAGTTTCCTTTACAACTTCTACCACTACTTCTACATGCTGACAAATGTCCTCTTCTACGTCAGCTCAGCAATCAACCCCATCCTCTACAACCTGGTGTCGGCAAACTTCCGCCAGATCTTCCTCTCCACACTCACCATCCTGTGCCTGCCATGGAGGAAGAAGAAGAAACGACTGGCCTTCACCAGGAAATCCAACAGCATCTCCAGCAATCACACATTTTCCAGCCAGGTCACGAGGGAAACTACATACTGAAGCCAAAGGAGGAGGAGGAATGCAATTCATCGTGGAGTCAAAACTTGAGAGAGGCCTCTGTGACTTTCATGCATGGTCTCCAAATTCACATAACACAAATGTGTTTAGCAAAGTCATTTTTGTTGGAAAAAATAGGCTTTGTTCTGCCAGTAACTTTGAGGTTATTTTTGAGCATTGGCCTTGCCTCTTGTGAGTAATGTCTACATGTATTGTAACTTCAGTCTGGCATAAATCCAGATGTGGTGTTAACTGGGAAGCCAAAATGTGTTCAACTTAGGCAAAACTGTTCTGCATTTCATCCTTCTCTCAGTGCAGAGATGCCGTGTTCACATCCAAGGGTTTGAGATCACATCTCCTGGTGGCACCGAGCAGAGGGTTTGATGAGGAGAAAGAAAGGAGCTTTGAACAGAAAGGGATGTTCTTGGAGAATGGATGTGCTCATCTGTGGGATGTTCAATGAACGAGGAGTGAAAACTCAGGGAGCCAGGTGGTTATTTTAGAAATATATCTCCATTGTGAGTAAAATGACCGAGGTGCTCAAGAGAGCCACTCTAGCTCCTTGAAATGAAATAAGAACAGATGATGCCTTATCTAGGCTGGGGTGGCTGTGGCCTGGGGAGTGGGGTCACTTTGGCTTTAGGGCATCCACAGTGCCTGGCTTTGCTACCACTGCACCGATAACAGCAGAGTCTCTGGCAAAGTCAAGAATGCAGTGGCTGTGCCCAGATGGAGTGCTGAAAATGAACAGAAATGGAAAAATCTTCCTTTTGCCATACAGCCAAATCCTATTTTTTATCAGGGAGAACAGTTTGCTGGCCTGCATTAAGAGATGAGAAAATTCTGAGCTCATGAGAACTCCAGGCTGCTGAGAAAAGAGCAATCTACCCCAATTCTGTGCAACCTTCAGATTTTTCCCATTCTTATTCCAGTTTTAGTTGTTTCCTCTCCATTTCCACAAGGCTGACATCTCGGTATATAGCAGTTGTAGGCAGCAGGTCCTCTTGTTATACCTTTCCTTTCATTACTTTTTGCTACCAGAACTGTTGGCACACTTACCTGCACCCCCAATATTCAGATAGTTCAAATGCAGATCATAAGAAAGTCTAAAATGGGGGGTCTTTGCTCTAAACCCACTTTCTTTTAACAAGCCAGAGGAACAGAAACAAGACTTGAAAATTCTCTTTGAAATTTCCCAGCTGGTAAGGAGAGGTAGCATGAGCTTTTGTCCCATATGGTTCCACCTCTAACAGACCCTTTTATGATACAACAAATTGCTCCAGAGTCTTTAGTACTGAAATAACAGGGCTCTGGGACAAGCTAAAGGGCTTTTTCCCCAGATGGTGACCTGCATGAACCTGGAACTGACCAAGCACCCTGTGCAGCCCTTGCTGGTGGTGACCTGGTGTCCCCTTTCACAGCACACATCGTTGGGAGAGCAGGACTCGCCTCTGAAAGGTGACAAAGTAGAAGAGTCAGCTCAGTTTGGCTTTCTGGGCTCTGCCCACCCCATGTCATCCTTCAGCTAATGAGTTTCTGACTGAAGCCACAGTGCTGGAGGTGTGGATTGGCCCAGGTGAGGGTCACACAGTGATGGAGACCAGTTACTGAACCACTGGTGACACCTCCTGCTACAGATGTTGCATGAATGAATCACAGAACAGGTCAGGCTGGAAGGGACTCACAAGAATCATCGAGTCCAACTCCCTGGACTTGTGGTTTAGGTCCTGCTGGGCTCAGCACATGGAGGAAAAACCCATTTGGGGGCGTTTGCTGTGAGTTGCTGGTGATGAGTGGCTACTTCTGGGGCATTTATAACCTGTCCCCAACTGGCCACCATGGCAGCCCATCAGCCACAGCCTCCAGCCACACCTGCCAGGGGTGGGAGGTGATTTTAATGCCTAATACAGAACCCCTGTAAAAGAAAGGGCTCAAAATAAAAGTCAGTGGGGCTTTAGTTTCTTCTGATTCAACCAAACTGCAAGCTCTGTTCTGTCATGCCTTCTCGTGATTTCTTGCCCTGGTTGTACCAAGCAGAGGGCAGAGATTATATTTGACCAAGCACTTTTGTTGCTCATGGACTGTTGACTCCTCTTTGACAAAGAAAACAGGTAGTGGCACAAAAATAAATAAATTGAAACAAAGAGGTGAAAAGGAGACTGGTCTCTTCAGAAGGAAATCTGTGAGAAACAAGCAAGTATTTTCTGTGCATGGTGTGTGTGAAATGGCTTGGGCATGTTGGAAGAAGAAGACCTGCTCCTTCTACCTAGTGGGAATATCCAGGTACCATGAACAGGAAAGGGGAAAGATCTGCCTTGAGAGGAAGAGGAGTCTTGACATCACATATTTAACATTGGCCTTCCAGGCAAGACCCTTCAAATGTTTCTGGAGGACCCAGTTTTTTTACTTTGCCTCTAAATACAGCCAGCAGCTGGGAAGAGCTTTCTGAAACCTGTAACTGCATCACTTTGACTTTCATTACAATTTAACACCCTGCATGTCTCATTTGCTTTTGGAATATTAAACATTATTACTACACTTGTTCAACAACAACCTGCTGAAATGTGCTTGATTACCTTAGAAAACACTGTACAAAACTTGTTGTTTCACATAAGATGCTTGGTTTAGATTTTCACCACTGAGATACACTGGAATCTTACAGAATATTCGATCACAGCTCAGAGAAACTGGCAGGTTTATTTTTGGTTTGACGTGACAGTGGGCAGAAGCTGGAGTAAAAGTGAACTTATCATAAACTCTTTCCACAGTGTTTGTTGGGCCACTCGAGTGCTGAAGAGCTGGGGGAATTTGGGGGATTTATCCAAGTGGTTTGCTGACTTGTACAGCTCCGTTCTTGCAGTTTAACAGGAGAGCAGACCTGGCTCCATGGCCTTAATCTGAGATTGCAGCTCAAAGCTACCTCTTCCACTGGCCAGATCTGAGAACCTTGAGCTGAGCAGTGTAAGTTACAGCTGGTTTCATCCTCTCTTCCCTCCTCACCTAATTTTGCAATATTCAGCTGTGGTTCCCTCGAGCTCAAAGAAGTGAGGATAACTCCCTGCACACCCCCATGGTTTCCAGAGAATCACTGGACAGTTTGGGTTGGAAGGGACCTTAAAGACCATCCAGTTCCAAACCCCTGTCACAGGCAGGGACATTTTCCCTAGAGCAGATTGCTCCTAGGCCCATCCAACCTGGCCTTGTAAAGGGAAGCTGATGCAGTAGAGAAGGAAAAAGGTATAAACTGCCCCATATTTACCAGAGAAATGGCTCTTTACATGCCTTTTAACAATGATTGAACTGCTAACCCAACAAGGTTTTTAAATTTAATCCAGTGTGAATGGCTTTTGCCATTAGACAGAAAAAAAACCTCCCATCTGTTGTGCTCCTGTCTTGGCTGCACTCTTCTCTGAAGCAGAGGTTGGGGCCTGTGCTCATCTCTGCAAATTCCCTGTGTTTGGAACTGTTTGACTCTAAAAAGAACAAAATCTGTGGAACCCGCAGATGTGAAGTGCTGCCAGATAGATTCTGAGAAACCCCATTCTGAGGAGAGTCTATCAAGTGACCTCTTCAAACATTATTTTGAGGTTTTGTTTCACTTCACGGTGCCCTTGCCAGAGCCATGCGTTTGGCAGAGTGTGAAATCAGGTTTATAAAGTCGTTTTGCTATTCAGAAATTTCCCCCAGACAGGACTGCCTCACCACAGGCTCAGTCCATCAGTGTTGCAGCGCTCTGCTGAGCTTGTCTTTATTTGTAAGGCACATGAGAAGTGAGCTTCAGCGAGCTTTTCAGGAGAAAACTCACTGGAAAATCAGCGAGGAGGGTAAGCAGGGCAATAGCAGGAGCTTTGCATTTCCAGCATCCAGAGTTCAGTGAAACAGCCCCTGAGTGTGCAGCTGCTGCAGCCAGCTCGTGCTGCAGTTTGAACCCAGCATCTGTGCAGCTGCATTGCTGCTGCTCTTGGGCAGGGACAGCAAACACCCCCAGGGCGTGGGAGCACTTTTCTGTGCGCTGCTGTGTCAGTCCAGCGTGCTGGCTGTGTTGTCTGGTGACTCTTTAACCAAAGCTGTGTCTGCTAGAGCTCTGTCTGCTTCTTCACATCACAGCTCAACCACTCTTCCTGTTCTCAGTCTGGATTTGCTTACTACGAAGGCAGAAATTGCTGATCCAAAATTTCGTGATGCTGTGTCCTGGCTTTGTGATCCAGAGTCCTTCCCCAGCTGTGCCACCTGATAGTCCTGCACACATTGTATTCATGGCAAATATTTTTAAAGTGCACCTTTTTTTTTTATTTTATTCTGAGATACAAAATGTTGATGTGCTTTATTTTCTGTGGCCTGTTGCTCAATGGGGAAAAAATGAATGTTAAAAGTGTGTCAGTGTCTACCTTGTAATATTTTCTGTGACAAAGGGAAAGAAGAGGGTATGGAATCCTCCTGTGTGGCAATGGAAAACACTCTTTTAATGTAACATGCTATTATTGATACTGTATTTACTGATCAAAGTGTAACGAAATGGTTAATTCCTGATATAGCCTTTGTACTGTACGGTATTTTATTTTGTCATTTATTGATCCTAAGAAATAAATATCCAAGTTTAAGGCTTGGGCTGCTTTTGCTTGAAGTGGCAGGTGTGCCTTTATCACACAGCCTGGTTATCAGCACAGGCACCCTGGCTGGGGTCTAAACTGCTGAAATCCCATCGGCCTTGAGCTGGGATTTGCAGCTCCTCTGCAGAAGGGCCCTGAGTGCTCCTGTCCCTGTGCAGCACAAACAGCATCCAAACATCAGCTGCTGCTTCTGACTTGAGGTCAGCAAACAAAAAGGGGGACGAGTTAGGTTTGAAGGACACTCCCATCAGTGATGTTTGCCCTGAAAAATCCTTCCTGGGATCTGTTAAAAGCATCAGGTCCGTGCTGTCCTGCTCTGCTGCTGGGCAGAGTGGTGGAGAGCATCCAGCCCATCCAGGGCTTGGAGCACGTGGAGTGAGGGAGCCTGAAGGGTGGGAATGAGCTCTGAGCTCCCAGACTGAGCTGCTCCAAGTGCTGAGATCCCACTGGCACTGCAGGGCTCTGAGCTACTGCCTTGCCTGTCTTCCCTGCTTGCTTTTCCCTGTTGCAGGGCAAATGTTACAGATTCCTCCTATCTTCCCATCTTTAGTGTGAGCCTCTTCCTCTCTAGCATTTATTTTTCTAACACAAATGCAATTTTGTGGGAACAGAATGCTTGAGTATTACCCATGATATTAAAATGTTCTTACACTAAATGAGCAAAAATCAGTCACCTCCGCCCTCCCTGCAGCTCCTGGTTAATGTTCTGTTGTGCAACAGCTGAGCTGAGCCATAAAATCTTCATAGTTTTTAACCATTCAACCATTTTGTTTTCATTTCTGATAGAGGGAAAGGTTGCTTGGAAAGCAGCAAGACAATAAAATTTAAATATTTGGAATTATTCATGCCTGGAAAATCCATCTTCTAAAACCTAGCTCCAAAGCTCTCCAAAGGCTTTTTGGTGCTGCTTCCAGATGAGAAGAGCAGGAGCCTCCATTGTCCCTACACCATCAATAATTTATTTTATGGGTCCTTTTATTTGGTATTCAGCCCTGCTCTGCTCAAAGGTGTATTTTCAGTCCGCAGCTCATGTCTTCAGCAGTGGAAACCCACAGCACGTGGCAGCATCTCTGTTTCCTGGCTGCAGGAGATTTCTGTGCTGGGCACGGTGCTCCCAGTGGAGCCTCCGTGGATTCTGCAGAAATCCAGCCCGTGTTCAAGCTGGAGTGAAAAATGTTGCTGTCTGCTTGTGACTTGTTTAGCTCAGGGCTGACTCCTTGACAAAGCCAAATCCTGGGAAGCAGAGCTTCCCATTCCTCCCAAGCCACCCTCCCATCCAGCGTCACACAGTCGTGCACCACGTCCTGCCCCGCAAATGTGAAGGAAAACAGAAGGCGTGGAGAGTCAAATAATTCTTTTTTTGCTTTATAAAGGCACAAGGACTGTACCTCGAGCCATAAGGGATGCTTTCAGCTTGGCCCTTATTTCTCATTTCAATTATAAAAGCAATTTCCATAGTTCACGGGGGAAAAATTTCAGGCCCCTTTCGGAAAAAAACGTTACATTTTAGTAAATGGCTTCATAAAACTTAATAAACATCCATGAGAAGTTAATTTATTTAAAATATCTTTAAATCCTGCTCTGCCTTATTGAATTTTTTTAAACTGTAGATCAGGCTGGAGTATATTCTTGAGGGCATTTAAGCAATAAGGCAGAGCACCACAGTTATTATTCCAGGCCTCCTGTGGGCTGGGAAGCACGAAGCAGAACCTGAAGTGGTTTTGGGCACTCAAGTGCAAAACCCCTCCAGAAGCACAGGCACAGGCATGGCCTGAGTGCTGCAGGGTGGCCAAACCAAGCTGCTGGGGTTGTTTTCTGGGAACAAAACCATGCCAGGGGAGCCCACAGCAGCCAGCCCAGCATCCATGGACTGCCAGCCCCATCCTGGGCTTGCTCAGCTGAATACCAGGGGGAAAAGATCATAGAATCATGGAATCACAGCATGGTTTGGGTTGCAAGGAGCCTAAAAGTTCATCTTATTCCAACTCCCTGCCATGGGCAGGGACACCTTTCACTATCCCAGGCTTCTCCAAGCCCTGTCCAACCTGGCCTTGGACACTTCCAGGGATGGAGCAGCTTCTCTGGGCACCCTGTGATGACCCTCTGGCCAGGGCCTCACCACCCTCAAGGAATTTCTTGCTAACATCTAATCTAAATAGAGAAGCAGCAAAGTTAGTTAAACACCATATCACTGGTGATCCAACCCACCCAAGCCAGCCAGGATTTTCAAGAAAGAACAAGAGAAGGGACAAAAATCAGTAGTGAGTGTGTAAGTGCATGTGTGGGTGCTGGTATGATGTTTTGCCCAGGGTTGCTCAGCCTGGAGAAAAGAAAGCTCCAGGAAGACCTTGGAACCCCTTTCAGTACCTAAAGTGGCTTCAAGAGAGCTGGAGAGGGAGTTTTTCCAAGAACCTGGAGTGACAGGACAAGGGGAATTGGCTTTAAGCTGAAGGAGGGTAGATTTAGATCCCACCAGCACCCCAAAATTTCACAAGTATGATGGAGATGTAGCAGTTATTGTTATCAAGATTTAACAGCATTAGCACACTTCCAACAACCCAGCACACTTCATCCCTTTGTCACTGCAATGGAGCTCTTGTTTTAGGGATGGATTTCAGGCACAGGAACTTCTGAAATTCACCCCAAGGCCACAAGGAAATCTTCTAGACCAGAACCTCAAACCCCAGTGTTTGCAGCAGTCAACTCTGCTTCACCTTTCCCTTCACTCAGCATCAGCAGGTAGCTCATGAGCTATATTAAGATTCCATTCCAAGACACATATTAGCAAAACATGCCAACATTCAGCCATTAAAAAGCAGCTTCTCACTGCTTGTCAGCAACAGCAACAACCTTGTCACAGCACTTGGCAGCTCTCAGAGTGTTCTTGACGGCGCTGTTATCCTTGGTGTCTGCCCCGTGCAGATTGCAGGAGAAGGTGAAGCATTGTGTGCTGAATTTGAAAAACACCCAAACAGCAACAAATTCCATTAAATGGGAGTGACCTCAGCAGTGCCACAGGGAGCTCTAACGAAATCTGTGACACCTGACATTTTCGATGTTTTACTTTTCCTGACCGGCTGAAAAGCAGCGAGGACTGCCAACAGCATTATTAGTACAGCTCCCACACAGAGCATGAATTCTTACAAAGTTTCGCATTACTGCAATAAATCATTTTTTGTCTTCCTTCAGACCAGCAATTGGAATAAGATTAATTTCTATTTACTGTCAACAAAAGCATGAAATATCATTTTTCGTGAACAGTCCAGGAAAATGCCTGATGTCCTTGTTGGTGTTTTCTGACTCAGAACTTGAGATTTAATCCCTCTCCTTCCTGTGGGCTTGAGCCAAGCAAATGGTACAGGGATTTTAAAGGTGGTCACCAGTGGTACCACAGCAAGGCAGCCACTCTGGTTAATCCTCTTGCCCAGAGAAGTCAGCACCCTTCAGGAGGCTGAAAACAAATAAACACAAGTCTACAGGCTTTTGAGATGAAAGAAAATACAAATTTGTAGAGCATTTCTGAGCCCTGATGAACGCCCACCTGCACAACTGGTATAAACCTGTTTGCATCTGCAAAGAAACACAGTTTGTGTTTGTAAGTGACCTAATCTACCTCTGTTTCTCTTTTCTGAGGCTTTTTTTTTTTAAAAAAAATATCATTTAGCAGGGGAAAAGAATGCTGTTCATTCTGTTCACAGCTCCAGTCTTAAATGCCAGAGGTGCTTATCAGATTAAACAGAAATCAGAGTTCATAGATTGTGTCTGGAAGGAATAAAGACTCTGGTGCTGATTTTTATTGAATACAGGACAATATCCCTTGCTTATTGTATATATTACAATGGTGAGGGGGGAAAGCTGTTATCACAGCATGGCTCAATGCTTTTCAATATGTTGTTCGTCATTTGGAGCTCACTGACATTCACTTGCAGATTTCACTTTGTATCTTAAAAAGTTTTCATGGAATTTTGGAGACAGGGAAAAATACGTTCTGCCACACTGCCAGTCTCACTCCATGGATACACCACTACCATCAGCTCCTCGTGACTAAACCCCAGAATGGTTTGGGTCAGAAGGGACCTTAAAAATCATCTCATTCCAATCCCCTCCATGGACAGGGACACATTCCACTAAATCACATTGCTCCAAGCCCCATCCAACCTGGCTGTGAAGAACATCATGAAGAACCTTGAAGAGCAATGTCTTTGTCTTAGAATGGCTGGTAAAAATTCCTCTCCTCTTGTCCTAGGGTGATATGATCTCTGGGAGATCATCCACGTTGTTGTCATCTGATCCCTGGGGAAGATTCTTCTGGGAGAACATTTCATCAATGTGCTTAACAAAGAGTCAGTGTGTGAGTGGCAGCTTTATACCTGTAGTGAAAGGGAAAGCCAAAGCTACACAAAGATGATCATTAAAATAAAAATTGGGGAGGGCTCTTTCTGCTCCATTCCTCAGAAAATGCAAAATTAATGAACCTCTGTACAGGGAGATAGAGACAGAAAAGGTTTCTGCAGAGAGAGGATCTCAGTTTTGCTTCCCCCCAGCCCAAAAATTCTGACTTTTCAAAGCTCAGCTTTGAGGGAGATTGTGCCATATCAGCTTAGGGTGTAGGTAAAAGGTACAAAGGATTTTCAATATCTTTAGGAAGTGTGGGCACCATCACTGCATAATGACAATTCCATTTGCTCTCTGTGTTTCTCTGTACATCACGTCATCAAAAGAATTCTCAGACTTTTCCCAGGGAGAATACAGTTGTGTCAGTAACATCAGCCTGCAACCAAAAAAAAACAACACTGGAAAATGGAAACAGAAGAGGAAAAAAAAAAAAAGAGAGAATACATTCTGCTCCTGTCTGATTTTTGCATTTTCACAGATCAGTCAAAAGCTTTCCTCTACAACCAAAATCTCACTTCCACTTGTTTACAACAATTCATCCCCCTTGCTATTCATTTTCCTGGGAGATCAGCTCCAGGGCTCGGGATCTGCCTGTGTTTCATATCCATTTCTCCAGAAGGCACCATAGGGTTTGAAGATTGCTTGTCTTCATCAGCAGGAAAAGCCTGCTCTCTGTGAGAAGGGGCCATGAGTCACACAACAACTTGGATGACACCAACAGACTTGCTTAGAGGTTGGCACCAGAGCACTGGAGAATTGGGAGCTGTAGGACCAAAATGAAATAATGAATCAGAGGATGTGATGGGAAAGGTGTTTTGTTGGAGTGAAAATTTTTAAAACTGAGGGTAAGGCATATTTATTTGAAATTGAGCCTATTTCTTGTGATGCACAAATGAAGTTTCTCAGGAAGAAATAACTTTAACTGTGCACAGAGAAATGCAGAATAGGATTGTGATAAAAATGAGAGGAAACAGGGCTGGTCAGACCATCACCCACTGCAGTGGGGTGAAGCAAGGGCACAGGTACAACCCTGTCAACCTGCTCAGTAAATCATCCCTTCACCAAGCATCAGAGTAAAGCAGAGAAGCAAAGAGTTAACTCTGCTCACATCTCCCAGCAAATGCCTGTTCCCACAATCACTGTCTCTTTTTGGCCAGAGTTCTGTATTTTTTTAGCTGTTCTCAACTCTCTTGTAGAGCAATTATTCCTAAGTGCAACTGAGGACATTTTCCCTTCTGCTCAGATGAAATTTACTTCAATTCAGTTTGGTAGTAGCTCCTCAGAGCACCTAAGAAAATCTCCTGTGTTTAGAGTCTTCCTTGTAGCTACCCAGGGATGGGAAAGCTGCTAAAACACTTGGGAAGTGAGTGGGAGAAGAGAGCAGAAGGGGAGAAAGAGGATCAGAGCTGCAGAGGCTGAGGAATGGGACACTCACCTGGCTTGCAGGAGAAAGATGGAAATGGGATAGCCAGGAGAGAGATAAACATCCAAATCTGGGAAGGTTTTCAGGTTTTCCTGCTGCCACATACAGCTCCAGAGCGTGTTAATCTGCATCTTTACCAGTACCCACCTTCCCACATTCATATTTTCAATCACAGATGTTTTCAAAGTCATCCTGCTCTCCAAATATTAAATTTGGGGAAAATGTTCAGTCACAGACCCTCAAAATGAGGGTGTGTTTGGTTTGATTGATTTCATCTCCAGTGCAAATATTCACATCTTTCCAAGCAGCACCTTTTATTTAGGATTAACAAGCAAAAGTTTCACTTGAGCAGCTGTGGTTCCACCTCATGAATGTTTAAATTGAGGATAATTTGTGTTTCTGTTCATATCAAAGTATCTGCTCTATAAAATATCTTGGGTCAACACTACATTTTTACTGTCTATGAGCAGAAATATTTCTGGTTTATTGGTGTTGTGGACAGCTTTGTTCCTTGCTCTGTTTTATTTAGTAAGGCTGTAACTTTAGTAAGATTTTAATGCTGAGACCCAAACTACACAAATTTCAAATAAATTAGGTCACTGATGAAGGCACAAAAGAGAAAATATTTTAATAAATTGAATATTGCTTCCTAGCTACTGTTCTCCCAGCAATAATAACTTGCAGTCTAAAATACAATTCAACTCTAACCATAAATATTCATAGCTAAGAGTCCTTCTTTTCCTTTAAACTGTTCTGTGCTACTGGGAAGTCCAATCTTTCAAAAGTCAAACACTGAGACCTCATCATAATCAGATGTTCCCAGCAGAAAAACCGTGCCGCAGAAAAGCGGATTTCATTTCAAATAAATCATGAGCTGTGGTGGGAACAACGCTGAGTTCTGATGCACGACATTTCCGTAGGTACAGAGAAATCAAATCCAAGGCAGGCAAAACTGGGACTGCACACCCAGATATGGGATATGAGGATACATCCTGGGGACTGTGCAGCCACACGGGGATCTCACCTGAAGGAAAGCTCTCCAGTAAGAAGAGACCAGCTCCTTTTTAAGCATCAGTTTGAGAAGTTCTGGTTCTGGGTATCAGCCCTGTAACACTTGAGGAGGTCATGAACATTTCCTCCCTCCCACATTTTCTCCTCTCTGCTCCCATCCCCAACTGGGGGTCACGTTTCCTTTTAAGCCACACCAGGAGCTGGCAATTGAAGCAGGTGGAGACCAGGACACCTTTGGCCAAGGCTCCCACCCTCAGATGCAGAGCCAGAGGCACTTTGGGCTATTTGCTCAGTGTTCATGCACAGACAGGGCAGAGGAAGCAAGGGTGTCTCATAAACCCCATGACAAATGGGAAGACAACGCTAATTCAATTATTCTGCACAATGATGTTACCAAAAAGGATGAAGAACTTAAGGAGATAATTGTTTATCCTTTGTTTCCATTGTTGATTCAAAACTAATACAATTACTTGTGCAGGTGATGTCTCAGCTCTGATTCACAGGGGGGATACAGCACTTCTTGTGCCTTATGAGCTGTTAATTCAACATGACAGGCTTGACCTGAGGACACCAATAATGTTGTCATCTCAGCTGTGTGATGGCACAAAGCTGAACTGATCCGTTCTGTCTCAAAGGCTCAGGGAATTCTGCGAATTTGGTGGAAGTGGAAATCTCTCGGGTGACAACTGTGTTCAAGGGGAGCTTCTGTCCTTTTTTCCCCCCATAACTCATAGCCATGGTCTTCTTACACTTTGGTTTCACCACCCAAGTTTTTCCTATGTTTTAGCTCCAATAAGGGAAGGGATGTGAGCAGGGAAGCCACCTGCAGAGTGGGCTTTGGAACACAGGTAGGCAACACGGCTGTGGCTGGGTTGTTCAGTGCTCTGCCTCTGTCTCCTACTGCCAGCAGAAGAGAACTGCTTCCTTTCTCCCCTAATTCTCCCTGTCACTCCCTGGAAAACTCCTCACTCTTGCTTTCCAGCTGCTCTTTCCCAGAGGAGGAGGCTGGGCTTGTGCCAGGGACCCTTCTCTTTGAGCAGTCCCAGTTAAGCTTCCAAACCCTCCCACACAGCCCCTGCCATGTTCCTCTGTGCCCAAGCACAGCCACCCGTGGGACATGGCACCAGAGGCCAGGGTGGTGGCACCTGGGACCTTCTGACGAGGGGCAGATCATCCCAATCCCGTGCAGAGCTGCCAGGCTGCTGTTAGAGCACCTGCACATCTCAGGAACACCTGGAGAGGGGATCACAGCACAGTCTCAACAGCACCCAAAGGAAATTATTCCCAAAGATCAGACACAAAATACCAGCTAGGAACCTGAGCTGTGGGATGCCTCTTCTCACTGCCTCCTCCACTCCTGTTGACAGAAATAAACCTGCTCAGCTGTCACTCTGGAGCTGGAGATGGGCCATGGGGAGGCAGGACGTGTGGGGGTGGATGAGGGGGAAGGATTTTTTTCTCTGTGAAAACATCCAGTTTCACCACTGACAAGTCTGACAGGTGGAAACCAATTAAAAAAAAAAATCCTACTCACAAGTGGCTTCTTTGGAGAAGTTCCTCAGTTTTGCTCCCTCCTCTGTAGTAGCTGCTGGGTGCTGACACAGGACAAGCCTTGTCCCCCTGGCACTGCCCTCCTGCTGAAACAGGGGCTGGGCTGAGGTCTTTGACAGATAAGGGGTAATGTGGTCACAGTCCCTCATTTGCACATTTTTGTGGGCTCACACATGAGCCACCCTGTTTGGAACAATGCTGCAGAAATGTTGACTGCAGCCTTTTGCTCCCATTTTCCCATGAGATGCTGACAAAGTGTCTCAGCAAGGCATCAGCTATTTCAGTTTGATGCTTGGCAAAGCAAGGACAAGGATTAGCCTAGCTTCAACATTACATTTTCTATCACATACTCAAAAGGATCTAAATTAAAGTATCTGTAAGGCAGGTCCTGCCAATTCATCATCACTCAGGCTTGGCACAAGTGCAGAAAATTAGTTCTTCCCCTCCTAGGGTCAAGTTTGAATTTAAACACAAATATTCCAGGGAATCTGCATCAGAGATGCTAAACACCTCCTAACAGAAAAAGCAGGATGGCAAAAGAATGTTATTATTCAGCTACATTTGCAAAATTCCCATGCAAAATAAATGTGCATTAGATGACTACTGCAGCATCTCTGAATCACAGGCTCTTCAATGTTTTAAAATTCCCTCATGAGCTTTGCTCTGCCAGCTACTAGGCAAGTTTCCCCTGTATCCTGAAGAAAGAAAGTGTGGAGAGCTGCCAACACTTTGTAGGGTAAAGCTTTTCCCCAGAAAAGCTTTTCCAGAAAATCAACTTGCTTTTTGTCACTTCAGAAAAGCCCCAGGAGATCTGAACCCTGCAGGCTCAGACAGAAGCAGTCTGGGTTTAATGTTCCAAGAACAGATCAGACACCAAGAGCATCAGCTCCTCCTCAGCTCTGTAGGTTTGGGAAACGTCACCATGGACTCCCTGGTTGTGCTGCATTTCCAGGCCAGGCTGCACAGTGAAACCCAACATCCATCCAAACCTTGCCCAGGGATTCTCCTCACAAACAGGGTTAAACTTCATCATGAACATCTGGGTACCCTCAACAAACATGGTCTAGTGGCCACAGCAGTGCAAAGGGTTTGGGTTTTTCAGTAATTATCGTGATGGGGCTTTAATGTCAGGAGAAATCAAGTCACTGTTTTAATTTCTTCTGACTTTAGGATGGGTGGGGCGACAGCACTTTGTGGCAGCAGCAACAACACTGTGAGTTGCTCTTTCTTAAATTACACTACTACATTTAAAGTATTTAATTAGCTGTGGAGATCCTACTAAGGGCAACCACAGCAAGCAGCCCCTGGCTTTCCCTGGCTGACAGCAGAGATCTCACCTCAGTGGTGCAGTCTGAGCTCAAGCAGAGGAGCCTCTTTCTCTCCCTCCAATGCTCTTGTCACAAGCTCTTTTTCCTGTAGTGTTTGTTCACCTCTCAGGATGCTGCCCACTCAAGTGAATTCATCACAAACCTCACGCTTTGGAGTCTTTAAAACGTTTCCCCTTTCGTGAGTGCCACTTCTCTTCAAGGAGCCACTGTGGCCTGGTGAGCAAAGTCAACATCCCCAGCAGCAGAGTTGCATAACTCAGCTCACTGCAGTGCAGGGATCATTAACACAACCTGTCTTCCTCTCCAGTCGTTACATGAGGGCATTTGGGACTGCCTGGCAAATCACACAGCAAGGCCCCAGAACCCCAGCTTGCCCATTCCTGCCCTAATAAAGGTATCTGTGGGGTGATGACTGACAGAAGGTCTGATCTGCCAACATCTCTTACCCTGCACTCATGAATTTTCATCCCGACGCCTTCCTCACAGGACTTCCCGAGAGCCAGGCTGATTTTATTGAATGTGACAGGAGATAACAGAGCCTTATAATAATTGTGCTTTTTTTCCATTGTGAAAACTATATAATGCAGCAACCTCCAGCTCACTGATGAGCAAAGGGACACCTGCCCAAGCCACAGGCTGTGAGGTGGGCAGGAGAGCTCTGCTTGCCCTCATTCCATCCCATGCAGAGGATGACCCAGGAGGTTGGAGCTGATGTCCAAAGCTTGTCATGCCTCACTTAGTCCCCTCATGGGCAGCAAAGAAGAAATTAGAATGGGAGCAGAAACACACTGGAGTGCACCTCCTTTCTGAGGGACATCCTGCTAAGAGAGGGAATGAATAAAATGGTTTGCCCTACCTTGTAATTCTAGTTTATTCCTAGAGACAGGCAGTTAAGTACTGGGTAATTCCAACCAGGGAATCTTTTGCCATGGGCAAGAAAAGTCCTGCCTTCATTTGTGAAACTCAAAGGAATTGATGGCTGAAAGGTTCTCCAAAACCAAAGGGAAGACTTCTACCTACATCTGTCTCTCTCCCATGGGCACCACCAGCATGTGTTAAAAGGGCAGGAGGTTCAGCACAGGAACAGGACCCACATGTGTTTGAGGTGTGTTGTCCCTTGGGCTGGTTGGGCTCTTGGCTGTGCAGTGGCTCCCAGCAGTGGCTGTGATTCTGCAAGCACAGAAAAAAACTGGCTGCACTTTTTCTAGCAGAAAATCAGGAAGTTTGGTGAAGATTAGAGCCAGAGCAGGAAGCAAAATTGCTCCGAATTCTGCTTTTTGCATAAAACCACTAAAGGAATGCTCACATATTTCATTTCTTCCTTTCAGCCCCATTGTTCTCCAGTGACTTTCAGTTTGCTCCACTTGTAATATTTTTTCTCCAACAATAATGAAATTTATGCTATTTTCACTAGCCCTCAATTTCCTGCACATGTTAAGCAATACTCTTGGAAACTGATGCAGGGAGTGTGTTGCTGTCACTCGAAAGCAAGAATTAATTAAGGTGCCTACAGCCATCCTTCAGGTGTAATCCTTGGCAGAGCACAGCCAAAATGAGACAGTGGAAGGAGTAGATCTGGAAAAGGGAACATGGATACCACTCCAGCACCAAAAAGCTCCAAAAAGAACATGCAGCACTTCCATGCACACATACTGGAACATGCCCCACGTGTAGAGGCACAGGCATGAATTTTCTGAGATCATGGGAAGGGTAACTCAAAAAGCCCCAATGGATTCTTGCAGAGGCACATGGGAGATTGCTCCTTCTGATTTCTTGCTCAACCCAGAGTTTTGGTCTCTTTGCTTTTCCCACTTTCCCATTCTTTGCTTGACATGGTGGAATTTCACCTTGATCTCAGGAAGGACTGATGAGCTATGATTTTTTTTCCCCTCATAGCAGCTCTCTGCAGCAGCCTGACAACAGCAAGGCAGAGCACAGACATCTAAAAAGTTTCTGATTTTAGGAAGATTTCAGACTCACAGCTGATTCTCGGTGCACTGATCCAGCAAAATATTTTATGGTGCTGCATGTGAAAGACGTTGTGTGAAATTATTGTACTACATTTAATTAGCTCTCTGTCTTCTTTTCAGGTCTGCTACACATATATTTCCTTTCATCCTGTTCAATTAGTCTACACTGCTCTCTTTCAACTTGTGTTTTCATTTAGTAGTGTAGCTGATTCTGTAGCTTGTTGTTTACCCAGGAAAGTGGAACTGAGGCAATTTGTACAGGAAAAAAAAAGTCCTTCTGTCTTACAATATGCATTCCTAGTGGCAGTCACAGACACAGACTCTTTCTCCTTCACCCTGTAAACCCCAAATAGCTGAAATTCCCCCTGACTGAGCTGTATGAAGCAGGGCTGCAGCCCAGTTCAGATCTGTGCCAATCCTACCTGCTTGGCAACATTTTTAAATCTGGAGGAGCCAATGTCCACAGCCTTCTATCAAAGTGGTACATCTGTCCACCTTTGGATAGAGAATATGTTCTGATTTATTTGCAACTCAATACCATATGCAGCAGAGCTGTGCTAATCCAAATGTTTGGGCACTGTATCCTGGTTTGGATTAGCAGAAATTCCTGTTTCTGTGTTGGAACGATAATATTCTCAATACTTGTTTTTTAGTGATGTTTTTCACTAAACAGGAAGATACCTTGGCAGAAGCAGACACAAATATAAGCATTAACATAAACACAGCACATCCACAAAGCAATGCAGAAACTTTTGGCAGCAGATGGATCAGAGAAGCCATAATTCAAAGAGCAGCACTCAGGAGGGGATGGGAGGAGAAGGAAGGTGGTGAGGAGATGATCTGTGCTGTGCAATTAAGGACATTCACACACTAATTTTTATCATCATGGGAAAATAATGGCTAGCAAAGCATATCCCAGTGGCTTTTCCTATAGCTCAGCCTGCAGCCATCACCACTGGATGATGGTGACAGTGGAAATAGCAATATATTGTCTCATAAATGGATGGCAAGGAAATCTATGCAGATTTGGTTTTCCTCCACAGTGAAGCAGAGATCTGGTCCTCTCCAAGCTCTCACTGGTTAAGAAAACAATTTGATGGGACTTTACCTATTCTTCCTTCCTCTGAGTTTTGCTAGGATTTCCTTGAGATGTAGATTCAACAGCCAAAGCAACTCTCAGAGAGCTCAGATGTACAGCCAGGCTTCCAAAGTAGGAATTTTTACACAGGAGAACAAGTACTTTCAGTCACTTTTGCCAGAATGTGTGCACAAACCCTGAGTGTATTTGTTGGTGAGGGAGAGAAGTGAATCAAGGTAGCAGTACATGAAACTGCATTAACACTCTCTCTTCTTTGTCAACAAGAATTAAAACCTGAGGCCAAAGGTCTATTCTCCACCTGATTTTATTACCTGGCCTGGATTTAATTGTGAGCATCCATTATCAGCTCTGTTCATTCTCTTCATCAGGCTCCAGACACACACACACAGTCACACACAAAAGCCTCCCTCTGCTATTCCAGCTCTCTCCAAAACACAGAAGCTCCAGTTTTCAGGGCAGCACCAGTGGATCCTGGGATGCCAGAGGGCAGCTTAAATGAAGGTGGACAAAAACATCCAGCCAGTTAAAAACCTGCCACATTAGAGTCAAATAAATAAACGTTGATGTGGCTGGAAGCAGAACGTGTCCTAACATCAGGGTTTAGAACAGCAAGGATTAGAAAAACACAAGGAAAAGATCTGTTACTGAAAAGCCAGCCTGGGAAATGATCACCTTTTCTGTTTACAGTTTTGTCTGTAGGTCTACTATTTTTCATTGCTTATTTATCACTCAGCTCCATTATGCACTTACTTCCCCATCCCTGGAAGGGCTTGGATGGAGCAGCCTGGGATAGTGGAAGGTGTCCCTGCACATGGCAGATGAATTTTAAAGTCCCTTCCAACCCAAACCATTCTATGATTCTCTGAGTAGTCCTGCTGCCTACACACAACCCAATTGTTTTGGGCTTTTCTCTCTCTGTTCCCTCACAACCCCAGGCTGGGATCAAATTATAGTGACAATGTGATTTTGTAGCATGAAATTTCACAATGAGCCCCTTTCCACATCCCCTTCCAAGCACGTGAATTCAGAAGTGGCAGCCTCAAAACAGCACCACTGCCACAAGTTTGTGCTGAAAACTGAGGCCACTCAAAGAGCCTTTATTTATGATTTCCAGCAACTGTTTGTAAGCACAGCCTGAACTCCACATCCAGACTGTAAGGAAAGCATTTGGAATACATAAATACCCCTGGTCAGTGGCTCTGCCTGTGGTACAAATGTGCCTGTAAGAGACCAGCTTGTAAATCTGGGTCAGAGCCAGCTGAATTCAAAGGATGATTTCCTATCATCTCTGATAGGCTTTGGGATCAGGCCCAGCTTGCCTTAAATCAGGCATCTGGCACTTAAATAAACTAAAAGGTTTCTTAGTTTGTGGTTTTCAGTCAGGCTAGCAGCAATATGTTGTGCAACGAGAAAGCTCTCATGTAATACTCCTTCCTGGCTGTAGCTTTGTCCCAAGATGACAAATTGTTTCCAAATAGATTCATATGATATAATTCTATTATGGATGCTCTGTGCATGTTTCATGACGGGTCTTTCTACTTCTTTAAATCCCTTCAGGAGGCATATTTTCTATTAAGTATATTGATTTATATGTGTCAGAAGCCATATGCTTAAAGGAAAAGGACAAACTAAGTTCATTTTCTTGTATGTTTTTTTAAGAAAAAGAAGCAGGAAATAACAGAGAATAACTGTAGTATGTGAGGGTAATTATCTGCTAAAAGAAGATATAAAACCTGTTCCAAATCAAGATCAGGTAGATGGGGACAGATAACCTGAGCATGAAATTAGCCCTTGTTTTTTCTACAAAATGTCCTGACAAATCCAGAGATTTGTCTGTTCAGTAAAATCTGATTGCTGCTCAACCCTGAGAGAACTGATGAAATATTTGCATGACCTGATGGGCACAGATGGAGTTTTCATCTTGGCCGTGCAAGAGAAAGTTGTCAGCTGTGCCACAATATCCGTGCTCTTGGCTGACTTGATAATCCCAAGTGTTGGAGGGATCTTGTCAAACCCTCCTGCTCTTCCATCACGTTCTGACAGCCTCTGGAGTTGGTTATTTCAGTTCTTCTACACATTGGACCTTCAAACATCCCTCAACTGCTGATGTTTCATGAGGAACAAAAGGGGACAATTTGGAAGAGGAAGGACCAAGCCCTTTACTTTGCTCTCAGCTTGGTTTGTGCATCACTGACCTGCACTTTCTCTTTCTCATGCCTAAAAAATAAATGTGTTTCTGAAACCCCTGGCACTCAATACCAAGAGGATCTGGTTTTGGCCAAGAATTTTCTGCAAGGAATCCCATTTGTTAAATTCTCTGAATCCCAATTAGAAAAGGCAGTCCCTAACATTTACTGTTTCTCACATGTATCTTTGGCTTTCACATCCTATTCATTCCCAATGGTCCAAATAGTTTCTGTCATGTCTTGTTGATAATCTGACTGTGATAAAACCTCTCTTAGTGTTATTAATCTCTCATGTGGAACCATCCGAGCTTGCCAAAGCCTGTTTCAAGAGCCTTTGAAATCAATTCTCCCATTGCAGATGGTTAGACTCGATGACTTTAGAGGTATTTTCTAACCTCAATGATTCTCTAACCTGTCTTATAGATCAGGCTTTAAATATGAGAGCAAATGTCAAGATTACATTCATCTGCACAGGGACTTATTGCAAATTATAATTATTTACCTTAGGTCTGTGACTGCCAACTACTATTATATCAAAGGCACCCGTAGCTATTTCAGCTTTTATTATATTGATTAAACAACATGGACACAAAGCAAAAATTGATTTCTGAGCACAGTGAAAAGCTCTTCCTTCAGCTCAGGAATACCCCTGAAAAGATGCAGGCTGGCCCAGGCTGTGTTAGGGCAAGGGCTGCCCTTTGCAGTTTCTATTCTCTCCCAAGCTCGTCTCCCCACGTTCCTGCCTCTCCCAGATTTGTAGTGACATCCCCAGCAGGAGCTGCTGAAGCCTTCAGCTCTCTGCCAATCATTTGTTGCTTCTGATGAGAATTGGATGCTCTGGGCAATCCCGGGGGAGGGTGGAGGGCAGGGAAGCAATTAGCAATCCACCCGCTGCAGGGATGGAACCATTTGCTCCCAGCAGCTGTGGAAGCAGCTGGAAGGAGGGTTTTTTTGGATTGGGATGCCTCTTACTGCTCTCTTTTGGAAGAAGGACTGGAGGGAAAAGATAAATTGGGATATAGTTGTGATTTTGATGTTTTTCAGTCTCTCCAGCCTCGCTTTTCAACGGTGGCAGGATGTAAGATATACAGCAAGGGCAGAAATGTGGGAAATTATATTAATGAGAGAAGAGCTCAAACCAAAGCATTCTTTGGAAGAAATTAAATCTGAGTAGTCATATCTTTTCTCAGCATCTTTGTCTGATCTTTTGGCCAATGGCCAGGTCTCCTGGCTCTCCTTCCCTGCTCCTGGGGCAGGTGTTTTACCCCAGCAGTGGGCAGTTTTCTGGGGTTTGCACTGGTTGGACATGTGATATTTCTGTCCTGTCACATCCCATTAAAGAGAAAAGTTGGCAAAATATTGATGTTGTGGTAGAAGTTCTTTCTGCCAAGTTTTATTTAGTTTACCTCTAGACAACAGCAAAGCCAAGGTCTCTCTGGGTTTGATGTTGCTCTAACTTGGACACCCTTTGCCTACATTTGGTTTCCACTCTGGCCAAAATCCAGAGATTTGGGAGCGTCAGATCAAAAATTTCCTTTTGGGCTCATCACTGTGACAGGTGGGTGAGTTTACTCCCTTTCATGGGTTGAAGATAAGCAATTTTTTTTCTCAAGTATCAGCATAACTTTTATTGAGTCTTTACAAGCAAGATTCTATTGTTTAGTCAGAGTTATTGTTGCTAGAAAATGAATGGCTGCGAGGGCTGCTGGGGACTGGAACTTTCCCTGGATTTGAATTGAATGATAAATCTAAATTAACTCTGCTATAGAGATGAAGGGAAGGCAGCAGCTGTCATAAATCTGTGTCTTTGTGGAGAGAGAAGTGGAGCTTCCTGCTGATGTGCAGGTGGTAGCTCTGGATTTCAGTGCCTGGTTTGCCAAAGGGAGTTACACCAAGGTCCAATGAATCAAACAGCTGTAACTGCATTGGGAGAGAATAAAAACCCTCTATTACAATAATAAAATAATAAAAAAAACCCCAGCCAGATTATTTCTACCTTGCTGTTTTCTCTGGCTCAGAGTATGGCCTTACTCTTAGGAGAAATAGCAGGATTAAAGATGAGTCTGTGTAACTCTTGGAGCATGATGGAACAATTTTCAATGTTTTGTGATCACTTTGCACTGTTCTGTCTCTCAGCAGGTCCAGGGCAGATGTGGGAGTTTCCCCTAGAGGTGTGTGATGGTGCCATGGCAGTGATGACTTGTAGGGACCTGCAAGACAGGGAGCAGAAAATCCCCCAAACCTGGGAATATTACAGAGAGCACACCAGGGAGTTCAGGGTCAGGCAAAACCTGTCCCAGGCAGAGATAAGACCATGCACTGCTGAGCAACACAGACTCTACAATTCTAAATTCACTGGGACACGTGAGGATAGAAGACAGAAACAAAGGCAAACTACTCAAATTTTCCAGATGGAGTTGTCTCTCCACCTAAACTTTATCCCTAGAGAAAAAGGGATTATGGGATGGGAAGAGCTATTGACAGAGCTGGGATCTAGAAGAGCCATGTCACGTGTCAGTGGTTTTTACCACAACTACAACATAAAAAGTTCATCATCCTCTCCTGCCTGCAAAGTGAATTTGTCGTTTCCTCTGCTTAGAAAGGAAAAAAAAGAAAAAGACAGAAAGATGGAAATGCTGTTCTGCTCTTGTAGCCCATCTCCTAAAACATCACATCAGATGTGATAGCTGTGAGTGAAAGTGGGTCACTCAGCTACAGCAAGTGACTTTAATTAAACTCCTTGGCAGGATCCAGGAAGGCGCTGTGTTCACACCTCTAATTTAATCATTTTTGGGTGGTTGCATATGGCCACAGGATCCTCCTTTCTCCCTGTCCTCTGCTGGCATCCTCGGTGCCCTCTGCTCCCCCTGAGCCCATCAGCCCACTTCCATATAGAAGATAAAAGGAGAGAGGCTCCTTGAGCTGGGTGCCAGGATTGGTGGTGTTTTTGGGATGCCCCTCTGACAGCCTTTCTCCCCTCTGCTCTCCTCAGAGATGGTGAAGAGAGGCCAGGGTGGCACTGAAACAAGGAGCCACCACTGCCCTGTGCACTGGGGTGGGAGATTTTGGTGCAGGATGAAGGCTTTTGAGCCAGCCCTTTGCAAAATTTGGCAAGATTTGGCATCCTGCTCTGCAGCAGCGAGCTGTGCTGCCGTGCTCCTCCATCAGGTTGGATTAGATTTAGCCCAGCAGCAGGACAGGGCATTACACAGCATCCTGGGGTATTAACCTGGATTTGTACTCAGCCTGTGTGCATCAGATGATAACGGCTCCCTGTCAGCACAGCTTGTTGGGAAAAGGAAGACTATTAATACAGACATAATGGAAACAGAGAGAGTGGGAATAATTACATTTCCTAGTTCTTGTTAGAGGCCTAGCGTGGCTCAGGGCCTGAACATGACAAGAAAGGAAGAAAGGAACAATTAAGGGAATCCAGAAATGGGGGGGGAAAGAAATATTGACACAGAAATTAAGACCAGACAGCTGTTCTTTTTTTTCTTCTTTCCTGAAACTATATGCTGCCAAATAAATAACTGCACATGGAGATCTCTTTGGAAACAAGCTAATTCAGAATTTCTGTCCCTGATAACAAACAAGCATTTTTTTGGTTTAGAGGAAGAACAAGGTGTTTCTTGGGAAAGGTCTAAAGTTCTAGGCACCTTATTTCTGTCTTCCAGGCTTCTCATCAGAGGAATCAAACTTGATTTAGCACTGATTACTGTCCATGAGTAACCTGTAATTTAGCCATCACTGATTTAGAGAGGTATCAAGCATAAATGGACGTGGAGTAGAAGCCAATATACAACTGAGATTTTTCTATCAAAAACAATAATTTATAATACAGAAAACCAGGCACAGCTGATTTTAAAATGATCACACTCTTGGAGAAGAAGTGAAAAACTTGTCAAACCCCTATCTTCCGCAGATTTACTTTTAGCAGGTACATATTATAAATTCAGAAGTCCCTGGGGAAATAGATTAAATAGAACAGGTTTTTAGGATGCCACCTGACAAGTGAGTCTTGTGGTCAAGATATTGGAGTGGGAGTGAGAAGAATATGCTTTAGTTCCTGCTCTGCAAGACCTGTGACCTTTACTTATTCTTCTGATGCCTCCAAAATAAATAAGAAAAATCTCAGTGTTGTTGCCCAACCAGAGGGTACTACAGTGGTAAATGCATTTGTGCCTCTAAGGCAGAGCCATGGCTGCAGCCTTGTTAGAACCAAGACAGACACTCCACACCCACCACTCACCTCTGGGTCACCAAGTCAATCCAGACCCTCTAAATGGAAGTGACAGTCACAGGATAAATTGCAGGTCTCTGGGAGAAATAGATCTGTCATGTGCTTCTGACCCTGTCACCTGCCCTCTGCCCACAAATCCATTTATTCCACCCTTCCCCATCTTTGCAAGCTCCAGTCTGCCAGCATTTGACAACTGAATCCTGGCTTTGATGAGAAACCTTTAGGAACTTCTTTGGGATACCTGCAAGATGAGCACGATTCAAATTCACCAGTGCTCAGGTATCTGGGCAGAGGGTGGGAAATGTCTCCCATTTGCTCTTTAAATTATTGCTCTGCATTTGTTGATTGCCCATCCCTAGAAGTGCTCAAAACCAGGTTTGATGGGGCTTGGAGCAGCCTGGTCTAGAGCAAAGTATCCCTGCCCATGGCAGGAGGATGGAATTTGAGAGGTGAGATTTAAAGCCCCCTCCAACCCAAACCAGTCTGTGATTCTGTGATTTAAAGAATATTCAAACAAAAACCCTGCAGTCACCAGCAACCAATTTCATTTCCCATGTCAGGGAATAAGTTTCCACACATTACCAATAAATAGAGGGAGAATGTAATAATTCTAGAGAGAAATGTTGTTCCAAAGGAACTCAAGTGGACTCGAATGGAATAATACAGCACAAAAAAATCCCTGTGTCTACCCTCATCACCAGCTACTGGTAGCAAGCACAGCATCAGCCATACTACCCCAAGGCAGTCCTGTCAGGATCAATGACATCTTTAATTAATCCAGCCAAGACCAAAACAAAGGAAAGAAATCTCTGTGTTCAATATTTTCCTTGTACTTTGTACACGTCACACAGATGAACTCTGGGGAAGGCAGTGTAATTAAAGCATTTTGGTACCCAGACATCCATCAGCACTCCCTGCACTTCCAACTGCCTTGCAAATTGGATGGGAAAGAGTTGTCTGCACTGCAGAGGGATCTGAGACATTTCACTTCTGGTCTTTTAAAAGCCTGATTAGTCACAGAGGTTTTACTGGCCTTTTCCGAGGGGCCGACCATCAAATTTGTTGTGTCACACACTCCTTATGAGGATATTTGCTTGTGTTCATTCAGCACCTGCCCCCTGCTTCAGCTTCTCTGGAGAAATCTAAGAAAATATATTAATCTCTCAGTCTCTAGACCCCAGCTTTTATTTTAAATTACCTTCTGTGCTTCGCACATGGAAAGAGAGTGAAGCTGCCCAAGGCCACAATTTAATTTGGGTGAATCACACACCTAAGCAGAGCTGAGAAACAGAGTACTGGCAACACCACCAGCCCAGAGACAGCCCTGCAGATCATTGCATGGTCTGAGGTGGACCAGATTGTTATTAAACATGATCTCAGCACGGCTAATCTTCTAGAAACTAGAAGTTTATTAGGCTCAATATTGACATTCCAATCTCCAGCAGTTGACAGATCATCTTCTGGCTGACTGGGCAACCCTCTGCTCCTCTCACGTTGACACACTCAGCTGAAGCACATTTGCAGTTTTCTTGGCAGATAAGTCAAGGATTTTTGCCATCTGAGCTACCTCAGGCCAAATTAATTCACTGCCTCGTCCATGCACAGCCAGCTCAGGACATGGGGCACTCCACCTTGGTGCCAGGGGGCACCCAGGGTAAAACAGAGACATCTCAGAGCCAGGTGGCCCTGTGACACTGCCAGAAGGGAGGTGTGGCCCTAGTCCTGTCCAGCTGTAGCACTGAGAACATGCAGATATGTGTCTGTGTGCTCTGGAATCCAATCCAAACAATCTCCTTGGAAAACACTACATTGAAGATGATGGCACTGGGAGGAAATAGTCTCCACTGTGTATACTTGAAAGACAAAGTTAAGAGTAATAGAAAGCATTTTCTCTACTGATTCAGCCTCCCCAAATGCCTTTCCTATTACTCAGAGGAGGTTTTTATACTATATTTGGAGTTGTTGGTGATTTCTAAGGATCTCCTGCTTGATCATGAAGGCTAGGGATGGACTCAATGCTCCTGTACCCTGGAGCTCAGGAATGCTGCCATCAAGACCTTTCAGACAGCTCCAGGTAACACATCAGTTCCCTGGAGAACACAGAAATTCTGAGTCTGAGGGGCTGAAGGAGCTTCTCTGCTTTTAAACATGATCATGTTTTATCACGAGTAGCATCCTGTGCTTGTTATAAAGCACAGTTTAACAAACTGTACCTTAAAAAACTCTTGCTACTGCCACTTCTCACCTTGTTTTCATATAGCTCAGGGTCACTGGATGAAGCAGGGCTCTCTCAGACTCCCTGGGATTCTGTGATTCCTCAAGAGCAGACAGAAAATCAGATCTCTCTGGAGGGAGCGCACGCAGGAGGTCCAGACAAGGATTTTTCTCATCAAGGGAACTGCCTGCTGTGCTTCTGCAATGTTCACTGAAAATTTGTGTATATTCCTCATAAATTCATACCAAAGAAGATCCAAGGCAGACATCTACCACTTCTTATCCTAATGGAAAAAAAAACAACTCTAAAGAGCTGCGAATACCGGCTGATCATACAAGTGAAAAGGGCAGCAATTCAATTAGCCAACCCATTAATTATTAACACAGTATCTGTTTCTTCACCTTCCTGAGGAAACACAGAAAGCTCTAAGATCAAAATCAAAATGGATGAGAAAAGCAATCCCTAAGTGTGTATTTATCAACTCTCACTTTCAAATTTGCATAGAGCTGCCACCTGTAAGAAAAAAAAAAGTCCTGTTTGAATCTCATTTCGATCAAACCCACGCGATGAGCAGAGGGATCCCCATCCTGCTGAATGTGGGTGTCTGGCAGCCACTTCAGCTGCTTCTGCTTCCCAACACCTGCTGGTGATTCCAGCAGCTTCATCTGCAGGATTTTTGGCTGACTGCTTGACTGGGTTTTTACAACTTGTCATCCCTGTGAGATGGGGACGGTCCAACCTGCCACCCCCATCTGTCAGAGACTCCAAGGCTTGGCTGTCCATTCTTCTGTTTCTCACGGCACAAATTTGTGTAATTTGGTCAATTTGCACCTTTCCTGCAGTCCCTGTGTAAGTCCCACTGTGACAGTCACTGCACATCCCTGGCTGAGAGGCAGCACCTGCTGGAGACACGGTGGAAGGCAGAAGGTAGAATGACTCTTCCTAAAGAGTTATTGCAGTAATTTTGTGAATAGACAAGGTGGGGAAACAGGTTCTGCAATCTCACTTGGGTTTCACAGAACCACAGAATGGTTTGGGCTGGAAGGGACCATAAAGGTCATCCAGTGCCACCCCCTGCCATGGGCAGGGACACCTTCCAGTCTCCCAGGCTGCTCCCAGCCCTGTCCAGCCTGGCCTTGGGCACGGCCAGGGATCCAGGGGCAGCCACAGCTGCTCTGGGAACCCTGTGCCAGGGCCTCACCTCCCTCACAGGGAAGAATTTCTTCCTAACACTTATTCTAAACCTTCTCTCTTCCAGCTTAAAACCATTCTCCCTTGTCCTGTCACTAAAGTTTAAGGTCTCAACTTAATGCTGACCCATTTCTTGAATGCCAGCCCAGGGTCTTCCCTGAAACCAATTTTCTGAGCTGTGGCTGTGATTGGATAATTTAAAAATTACCCCTCTGTTATCAACATCACCATTTTGATCCCATTCTGTTACCTGTCCCCAGGTGGGACCACATCCAGCCCTGCAGCTCATCTCAGACTCCACGGAAAGTCAAGCTGAGAGCAGCCAGAACCTGGCCTTCAGAAGGGGCTGGAATGCAAAGGGGAGAGCAGAGGGTCTCCAGGGAGTTTAAAGTGTCTGTCAAGCACACACCAAAGCTCCAGTTAAGTGGGCTGTGGGAAGTTGAATTGGGAGGCATTACCCCAGACTGAATTAATTTGTTGGTGTCTAATGTTAACAAACCTCGGCTGCTCTGGCTGAAACCTGAGTGTGCATTATTTGGAGTGCATGCATTAGCCACCACTAGTGCCTTAATTAGTTTTGCAGAGACTGTGTCTGAATGGAAAGGTTATGGATAATAAGTGATAATGGCCTCTTATTTCCTGATCTTTCCTAATTTATGGGATGTTAAAAGAATGGTAAAGAGAAATAACTTCTTTTCATCAGAGTTGTCCATGTTGTGGGCAAAAATGAAGCTTGTATGTATTTCACAAATTATCTGAAGCTCTCAGATGCAGAGAAGTTCAGCTTTGGAATTCCCTTTTCAAGGGACAATCTGCCTGCCAGAAAACAGACATTTTTCATAAAGCCTTTGGAATCTGCCAGCTTCCTGTAATCCATTTGACTGATGCTCCAGCTCTCTTTAAAGAGCAGATCTGCATGCAAGCTCCACGCCAGGACAAAGGAAACAGTGCAGTTCCAGGGACTGAAAGCCATCAAGGCTTTCTGGCAATGCACTGAGGTTCATGAAAAGACATGGACCTGGAGAAACAGGGCAGGATTTCATGAGGAAAAGGAGATGATTGATGGGAACACAAAAGAGGCCAGGATGGTAGACAAAGACAACGTCAGATTTCCTGGAGAGAAGGAGAACAGCTCTTGAAAGATGGTATTTTATTTCTTAACAAAGATCTTTGCATTTTCTTAAAGCAGATTATGGAGCAGTGCTCACAAAAGCAGAGACAAGGAACAGGAGACCCAAAGTCTCACCCCGGGGCAACCTCATGACAAAGGACTCAAAGCCTCACCTCTTCTTCCCTGTCTCACAGTGGGGAACCCCATTATGTCCTTTGTGTCCCCAGGCCAGGGACAGATCCCCCTGATCCTGATCCCAGGGCAGTTGTGGCCATTTCAATTTGCACAAACCTCTCTTCAGATCCTTGAGGACGTTCTCATGCTGGAAATATGTGGAATCCAGGCCCATTCCCTCTGGCATGACACAGCTGGTGTGTTCTCATCATTTCCTTCACTCTCAAATATAACCTCTTTTACCTTCACTCCCTTTATTGTCATTGCTTGTTTATTATCTGTTAACAAACAGGGGGGTTTGACTTTTTTTTTCTTTAACAAAAAATTTGTACATTTCTGTGTTCCACATAATTATGCCTCAAATTAATTGTGCTTGATTTTGCCTCTGAGGGAACCATTTGCACACACAGACTCCTTCCCTCAGGTATTTTCCTTTGCCTTATTGCTTAGAATGAAATGTAAACACTCCAGGCCCTGCATGGTTCTGCATTTCATTGTGTCTCATTTCCATACTTTGAGTTTCATAGCAAGTCACACTCCATGATTTATAGTAAAAGGAAAATAAGAGACCAATCTGTCAGCTCTGTCATTGAAAATCTGACACATAAGAATGTCTAAAGAATTTCCCTTAATCAAACAATTAGTGAAATTGCAGTGTGTTTAATTATTGCTAAACTTACCACATACTCTAAGCAGAGAGCAGTCAAAATCCATTCAGAAATTATTTTCCTTTGGAAAGCTGCTTTCTTGTGTCAGGATAATATTTGCCATGTTCAAACTTCTCACCTTGGATTAGTAGAGTCTTTAATGTAGACAAGGATTACTGTATTATTTGCAAACTTATATATTCAAATGCTGATGATACAAGCAGTATTTTCTTCAAAGTCTGGGGTATAAATTAAACACTAAGGAAGATTAAAATCATCTAAGGCTGTTCTGAAGATCACAAATGGACAGTGAGGGTGACTTAGAGGCTTTTCATTTCAACAAGAAATTTAATTTTACAGAACTTTAAAACCAATCTCTGGCAAAAACTTTACACAAACTGTTTCTTTTCCTGCTCCTTAAAAGGTTCCAAAGAACCAGCTTTTCCCACCAAAATTGTTTCTGACCAGCCTTGGCTCACAGTCCTGTCACAAACATCTTTAAAGAAGAGAGGGGATGCAGAGTATTGGCCTCAAGAGGAAAAGCCATCTGCAGCTGGAGCTGTCAGGAGGATGCTGAGCATCCTGAAAACTCCTGGCTATCAAGAGCTTAAAGATGAATCACAGCCAGCTGGAACTGCAGAGGAGGAGAGTGAAGCTATCACATCTAGGGATGAAGAGCCCTGTTGCAGGCTTACAGCCTTGCTCTCGTGGTTAGGAAAGAAACCTTTTAATCAGCTCAAGGGAAGTGTCCTTATCACTCCAGACAGCAGCTCCTGAGCCTTCCACTCCTAATTCGTGACTTTAATAGAGGAGGGGAGAAGAAAGGTTGGAAACAGGAGATTTAATGCAAACCCTTTCTTAAATTCGAGTGATTCACAGATAATACTTTATTGAGGTTTTTCCTGCTTCAAGCTGTCAAGTAAATGGAAGTGAGAAGGATCAGATGCTTTCTCTAGAGTGTAAGGACTGAGAAACACAGATTTGGAGCTTGTTCATAACCAGCTACAGAACCTCTTGTGCTGCACTTTTTCATCTTCTTTTGCCACACAGTAGGGAGTTACTGGCAGAGGAACAGTGGAATTGCCCAAAGCCCTCTTTGAGGGAGAGCAGGGTGGGAAATCTATGCCATCTCTGACACATGATGCATACCTGGCTCTGGCTTAATGTCCAGAGGAACAAAATTCAGCACCTAAAACTCGAGGTCAGACACAGACAATAGGGTAAATAAAATCCTGTTATCTTCAGATCAGGCAAAAATAGGTCAACATCAAGGTAAATAGGTGATATTTCATGTCTGTGATGCACCTGGAAGTAAAACAAGAGGATTTTATTCCATTCTAGCTTCAAGATCAACAGAGTTGTAATGTGTTACTATGATTATAAAGTAGTCCTTGGTCAGACCTCTTGTATTATTTCATGTAATAACATGGTGGTGCCCAAAGGACACGGAGCATTTCATCCCTCAGGATCCCATCTCTTACTCCCTTCAGCAATATTTATTTCTCAGAAAACAAATTTCATTTTCTAAAAACTGGGAGTTCTGCCTTTTTTGGTGCACAATGCTGAGAAGGAAGGAAACATCTGGAAATTTCATTTAACAAACTTAAGAAGTAAGGCTGGTTTTTGGGGCTGCATGTTCTCACTGGAACACCTCCAACTCCTTACTCAAAGCTCTTTTGGTCTCCTCAGGGGAAGCATTATAGCAGTACTGATGTCCTGATGGATTAGACAATTTCTTAATAATTAATGAGTTTCCCTATGCAGCTTGGTCAGCATCCCACTAAACAGGACAAAACAAATGAGGTAACAACAAAATAGTTAACCAGGAGGGAAAACAGGGCAAGAGCTCTGAGTCTTCTTTAATTTTGCCATGCACCTTTGAAATGCTAGTGTGGGCAGACTGCAAACCAGGACCAGTGCTCCCAGTTCTCAGAGCTGTGTCACACTGGCCTCGTGGCTCTCAGCCCCTGGCACCTTTTGCTGTGTGACCACTACAGGAGAAGGCTTTGCCAACCTCTCCTGGTACTCAGGGGATGGGGATTTCCAGTGGGGAGAGATGACTTCTTTACCTCTTAAAAAATTTCTCAGATTCTCTTGTATCACAGGTGCCTCAGGCACCATCTCATGAATAAGTAAATACAATCACTATTAGACATATATAATCATTTCTGTGTTGTGTTTTGGCAAAAAGCAGTGCCACCAACTTTCTGAAAGCATTGGGATGTTGGAAGTGGGAAGGAAAGGGAAAGGGAAAGGGAAAGGGAAAGGGAAAGGGAAAGGGAAAGGGAAAGGGAAAGGGAAAGGGAAAGGGAAAGGGAAAGGGAAAGGGAAAGGGAAAGGGAAAGGGAAAGGGAAAGGGAAAGGGAAAGGGAAAGGGAAAGGGAAAGGGAAAGGGAAAGGGAAAGGGAAAGGGAAAGGGAAAGGGAAAGGGAAAGGGAAAGGGAAAGGGAAGAGGAAGGGGCTGCAGCATTTCCACTGCAGTCAGGTCCCATTTGTGGCTGTAAACACTTTTGAATTGGCTTTAAAAGACTCCAGCACCATGAGCACTGCAGAACTCACTGGAGGCTGTGAAACCCCTGTGGAAATTTGCAACACATTGCAGCTGTCAAGTAAATTATATGTTGGGGCAATGCCTCCAATGACTCCTGATTTAGCTGGTTAAAGGTAATCTGGGCAGGACTGTGTAACCTTACAACTTTCAGAGTCAAAATATAATTAGGCATAATTAGGAAAAGACAGGTATCAGTTAAGCCCCTTCTGAGTCAGAAGAGTGCAGTTTGTGTCAGCCAGAGCTTTAATCCCCCCTGCACCCTGGTGCTCTGCTCTGTGCCTCGCGTTCAGCGCCGCACTGCGCTGAGATTTCATACTCCAGTTCACCCAGCACTCACCTTCCAAGTCTTGTCAGTTCTCCTGCAGCAAACTAAACTCACGGGTTCTGGAGGCTGTCCTTAGCATGTTCCTGTTGTGGAGATGAATCCTGGTTCCCAGGTGCCATCTCAGGACTGAACTAAACAGCATTGCCCCAACCTCTGCAATTTGCTTTTGGGCTCCCCGTGCACTGTCTGGGGAGTTGCCAGTGCTGCTCTCAAGTGACTTTTCTGCGATTTCCAGGGCTCTGCTCTCTGGAGCAGGAGATTTGGGGGCATGAAGGGGTTAATTAACATCATTCAACAGCCTCCCCCTTGGCTGACCCGGGAGAGGTTGGTGGTATCACTCTGCCCAGCCATCCCAAGCCTGAAAATTGCTGGAAAATGAAAAGGTTTGAAACCAGAGCTGTGGATTATGGCTGGAGGGACTTTTCCAGGTTGGAGATCCTGGAGGAACAGGGAGAAAAGGAAGGTTGGAACAAGATGAACTTTAAAGTCTCTTCCAAGCCAAACCATTCTGGGATTCTATGAAGAGCATTAACAAACCCATCTCCTTGCCAGGCTATCTTCTGCCAAGAGGTTTGAAGGATACTAATTCCTTCAGGAATTCTTCCTATCATATGAAATGAAATGAAACAAAAACTGATCATTTGGAACACAGACTCAGAGTTTGTTCACACAAGAATTCCTGTGGAAAATGAGTTAAAAGACAAAAGATGTGAAATATCTCTGAGCCACTGAAAGTCAACTTTTATTTCTATTTTTTCAGGACATCTAAGGTTCTCCATTCCAGCAGGGCAGCTGGGGCTCACTGTAACACCTGGCTTTAGCTACAGGCTATAAACACTCAGGACAGACTCTATTTCTGTAAGATACATCTACAAATGAGTGATGCAAAAGGATTCTTATGTGATTTGTCTTACGGGATTTGCTGGCTTGTAGTAGTATGGCCATACAAAGAAGAAATACACCTGAACATTAAACAAAGATCTGTGTGACAGGATATGGCAAAAAAATAATTTTGAGTGTAGCTGGGGTAAAACAGATTTAGTACTTACGACTTTTTTGGGTTTTAAGTTAATAAACACTTACTGTGCTACTCTTCCCCTTTAAAAAAATAAAGTCACTTATGATTTTCAAAAGTTTCTCTCTTGCTGTTTGAGAGTTGCCTGTTATTGCCTCAGGTTAGCACTAATCAGAATAGAGCATTCTGCAAACGAGTTCAGGAAACTTTCCCCAGGACATCTCAATCCATCCTCTGGACCAGTGTTTTCAGCTTCCCTGTCTGTGGCTCTGCAGTAACAAGATTTATGTGGTTTTCCCTTGGCTGGGACAGGGGAGCCTCCTCTGCTCATCCATCACTGCTTTTCTCTGAGTACCAGCAGCAGCAGCAGTGGGTATTGTGTGCTGTAGGAAATAATGCACTTTCTAGTCCTTCATGGTGTTAATTCTCCAGATAAACTCAATGAAATCCCATAAGGACTGAAGTGTAGTCAGCAGCAGCCCAGAGAAAGAGCTGTGCTATGGAAGAGAGCATTTCTGGTGTGAATCCATGGCTGCACTCTGTAGATAAGATAAATATTGCTTATTTAGCTGTCACCAGTAATGAAGATTTTCTTTTCTGCAGGCCAATATTAGTAAGCATTAACACATCACTGCAGCAACTCTGGTTTATTGGGCTTTTTTTCCTGGTTTTTGGGGTTTTTTTTTCTGGTTTGAAGGGGTTTTTCTGGCTTGTTTGCTTTTTTGGGGGTTTTGAAGGGGGGTTTGTTTGTCCTTTGTAAGCTTGCTTGTTTGGGTTTTTCTTCATTGTCTTTGTGGCTTTTTGTTTTCTTGGGGTTTTCTTGTGGCTTTGTTTGGTTGATTCATTTGTTTTGGTAGGGATTTTTTTGGAAGTTTGCTGTTGGCTAAGTTCGTTTATTGGTCTGGGGTTTTATTTCCAGAAAAACCTAACAGAATGGGCAGGTAGGAAAAATATTCAGAAGCCAATATTGAATAGAGATTAGGACAAAGGGAAGGATAAAGGAAAATCCATCCTGAGGACACTCCCACTCGTGTTTTCACTGATAGCAATTTTGGGCACAAACAGAACAGATTTGCTAACTACCCCTGCTGGTGTTCAGTTTGCAGATGCTGGATTGTAATATGACTTAGCCTAACTCCAGAAAAAACAAGATAAATGTATAAAAACATATCTAAAAACCTAATGAGATCTTTAATCTCAGCATTAATTCAGGGAGAAACTGAGCTGCTCTGATTTCAGAAGAGCTGCTCTTCACACATCCCCCTGGAAGCCACGTGTGCTGTCAGAACACAGGTGTCTGTTTTAAGCTTTTGGAGGAATCCCTCGTGTTTTGTAACAGTTACACCTCAAGTGAACTTCTGAAATCTCTGACAGAACCACAGCAGCTCATTCTCTGCTCATTTTTTTCTGCTAGAATTACTCACAGTTTACACTGATACACGAGAATAAATAAAGGCAGGCTGTTTAACATTCTCCAAAATGCTCATTCAGGTAACTGTGCCTTGATTCCAGTCTCACCTGCAGGGCCAGCAGAGTTGGTTTGTACACCCAAAGCCAGCACTGTTAGCACTTTTTCCTATGGAAAAGCAGAGTATAAGTGAACAGCAGCACTTCCAGAACTCCCACATTTCCCTCTGTTCCCCGTGGATCTGCAGGACCTATAATGGATGCAAAGGACTCAGTGGGACCCATATTTCCTCTGAAAATGTTTCTCACAGGAAGCCAAATTACATTTCTTCATTTAACCACATGAGTTAAATTTGCATTTGCAGAATGAGTATTAATTTCTTCATTATTTTTTGCTCCTCAAAGAGAGATTTCTTGTGGTTTGGGCCATTTCCACCACATGTGCAGATTTCCCACCCAGAATTGTGGCTGCTTAGTTACCACTGAGGTCAATGCACATCTAATGGAGAAACAGCATTTACAGCACAGATATCAAACATCCACATTTAAATATTACTCTGAAATTCAAGATCTGTGTGCCAGCAATTTTAATGTAAATAAGCCAAGGTGATCTATTTTAGTGCATCAGCTCCTCCCTGATAGAGAAGGCTCTTCCAAGGTTCCATTTTTGCTCTGGGTTAGAGTTTAATCCTTGTTACACATGTGTGACTATGGATCTATTGAAGAGATTTCAGCAGCTCTCACATTGATCCAAATAAGAAAATTTGGATTGTACTGACTTTTCCCAATGTGCCATAGTGGATTTATGACAGAGATGAAATAAAATCCATGAGTTCTGATGTACTCCCTGCTGTTCTCCTCCTTACACAACACTTCGTTACATAAAACTTTTTCTGGGAAAAAAATGAAAAAGGAGAGGGAATGGAAAAAATAGCATCTTTCTGGTTGTAAGCCAGTTTTCTGTATCAACATGGCAGCAGTATGTGAAGTGAAGCAAGATTTCCTTATAGCACCATGTGACAAAGCTAATCAAAATAAACATCCAAAAAATAAAGAAATTAAGGGTGAGGTAGCAGACTGTGGGGAGAGCAGATGGTTATTTAAAATAACAGCAAATTTTCCATGCTGACTGCAACTAAAGCTCTTGTCACAAAACATTGTTGTTAATGGCGAAAGAGAAGGCAGGAACACCATCGGAGGATTTTGTGGGGAAAGCAAAAGAATAAAAAATACATGGGGAAGAGGGAATTTTCAGCTCTGTCTAGAAAATCTGCTCCAAATATCAGTGGCACTAGAGCAGAGACAGGAGAAACAGCAGAGAAGCAGGTGGAAGGAAGAGCACATTGATCAATTTTATCACACACTGTAAAAGGTCTCTCACAAGCCCAAGAATCAGACACTGCGAAAGGAGAATCTTTTATCTTCTCAGGACTGTAAAACCATGAAATTCATACTTTGCAGTAGTTTGAAGCACAGAAAAGAAGGTCCAGACTCTGAGAAAGGAGTTGGGAAACCAGGATTGGCCTCAGACCATTGCTGGAGTCGTGGTTCAGGACCAACCACCCTCCCAGCCTCAAGAACAAATCCGCAACCTGAGTTCCAAGTCATGGCTTTGGCCAATCCTGACATTTGGAGGCTCTTCTTAAGAGGAAGGATTCCCACTTTTAAGGGCAGTGATGTGTTTTTATAGCAATTCAGATTTAAATGTTCTGCTGGAGTCCCAGGTAAAAACAGGGAGATGCAGCTTCCAAGACAGAGAGGATGCTGCCAGCCAAGAGCCTCAGATTCAGTGCAGAGGGGATGTGGGAGCCTCTGCCTGTGCTGCTGCTCTGCCCACTTTGTACTGTGAATCCCTCTTTAAGGCTGAATAAAAGAGCTAAAAATCAGGAATTGCAGACAAATTGCTGCCTCTCTACAGTTAAAGTTTCCAGAAGTGAGCTGTCAGCACACTGGGAGAATGGCGAGCAGCCGGCTCCGCTCGGCTCTGTTCAAGTGTTTTCAGCACTCCAGACACTCCAGGATCTTGGCACAGCGAGCAATAAATGCAGAAGCAGCATCTTTTCTGTCTCCTGCAGAGAAGGGGAAGTAGAGGGACGTAGTGTAAAGCCCCAGAAGCTGGGATGACTGTGCCACAGAGGATGCAGCTGCAGCTTTTGCCAAGGATGATGGGATTCCATGGATTTTGCAGCACACACCGTGGGCGGTTGCATTGGTGGTAGCACCCTGAGCTGGCCTCTGGCAATACCCTCAAATCTGGGAGACCCACCCTCCTTTATCTCCTGCATTTTCCTATCCTTCCAGCTTGTTCTGCCTGTCTAATATAAATGTTTGAGTTTTCCATGATTGTGAGGCAGCTTTTCTAGGAGCTATTTCACTCCTTTAGCAAAAAAAAATTTTGAGTTTTCCATTGAATGGTAGCTTCAGATCTGTTGCATCAGCTTCTTCTCAGGCAGATACACCTCAGTTCTTGTTTTACACAACTTTCTACTTAAAAATACGTTCAGCAGCTCTCTAAGTAACAGAAAGGACAAAGGCAAATGCTTGTCTGCCCAGGAAAACAGAAATGTTCATCTGTCCATCCTGATGAACTACTGCAGCTGAACAGCAAAGGAAATTAAAGCATTTTTCTAATTCTCTTCCTCCTAAGGGATCATCCTTGCAAAAATTGACTGTGTGGATGCCCACAGTATTTCAAATCATGGTCTACTCAAAGGTGTTTTCTGAAGAGCAAGAAAAGTTTTGCAGAGAGTCTCAATTCCTGGGGACTGGACTTCAGTGAAGATCCTTCTGCAGCATTATCCAGATTAATTGTAACTCTAGTTTTCCTCAGAATTCACACATCTTTGCACTGGCTTTCCACACCTTTTATTTAAACTCTGATATTATGCAACCATTTTATATCATCCCTCATCAGCACAGCATCTGAACACTTCCCACATACAAACTGGGAGAGAATATAAACTTCAGTGAATTATTTGCCTTTCTTGCACTTTGCCTTTCTTGCACTTTCATGGCAGCTTTATTTTTCATTTTAGATGTCATAGTTCCTTCTTAATGTACTATTGCTTGGCTAAAAAGGATTTACTGAATAGAAATCTTGTCTTCTAAAGAAATTTCCAGGGTTATGGTACAAAGGTGGGAGAAAGGCTCTGGTAATCCAGAGGAGAATTCCAGACCCCCAGTTTGTGGGGTAGCTGAGCATGGTAAGAAGGACACAGGACAAAAACTAATGAGGAAAGCTTTAGGAGAGCTGACAGTGAGTGCTGAATCCAAAAGGAATTCAAGGAAGGAGTTCAAGCCCTGTCTCCTGTGTCAGGGGCAGGTGTGGTGAATCATCCTCGCTGTTGGGAGAGCAGAGATGCAGCTACACATGGATATATCCTAATACTAAATCTCCTAGTTCCTGCCAAAGCATTGCAGTAGAGCTTTTCAGTCTGTTTAATTGTGTTTTGTAAATGTATCCCGCCTCAGTGGTTGAAGGAAACCAAAGTTTATCACTTTCCTCATTGCTGAGGGCCTTGAAATTCAGCACAGCAGCTCCATCTCAGATTCAATTTGTCAGATTACATTACAGCCCTTCAGACTTTAAAAAACCCAGTGAGCTTCTCTATTACATTTCTAAAACTTCTTGCACTTAGCAGCATTTTTCAATAAGTTTCTCTGCAAATTCATTGTCAGCATGATTAGATTCTTATTAAGGTGCTGCACACAACAATTGGAATGTCCATGTGAATATGGAATAAAACACAAGATTAAATTTGCTGTAAAAGCAGGAGATAAGTGACTGGCAGTTTTTTGCTTTTCTTTGCTTGGTTTGTTTTTTCTCTTGAAATTAAAGTTCTTGCCAAGTTTTACTACCCCCAAAATCACATGTCTATGCCTCTAATAAACAGCTGCTAAATGATTCTCTGAACAGTCTGTTCTCCTCCTGCAGAAACCAGGCAGGAGCCCACCTCCAGCTGGACTTGGCCACTTCTCATCTTGCTGTGCCCCTCAGAGAAACTCAAAAGTACACAGACAAAGAATTCTGACAAACTTAGTCACAGACTTGCATTTAAGGATGTGTGGGATTAACTTTATAGGAAAATTTATACATTGGGAGTCAGATGTCTGGGGTGGCCTGGTGAGAAGAAAAACACAGAAAACCAGAAAATTTGTTTTCATGAAAGTGGGGAAGCACAGCATGTTCCAGAAATGTTGACAGCAGTACCTCTCTTGCAGTTTCAAGACATAACCCTGCACATATCACAGGGATGTTGGACAAATTCACCACTGCTACTTAAACTGAGAAAGAAAAAACAAAACATCTACAAAAGCACCATTACTGCTGCTGATGCTAAACCTCAAAAAAAATTGCTTCTTTTCTGATAAAGGTGCATTTATGTTAAGTTTAAGAAAATCTGTACAAAGATTCCCTTTTGAAACTTATCTCTATAGACCAAACAATTTAAATAAATTGTTTGTCACTTAAAACAGTTTTATTCCAAGCACTTCCAGCTCTGTAAGTGTTAGTTCTGTGCCAGGATTTTTCCCAGAGGCAGATTTAGAGCATGAGGATTAACATCAGACATTTTTCTGATGCTAGGAGAAGTTTGAGCTTGGATTAGCAGCCCATGGTACCCAGAGTGGGGAGTGGCAACTGGTGAAAAGATTGGAGAACTAAAACCTTCAGGCTAGAAATTGTTACTGCTCTGCTCTGCCACCTGCAATAATATCACAGAGGGGACACCAGTGTCATCAGCAGGGCTCCACAAGATGCTTGACCACACTTAAAACCATTCTGCCTTAGGAAGCCAGAGCTATGTTTAATTACTTGTAAAGTTACATTGAATTTGAAAAGAAGGAACTGTCAGAAGAAGTTCCTTCTTAATTATCCTGCATTAATCTTTGGTTTTCCCCCCTCCCCTGAGATGACCTGGATTTGTAAGTCCTGTGAGCTCTGGAGTCTATGGAACCCCTGCATCAAGCCCAGAGGATTACAAAGAGTTTTTATTCTGAGGCTGAATGCAAAGGCACAAAAACCTAAGGATGATTCTGAAGAACATTCAGGTTTCCAGTTGCTAATACCAAAGATACAGCAATAAATATACAATAAAGCAGGAAAAATACAGCTGCATCCACCCAATAACATCAATTTGAGATCTGATGCTTGATCCCACTTATCTTAATTATAACCTTTCATTAACTGGATAAAGAGAAAAACAATTTTAATATAGTATCTCTTGGCAGAAGACTCAATTGAACAGAAAATTGAGAAAAAAATTTAGACCCACAATGGAGTTAACAGTCAAAATGAAAAGTTTTTCCTCAGCTGACCTCTTGTTACAATAGGTCACAAAGTTTTACAATTCCATTATTTTCCATGACTGGCCATTTTTTTGCAATGTAATTGGAAATTGTTGTTTCAAACTGAAAATTAAAATGCAGGGTTTGGTGGCAAAAGAAGTTTCTTTTATTAAGACGTATTAAACAATTAGGAGCAGCTCCAGTGACTGAACTCAGTGGATTTAGCCCAGTGAAATGAAACTTCATCATGTTTAAATGGTTTAAAGTACTGTTTGCTCATAACTGAAGAGTAAAGGGAGCAGCACAAATGGAGTATTCACTGTTCCAGTAAGTTTGTGATCTTCATTTTCTAGAAATATGCTTGTCAAAGAGCTTCTGTTATGAACCTGATTATTACCTGTATTAGAAACAGGAGCCTCAAACAGCAGTTGTCAAAATTCATTTCAGAAATTGGTCTGAAAGATAAGTATAAAAGCATTTAATCAGCAATCCTGTCTAATAAAACTGATTAGAAGAGCACAGTTTTGCATGAGCCCACCTTGATCATAGTGAAAGCAGATAGCAAATGTTCTGAAATTGAATAAATTAGCAACAATTCCATCAGGGCACAGAGATAAGAGAATATACAGATATGAATTGCAGCAATAAAAGGTAAAGTGGGAAATGAGATAAGATTGTTTTTCTTAACAACTCCACTAAGTTGATACATGAAGAATGACTAAAAGAATTCAAAGTGAATGTAGATTATTGTGGTTTTGGATTCCTCTTCCAGATCAGACTGTGGGTACAGTGGAAAGTTCATTAGGTCTCCCTAAGTCCCTTGAGGATGAATTACACTTCTGCACATGTGTACACAAACAATTACACACCTGATATGTGAAGTTGTTTTCTAAGGGTGGAAATATTTCCATTTAATCCCACCTTTGTCATGGAATATATTCAGAAACCAAACAGGCTCCCTTGCAATGGAGAGAAATGAAATGAAATTAAATGGATGTAACAGCCAGACACATTAAAATAACTTTAGGAGCTGCTACACATAAAATGGGGAGAAAGTGCCAAACACAAAACAGGGAGGAAGTGTCCCCTTCCTCGCTGTGCCCAAGGATGAAAACCACCACGGATCATCCCAGCTGGACACTCAGAAAGGCAATGACAATGAAATGTTGTCCTGAGCAGGGCTAGAGCTTCTGAAATGAGAATACAACAAAAAATGGGCTCTGGGGATGAGCATTTGGCACCTGTACAAGGACAGCAGTCACAGCAGGCCCAGGGCTAACTCTACATCTGGGTTTCTGTTGCTTTCACTGATGAAAATCCTTCCCATAAAAAAACAGAAAACAAAATAAAGGAACATTAAAATGATGAGACCAGTTTAAAGGGCATCATTTAACCAAGGCAATGAATGGCCCAGTACAAAAAAATTTGCCACAAGCATTATTTTTTTCACCTCTTATTTTAGCTCTTTTCCCATTTGGGCTGTTAAGCATTTGGTCTTCAGATTAAGAAGTAAAAGGGAGAACAGTAGACCCAGATATGAGGGGGAAAAAGACATCCTGAGACAGGCCATTATAAAAGGGAATTTCTGAGAAACTCAACTTTGTCAAAGTAGATTTGGTGGAAGGTTTTTCCACTTGACAGACCTGGAGCATTTTGCCCCTGACCAAGGTCAGATGGTTCTTGTAAGGTCACAGAACCCTCCCTTTAAAAGCATCAAACAAAACATTGGTAGATGAAAGTTCTAAACTTACCCCAGCTGTAAATATTTTCTAGTTGAGACTTAGTCATTCAAATGAAAAATTGTGGTGATTAGATTTAACATCACCAAAAGTAAAGAGCACTTCAGGTAATAGCTTCCAGGGAGGGGAAACGAAACACTGGGGATAAAACCATCCTTTAAACCTTGTAAATTTTTATTATCATTGCAGGAGCAATTCAGAATTCTGGTGTGCAGTGTTAATAGGAAAGATTATAGTTCACCTGAGCCCCAAATTTCCTACTGCTAAGGCAAAAGAGATTTTTACTTATTATTTTCTTAAAGTCCATTGAACTCTATTACATGGCAAGATGTACCTGGATTCAAAACAAACTTTCATCAGCTTCTAATGGGGAATTAAAAAAGAAAAGCTTTTGAAAGTCACATATATGTGATTGAATAACTCCTATTCCAAGCCTGCAAGTGAACCTGGGGCCTAATTTAGTCTCTCTGAAGTTACTGCAAAAAGAAATTTTTATTTTTAAGGTTTTGGTACCTCATAGAAGCCAAGAAAGCTTGAAAAAGAGCTATGTTCTGAAAGACCTGGATCTCAGATATAATAAGTTTGGCAAATATAAATTAGACATTAAATTTTCCTTCACATATATTCAGTCCCTAAAATACAAAATCCATAGAGACATGGGATATAGCAAAAAATCCTTCAGTGAGGATAGTAGTTAACAAATGTACTGATTTTGTGTGAATGAAGGGTCAGCTTTGCCTCTGCCCCATCCTGCCAGAAAAAGACTCCTTAGAAAATGGGAAAAATTGTTAGTGAATGAAGATATTAAAAAAAAAAGAGGTTTTTTGTCCTCATTAATTTCTTTTGGCCGTGCAGCAGCATCTCCAGTGTGCTAAAGAACAGGCATGAAAAGGTTGGAGAATCACAACTCTGATATTGCTTGGATGTTCTTAAATTTTATCTCTCCAAGAGCAAACCTGTAGCAAATGCTGCTTCTCCACCCCCATTCCTAAGGGCTGACCAGAATCCTTGGGAAGGCAGGAGAAAACCCGCCCCAGACATTGGCACCTTCTGTATCAGCATTTCCTTTTCCCTAGGGAATGTAAAAGTGGGAGCAATTCAGATCTCATCAGAGATGGTTTTAAGAATGGGAGAAGAGGAGAGATACTTGATTTCTCCTGCAAGGACTGGAGGATGAGTCAGGAGCAGCAGGATGTGGAGGTGGGATCCAAAGCCCTGTGTGCATGATCAGCCTCATCCCTCACCTCCCTCTTCCAGTCTGTGAAGAACAGAGTCTGTGAGTTTTTAAAAGTATGACCCTCAACACACACGATAAAATCAAACAGGTATTTCCTTTCTATGTGTCTCACATAGATAAATGGTGAAATTATCTATTATGAAAGAAATTGGGGCCTTCCTACCTTTCAGAAAATGCCTTATGTTTAATACTTCACCTCTGATACTCTCTCAAGGAGCATAAAACCAGCATGAATGGCTGAGGCAATTGAGAAATCCTGAATAGAAGGAGAAGCTCTGTCTCTTTGCAAAAAGCTTCCAGCCACAGCTTGCTGGGAAAAGCTGTGGAATGTGCTCCCAGGCTCTGTCCCTAACGTGATTATGCAAAGTAGATGACAGTCATAGTGCTGCCCTGCCATCACTTGCATTTGCTCTCTTCAATTTTATGTAATTTTCATCGAATTTAGGTCCATCAGGTCTATAGGAGCCATGTGAAAATGAGATCCTTATTCAAAGCAATTGATGCAGTTGAAGAAATGGGAAGTGTTAAGACTTCTATCCATTATGCTAAGGGGAGGGGGAAATTATCCCCAAAATGCAAAGAGATAAAATCTATTTAAATGTGCAAGTTTTCAGTTCTTTCCATTCCAGAAAAAAAAACAAAAAAAAAAAAAACCAAAAAAAAGAGGTCTGTGAATCACAGCTGTCCTCAGAACACTTGAACATATGTGCTCAGGTGGGAATTATCATATACATGTAACATTACTGACAGACCTGACCCAACAAAGGCTGCATTCCCATAGGAATCTCAAGTTGGAGTTGGGAGTGAATGCTCCAAACTTCAAATATCAACTTTGGGGTAGAGGATACTGAGCAAAATAAACAAGGGATAAAGCAGGAGCAGGAATTTAAAGGCAGACCTTGATCTTAGCAAAGCAGCAGAGCACATTGGCCAAGTCAGGCTGTGTGAGCCCACTATGAATTCCTGCAGCTCCAGAGTGCAATGAGGGGCTGCTCTGAGCAGGAAACCCTGCAGAAAGTGGTAATTAAAATTCTGGATGCAGTAGAGGACTGCTGATCCAGTGGGCAGGTTTAATGCAATTAAGTCTCTCATAAGGATATATATCATCTGCCAAACTTCTTAAGCAATCCCTCATTGGCATCATTGGCTTTTACATCAAATTACAGCACCTCACTACAGTTTCTAAAATCCCTGAGTTTTGCCACACAAGCTGCAATGCACTGAAATAAAGCTCTGCCTGCTGAATCAGAAACCAGAAGTAGCCAAGTGTATCAATCCATAACAAAAACAATTGCACATTCTACCTTGGTGATATTGTTAGCTGTATCTGTGCCTTTTACAGGAACAGATTGATATATATATATATATTTTTTTTAGCATATTTTTATATAGTGATGTCAGTCATGACAGTGTTGTCTACAGCCTTTCTTTAAACCTGTTTATTTACTTCAGGGTTTTTTTTTTGCTCCTGAGACACCCTAGGCAAGCACATGGTAAAAACTGACATTTTTTTGGCTATGAAGATGGAAACACTTCAGATCTAACCCAAATACTTTAAATTACTGATACAGTTATTTTGGATTTTTTTTTTTTGTCTGTGTTGTTTTAGAAGGAATAACTGGCTTTGCAATATGTGCTGTAAATTACAGAAAAAAAAAAAAAAAAAGAAAGAAAAAAAGGTAAGAGTCCCAGATGTAAAAAATAATAACCAATTATCCCCTGTCTCTTCTTACAGGTATCTCCTAAACAAACAAATAAACAGGAAACAGAATACATTCTATATAGAATTCTACCTTCACTGACATCAAGGGATTTTTTCCCCTTTGATTCACACTCAGGCATAAAACTATTTTTTTTCCAGTCAGTCTGGTTTAGTGCTATTAAAGACAGTGGTGGAGCCATTGAAAATGGTGAAGGACAAAACTCAGAGATTTTAGGCAGCACCAGGCAAAGTTGCACCTGATCCAGGGCTGCATCTGCCTGGTTAAAGGCAAAGTGACCCAGGTTAAGAACATCTCCTAGCAATGGAGCCACTGCAAAAATATTGATGATTTCTGAGAATCCAATTTCTTCTCAAGGTGATGGACAGTGAGGAATTTGGTTCAACAGACAAAGCTCCAGGATGAGATGTATTGGTTTGTCAAGCATTCCCCACTGTGAGTAATTATACACTTTGCACCTTGAGGAAAGACAGAATTACACAGTTCTGTTTTACTTCTGTAAATCAAATGAAAATTTAGAATCAAACCAGAAGTGTTTATAAAACAAAACAGGAAATGGGACAGGACTTATTTCTATAACCATTGAGAAAAAAAGATCCAATTAGTAGAACTCTGTGGACTTTCAGAGACACACTTGCTCTCGAGACCTATTTCTACAAATTCAGACATCCCTTGACAAGTTACCTGGCTTAGGCCTGACTGGTTTTACTGATTTATTGTCATTGCAAGCCAAATTCCAAGTGGATTTGTTCCTTCTACAGCTTTCTGTGCTGTTTTCTGTGCCAGCAGCATTGCCTGCCTGGCTGTGGCTGCAGTTTGTCCCTTTTGCCCCTGCTTTGGATCCATCCCAGGAAACAACTTTAGGCATCACCCACACATTGCAGCCTAAGGGATGATTCTGCTGAAAGGTGCTTGTGAATAACCTCAGTAAAAATGAAATGCCAAAAAAAAAGGGCCCTAAGAGGCTCTCCCAGGCCCCTGAGTAGTTGTGTGTGTGTTTAAAGGAGCACACGTGCTTCATGAAAATCTGCTGCCACCCTCCGCCACAGCGAAAGCCGAGTGTGGCTGCTGTTCCAGTGTCAGCTAGGAAGGGTTACTGCTTCCCTGCTTCCCTCCTGAAGATCCTTTCTGCTCATGCTGGCTCTTTGTTATTTTACAAACTAGTAGTTGTTGTTTGAAAAATATTTTTTTTAAATGCCCCCAAGAAGAAAGGGGTGAGCTGAGCAAGCCTAATTACAGTGCTGAAAGTGTGGAGGAAGGGAATCCCTTCTGGATCTGTCCTGACCAGCTGGGCTAACGGGACTTCAGTTTGGCTGACACTTAGGCACAATCAGTAAAAATCACCTTCAGTAAAACATGCTCTGATGTTGGCTTGGGCTAGCCAAGGATTCAGGAATTGATCCTTGTGCTCACCTTGAGCTTGCTCGTTATAAATCCACTGGCTCATCTTTATGCCTCTGTGTAAGCCTGGGGTATGATGGATTTATTAAACTGAAAAATCAGTAAGATGGTTTGTCCTTCTCCAATCCCCTCTGCGCTGGGATATTTTAAAGCACAATAGCAGCAGTAACAAACGTCTCTGTGCGTGCTCAGGGATAATTATTTGCAGTGTTTCCATCTACTTTTTTAAGGTTTGCCATCTGATGCCCACCTAATATGAAGCCTCTCTCCGCTGGGAGAACGAGCACAACTGATCACAAGGGAAAAATTGAGTTTGAGAACATATGTCTGAGCAGAGTGGATCCCCTGTCTGACAGCTGCTGCCCTCAGCCTTGCTGCTTCACCCCTATTTTGATTTAAATTCCCTATTTTGCACCTGTAAGAAGCTGTGCAGGACAGATCTTGAGAGTGAATTTTCCATCAATGTCCTCATTTACTATAATCAAATATACCTTTAAGCAAAGGAAAAAGGTAATTAACTGGAAGAGGAAGAGGCAATGCTGCTCTAAAGGGCTTTGTGATAAGACTAACAACAAACAGCTTTATCTTTGTGGTTCTACCTCCTTGACAGATTTAACAGGGAGAAAACCATCTGCATATCAAACTACCTTCACTGATATATTGAAAGATATGAAAAATAAACAAGCTCCAAGTTTTGGACAATTCTCTAGGCAGCTCTGTTAAAGCAAAACTCCCCACAGATTTCACACTGAAAAAAAAATGGATTTTGAAAGTATAGCTAAAGCTTACAAATCACATCAGAACTCTTCTCTTCAGGAGGTCCTCGTAAGTCACAAAGGATATTTTATTCAGAAATACTGAAATGTGCCGAGGCATTGAGATTACTTATTTTGTAGGAGGATTTATGGATCTGAGAGTAATTTGGTGCAGGAAGAGGCTCCAGAAAAATGTCCTTCTGCATGTGCTTCTTACCTGTGTAAGAAAAATCCTGTTAGATTCTATATTTAAGAAGTTCTAAACCCCTCCAGCAAAGGTTAAATGGCTGGGTTTAATGCAAAGGTAGGCAGATGATAATCTTTTACGAATGTTCATGAGGCACACCAAAAATTACAGGATTTGGAATGAAATTTTTGCTTTGTTAAGGGCACTAGCACATGGTGTTCCAAAATAATGACAGAAATAGTTGTAGCCATATTGCTTATCCCAGAAATCCAATGCTTCTAGGGAGGATGCCAAATGCCAGGCGGATTTCTCAGTTGTTGCAAAGTCTTGGGAAATTACTGATCATCTTCTGGGGAGGAAACACTGATCCAGCCAAGGGCTCAGCACCCTTAGGTGACACAGCAACCAGCCAGGTTTTCAAGGAATAAAATCATACACAGCCCAAAATCTGCTTAAACACAAAATAGGATTTAAAGTTGAATGAAAGAAGTGTCAATTTTTCTGAAAAATCTGTTCAGTGAATGAAAAAAAAAAAAAAAAAGAATAAAACCAGTCAAATTTAATGAGGGAAAAATTAAACTCTGGTCAAGATCCAGGTGGAGGCTGTACATGGCATTATTATAGGCTCCCATATGTTTCCTAGAGGCATTGAACATGACAAGGGAATTTAGTCACAGGGAAATGTAATTATTCGTGATTGAAACAAAATAGCAGCCAGTTTATGCACATACTGCTCCTGTTGCATTAATATTATTGTTCTGTATTGAATTGTTTTCAGATGCCGTTGTATTTTCAGAGGTAGACGTAGGGTTTTTCATATTCTGTTTCACACGTTACTTTTTTTAGCCATCAGAACTTAGTGACATAAAAACTGCTGTCTGAGTTGACACAGTTATTCCTTCTTGATGTCTTTAAGTAGGAGCATAATGTGACAGATGAGGGTGCTGAAACTCAGTGTCTCACACTGGCTTAAAAATAAGTTATTCCTGCAAAACTTTGAAAACTGTTCTACAGGGGAAAAATTTTTATATTCTGAAATTTATTTGCTTTTCTTGCTCCCCTCGTTTTTCTATGCCTAGAAACACGTATGAAAACAGAGATTTAGTTGTTCAGGAGCTCATTTCCTCCTGCTGTGCAGCCATCACAGGAAATCATAACACTTTCAGTAGCAGCTGAAGTCTAGGCAGCAGCAGAGATCAAATAAACACTGAGAGATTAAATAGAGCTGAGATTTAGGGCTGTGAGGACTCGTGTTTGAGATCAGTTGAGTCCTGTTGATAGGTAATTTTGGCTCAAAATGGGGAAATCAGTGTGAAGCCTGTGTGAAGGCAGGTCCAGCACAGCCAGGACACAGGTACAGCAGTGACAGCAGGCAGAAGGAATATTTCTGAGGTTCCTGTAGTCTTGATGCACAGAAGTTGTTCCAGCAAGATCTCTTTCACTCTGGAGCTCTCACAAAAAGCTGTTCCTAGAGAACTTCAACAGCATCTAAGCCAGACTGGAGTCACAGAATCCTTTCCATTCCAAGAGGCCAGACTGAACCCCACTGGAGAAGAGGAATCGTAGCCAGGCATCCACACCCAGGATTCACACTTCCAAACTCCCCAAGGCTTCACATCTGAGGTTTTGGGTTTAACTCATTTAAAATGTTTATTTAATGTTAAATTAACCTACTTGGGGTATTAATTACATCAAGTCCAAAACAACGATATGAGTCAACTCTCTGGGTATGAACAGATACGGAAAGTTCAATTTCAGAAAACTGCATCTGTCCCTTCCTGCTTTTTATTATTTGCATAATATGCATTAAAATAATGTCTCTGCTTGTGAGTGCTTTCCCCCACTGCTTTATTATTCACACAGAACACTCATTCCTTGCATATGATGTGATCATTATTTGCTGTTGAAATACTTTTAATGTCACAAAATGGATTAAATCTTGAAGTGCAGAGTGAGCAATCGGAAAACCCTATCACCTAAGCAACAGCAGTCCTATTTCATGCCTGTGTGTCTAATTACACCTAACAAGGCAAAAACCCCTTATCTCCAAGGGAATGATACATACTTTCTTTCCAAACAATTTTTTTTTTTTTTCATCTTAAATGATGGGCAAAGCTGGTGGGTTCTGCATTTTGTAACCAAGCCAGGCACAGCTATTTGTTAAGCATCATTGCCAGGTTGGTATTTGATATAAAACGATGCTGTTGTGATGAGGAGGAGCGGTCCGGGGGGTTGCAGTGCTTGGGATGTCCTTCTACCGTGGCAGCTGCTTGGGCCAGACAAGCGCAGGCCATGAGGGCAAATACTGAACTGGCCAAGACTTCACAGACCGAGAGGGCGAGCACTGGGGTGCCCGAGGCTTTCTGGGCAGCAGGGCCTGCCCTCAGCCCCACTGTGTCCCACCCCAGTGCCAGGGATCCCAAAATGCAGAGCCCTGCGGATTGCGGGCCTGGCAGGGTTCTGCTGCCTCCACCACCGCCCCAAGAGACCCTGAACCACGCCCGCCCTCCCAGAGCCTCACGAGGCATTTCCCGAGGGCTCTAAGGCTTTCCCAGCTGTTCCCCAAGCGCTTCCCAGTGGTCCCTAAAGCTCTTCCCAGGAGTCCAGGAGGCGGTTCCCGGGCAGTGCCGCGGCCTCGGCCCCTGCTCAGCTCCCGCCTCCGGCGCTGCGAGCGCGGAGCGGCCCCGTTCAGAGGAACCCCCCCGAACCTGCGGGGCCCCGCGAGGCTCCCCGGGCCCGGCTGTGCCCGGCTCCCGGCCGGCAGGAGCCGCTGCGGGCGCGGCGCGGCGGGGATGAGCGAGGCGGAGGGCGGCTCGGCCGCCGCCGTGGAGAAGCCGCCGCTGCCCGCGGCCGGGCCCGGGGCGGCCGCGGCGGTCGCTGCCGCTGTTGCAGCCGCGGCGGCGGCGGCGGCGGCCGGCCCGGAGCCCGGCGCGCCGGCGGAGGAGGCGGCGGTGGTGTGGAGCCCGGAGGTGGAGGTGTGCCTGTTCCACGCCATGCTGGGCCACAAGCCCGTAGGTGAGCGCGGGCCGCGGCCTGCGGGAGCGGCGGGGGCCGGGGCCGGGAGCGGGGCCGGGAGGGGGGTCCCGGGCGGCTCCAGCGGGCCCCGCGCTCTCCCTGCAGCCGGGCCGGGGCCGCGGGGCTGCGGCGGGGCTGTGGGAGAGAGCGCCGGGCCCGGCCGGGCCTGTGTGAGCGGCTGCCCTGCGCTTGCACCGCATCACAGAGCGGCTCTCGCCGCAGGCACCGCGGGGCCGTCTGCTTAGGCAGGGTCATTCCAGAGCACATGGCACAGGAGTGTGGCCAGGCCGGTCTGGAATATCGCCAGTGAGGGACACTCCACTGTCTCTCTGGGCAGTGTGTTCAGTGCTCGCAGTAAAGAAGTTCTTCCTTGTATTCAGGTGGAGCTTCCTGTGCATCAGTTTGTGCCCGTTGCTTTGTGTCCTATTGCTCTGCACGAACGAGCGGAGCCTGGATCCATCCTCTTGGCACCCCCTACTCATGAACACTGCTTAGGTCCCCTCTTAGACATCTCTTCTGGAGACTGAACAGGCCCAGGTCCCTCTGCTTTTCGTTGTCAGAGAGATGCTCCAGTTCCTTCATCTCTGTTGCCCTCAATGGACCCAGGAGCTCTGTGTCTCCAGAACTGGACTCTGCATTCCCTGCCCTTTCCTCGGGGTGTTTCTCACAGACCCTCTAAAAGCTCTGGCTGTGTGTTAGAATTACCCACAGGGGCACCCACAGCTCCCTAGAGAATAACACCTGCAATGTAGGGTGAAAGATCAGCCTGCCCAGCTACCAGCTGTCTCTAATGTATGGATTCCTTGTAATAACATGGCTTTTTAAATTCATAAGTAAATAAATAATTAAATTTTTTTTGTATCTCTTAACGTCATAAATAAAACTGTTAGCAGCATTAATTGCACTGGGTTCTTCCCCCAGGTGTGAATCGCCATTTCCACATGATTTGTATCCGGGATAAATTCAGCCAGAATATCGGACGGCAGATCTCATCCAAAGTGATCTGGGACCATCTGAGCACCATGTATGATATGCAGGCTCTTGTGAGTATAAAGGGTTGGTGCTGCCACATGGTTTCATGGAGTTCAGAAGTTTGGACACGCCAAAATCACTGGGCCTGTCATACCTTTCATAGTACTTAAAATTAGGTGTCATTCCAGTGAGCTGATGGGGTTTTTCCTGAATAAAAGTAGACTAGATAGGAGATATTAAAACCTCCAGTGGCTTGTGAGGGTTTTTTAGTGTTTTTTTGATATCTTGTTCTGACTTTGTTTATTAAGTTGCCTAAATGCGGATCCAGAAAATGTTTAGATACATACATATGTGTCAAATGAGAAAGTTGCCATGTGTTTACATAAGAATTTGCTGTGTTTTCGTTCCAAAAACCATCTCAAATGATCAAGAGTTGCGATCTCAGGTATCCTGACCTCAGTAATCAGTTTGATATCAGAAGCCTCCTGATTCTCTAACATCTGAAGTGTCTTGTTAAAATTTATTTAGCTCCTAACCGCATGTAAAATAGAACTTGAGATTGCATGTCAAAATTCAAATTAAAGTCTTTACCAGTCACTCACAGAGATCCTTCTTTTCTTTCCAAGCATGAATCTGAGATTCTTCCATTCCCTAATATAGAGAAGAATTTTGCTCTTCCTGATGAAATGATTCAAGAAGTGAGAGAAGGTGAGATCTGATTGCAGTCTCTGATTCTTGGTTGCTTTAATCTCATCTCAGAATCTTTAACAAAACTCCCCCAAAAAAGCATGTACTGTCAAATCTAATGGAAATGTGCAGGAGTTTGACAGAAATCTTAGGCTGAGCAGTGAGAGCTGGATTTTGAAATTTAGCTGATGTGTGCTATCCAGAGTAGGAACTAGGAAGTTCAAGCACCTGCCAAAGGACTTCCTGGGACATTTTAAACTTCAGTGGGGTGCTTCTCAATTACTGGGTACACTAAACTTTACACTAAAAATTCAGTGACGTAAAATCTTAGTACAGATAAGACATTGCAATATCTTTTGCCTGTTTAGCATTTCACTTCGTCGTATCAATAATAATTTCTTGATACTGAAATACTGCAGAATGTTGCATGGAATATTGCAAAATGCAAATATGCAGAGGCTACTAATCCAGAAAAAAATCCACATAGTTCTTTAAAACCATTTAACCATTGCTAACAATCCTTTCTGTAGGAAAAGTAATGATGGAAGAAGAAGTGAAAGAGGAAATTTTAAAAGAAGAGATGGAAACGCATGCAGGTCCTGAAGAAGGTAATTTTGTAACTCTCTACTGTGTAATACGAGATTAAAAACCAACTGTAATTAAGAAATTAATGTTACAATGTAAATACAAATGCAGTGTACTTTGTGATTTGTACTCAGACTTGACCTGTGCTCATGCTAAGAACTTGACTAATTTAAGAGTGCACAGAGTAAGCAGCTGCTTATTGAAAAGATTTCTTCTTTGCTCCTAAATCATCTGTACAAAGTTGTATAGCTTTGGAGATTTTTTGCTTTAATATGTACTTGACAAACCCTTGGGAGTGTGAAGGAATCTGAGGATCTCTGGAAGAAAGCTGAGTTTGATTTTTTTTGAACTTTAATGCTCTGTGTGGGGAACTTTGTAGTCATGGGGGAAATAGGGCCTATAAATCAAAAGAGATTGTAAAAATTGCGTGCTGAAATGGGAAGGTGGGCAGAGTGTTTATTTTATTCTCATTATCTTGCTGCTTTTAAATAAAAGGCTTGTTTTCCTAACACTTTGCTGTAGAACAAGTCAAATGTGAACAGTAGGGATCCTGCTATTTATCTTAACAGACCAAGCCAACTGCTAACTATATAATTTCATCATATTTATATCACTGAATAAGTGGTGTTTAAAGACTGTAATAAAAGATCTAAAATGTATTTTAAAATATATTAGATTTTTGGATGTTCAGTTTTAAAATTATCTATGGTACCAAATGTAATGACTGCTGCTGATTATAAATTCCATAGATTGGTCCTATGTTTCTGTAAGTGTTCCTTTTAAGTATTTTAATATTAAGTGCTGTTTAATTCCACTTAATGAGTTTGATTTTTAGCCTGTCACAATATATGCCTGTCTTTAAAGCAAATAATAAAAGCAAGATGTGCCTTTCTCAGAGGTTTTTCCTTTAGAACTGAAAGTAAGACTTAAATGATGGACAAGTATGCTGAGAGTCGATTGTTTTGAGAAGTTTTATGGAATATAAAGAAGTTTGATATCACTCTTGTTTGCCTATGTGTATGACTCTGATCTGGAATCATTACTTTGGTCCTGTTTCAGTTTTTGCGCCCTCTGGAAGTTTAGGAAAAACAACTGAAAAGCCAAGCAGCAAAGAGAAAGAGAAAACAACATCAGATCCTGGATCCAAAGAAGGATCTGATAAGAGGAAGCGCAACAGAGTCACCGAGAAGGTTCTAAATGCCAACAGCAACCCCTCGAGTCCCAGCGCCGCCAAACGACGCAGGACGTAGAGCTGAGGAGCAGTGACAAACTCTGGGATGGGAGGAGGGAGCAGGAAAAACAAGGAGCAGCACAAAGTCGCTACATAAACTTTTGGCCAGTACTTGAGGAATCCGCACATTGGCATCCTGGGGTGTTCTCTGGGCAGCAGCGAGGAGCTGCCCTCCCGGGGTGTGGGGACAGAGCTGGCACAGGGGAGGGTGACAGCACCAGGGCTGCATTTCAAACCAGCAACACACTCGGTGTCAGCACAGCTCGTGGAGAGTGCCCCATGGGGCACAGGGCCTCGGACCATCAAAAGCAGAGGTGATTTCTCTTAACTGTGGGATTGCTTTTTCTGCTTTTGCTGCCTGTGAGTATTACAGGCCATCTGTGGGTAATGTTTGGCCATTTCCCTTCCATTTGTATCAAATGCCTCAATTTGTTGGTTCAGTAAAACTAAAATTCTTTAAAATGCGGATGCATTTTAAGTATTCTGTCACTGTCTTTGCTGGAGGAACCTCATTTCACCCTTTTTGATGTAAGATTTTTCAGCCATAAGTGAAGTGAAAATTATAATGCCCCTAGCCCAAATAATTATTACGTGTCCTAAATAAAATGATGACACATGGTTTTATAAGGGATCAGCTGAGCTGTGCATGAACGTGGAGGTGTTGCTTCATCCATTTGTAATACAGTAGTGTATGACAGTGGCATTTGTACTTAATTATTTATTTTTCTAAAGCAGTTTTAGTAGATGTGAATGAAATTGGTTTTCCAAAATGTTCATTTTGTTCTACGACTGAAGAATCTTGCTGATATTGTAATGCTTATCTTTTATATGCTAGAACATTGAGATTTGATGAAGTTATTATTTTTGTGTTGTCAAAAGATGGATTGCAGACAATGAACACCTGTTAAATGGTGAATGAAGCAGGCTGAAAGGGCACTAAATTTGTTTCACTATATTAACTATCAGTTAATAAAAAGAAGAACTACTTCTTGATCTCTCAGTATTGCCTTCAAGGTGAGGCACTAGGAGTCTTTTTTTGGTTTTATTCTTAGGTACATAGTCAAGTTCTTGTCTGCCTAATTTGGTTCTCTTGTTTTATACAAAGAATAAATTTGACTTGTTTTTATTTTACTAAAATGGCAGTTGTTGTGTGACTTGATTAAAATCTGGCCCAACTTTGAAAGTAATTTAGCATTGAAGTGTTGGTTACTTATTCACGATCTACATAGATTTTGGGTCATAAAGTGCAGATTTTGTAACTCTCAAGTCTCATGTCCCTATGGGCAAATCCTTCTCATCCATGGGATTTTAATCAAAATTTTTTGCTCTGCCAATGAAATGTTTATATAGCTTGAAGCAGAGATCTGTCGACAATGGTGTGTACTGGTGCAACCAACTCGGCACCAACCTCGCAGCAAGAAGCGTCCACTTGGGGACTTCACAGTCAATCCAGCCACGCAGATTTAGGAATTGTCTGGATGTGAACTTGCTTATTGGCAAATGTAAACGCTCTGATTGCCCCCAGTGCAGCCGCTCCTTGCCCCGCTTCGCTTCCAGAGTGCTGGTTCTTTGGGAATGCGCTCCCGGATCCCCGTTGCTGTCCGGGAATGCCGTTCCCGGCTCCCCGTTGCTGTCCGGGGCAGGGAATGCCGCTCCCGGATCCCCTCTGCTGTCCGGGAATGCCGTTCCCGGCTCCCCGCTGCTGTCCGGGAATGCCGTTCCCGGCTCCCCTCTGCTGTCCGGGAATGCCGTTCCCGGCTCCCCGCTGCTGTCCGGGGCAGGGAATGCCGTTCCCGGCTCCCCGCTGCTGTCCGGGAATGCCGTTCCCGGCTCCCCTCTGCTGTCCGGGGCAGGGAATGCCGTTCCCGGGTCCCCTTTGCTGTCCGGGAATGCCGTTCACCGGCTCCCCGTTGCTGTCCGGGAATGCCGTTCCCGGCTCCCCGTTGCTGTCCGGGGCCCGCTCGCTCCGCTCGGCGCGGGGTCCGCGGGCGGTGCCGGATCCGGGGGCGCGGTGCGGGCGGGCGCAGGCCCCGCGCGGGCGGCGGCCAATGGGGCGCGGCGGTGCAGGAAGGGGGCGGGGCCTGACCGCGCTTCCGTCCCCCGGTCCCCCCCACACGTGCCCCGGCTTTGTGCGCGCGGGCGGGCGGGCGGTCCCGCCGCCACATCCCGGTCCCTTTCGCTTTCCCTTTCTCTTCACCCTCCCATGGCGGCCTGGTTCGCGCTCAGGGCGGAGGAGGACGAGGCGGAGGACGAGGCGAACCTCTGGAAGTACGACTCCACCTGGGAGGGGGAGGAGGAGGACGAGGAGGAGGAGGATGGCGGCGGAGGCGAGCCGGAGGGAGCGGCGGCGGAGGAGCCGGAGGATGCGGGGGAGCAGCCGGGGCAGGGCCGGGCGCGGGTCTGCCGCTACAGCCAGGTGCGTGTGGGGGACACGGGGACAGAGCAGAGCCTGCGGGGCGGGACGGCCTGAGGGGACCCCTTCCAGCCCTGCCTGGCCGGGCCCCGCAGCCGGAGCCCCTTGCCGAGCCTTCCCTCCCCGTTCTCCCGTGCGGAGCCGCTGCTCGGCGGCGGAACCGCCAGCTCGGCGCCGGGGGAGGCACCGCGGCCTCGGGGGATCCTCAGCACGGAATTTGCCCTCATTTTAAGGAAGCAAATCCCCCTGGAGGAGCGGGGCTTAAAGGGGTGCTGTCACTTCGTGACTCCTCAAGATCCATTACATTGCCATGAGCTGGGTTTTAATTTGTTTTTCCCCAGCATTCTCTATGATGTGGGTGCTTTATCCCATAAATACAGGTTCTGTGTTGTGTGTGGCACCTGCCTGTTGGCCATTGCTGATGGCTACTGGATTTGATGGTCTTCTAAGTTTTTGGTTGATATCCTCAGCTTTGTATGGTGGCCTTCCCTAGTCTCTTTCATGCCGTCACTAAAAATCCATTACATAACATCTGCTCAATGTTAAAAATGAGCTGTAGCTCTTTATTTCTTGTAGACATGTTTTATTTCTTAGGGAGTATCTGTAGAGCAACTTTAAAAACCAAAAAATAGTGTGTTTTAAAAACGAAGGGTACATGTGCAATTTTGAGCAAGGTGCTGCAAAACACGAGCACTTGTGTCTGGTGCCTTAAAATAATATTTATTTGAAATAAGAGGAATTTGTTAGCTTTATCTGAGGTTTCTGTTTATAGCATCAGTGGTTTTCAGTTTGACATTGGGTGTCAATAGTTTCTTCTCCAGCACTGCTTTGGTAAATACAACTTTTTCCATTTCAGTACTTCCTGTGTCAGATGAAACACACCTACAGTCCTTTAACTCCTCCTCTTTCTAGGAAAAGGAAACCACTTCTGCACTTCGAGCTTCATTTCAGCAGCTCATCCTTATCTTTAGACTACAAATAGGCAGATAAAGCTTTCTAATGAATATCTTTATAAAAGAGCTGAATATTAAGCTTAATAAGCATTAAAATACAGGAACAAACACTTTGGAAGGAAGAACGTGTGCACATAGATCTGGGAAAGGCCAAAGGTATTTTGGATGGAATAGCTGTAATTCTGAAGCAAAGAGGCAGAGATTTCCTTTGAAGTTTTTTGCACTGTTTGAGTGCATCCTATCAACTTTTCTTTTGTACATGGCTGGAGTTCACAAGCTTTGATAACTCCAGAACACTCCCATTATTCTGCTTGAATGTGTTTGTTCTTCAGGTTCTTTTTTTCCCTTAGAGCAGCTCTGGATGGTGACAACTGTAAAAACAAGGACCATTTTTTCACTCAAGTGAGTGGACTTTGCCAACTTTGCCTTACAAAGGAGGATGTTGTTGTCTCTGAGACTTACTGCCCCTGGAATATTATTCATTTTTAAGTAGGAGCTCTTCTTTCAGTGATCAATGTGTAGTCACCTCTGTCTGACAGTGCCCAAAAAATTGTAAGGGCACTGGAATGAATGCACAAAGAAGCAGCAGTAAATCTTCTCCTAGCCATTTACGCCTTTGCAGCCAAAGGCATGGATCAATTTCCCAAACTTGTTTGTACTTCTGCTTATTTTACACTAATTCTCATTCTTCTCCCTTCAGCCTGGATGGTTTTCTTTACACCTGAAGCAGCAAATATCTTTCTTTGGTCCTGAGGTTAGAGTTTTTTATTGTTATTTTCACTATGCACTTTCAAAACAAACTTAAAATTCTGCTTCTGTCTGCATTTCACTCTTGTCTCTGTTCACAGCCTGAAGTTCCTGCAGGTGTGTCTTTCCAGCTTTTTTGCATCTCAGTGCCTTAGCTTCTACAAGTGAGCTTTGAAAACTTTGGGGGTTGTGTTGATTTTAAGAAGTTCTCTCTGAGACTGCTGCAACACCTGGAGTTCATGATCAGCTGTTTTAATTAAAAAACCCCATGGTCCTGCCTTCTCCTAAATCTTCATCGACAAAGGGTTTCAATCACTCTTCTGGTGTCTTACTTTTCTTGTTCCTGTGCCTTATTTCCAATCTACATCCCTTTTGGTTACAGCAGCTTTCCAGCTGATTTCTCAGCCAGATCCTCTTTCTGTCACCCTCTCCTGGCTATGTCCTCTGCTTCCCTTGCTCTTCCCACAGCAGTGCACGTTCTGCCTGGTGTGATGCAGGTTTGGAGTGTGAAACCCACTTAGTTTTGCTGTGAGACAAAAAGGTGTTTGATTTCTACAGGGAAGTTTCAGCCTTTCTGTTTGGTTTGTGTTTCTCACCTGGAAGGAAAGGCCTTAAGTTGGAAGTTTGTAGAGACCCAGAAACAGCACCTGCTTGGAGGAGTGAAGCTGAGTTTTGCTCTCTTTGCTTCCTCATCTTACTCTCTTCATTGCCATGCTCCAGATTGCCTTTTCCCTGGATCTGGCTTCCTTCTGGACAAGCCTTTTACAGTCCCTCACACCATGGCATTGCATCTGTCTCTGTATCTGCACTGACTCTTCAGCAGTCCAGTTCTCTTCCTAAGTGGGACCCAGTCTGCTGTTCTCCTGTCCTACCTGACTGTGTTCAAGGATGGTACTTTAGAATCTTAGATGTAAAGAGTTTATGGGATTATTTGATAATTGGGGACAAAATTGTCATTAATGCCACATAACCGTCATCAGGGCAACTGAAAGGGTGACTTCATTCCAGCAAGGTGTTACAAATGTAGACCAATTCCTGCCTTAATAATTAATGAACTAATGACCAGTGTTCGTTAGAAAGTGGTTTTATTTCTCTTTGTGCATGTGGTGTTAAGAAATATCAAATGAGGTTAGGAAGTAACTTGGGGGAGTTTTTGCTGCTTCTTTCTTCTAATTTTCTTATAATGCTTGTTTTGCAAGACTCTGCACATCTTACCCCCATTTCCAGCTTCCCTGTTCTCTCTGTGAGCTGCCATTGAGCCCTCTGGCTGTGCTGTGCGTTGGATGCCCTTTGTTCATGAGCAGTCTTGTTTCCTTTGGTGGTTCTCAATTCACAGAACACTGTAAAATGCTGTCATGGTTTGAGGTAAGATGGTTCAGCAGTCAGCAAGATTAAACCTGTCAGTGTTGCTTGCAAAGTGTAACAAAATCCCTTATCGTTGAGGTAATCCAATGGGTAAATGAATTTGTTTATATTTCAGTTAAAATGCATTTAAACTAAGTCATACTTGCAACCTCTATTTCCATGAAGTTCAGAGAAGGAAATTAAGCTGTTCTTTGTGAATTCAGTCTAAATGTGACACTTGGAATGAATCTAGCACATCTGTAATGAGAACCTGGTGCCAATTCATGTGGCAACACAGGTTTTTCTCTGTAGCAATTTGAATTATGCATAAAATACAGTGAATTCAGCTGTAACTAGGTAAATCTGTCACTTGGCAACTAATAGGGATCCTGTGAGTCACTGCTGTGGGCATTCTCATTTTGTATCTATTTTTTGTTTTCTTAGTGAAGTTTGATTTCAGAATGTTCCAACTAAATGCTTTTTATTTGCAGGATCAAAGCTCAAATTCCTCACTGCTCTCTTGGAGGGGTTTTCAGGTAGGCTTGACATAAAGTTTGGTTATATGGAAAGTTGAGTAATAATGAAGATTATGATTCGAAGTCCATGTGGCTCAATTGCTCTCCACTGTCTAAATCAGCAAGGCTAATCTTGAACATAAAGCAAAGATGAAGTAAACTTTTATTTCAGCAAAGTCTGCAGGGAATGAGAATCTTGAATTCAAGGGATATTTCTACATCTTAAATTCTACAATTTTAAAGTCTAGCCTCTGTCTTCACTAAGGTTTATAGCAACTCAGAGACATGTCTTGTTTTAAAACAACATTTGAGTTAAGGAAAAACAATTACATTTTCACATTTGGGATCTCCAGGTCATTCTGATCTTTTCCATTGGCAAAGCCAAGTGGGATAAAAGATATACATAAAACATAAAAACCTTGATTAATAATATGAGAAGGAAAAAGAAGTATTGTGGTTACAGGAGACAGTGATATCTTCTCTTGGTTTACAGTTGTCATCAGGAGTGCAGAGAAATGACTGCAGCCCCAGTCTGGCCGGTTTTGGGAGTGTAGAGTGCAGGGCACATGCAGGGGGAACCTGTGGGAGGTGCTGAATTCAGTCAGGGCATTATTTTATTTCACTTTATCTTATTTTGCAGAAGGCGATTTTATTCTGAATCTCTGCTCTGTCTCTTCTCTTCAGTGCAGTGGGAGGCGCAACTGGACTGCGGCCAGGGACCTGCAGAGATACAGAAACCATTACCCAGTAGGTGCTCCTGGGGCTCCTCCTCACCACTTCCTGCCTTCAGGAGCACTTCCCAGATTTGGGAGGTGCCTTTGCATGTACAGGATCAGCACCTTCCAAGGATTCCTTTGTGAGGGGGAAGGGATGATATGCGTGTGGGTGCATCAGAAACAAGGTGCTACTTCCCGAAGCACATTTTGAGGATTTAGCTTGAAATGTGTAGGGAATGTGAGGAAAATCAAGGAGAAGTGTTGGAGTGATTACTGCCTGTTAAAAGATTGCTGCTTGTTCATTTCTTGTTCTCGTCTCCAGGATTTGAAAGAACCAGAGTATGAGGAGGAAGAAGAGATGTGGAACTTACGCTTTTATAAAAATAAGAGTGCTTTTCTGCCTCACGGTGAGTACATTGTGTGGTGGCTGTTTGATGCCATCTGCTGCAGCTGGTTGATGAAAGAGTAGTTTCATACATGTGGAACAATAAAAATGCTAAACCAAACTACCAACCAAAACCACCACCCAAACCAAACAAAAACCCACCTAGAATGTCCATTATAAAATTTTCCTTAATACTCTAGTGGTAGAAAACAAAGGTATTTTTCTGGCTGGTTGTCATAGTGGAGAGGCTAGTGCCTGTGTGTAAATATCTGAGTCTGGGTAGTGAGCTGTGTGAAGTGGCTGACTGGCTAACTTTAATTTTAATTTGGTGTTATTTCTTGCCTGATATTTTTCCTTTTCCTTGCAGGTGTGTTTATTGAAACTCTGCTTTCATGCTGGGGGGACAAGTATGAAACGCTGGAAGAAAACCATTCTTACATACAGTGGTAAATTGCATGAACACAGTGCCTCTCTAATTGTGCTTCCTTTAAGTGTCAGGTGGATCTGTGTTCCTGATTTCATCTTCAACAAGACCCAGAATTACTTTAATTAAGTTGCATTCCTGAGGTAGCAAAGCACTGGAACTCCTGAAAACACAGGTTTCCAGTGCAGCTGTGGCAATATATCTCAGTCATTCGTGGTCTTGGTGCCCAAAGTTAGGGCAAAGAGAAAGATCCACAAAAAGCTTTTTGGTTTTGGTGTAGACAATGCTTTTATGGGAGGGATTTACTAGAAAACTAATTCTGTGTCCATAAGGATGGGAGTTCTCCAAGAGATGCCTGTGATATCACAGATCTTGGAATCTTTTTTGGTTTTAACAAGTTGGATACTTGGGTTGGATGTCATCTTTGCTCAACTGGCCTGAAAATTTCTTTCCTGTCAGGCTGTTCCCTTTGCGTGAACATGGGATGAACTGGCATGCCAGGCCACTCACCTGTCAAGAAATCAAGGTATTTTTTTTAAACTTTTGTCTCTTTTCTTTGAGATCTGAAGTGTGTTAGGATTTCCCCATAATACCTTTTATTTGAAGTCTAGTGGTTTTTTCCATTTTTTCCTTGGGTTTTAGTGTGCACAGAGCTCACAGTGAAGCATTTGTCTGTCTTGTGTCAGCAAATGAAATGCTTAGTGATACAATCAACCCTTGTTTAGAATTCAGGTGCCACTTAATCTGGTAATTAGGGAGTTGCACCTTTTAATAATTGTTGTGTCTTGTTTTCAGGCCTTTAGGAAGTCGAAAGAAGTTATGGACAGGTTTATCCGTGCTTACAAGCTCATGCTGGGATTTTATGGAATCAATATGGTCAACGAAGAAACTGGAGAACTTGAGAGAGCAGAGAATTGGCATGAACGATTTGAAAACTTGAACAGGTGAATGTGTTGATGCTGTTGAGCAATTACTGCAGCCAGGCACTTCTTTAAGGGGAAAATGTCAATCCCTAGGAAATCCTCAGCCATTGACGAATGGAGACTTTTGTTGATAAATGTTATTTAGTGAAAGTATTTTTAACTTCTCTTTTGTAGCTTAACAGAATAAAAGTCTTTCCATATGGTTCCCTGATTGTTTGTGAAGCACCCCTAATGTGTGTAAAATGCTTTGAGTCCTTGTTTGATAAGTGCTCTGAAAATGGTTTGTTTTTGTATTATTGCAGGTTTTGTGGAATAAGTAACAACCTCCCTGGTGGTATTAACCTCTTGAAAGGAGTGGGCATAATCACAAAAATTAAAACCAACCTAAAGTCTGTGAACTATTATAAAGGAAAAACCAGCTGTGTCTAACTTAAGTCCTGAGGTTTTGGCAGCATCTTTTCATGCCTGTGTTCTAAACACTACAGGCTTACCCCTGTAGGGTCTCTGTCAGGGGCAGAGCTTTTGTGTCTGCCCCAATATGGTGGCTCTTACCTACTGGTGGCTGATTCAGAAAACCAAAACCTTTCCAAGCAGCTGAGATGATGAATCCTATCAGCCCAGGGAGGGTTAGGAAGGAGATGCTGAAGGCAAACAGCAGCAGTGGGTGCTTTAAAAGTAAGCCCACCTGTTCTCCCATTTCCACTGTCAAATAGCCTTTAATGGCTCACAGTAAATGCTAAAACATTTTGTAGATGCCCCAGAGGTTCACAGTGACTTTCCCTTGACAGGTCCCTTTGTATGACTTTCCCTTGACAGCTTTGTTTACCTGTTTCCTTCAGGTTCAGCCACAACAATTTGAGGATTACTCGCATCCTGAAGTGCCTGGGGGAAATGGGATATGAAGACTATCAAGTGCACTTGGTGAAGTTTTTCCTCACAGAAACTCTTGTCGAGGAGACATTACCAAATGTCAAGAGAAGTGCCTTGGATTACTTCTTGTTCACTGTCAGAAGCAAAGAGAAGAGGAGAGAACTTGTCCACTATGCTTGGCAACACTTCAAACCTCAGAGCAGCTTTGTGTGGGGGCCTCGTGACAAACTCCAGAAGTACAGACCCCGCTCTGCCAAGCCACAGCGGCACCAAAGGCCTGAGGATAAACAGGACACTCTGTGTCAAAAGGATGATTCTCTGGAGAAGGATCAGAACCAGTCTCCAGAGGTGGAGCAGAAAGCTGGAGATGCTGCAAAGTTGCAGCCTGAAATGAGTGATGAACACGTGAAGAAGATAAGCAAGCATGTTTTGATGGTAGGAGATGATGAAGAGAAGAAAGCAGCTTTATTTGCCCAGCTGGAGGAAAAGGATATAAAAAGTGAAGCTGAAGAAGTGCATGGTACAGCAGAGAATGACTGCACAAAGGAGAGCAAGAAGAGAAAACTGAATGCAAATCTGGCAGATGCTAAAGGAGATGGATCATTGAAAACCTCTGCTGATATTGAAAACATTTCCCATAATCTGGGAGAGTGTGCAATTGATGCAGAGATCCCCTCCTCAGACCCAGTCTCCCAGGCAGAAGAGAAGCAGGAAGCACTGAAGGAAGAAGATTCAAGCACCAAAGAGCCGGCGGCGCCGGAGGCCACAGATGCAGCTGTGAAACGCAGGAAAGTTGATAAAAAAACATTGAGAAACAAACCAGTCAGCTTGGCCATAAACCTGAGCATGGAGCCCTCAGCCTCTGATGCCAAGGCAAATCCTGCTGCAAACGGTGAGGCTGGAGAAGAAAATGCCAGTGAGAAAAATGCAGATGTGGAAGTGCCAAGTGAGAAGGAGGGTGGTGGTGCAGGTGATGGGGCTGTGAGATCCCCGGCTGATGCCAAGCCCCCCAGGACTGGCTGCACTGCTCCAAGCAAGGATGGCTGGAAGTCCAGTGGAGCTCCAGACTCAGCAGGGGGTGATCAGCACCACTGCAACAGCAAACTGCAGGGGGGTGAAAGTGAACTAGATGGGCTAGAACAGCAGGAAAAGGCAGGTGAAAAAGGACAAGCAGAGGACACAGAAAAGAAGCAAGCTCCAGAGAGTCATGAGCAGAGCACGACACCCACTTGTCCTGAAGAAAGCAGTGCTGAGGTCCCACCAGAAAAAGGTGAAGGCTCTGAGGATGCAGCAGAACATAGTGGAGAGCAGGGAACAGCAGAGTGAGAGCAGCACAGCGAGCGCCCGAGCCAGCGGAGATGGCACTGCCCTGTCTGCTGGGAGCCAGCTTTGGTGGCTTGGAGAACTGAATAAACTTCCTCTGGATTGATCCAGCTCGCCCCTGTCTTGCTTTCACTCTTCCATGGTTTTTTAATAATCTCTAGTAAACTCACTGAGATCCAGCTCTTGGTTACCCTAAAGAGGAAAACTCTTCATTTGCTCATCTTCACGGACAGGCCGTGTCCTGTTCCTGGGTTTTATCTGATGTTCAGGGCTATCTTGGAGCAACGGGGATTTTTGCACTTTGCTTTGATTCTGGTAATGTCCCTGCTGAAAGAGAAGAGGAAAACTGATCTGTCTCCTTGTTTGAATTATTTAACTTTTGTTAAAGACACAATTTTTAATGTAAGACAGCATGACCTACTTTGCCAGGCCTTTCTACTGCTGTGTAACCTCTGTTTGTTATTGTGAAAGGCTGTACCTTACCAGGAGATTTTCCTGGCAAAAGTGCTATTTCTCTAAAAGAGATGAGTACATGGATTTCACATGATGTCAGTATAGATGCCTCTCCTCCTGTAAGGAAAGTAGGTTTGGCTTTAGACTGGGATAAAAAACTGTAGCCAAAATGTGTCTCTGACCAGTATGAACCTTTGTGTAGAGATTGTTTTCTGAGGTGCAAAGTGCTGAGTAATTATTTCTCTTTATCCCCACAGAGGTTGCTTTGTAGTTCTTGTTAGAGTTAAGACTACAAATTGCCTGCTGGTTTCTAAGAGAAAAAGCTCCAGGTTTTGCATAAAACTCTTCAGAGTGCTCTTCCCCAGATTTTCCCACCACTTCTAGACCCTTTCTAGTCTTCCACAGATTTTTGTGTCCATGACTGTTTCAAAGGCCCTCATCTTTCAGTTGCCAAAGCAGCACAAATACTTCCCAGTGCATTTTTTCAGCTTTTGCTGGTAATTTGCAGTGGCCTGGGGAGGCTCTTTCCTGCAGGCCCATGGCATGATGTTTGATGTGTCAGATCCAACCTTTTTCCTACTTAGGGCAGGGTTGCTTTGCCTTTAATGTCAGACAGCCAGGGCATGTTCCAGTGCAGCATGTCTAGAAACCACTGGGCTTTGTGGGGCAGTTAATTGAAACGTTAATTGGAGAGGCTATGCTTGTCTGGTTCGTTTATTTCCAGCCCTCAAGAATTTACTTTCAGACCTTGCCAGCTCTTTGCCTGCCTCAGTGTTCCTGACCTCCCTTTCAGCTGTTCTGCCACACTTACACAATACTCCACCGAGTCTGAAGGAGCATTAAAACAGTTTAGCAACTTCACTCCTACAAATTTACAACAGAGGATCTGTTTCATGAGGCAGAGAAAATTGTTTCCAACAGCCCAAAGGTCTGAACTTGCTGTTTGCTCAGGTTGTTTGGGTTGGTTTTGAGGTTCTTTGGTGCTGTTTGGTTTCTGTTGGAGATGGTCAGAGAGCAGATACAGCAGCTTGTGCAGTGTCAGTGTTTTTCCTCTCTGCTACAGCTCTTAAGAAGCTTTATCTTTCAAGGAATTTGAGGGGTGATTTGTCTTCCCAGACTGTAGATTCTGATCCAGCATGCCACATATGTGTGTGGAAATAAAAGTCTGCAAGCTTAACATCTGATGTTCAGGGTCACATACGTACTGAAAAAAGGCTTTAATGTTTTTTAAATACTTCTTTCTTCTTGAGAACAGATGGAGTTAAATAGCCAATAAGAATACACTTAACTACAGATACAAATACTTGAAGATGATGAGTGATAATTCTTTCCTAACGGATTCCTAAGAATTGTTAATTGTGGCTTTTGTACAGATTTATAGTAATTTTCTTATTTAATGAAGTTTTCATTGTGAATATGTGCTCAGTTGGGGCATAGATCCTATATCTTGCTATGGTGAGGTTTGGTTTTGTGTTTAATGGGATTTCACTGTGAGCCCCAGCCTGGAGTGAGTGCTCAGACCAGCCCCTTCCCTCCTACCAGGTTTAGTTTTGGCTGTGGGTGTGTGTGGTGAGTTCACAAAGTGTTTCCCAGCACTCAGAGCTGTATCACAGAGTCTGTTATGTTAATTCCCCTATTAAAGCATGACTTTAATGCATACCAGTTTCCACTTACATTTTTTCATTTGAGGGTAGGATATGACCATGTATTTACCCTCCTTCCTGGATCATGAGCTGTTGCTTGGTGCCCTCCAGTGAGTGGGTGCTCTGCTGGGTTCCCCATGGCACATCTGCTGCTGCTTCCATGTGGAGGTGATGCCCAGTCTTCCTCACCTCTAAAACATGCCCAGTGAATGTTTTTGGGGAAAAGACCCCCCCCCCTCCCCATGCTGCCTGTTTAGTGGTGTGCTTGGAAATTCATAGAATCACAGACTGGTTTGGGTTGGCAGGGACCTGAGTTTATCTTGGTCCAACCTCCCTGCCAATGGCAGGGACACCTTACCTGGACCAGGTTGCTCAAAGACACATGCAGCCTGGCTTTGAGCACTTTGAGGGACAGGATCTCTGGATGTTTCAGAATATTTGGTATTGCTTTTGCAGCTCTTCTCCCACAGGTGGTGTGGTGCTCTGCAGAGCAAACCGGGACTCTGAGCATGCCCTGCAGTAGGGTACCAGCCCAGCCTGGCTGTGGGAGCTTCAGTTCAGGGTTTTTTCCCTCAGGACACAAGAACAGAGGTGTCTATTCTGTAACAATTCCTCTAAGTCATCGTGTCCCCTCAGCTGTGCTGTCTGTGGGAGTGGGGTGAGAGGGTTACCAGGAATCTTTTTGGTCCATGGGATGGGTTTGAAGGAGAACACCCCAGGGCCCTCCCTGTGCTGAGCATGGGCAGGCTCCACCTGCCCCCCAAAGCCCTGACTTGCTCTGGAGGTGTGCCTGAGGAATTTGGGTCTGCTTTGCCTTCCCTCCTGCTGGCCTCTGTGTGAATGAGGAGGTACAAGCTGTGCAAAGCTGCTCTCCCTCTTTGGGGTGTCTAATAAAGGATTCCAGTTACTCTGAAGCCATCAGAAGACTTAGACACACACATTCCCTTTCTGTCCCCAACTGCCTGTTCCACAGGATCTTGTGGGAGCTTGGTAAATCTGAGTCCTTTGTCCCTCTGCCAAAGCTGTAGGAATACTGGCTGCTGGGGAGCTGGACACACAAGCACTGTGTGCTCTTACAAGCCTCCTGGTGTAAAGATGTCAGGCTAAAATCAGGTATTTCAGTTGCTAAGCTTTGATTTTCCACTTCTCTTCTAACCAAATGAGCTGTGTCATTTCAGCCCTGAGGAAGCTGGCCACTGTTCCTCTCCACTTCCAAGCCCTGATTTGGATGAAATCGTCTTAAGTCAATAAAGGGAATTGTGAAGCTCATTGCAGGAGATGCATCTTCATTAATCTATTGTCATTTGGGATCACCAGGGAGGGAACTGTCCTCTTTCTTCCTCACAATGTCAAATATTTTTTTGTGGCTTTGAGAATGTTCCTTCTTTTCCTTCCTCCTTGTATCTGTCTGTGATTGTTTTCTGACCAGCATTCATCGCTTCTCGAGGAATCGGTGCCTTTCAGATCACCTTAAAGAAAACCCCAAAACCAGATGTGAACAACCTCCAGAGCTAACAAAGCACCTGGCTAAGCAGTAAGTGCATTTCTCTGTAGTGATCAAGCACTCTTACAGGTTTGTTACTGTCCCTGCCTCAGTTAGGTGGCCTGAGGCACCGAAAGCTCACCCCGTTGTGCTTTTTACCTGTCCAGCACAGAGGTGGAGATGCACTTTGGGAAATGTCCTGGGTGAGCCCTAAGGAACAGCTTTGTGTTTGCAGCTGGAGTGACCTGGTTTTGCTCCTGTGTCCCATCTCCCAGTGCAGCCCTTCTATAGGCTCCGGGAGCAGGAGCTGGGGCTGCCCAGCAGGGCATGGATGAGAGCTGCTCTGCCCTGCTCTGCCTGCTGCTCCCCCTCCTTCTCCCACCTCCTCCAAGCTCGGCCCCTCTCGCCTTGCTCCAGCTGGAGCCACAGGTTTATCTGGAGGCGAGGAGTCTGCTCTGTAAGCTGAGACCCGGGAGGAGGAGGAGGGATCTGCTGGACCCTCAGGAGAAAGGGTTTGGCTGCCCCGGAGGAAAGGGAGAGAGGCAGAGCCTGGGCACCATGGCTGGATTCTCTGCTCTTGGGCTCCTCTCCCTGTGTCAGCTCTTGGCCACAGCATCAGCTCAGGTGAGAAAACTCATTTGTCTCATGCTCAAGGAAAAACCTGTCAGGGTAAAAAGGAGTGGTCTGTGTGTGTTGTACCTGTGGGGTGAAACGTGGCAAGAGGCAGGTTATTATTCTAAAGTTTATTACAAATGTGTGCCTGGGTTTGTACCTGTGTGGGTAGGTGTAAAAACTGCTGCTTTATCTTTCTGTAGAAGTGATTTCCCCATTCAGGACTGCAATTAGGAGAGAGAAAGCCTTGGAAAGGGAAGATATGTTGATGCAAGAGAAACAGTTTGCTTTTACAATGAAGTAACAGATTTGCAGCAAAACCGATCTGATCTTGGTCTTTATCTGAATCAGAATTTCTTACTTATTCCCTCAATCAGTTTTCAAATTTTACACTTGCAGAATGTTTAACCTTTGCTCACTTGAGACATGAAGCTGTATTAAACTTCCCTGTCTGGTGTTAATATTATTGTCTGGGGAAGTGACTCCTCAGTGAGTTTTTCATTGTTAGTGAGGAATTTTCGCAGCCTGGCTTGGGAATTCAGAACTCTGCTGTGAGCAGAGCTGCTTCTACAATGAAACCTTTGTTCCCTGAAGCTACAGTAAGTTGCTCTCTGGAGCCCTCTCCATACAGAAGTGATTTATTGGATTTTTCTTTCCTTCCCGCCACCTTAGACATTTCCAAAATCCAAGATTTTCAAGTGGCATTGTGCTCAGAGAGGAGACTTTCTCCTCCTGGCTTCATTGGTTTTGCCCTCACCCCATCAGACTGGGGCTATAAATTAATTCTTTCTACCAAGCACTTGGCACCTCTTCCATGGGCTCTGCATTTCCTCCTCTGCCCAGCCCAAAATGTGCCTGTAGTCAGAACAATTTCCCATATAACAAAACCCCTTTGCTGCCCAGTGACCAGTTTGCATTCCCAGTATAGACCACCAGTAAAAGGAGCTGGGGATGTGCTCAGTCAAAAGGGTTTTCCAGAGAGCCTTGCACTGCTCTGGAGCAATACTGAGCCCATCCAGGCTGGAGGGGGAGTGCAGGTTTAGGGTTAAGCTCTAGGATTTGGCTATTGATTTCTGATCTAGCCTGTGTGTTCCTTCTGATGGAAAAATAAGCTCTTGTCTCTCACTTTTTCCCAGTCCCTTCCGAGAATTGGACCACAAGGCCCTCCTGGACCACGAGGACCCCCTGGACCATCTGGCAAGGACGGCATTGATGTGAGTGACACAGGGCTCGGGCGAGGGGTGGGGCAAAGAAGCTGCTCTTGTTCTCCAGATCTGCAGCCTCTGGACATCCTTTGGGGAGATAGACCTGAAAAATCACTGTCCTCGCAAGAGACCTCGTTCTGCAGGAGTCTGAGCAGCGAGTGGAGGTGCTGAGCAGGTTCTTGGCAGGATCAATCCCCTGTCCCCAGGGAGAGCTCAGGGGTTTGTGACCCTGCTTGCAAAGCAGAATATTTCTCTTTTGGTGCAAGGTTGAGTGCAGGGGTACGATGTGTGTGGGGGCAGCACATGTTCAGCAGTTCAGAGACAGATTTATGTAATGCTTCAGAGCATCTGCATTTCTAGAGAGGCTACAAGAGACTCAGATATGCAGCACTGGACACTGCTTTTGTCTCATTAGTTTTATTTCAATATTGTCATCATGCTTATCCCTCACTTTGGCACACAGCGTGTCAGGATCTGGCTCTTGTGTTGCCAGACATGAGTTTGCAGTGGCCCAAAAGGCAAATAAAATGAAGAGCCTTTGTTTCAGCAAGCAGCTCCTTACACCTCCTGCAGAGGGGGAAGACTACATAACCCAGGACTTAATGGAAGAGAAAATCTTCTTCTGTTAATTTTAATTGATGTTTCCATAGAAATTAAAAATATTGCTTCCATTCATCTGTTGGATAAGGACTGAATCGTGTCCTGTAGTTGGCAGTGGATAAAATGAGCATCAGATGGACCTTCAGCAAGACCACATCAAATGCAAAAGTCTGTGTTCCTGCTTCAATTTCCAGTTTGAGCAGCTCTTGTCTCTCTGAGCTGCTTATGGAATAGTGCAGGGGTTTTTAAAGCTTGTCTGAAGTACATTTATTGGAATTGGGCCCTTAAGCAACCTTGAAAAAATCTATTCATTCCATGCAGGTCATTTTCTTTTGGATAAGGAGGTAAAAAAAAAATATATATGTGAGTTCTCTGGTACATGGTGAACAAGGAGTGTTTGTGCCTGCAGTGGGGAGCTTTCCCTGAGCCAGGCTGGGCTGAAGAGAGAACCTCATTGATTTGCAGCTGCTCCCTCTGAGTGTCCTTTTGGCTGAAGGAGTCTGTGTTCCTGGGAATCTCCCTCTGGATTTGTAGTGTGAGATGCTCAGGGCTGGCACCTCAGCAGCTTCCACTGTTTTTGGTGGTGTCACAAAGGCTCCAGGGGACACTTCAGAAGAGGGCAGAGGACATTGGTTCCCATTTGCAGCAGTGGAGTCCCTGCAGCAGGACATTGCTGTGGCCAGCACACTTTGGGAAAGGCTGGATGTGATTCACTGTGTGTGGAAGCAAAAAGAAGAGTTTGGGAAGGATGAAGCCCTTCAGACTTCAAGTTTCAACTTTTGCAAAGAGGAAATGGGAAAGAAACCCTGTAGTTGTTCAGTTCCTGCTTTCTACAGGATGTTTAATTCTGGAACAGCACCAGCATGGCTTCTGATTGCTGCTGGAAACAGGAGCCCAGGGATTTGTCAGTCATGTGGACCTACACCCCTTTATCCACAACTAAAAGCTTTGGAAGGCTCCCCGTGGGACAGGACCAAATAACAACATCTAATTAATGTGAAGAACTTAGTCCTAATAAATCAAATGGCTGAGTAAAGTGATTAAGGTGCAAACTCCTGCAGTCCCAAGTTCACTCTGGAGTTTTGGCTACACAGAAAAAGAGACTTGGAGCCCATAGCTCCTGTGGACAGAGGATGTCAGGTGCCCTGTTCAGGTGGGATGGTCTGGCTGTCCAGGGGCAGGCTCCAGGATGGTTCCTGCTCTTCAGCAGGACATTGAGGCCTTTCAGGAACTGCACAGGAGGAGATGCAGGGCTGTGGCTGGTGTTGAGCAGAGTCACACAGCCTCCCTGCTTAAGAGCTGCCTTTTTTTTTTGTCAGTACACTCCAAAAAATGATGGTATGTAAAATTCAGCACAGTTCTGCATTTTCCTACTGCTGCATGGGGAGGGTCATGTGGATCCTGAGTGGCAGTGTCAATTATGCCTCTGCAGAGTGAAATCATTATTTTATTTTTCTTTTCTTTTGGTGCTGAGACTTTTTTTTAAAATTGCAATTGGAAATTTTCTGCATTGTTATTCCTGCACTCTGTAAGCCACTCCAGCCAGGTCATCCTGACAGGTGACTTTGGATGAAAGTGTGGAAGTGTTGCTGGATGTCTTTGAGCTGGGTGAGTGCTGCTGAGGTGTTCAGCAGCCTCTTACCATCAGCAGGGAGAGGTGCAGAGCATGCAGCTGAATTATTCAGGATATCTCCTTGGATGAACTCCATCACCACAATTTCTCGAAGGTCCAGCTTTCATCCCTGCCTTTCAGGGGAGCTGCAACATTAAACCCCTCTGAAATATTTTATAATTAAAACCTTTAACAAGCTTCTCATTTCATACTCAGTAACAAGCAAAATCTTTCTCTCCTGAGACTAGAAGCAGCATGTTTTGATGGAAAGAATTAGTGACAAGTTCCTGTGAATTATTTCTGGGGATGTAATTCCCTAAATTGCTAATAAGCAATTGTCACTTTTCAAAAATCAAGCTGCTTTTTTTTTTTTTTTCCCCTGCCTTCTGTCTCCTGGCCTGACTTGCTGAGAAAAAGTAAACTTCCTTCTCTCTCACACAGCACCAGGAGAGCATTTCCTTTTGCTGACAGCCCTTGCCTCTAATTCCCAGTGATCTGGCATCAAGGGTACAAACCCTGATTAGGCTTTTGCTTCATCTCTCTGAAGTTCTGCTGCTCCTGCAGAGTCCTGCAGGGGTCCAGCATGGCAGGATCAAGGTTTAAGATGCTGCCCAGAAACCTTTGCTGCTGCTGTGACCTCCTTGTGCAGATTCCCACCGCAGAGGAAAGGAAAAATGCAAGGGGCTGGCAATCCCAGGTGCTGGAGGAGCAAACCACCCCTACTGCCATTTCCAGCTGCCTTTTCATTTCAAAAGAACTGCTCCTTTCATTTCCTTGGCAGTGAACCTTCCCCAGCCATGATATGATAACTATTTATGGAAAAACTGTGGGCAAAGGATACTGAAGGAGTTGCTTCAGCAAGTCAGAGCATAAAGATGTCTCTGTTTAGGGACCCTCTGGTCAGTCAGTGCTGCAGGACATAAATCCTGAGCAGCTCCAGCCTGGAGAGACTTGCCCCAAGCCTTCTCAGTAAATATAGAAATGTGCTATAAATTCCACAGCCTTGCAAATGCCTCCTGGCTCCTAATGGCCAGGCCTATGGTGGGATGGTGTTATTTCCAGCCTTGCTCTGTTAATAACCACCCTTCATCCACAGAGATTTTCTTCTTCCAGGGCACCAACTTTACCCCTACCCCTCTGCTCGCCCACTCACAATATTCAGTGCACAATATTCACCTCTGACAATACTCAGTGCACTTATCCTAAAGCCAGGAGTGCAGGGTACCCTCTGGACTGGACACAAAGTGTTTTTCTGTGGGATGAGTTGGAAATCAAGCTCCAGTCAAGCTCCTGCGCTTCACAAATCTTTGCTTCTTTTGGGACCTAACAATATAAATACAAATAAAACAATAAAAAAATTAAAAAAACCCCAAATTATTATTTGGAACTCATGAATGTCATTACATCTAGCTGAGCTGGAAGAAGTGATTAAAGACTTACAAAATATTGTCTCACAAACACCTTTATTGCTGTTCTTGAAAGGTTCTTTTTATTACAATAGAGAAAAAATAGACTGCTTTTGAAATATTATATGAAAATTGTGCTTAATCCAGATTGTGCAATTGGATTAGGTGGAAATCAGTTGGGGGCTGTGCCTGTTTGCTTTTCCTGTCCAAGTTTAGTAATATGAAGAAAATCATTGTAGACAGTTTGTTCATTCTTCACTTGGTGGTAATCCCCAGCTCCTGGCAGTACCACAGCTCCATACTGTGCTCTGGAAAGCTGGAGTTTATCCCTGTGTCCTTCTGTTTCACCATGAAGATGTTTGGAAGCTGTGACCCCCATCCAGCTTCCTCTCTGCCCCACTTGAAGCCAATCCCGAGTGCAAATAAATTGTAACTTATCTGGAAGAAGTTGAAAGTTCTGGGGACACTGTTCAGGAGCACTGGTTCTCTCTGGGAGCCTGGGGATGTGGATTTCCCCAAATTTGCTACCGTAGATATTGGAAAAGGCTATCCAGGCTCATCCTGCTTAGGAGGTAGCAGGGTTTAGAGCTCATGAGATTGAGTGAGGTAAATCTTGGAGTGGGCACGAGGAGAGGTTTGAGTGCAGCTGGAAACATGAAACTGGAAAAAGTCAACAAAGAGAGGTTCAGCACTAACACTTTCTTCTCTTTCCTCTAGGGAGAGCCAGGCCCTCCTGGTTTGCCAGGCCCACCAGTAAGTATTTCCTGCTTGGCATTGACTTTTCCATCCTTTTCTGAGGACACAGGGCACGGGCTGGCACAGCCTCACTTTCCTCTTCATCTGCCACACAATTCCCAGGAGTGGGGATGCTCAGCCCTGCCCCAGGGGGCAAACACGTTCTTCTGCTTCATTGCTATCAGTGGAACAGAATGAAAGTTAAATTAATGAATGAAATAAGTGAGATAAAGCTTGTGCATAACCTGTATAATATATGACAGGTGCCATGGCACCAAGCCACATTACATGGGTATTTTTGGCACTGCTCTGGGTCTGCTTCAGCCCCTCAGTCTGCCAAGGAGTGCTCAAACCTGCACCAGGTGCTCAAACAAAACTGTACCAGGTGGCAGAGCCCTTTGCTTTGGCCACTTACTGCATCCCTTCCTACCCCCTACTAACAACAGCTTGTGAGCAGGTGGCAATGAGCCAAAGCACTGAAATTTAACATTTGGATATGGATTCATAGCAAGATTCATGGGATTCTCTCCTATTGTGTGGTGTAAGGCTAACACATCAACACATGAGCTTCCATCCCTGCATCCTTGCCACATTTCTTTTGTTATTTTGTTATAATAATTGACTGTTTACCTCATGTAGGGGCCAAAAGGTGCACCAGGGAAGCCTGGAGCTGCAGGTGAAGCTGGATTGCCTGGCCTTCCTGGAGTGGATGTGAGTATTTTGTCATCTTCTCTTAGGTCTTTTAAATCTTTCCCATGGGCAGGAGTGTTTTCCTGATGTGCCTCATCAACCTTCTCTGTTCCCACTGGAGAAGGAATGTGAGTCCTGGACCTACATTTATGTCTTGCATGTCAGGAGAAATTGAAGGAGAAGCACCTTAGGCTGAATTAAGGAATATGAGAACAATTTTAAGATCTTTTGCTGATAGGATTGCACTCTCTTGATCTTTTGTTGTTTTTTTTACAGGGTTTAACAGGAACTGATGGCCCCCCTGGCCCAAATGGGCCTCCAGGAGATCGTGTGAGTACCTCATTAGACCCTAAGTCCCTTTAAATGGTCTTTGTCACTGATTGTAGGGATGTTTTTTAATTCTGCTGTAAATTGGTGATATTCAAGTGTTGATTCTGATGTAAACCCTTGCAGAAGATCCCTGAAATGTTCATTAGGCAGGGCATGAAATCCACCTTTCTTTTAAACAGCTTTGAACCTGCTTGGGTTGCCTCAGTGGTGCCTGCACTGGGGATATTTCAAGTATCCAAAAAGTTTCCTGAAGCAGCCAACAGACTCAATTGTGAAGTTTATCAAAGTGAAATTATTTTGGCCTTTATTTGCAGTCTGAGTTGGCAGATCTGTGTTGTTTATAATTAATGCTACTGTGTATTAATTGTTTGAACTTTTGCCTTTTATTATTTCTGGAACTGTCCATATGGTTGCATTATTAGTTGTCATAGTGTTCCCTAGCCAGCCTAGCAAGAAATAAGAGGTTTTTTCTGCTTCCTGCATATTCCAGCTCTGCTGAGGGGCACCACAGGGACAGAAAAACATCTGCCAGAGATGATACAAATGTCCTTCAGATCATCCACACTCATCACCCACTTTTAGGCCTCCTTGTGACATTAAGGAATAATCATTAATGAGCCTCTCAGCACAGACTGTGATGCAGCATGGCTATTCTCCTGTCTCCCAGATGGGAATATAAGCCTTGTGTCCACAGCTGGCTTGCTGGCCTCTTGGACTCAGGGCTGCAGTGAGGGGCTGGAGTTTTGTACCTGTTCAATACATCCCAATAATCCACTTGTTGCCCCGAGGATTTACTGAGATCTAAAAAATCTGTGAGTTATTTCAGGGGATGAGTGGTACAGCCATGTATTTGTGATATGCTCTTCATCCTTCCCTATGTGACAGGCAAAGTTTGTGTGGCCACTGAGAAAGTTGAGTGGCAGGACCCAAATATCCTAATCACAGCTCCAAGCTTTTGTCCATCACCACCACCCTAAACCCCACTCCCTTTCTGTCCCTTGTGCCCACCTTTCTCCCCAGAGACTCAGGCCTGTAAAATCCTGGCCACTCTCAGACATTCTGTGGCAAGAGTCCAGCAGCACCTGGGAACAGATCCCTGATTTTTAAAGTAGGAAAGCTCAGGACCACCCGCAGAAGGCTGTGAGCTGCTCTGTGCCCTGTTTTGGGCTGGGTGGCAGTGCTTGCCCGTGCCCAGGTTGGCACACAGCTCCTGCCTTGCAGGGTAATTGAGCAGATAATTTCTGGGCAGCAGAATTTCCTCTCTGGCTGCTGGGCAGGAGCCCCCAGACAGAGCTGCCCTCGCTGCGTGCTCGGCTTTGCTGCGCTTTCCCACATCTTGAAACTCAGCCTGGCAGCCTGGGGCAAACCTGGGACCCCTCATCATTTATGGGAGCTTTTCAAGGTCAGTGGTCCATCTAGGAAATTGTTTTAATTGGTCTAATAAAAACCTGGGGAAAGGGAAGGCCTCTAAAAGCTTTATCACTCTAAATGGACAGCGTTGTTAGCCCAGCTTGATTTTTTTCTCCCTGTCTTTTAGAACATATTTCAGTCTTGCAGGACTCACTGAAATAAGCTGTTTACTTATTGCTGTGGGTTTGAATTCATGTTTAACACTCTGATTTCTTCTAAATAAGATTAATTTTTTGAACTGGAGTCTGAGAGCAAAGCTGTTTAGCATAGGGAAGTGGGCTCATGGAAGCCAGTTTTCAGTAACACTTTATTGCCAAACATTTCCAAAAGGATTTTTATCATAAGTATCTCCTGCTGCTCTCAGCCTCCATTAGCTTTCCTCCTGCTTCTGCTTAAAGACTCATTAGATCAAGTCTACTTATTTTTTCAGTTTTAAAACCCCTTTATTTTTAGCTGAGGTTGAGCTGGGTCCTGACCTCCATGATGGATACTGGTGTCCTTCATCAGAAAGTTCTCAAAGGCCATTTTACAGTTTGCTGTTTGCTAAAGTTTCCAGTGAAAGCAATAAGGAAAACATAATTATTCACTTCTGTTTATGAGTGTCATAATAATCAAGTGTTTTCTACGCTCCATAGCTGTCTATTCACAGAGTAAATTACTACAAAGTGAAAAATTATGGTGATAGTGTTTTCTAATCAAAACAGAAGGAACATTGTTACCAGGAGAATGAGTAGAGTCAGACAATGTTATTAAAATTGAGATGTAAATTAGAGTCTCTTCCTTGCCTTAATGCTCATTCAGGGACTTCACAATCTCTTACCTTACCAGGAATCTTCACTGCTGCATTCTGCACCTCACACCCTCCAAGGTACCAAAATTTGGGAATGTAAAGGGCCAACATGTGGCATTTTGGGTGCTCTGCCAACTTTCTGGCCTGCTGGACAAAGCAGAACAGGGCGATGCAGCCGCTTTCAGAATTAGGGTGCAAGTCAGGAGGTGCCAGGAATTCGATGTTTTCCTTGCAGGAGGAGATCCCAGCTTGTCCCATCAGCAGTTGTAAGGATTTTTAGCCTGAAGATAAATAAAAGTGCCTGGAGGCAGAGCAGAGTAACCTGCAGCAGGAGAAATGAATGAGCTGACATTCAGAGCACAGCTGATTTTTATTGGATTACAGTTCTTTTGTTCACCAGACCACTCTTAACAAGGTCTTGGGTCCTCTGTGTCTTTCTCCTTAAGCTTAACAAGGGAAAACATTCCTAATCTCCTCTGGCCCTCAGAACATGAGGGGAGGGCAGGTGTCACCCCTGGGGTCACAGTGGGAGCTGTGTGTGCTGGGATATTCTCCAGGTCAGCCCATCCACCTTGTTCTCCTGGTCCCAGGGGCAGATCCTGTTTAACTCCAGCTCAGGACATCATCCTCGAGATGTTTCTGTGCAGCATTTTGGGAATGTTTGGAAAAGAGGTTTGGGCTGGGGAGAAGCCTTGGAAGCTTTGTCCCTGTGCAAGATGTTCCAGCTTTGTCCCTGCACCCTGGTCCCCTGGAAGGTGTCCCTGTCCATGGCAGGGGGGTGCAACCAGCGGGTCTTTAAGGTCCCTTCCAAACCCAACCCATTCTGGGGTTCTGTTTCAGGATTATCACCCATAATTAACTTTACAGCCTGCTGGCCAGCTGGCAGCTCTGTAGTGCAGCAAAGGGGTTAAGGAGGTCTCTCTGTCAAGCAGGAATTTCACAGCTTCAAGAGTAACTTCATTCTAGTCTGAGCCATGAGTTCACCCAGCTCCAGTCAAGACTAAGAGTGGGAATGCAAACTGGGAAAAGGAGATAGGGATTTGCCAAGGAAGCAAGTGAAGAAGCAGAAGCTGCCAAATCTTTGGCTTTGCTTGAAAGGAAAATTGATGAATTAATAAAATTCACTAGAACAAGTCCAAATTTTGTTAATAGTTTTAGGAAACTTAGTCATTTGATCTACAATAGGAATGTACTATGAATGAGAATATTTCAATTAGATATAATGCAAGTTATGAACATTTAGATATTCATGGAGGATATTTAGGTATCCATCTGAGGCCAGCTGGGACTTTCAGAGTTATTATCCATAAGTTTTTATCCTTACATGTCTGAATTCAGCTGAGCATCTCCAGTCGTGTCCTGTTTCTGCAAGACACTGCTGGGGTTTCCAAGCAAAGATTGGTGCCAAGGAGAGCCGGCCTTGGTGGCTCCCCATATGGAGCTTTCTCTTTTATCCCTGCTAATTTTTATCCTGTTTTATTCCCATAGGGTGCATTAGGACCTGCTGGGCCACCTGGACCAGCTGTAAGTACCTCCCAGAGCAGCACATGTGATGGAAGTGTGGACTGTTATGCCAAAACCATCACCAAGAGAGGATGGGAAGCTTTGTACCCCAAACAAAAGGATCAAAGCCTGAATTAGTGAAAATACTGTTTGAAATGTTTAAATATGTATGTGTAACCTGTTCTGGTAACACAGATCTGGTTTTATTCTCTGAGGTGCTCTAAAAGCAAACCAGCTTGGGATACAGACTGACAGATCAAATGCTATCATTTGGATAAGAAAGAGGAGAAATAGATAAACTGGAATGGTTTCTTCCTCTCCATGCCCCACTCTCGTGTCACCACACACCTCTTACAGATGTCTCATAGGTAATGGAGATGGAAAGGGAATACAAATTATTAAAGGCAGCAAAAGAATTCATCAGGACTCTGCTCTGATTGCAAATTAGAATCATTAGGGGCAAAGGAGTGATAAGGAAACTTAGAACAACAAAAAAAAAATAGCAGTGTTTTTTGAGGTTTTCTTTTATTCCTGTATGTTTGGTTTCTGAATGATCTTCTACTGTCTCAAATGTTGTTTTCAGGGCAAAGGACTACCAGGACCTCCAGTAAGTAACAAGATTATTTTTTTTCAAAAAAAAGTTATAAATTAATATTGTGATTTTATTGGATACCCTGAGTGTTACAAACCCACCCCAGGCCTCAGGTCCTCCTACTGTGCCAGGCAGAGGGATGTGGAGTCCTGCAGATCACTGACCTTGTGGGGTTTTTGTGCTTGCCCCCACCCTGGGGAAGCTGGCTCTGGAGTAAATTCAAGGCACAGCAGCCTTTGAACAGTGCAAGTGCCCAACTCTGGGCCAGCTTTTGTTTGGTGGGCTCAACTGTGGCTGCCCCTGGGCTTTGGGGTGTCGAGGTCACCACAGATGTAAAAGCCATTCTCTCTGTTCTACAGGGGCCTCCAGGACCCAGTGGGCTCCCAGGTGGACATGGATTTCGGGGCCCTTCTGTGAGTTTCTCCTACCATTTAATCCTCATTTGCTGAATGTGCCACAACCACAGAGGAATGAGTTTCATTTTTGTCTCTCACCTCTCTCTGAAGTGCTATTGTGGTAGCCCCCCCTCGCATCTCTTTGCATTTACACTGAAAGGGAATTCTTATTTTTCTCTCCTTTTAGGGACCTTTTGGTCTGCCAGGATTCCCAGGGCCTCCTGGACCACCTGGGCCTCCTGTAAGTTGAGACTTGCAAATAAATGTCAAAAAATTTCTGGGGGGAGTCTTGAATTTTCTTCTTGCTGCAGTTTTTATTTGCTGCCACTGCCATGAGCATTCAGCAGGGGATAAACAGCATGCTCTGAGGAGAGCAGGGACATTTCCATGGCTGCTCTTGGATGTTTTGATGATCTCCTGTTTGTTATTTGTGCTCTGTGTGAGGAGGGACCCGGTGAACCCCACTTTTAGAGCATGGGGTGGGCTTGTTCTCTCAAGGGAGGTTTCTGTGCTTCCTTGGATCAGGATTTGTTCTTGTAGGGCCAGCAAGTGGGGCTTGCAATCAAGTGCCTGCTTTGGGTGCTCTGGAGTGTTGAATAGTGGGGTTGGGAGGTCTTTCCCAAGGCCAGGAGGAAGGCAGGCACGGCTGCTCCTCTCCAATTGCTGCCTCCATCACCTAAGGCCCAAGAGTCTTCCCAAGCCCAGCTGGGAATCTCCAGGGGCTGGTTACACCCCTGATGTGCCTGGTTTTGGGGCACTTTTGGCTGTGGGGCTGAGCATGTGCCTTGTGCTGATCCAGCTGAGCTGGGTCTGTAAAAATTGTCCTAGAAATTGTGTTTCCTCCTGGTGTTTGTCTTGTATTTAAAAGCCACCATTCCCTGAATTGCAGGGTCTTCCAGGTGCCCTTCCTGACGGTGGTGGGGACCTTCAGGTAGGTTTTTCTTTATGTAGCATGAAAATATGCTTTGGTTTAATCCTTGATGTGATTTCTGGTTGGCACAGCTGGGGGAGTGTCAGATCAGGTAACATGCCCTGTTTAGCCCTGCAGATGTGGGTTTAAACCACTTTACCAGGATGCACAAGAGTGGGGTGTGTGTTTCCTGGACTGAAATGTTTTTTCAGGGAGGCAGATGTGCACTGGAACAGATTTCCCAGAGAATCTGTGGCTGCCTCATCCCTGGAAGTGCCCAAGGCCAGGTTGGACAGGGCTTGGAGCAACCTGGGATAGTGGAAGGTGTCCCTGCCCATGGCAGGGGGCTGGAATGGGATGAGCTTTAAGGTCCCTTCCAACCCAAACCAGTCTTTGATTTTGTCCTTGGTTTTTGCTTCCTGAAATTTTGCATGCATTCTTCATGTGCTGAACAACTCCAGCATTTGGTAAAACACAACAGCTTTTCATGCTTCCAGTCCTGCTCTGCAGCAGGAAAGGCTGTGTGTGCAGCACTGTTTATTTCCAGGGATGGTGGCACCGGGGTCCTATGGACATATGCTTTGTTTAGGTTTCCTTCTTTAGGAGAAAGCCTTGGTCCCTTTCTTTCAGGAGAACAAAAGGAGTGTTAAGTCCATGAACGATGGAAGTGACATTTGCAGATTTCACAGCTGTTGTTGTGACAGCTTCTTTGGTTTTCTAATTGGCGTGCCCCAAAAAAAGCTCCGAGTCAGTTTAGGCTGCCTTATGGCACATCACATGGGAGTTAATAGAAAATGATGCTATTTCTGCACATTTAATTTAAGTTACCCTGTGGAATATACTAGAAAATTGAGCTTTTGCTGCAGAGGTGCTGCCTGACGTTGTATTAAAATTTTAAAAAAACAAAACAAATTAAGAGTTTTTTGTAAAGTTTCAAGAGTATGGCCTTGTCCTCATTAAATTTCCATGGATGCTCTGATCTGTTCCCAGTCAAGCTGGAGTTCCCACCAGGGGCTCTCCTACCCCTAGATATCTGCAGATATCTGTTCATAGGTATTGGTTTTTTATTGGTGCCCTTCAACTAACTCTGGTGCCTTGTTTCACTTAAGGAGTTGGCTAAAGGAAATCAACTGGGGTCAGTTAATGCAGAGGATTAAACAGGGTCCTATGATTTAAATAAACAGGTCCAACTTCACTGGGAAACTTGGGTTCCTCAGCATTTTGGACTGTGGACACTGTCAGTCTTCAGAAAGTCTTTCAGTCCGCTCTCAAAGTGGAGCAGGCTGTTCATAAATCATTATTTTGTGGGTTAGCAGGAGCTCTAGGACCTCATTCCATAGGGAAATGTTGGTCAATCCGTGATTCTGTGATTCCACTAGATTTAGTGAATTTAGAGCCAAAATCCACATGACTTTTTCACCTAAAGGATGAAGCCAGGCTCCCTGGATGTGCCTGTTAAACCGAAGTGTTTCTGTTCCCTGCAGTGCCCAGCTCTGTGCCCACCAGGTCCCCCAGGCCCCCCAGGAATGCCAGGCTTCAAGGTAAGGAAACATCACCTGCAACACCAGGATTTATCTCCCAAAATAAACACCTGAACCCCTGCCATTAAATTATATACAGTCTCTATATAGGCTCCACACCTCCCAAACCAGCCAGGCATTGGCATTTACTCCTACAAATGAAATTTAACCCTTGGCATAGATTAAAAACCCCTGCAAGGCCAGTGGGGCAGAGCTGATGGACAGGAACAATCAGGGGCAGAAATTCAGGGCTGCCTCAAGAACCAGGTGTTACCTTTCCAGGCCTGAGAGCTGGAAAAACCTTAGCAGTTCTTAAATTGCAAAATGTAATGTACATAATTAATATAATACAATGTAATTGTTGTTTTTATAGCCAGTGTAGTACCAGGCAGATTTATGTTTAGTCCTTGGGCTCTGGTAGGTAAATTGAAGGTTTCAGCCCTCAGGAGTTAAACATCTCCTCCTTTGTCCCCTCTGTGGTTCACATGAAGCCTTTGCAGTTATGGACTCCAGCAGTGAGACAAAGTAAAAAGTAACTCAAGTTCTTTTAGCAGGATTTAGAAGTTGGCAGTGAGTGGGAGAACTCCTGAGAAATGCTCTCAATTCCTCCTGAAGTGACCTTTCTCAGGTCTGTTTGGTCTCTGCACTGAGTCATAAATATCATTACAAATACAAATACAAAGACAAAATGTTTAGGGCATAACTGCTCAAAATTCATAGCTCATTAAATGGAAAACCCTGTGAAACTCTCCAATTATGATGCAAGTGGTGCACAGAACCTTTGTTGTGGTGAGGAATAACACCTGCCATGGCTGAAATTAGCCTGTGTCTCTCCCACAATAACAGGAAAAGAGCCAAGACACAAACTGAATCAGAGCATATAGAAAAGCTTTCAGTGGATTTCTTTGCAAGCTTGATGATGCAGACATTAAAGATGACTTAAAAAGGGAAGTTAAAAATGCAGAATGGGTTTCTCAGGAGTGACTCATCCCCATTTTCTGAGGTGGTGGGAACTGAATTCTGGTCCCTGATCTGAATTTGAGAGTTGCCTCCAGACCATGAGCTCAGTCCAGTGCAAGTCACTCTGGAAAACCAAATCTGGGCATTTCCTGGAACTACATCAATTCTGACCCTGGTACCTGGATACACTGGTACCCCCAGGAGGGATCTCCTTTCACAGCACACCTACTGACTGTTTTCCCTGGAAGTCATTTGGGATGTGGGAGTTTAGGTTTCACAGCTGTCTCACCAAATTTAATTTTAAAACAAGGCTCTACTGGGATGTGAATAATCATAACTCTTATTTCTAGGGACACACTGGTCACAAAGGGGAGCCTGGTGAAGTAGGAAAACAAGGAGAGAAGGTAAACTTCAATTTAAAAGTAATGGGGGAGGATTTTTTTATTTAAAAACACCTTGAAAAATAAGTGATTTTTTTTTTAAGGAGACAGGGGGGAATGAGGCTGTTGGCTGAACAAGGAGCAGTTACTTTGACTGAAGAGCATTGGGTTCCTCTGCTCTCCCTGTAGGACCAAGAAAGTTCATCTTTCCAAGGATTATCATGTTAAGATCAGTTTGAGTTAACAGCTTTCCTTTCCCATGCAGGGATGTCAGCTCAGGAACAGCTCTGCATTAATCACTTGGATAAATTCCTGACTCATCTGAATGTTCTTGCACATAGAAGAAATTGTCTGTAACATAGAAGCAAATTCTGAAGAGGGAGAGAGGGAGCTCAAGGAGAAAGCAGACAGGGATGTCCCTGGCTGTGTTTGCAGGCTCCTGCTGTCTCTCCTCCTCTCTGATGGATTTTTCTCTCCCAGGGTAACCCTGGCCCTCCCGGCCCTCCAGGAATTCCCGGCGGTGTCGGCCTGCAGGTAACCCCAGCTCTCCTCTTCCCCCCATCCCCATGGCCTTGCACTGTGGAGCTCGGTGGAGCCTTCAGTCCCCTTGGCTACACAAACAGTGATTGAGTTGGAGCTGATTTGTTTTCTTAATTAGGGCCCAAGAGGACTAAGAGGCCTCCCTGGTCCAATGGGTCCAGCTGGCGACAGAGTAAGAAAAAACTTCTGTTTTTGTCTTTTCCTCTCCACCACCAGTTTGTCCTTTGAGAGGTGCCAGTGGCACTTGTCCTTGCTGAATTCCACTAGGAAACTTGTAAAGGCATAAAGGGTGGGCTGCTCCCTGCAGTCCCTCCATCAGAACAAACTTCCAAAGTCAGGAGAATCCACACACCTGAGGGATGGGCAGGGTCAGGCCCAGCCAGGCTGAATCATTCCAACCAAAGTGCAAGACTGACAATCTTACAGAATCTTGCAAAAAAAAAAAAAAAAAAAAGGAAAAAAAAGATTTCATGAACATTTTAACATTTCACTTTCTGTTCTGTCTCTTTACAAGAAAAAGCCAAAGAATCACTGATGGATAAAGGTTTTCAGGACTCAAAAAGGCTCCTCAGTGAAGACAGGGTCAATCTCCAGCTCATTGAGGCTTTGGATTCTTGGCACAGTGTTTGACCAGCAGCCCAGAGGCTGAATGGTTTTGAATTGGATGAAGTCATGCATTTATTTAGAAGTAAGACTGTTATCAATATAGCAAGGCCATGAATGACATCAGAGGTACAAAGGTGGGGAGATCCAGAGTAAAAACCCATTGTTCAGAGTGGGATATTTTGCATATCTATCCTGCAAACCAGCAGGAGATACAGGGTGTCTTCCCAGGGCTTTTGTGTTTTCTCAGGTCGTGGTACAAGGTGGGGATTCTGTTACTGCATCCTCTGCCAAGCCCAGCACCACAATAATGTCTGTTCTCTGCAGGGTGACATTGGATTCAGAGGCCCTCCTGGAATCCCAGGACCTCCAGGGAAAGCTGTATGTACCCCATTCTCTGTGGCCCTGCCTTCCACTGCCTGCTTTGTTCCTCCTTGCTGAGCTCTGCTGCCAGTGAGCAGAGGCTGTGCTGACCACCTCCATCAGATTATTCCCTTTGCCTTAGAGCAGCGTTATTTTCCCTGACCCAGACTTCATGATGCCTCTCCTTTTGTCATGCCCCATGCCAGAATAAATTCACCACATTTGCATTGCTCTCTGTGCTTCTCTGCCCTTCCTTGAGCATCAGCAGCTGTGGGCAAGCACTGGAGAAGGGAATATCCATTTCCTCAGCCCTGTTGTGAGCTTACATCCCTTGAGCCTGGTCTGTTCCCAGGTGCCCACGGCTCTCAAGGATTTTTGCTCCAGTAGCTGTGTATTGAGGATGCAATCCCCATCTTTCTGCAGAGCTCCCTTCTGCAGCACCACCCTCTGGGGACCCCTTCCCAGTCTTGCAATTATAGAAGAAATTCATCCAAACAAAAATAAAATGAGGTGCTTTCTCACCAAACTTTCATTACAACCAGCAGGATCTAGACAGTAAATATTAAAGCTTTTCTCCCACTCTGTTTCTGCTTAAAGAAATTGCTTCATTAAATGAAGGGGAGATGGTCTCTGCCCTGAGGGATTGTTGGCAAAGTCCCTGCAGCAGAAAGTGTGTCAGGAATTAGAATGAAACTGAGAAAGTACAGCCGAGCTCTCGGGGCCTGTGTGTGCTCACACCTCTGCTGACACCAGCAAACAGCACCAAAACCTCCTCATTTCACCCTCAAAGCAGCGACTTCTGAGTGATGGAGATGCTTAATGGCTTTCCCTCCTCTCTCACAGGGGGACCAAGGGAGCAAAGGACCTCAGGGATTCCGGGGGCCCAAAGGCGACACTGTAAGTGCAGTCAAACACCCTCTGCTCCACCCTGGGATGTGACTGACAGCCCAAAGACTGTTCCACAGGTTTATTATGGCTTGTGCCCCCTTCATTTGCTTGAAAGGGATGGAAGCACCATCTCAAAAATGAGATGTTTAACTCTTACTGAAGATGCCTGAGCCATAAGGTGTCCAAGTGCTGCTGCAGCCTGGAGCATGGGGAGCAGATCTTACATCCCCATCCCTTGAAAGGATCGAGAGTTTTCCCAGGTGTTGTATCCAGCACTGGGCTGGTTTCCTGGTGTTCTAAAACAACTTATTTGGACAGAGAGGACCCAGCTGAAATGGACTGAAATGTCCCTACAGAATGTGAGCATGATCTTTGTTGACTGTTCTTCAGGTGTGCACAGACTATCACAGGATTTATTGTTGTTTTCCAGGGTAAACCTGGACCAAAAGGAAACCCAGGGGCTCGTGGACTCATAGGAGAACCTGTAAGTGAATTAAGTAGGACACAGGTCTTGCTGTTTGTCTTGCTTGCAGGTGAGGAGATAAAACACGACAGGAAAAAGCTGTTTCTTGCCATCTTTGCTGTCAAGCTTCTGCTCTGTGGGTCTCTGTGTAAACCCACTGGACTCAGCCACAGTTGTACTGCTGTTAATGAAAATCCCCCAGTACAACTGGGGCTGGGCTCGTTGCCAAAAGCTTCTTTGATGTGAATGTATTTTGCAAACCACAGAGCCTCCTCCTGACCTAAACGTGTGCTGTCCATGATTGCAGGGAATGCCTGGCAAGGATGGGCGGGATGGAGCTCCTGGACTCGATGGTGAGAAGGTTTGTAAAGTCCTACTTAAACACAGCAGGGAAGATTCCTGAGACTGCTGGGAGTCCTGCAAAGCTACTGATGCTCCTCAAGAAGCTTGGCTGGAAAGCTTTTCCTTCTAAAAAGTTTTCTAGTGTTGTCACTAGTGAAGTAGAGTGAAGTTCCCCTATTAGTTAATCCCAAGGGAATTCCCTGAAGAAGGAAGGTGCACACATGATGTAAGCCCAGCTGTGTCCCTGGATTTAGGACTCCAGGCCTTCAGAGATGCCTTTTCAGAGCTGTTGACAGAATTGACTTTAATAGCCTGGAGACAAAGTGCTGTCAGGTACTGGTTGCCTGGTTCTTGAGCCGTGCTCCTGCAGGAATATTGAACATGTGCTGCCAGGGAAGGCTGGGAGCTGCAGGAATGAGGGAAACACCTGGGAGCTCCTGTCCAGTGGGTGCTCCCTCCTCTAGACACAACAGCTCTTGGTCCTGTGCATACAGGGAGGGAGAAAAGTCCAAAAGCCTGTTTGGGACTGTGTCCCCTACCTGTGCCAGGCCATTTCCCAGTGCTGCAGGATCTCTCCTAACCTCTCCCTATCCACAGGGTGACGCAGCTCCCATGGGTGCTCCTGGAGAGAAGGGGCCAAATGGACTTCCTGTGAGTATGGAGCAGGACCTGCCACCTCTGGGTTTCCAGTGTGCCTGCAGAGATCCTTCCTGGGGACAGGGGAGGGTCATTCTGTGGCTTGTTTCACAAGGAGCTCTAGTTAAGCCAAGAGGAAATGCACTTTTCCCAGCATGCAGACAGGGAAGGAGTGTGCCAGACAGGACTGGAGAACACCTGAGCAGCACCACACAGTAATTCCCTGCCTGTTGGTTTCTCTGACCCCTTAAAATCTAAACTTGAGAGGGATTTTCTCTTTCACATCCCACTGTTGTGCACCCCTTATGGAGGGAGGTAAGACCTGGGATATAATATCCTGAGCTCTGTCCCAGCCTTATATTAGTGCTTATTGGCAAAATGTTTCATCTCTCCAGACTTCCAACTATTTAAAAGAGATAAAGTATACCTTTCTTCCTGCATTTACAGAATATTTTTAACACCCCTGGAGGGAGGTTTCTGCTGTTCAAAATGTTGCTGCTGGTGGTCTATTTGTATATTCCTGCTCTTTGCACTCATGGATTAGTGTTCATGGAGCTGCAAGGGCAGCAAGAGATACATTGAAATCATAATTTTTAAAATGAAAGCTACAGAACTCTCAACCTTTTGTTGCTTCAAGCAAAGGTCACTCCTTGTGTGTTAAATCAGACCAGAATAACAAATTTAATAACTTCACTTCTTCTGACATTGCTTTAATATAATTTTTTTCAGGGTCTGCCTGGAAGAGCAGGTATTAAAGGCTCAAAGGGTGAACCAGTAAGTGAATCTCTCTAATGATGGGGTCTGGTGGAGAAACTGGTCACAGCAAGACTTTTTAGCTTTGGGCTTAGGAGGATTTACCCCAAAGTGATGGTTTCTGTATTTCTGCTGGGGCTGAAGAGCAGGAATTAGGTAAAATAACTGGGCTGATACCTGGTTCAGTAAAGACACAGCAGATACACAGGAGAGTCATCAGTGGTTTAGAAAACCTCATCCTTTTGTCAAAGTCCCAGGAGGAGGCTTGATCTTCGGGAATCAAAAGGCTGAGCATCAGCAGGAGCAGAATGATCTCATCTTGCCTTCTGCAGATTTTCCCTCAGGAGAAAAAATTCTATGGAGCTTTAGATTGACACCTACCTGTGAGATTAAAGAAAACCTTGGGCAGACCAAAGCAGTCCAGCACAAAGCTGTTCTGAGAGGTGTCTTTTTTCCACCTGCTCCTCTTCTTTATGAGTTATCCCCCTCTGCATCGTTATTGCTGCTAATCCTCAGGGAGGAGAGCACGCTGTAGGAAGGTGGTGCAGGAATCTCCTCCTGATATGAAGGTGCTGCAGGAGTGAATGTGATGGGCTGTCCTGGCATCCCTGTCTCACACAGGACATGGGGACACTGTCCTGGGGCTGGCAGCCCTCCCTGGTCACTGGTGCCAGGAGAGTGTGCAGCTCACCTGGTGAGGTGCAGCTCATCTGGTGCTGTAAGTTTTGCCTAAAGTGTAAAAGTTTAAAGCTGTTTTTATTTTCTGATCCAAGATTTAACTTCTTCCTCCTTTTGTTGCTTCAGGTAGGACAGAAGTGGCTCCCTGAAGTGATTCCCTAACTGTTTGCTTTGTGCTCTGCAGGGCAGCCCTGGAGAGATGGGAGAGGCAGGTCCCTCAGGAGAGCCAGGCATCCCTGTAAGTGTCCCAGATTTCCACCTATCATGGGCTCTGCTGGTCAGTTTTAAACCAAACTGGGGAGCTGGAGCTCATGTGCTGCTTCCTTGCATAAATTAAGTTTCCAGTGATGCAGCAGCTGCAGTCCCAGGGGACTGAGCACTCCAGGCATTCCACACATGGGGTGTGGAGCTCCCCAGGGAGCACTGAGCTGGCTGGGCAGGGTCTGGGCACAGGCACTGGGTGAAACCCACCAGCTGTGGGCTGGCAGAGGGGCCAGTGGGGCAGGAGTTTGGGACTGAACAGCCTGGCATCCAGGAATACATCCCAGCGGGGCGGGAAGGGTGGATTTGTGGCTCCTCCATATCACAGCTGACTTTGGTGTCCCTGGCAGGGTGATGTTGGCATTCCTGGTGAGAGAGGCCTGCCCGGACCCAGAGGAGCAACTGTAAGTACAGAGCTGGCTGTAAACCAGAGAGGGACCAAAATAGAGTTTGGGGTGGGGGATCACTCTCTGGTTACAGTATGAGGTCACTTTCTCTCTCAGTGGTGTCTCTGGGGAGCTTTGGCAGCAGAGAAATTCCCCCCCCCAAGCTGGGTCAGATCCTGTTCTCACTGACAGCTCCATGCAAATGCCAAGGGATCCCTCCCATTTCACCTGGCAGAGCAAGCTGCAGCTGTCCAGGAGGTTTGTGGAGCTGCCACAGTGTGCCAGGAGGGACTGGACAGTCAGAATTAGACAGGAATGAGAAGGTTCTGCCCGTGTTGCAGTGAGGCATTGGTGAAGCAGAGCTCTGGGACTTTGCCACCAGCACATGGCACCTGAAATCCCCCCCAGCCCTGCATCCCTTTCCTTGGAGCAGCAGAGAGGGATTCCCTACAGAACTGGGAATAACTGCATGGCTCCCTGCTGTGTCCCTGCTCAGCAGCAGAGATGATAACAAACAATTTCAGGAGGGTAAAACCCTGATTTTTGATCCCACTACTAAAAATGCTCGGGTACCTTTTTTTATCTTGTAACTCCTCAGCTAGTGCTGCTGTTGGGGTTGGATCTGATCTTCTAGTGGTTTTGTTGGGTTTTTTCTTCTTTTTATTGTCTTTTTTTTCCCCATCTTAATCTCATTTTGAAATCCAGGAGCCCACAGCAAGTTTAATATGATTTCTGGTATGTGCCACTTGGAAGAAATTGAACTGCATGATTTATTGTTTATGAGCAGCTGCTGCTTAAACTTCCAAGGAGAGGGAAATCAGCTTTAGAAATAAACTATATTAATAATATTTGCTTTTATGTAATTTTTCATCGAAGTTGCTGGCCTCACAAAAGGTACCACATTATTACAGCTGAAAATCAGAAGCAGTTGAGCTAATTGTGTTGGTGCAGAGTTTTGACAGGGGTGCAGTTGCAGCTGAACCCATGGTTATGTCTAACCTGGGCTTCTTCCTTCTGATTTGTTTTATTAGAATCATAATTTTTTAGTTAAGACTGGGCTGTTCCAAGAGAGGTGCAGGATTTTTCTAGTGTTAAGGCTGTTTGGCTCCAAACAATTTGGGTTTTTTTAGCTCTGAGTACCAAGTGTTTCTCAGAACCTGTCAGGCCCCACCAGCAGCTCAGCAGAGTTATTTTTGATGCAATTTAATTTAACTTTCCTAAAGCTTTGTACCTACAACTTTCAAAGTTCCTTCCTGAATTACAAGCAGAAAACAAAGTGGAAACCAGTAACCACAGAAGTACCTGAGCAGTTGTTCAGCTTTTTGAGGACGATGCTGTTTTATGTCAGTGGCCAGTCTGAGGTTTATTTGTGTCCCTGAATGCTCCACCCAGCAGGGATGGCACTGACAGGAGCCAAAGCTGCAGCCCTGCCTCGTGACAGAAGCTTGCTGAAGACATCTATTTCAAGAAGACAGTTTACAAAATGAAATTTAAATGCCTGAATTACTTAGGGTAGTTTTGGTTGGGTTTTTTTTCATCCAAGCTCCTTATTGGATATGTGATTTTTCTCAGGAGAAGGCAATAGAGACTCCTAATGGCAACGTTCATGTTCTGTCTGGTGAGCTCTTAAAAGCCTCTGCTCTGACAGCATGAACTGCTGCCTTTCTGTACATTGCTGGAACCAAGCTGGATGTCCAAGCAAATGGATGCAATTGCCATTTCTCATTTCCAAGGGCCTCCAGCACATGTTTTGCAGTAGTTCCCTGCAATCAATTAAAAGCATAATATTGGGATAGCAGATCCCTCTAATGGATGTTGTCTATGCTCTATCATGCTGCCACTTCTTGCTGTCCCTGATCTCTGCTACTCCTGAGCATGGTATGTTCTTAAGCATGGATTATCCAAAGAAGCCTTTCTGTTAATAACAGAATATTATCAGCAATTATCAGAGCTCAGCAAACACCACCTGGCAGTGGTTCAGCAGCAGTGCCATGGGGTGAAGTGCTGCAGCACAGAGCTGTACACTCTGTCAGGTTAATGACACAAATGACTTACCTGGCCCTACATTTGCTCCTTTCCAAAGCTGATCTCTCTCTTTCCAGGGACCACTTGGCCTCCAAGGCCCCACAGGAGCCCGAGGTGTCCGAGGTTTCCAGGTCAGTGTGGTGAGAGGGGTAATTGCAGGGCAGTGCTCTCTGCAAACCTCTGGCCAGACAGTTGGGTGATGGCATGAGGGAAAGGGAGAAATGTCTTTCCATTTGCCAGAGCCACTGTGACACCTTCATTGCCACAGGATGGGAGGAAGAGCACAAGGCCAGATAAGCTGCCTGCAGGAGCAATTTATATTTAGTGTTTGTTTGCAAAGGGAGGAGTTGAGTTTTGAGTTTTGAGCCTGTTCCCTGCCCAGAGAAGCTGTGGCTGCCCCTGGATCCCTGGAAGTGTCCAAGGCCAGCTTGGATGGGGCCCTGACCAGCCTGCTCTGGTGGAAGGTGTCCCAGCCTGGGGCAGGGACAGAACAGGTGGAATAAGCTGAATTTTAAGGTGCCTTCCAACCCAAATTGTTGTATGATTTTTTGAGTTTGATCTTCGTAAAGACACCTCAATTTCTCCTTGATCTGGTCTGCTCTCTGCCTGTATTTCTTCAGTGAACTCCTCCTCCCTTTTGCTGCACTGGGCTCTCCAATATTTCTCCCTCCCTTCTCCAAGGGTGTGGGACCTCCCTCTCCACTCCCACTGGCCCTGACTGAGGGGAGCATCACTTGGTGGGATCACAGATATTGAAGGTTTAATGCTTTTAAGAGGTTTATTAATGAAAGACCCAGGCCAAAGGTTGGAGCACCTTGGCACATGCCTGACCTTGGCTGTGGACCAGGAGAGGAGCTGGTACCGACTATCACAAGGGGTCCCCAGGTGCTGGGGGAAAAAGGAGTGAAATCATCCAAAATATAACCTTTCTGAACATGTTATGGAGGCTGGTGAACTTCCAGAGTGTCAAAGGGTGCAGGGTTTCTGGCACTGTCAGCTGTAACTTGGTTTTTGTTTTCCCAACAGGGGCCCAAAGGTGCCAGTGGTGAGCCTGGCCTTCCTGGCCCGACTGGGATCCGTGGAGAGACAGGTGACAGGGTAAGGACAAGAACCTGGGACTAATTCCTGCTTGGGATGGGAATTTAGAGGACAATGAGGGCCCAAAACCTGGTGTAGCTGATGTGTGTTGGGTGTCCCAGGCCCTCACACGAGGCTGCCCAAGTCAGACCTCAGGGCAGGGAGCAGGACTGCTCCATCCTGTCCCCTCTGTTCCTGGTTTCTGTTTCACTCCAGAAATTCCCACTGTTTTCAGACAGGGTGCATTGTTTAAAGCAACTTCCAGGTCTTATCCTAGCCAGAATAGAGAACATTTTTCCCTGTTCCTTACACTGATTCCACTAAAGCCTCGCTCCCCAGGAGCACAAGAGAGCTGATTCATGAATTTTTGTTACTCAGATGCTTGATTAGACTTTCTGGTTTTTTTTTTAAATTAGTTTTATCAGTGACTTTTCTTTCTGAACAGCAAAACACCTGGGCATCCCACCCCACAGTAAATGTGACTTTTTATTTAAATGAGTTCATTCTCATTTGAAAGAAGCAAACAGGGGAAAGTGAACAGCATTTGTTGGGAGCTTGCAGGAGAACAGGAGCCATGTGTTCACCAGCTCCCTCCTCCCCACTTTAAGGTGAAAGATTTTTTTTTTTTAAAAAAGCTTTAAGTTGCTTTCTGTGTAAGCAACTGCAGCAGCACCACAGGGGTTCCACAATGGCCCTTCTGTGCTGGCTCCTGGCAGGTTTAAAAAAGCCTTTTGGAGTGATGTGAGCTGGAAGTGTGAAACAGGAGCGTTATTGTGGAGCTGTGGGGCTCCTGACTGCATTCAGGGTTTTGCTGTGGTGAAAAATATACATTCAGGGGGGAAGAGGCCCCTGCATGAAGCACCCAGAGAGCTGCTCCAAGCAGAGGGAGGGAAAATGTTGTGCTTAAAGCAATGAAAAATAATCTAGGTTTTATTTCTGGCTCTGAAGTTCAGTGTGGAATACTCTAAGATGTGATTGTTGGTTGCTCAGAATGAGAGGAAATGGCCTCAAGCTGCACCAGGGCAGGTTTAGATTAGATATTAGGAATTTTTTTTCACAAAAAGGGTTGTAAAGCACTGGAACAGGCTGCCCATGGAAGTGGTGGAGTCCCCATCCCTGGAAGTGTTCCAGCCAGGCGTGGATGTGGCCCTTGAGGACATGGTTTAGTGGTGACCATGGTGGTGGTGGTTGACCCTAAACCCTCAGATTGTGTTTTTATAGCCTAAACAAACAGCCTGTGCTGCTGGGGGTGGTGGCAGCTGCTGGGGACACACAAAGAGCCCAGAGTTCTGCCCTGGGCTTGCTTTACTGCTGGTTCTGACATGGATAAAGAGAGCTGCACACCCAGGATCGATGCAATTACCTCGTCCCAGCTGCAGCCAACTCATCAAACTCTCCTGAAATCAATTGAGACTTTTCTGTGAAGAAAGAAAAATCCCCTCATGCCTGAGCTGAGTACTGACAGGCTTTTTCACAGTCCTTGGGCTGACTGTGGTCAGGAATATAAACCAGCATTTCAGTAAATGTGTTTGCTGGCATGAAAAACACGAGTGGTTTAGAGCATTTGACTGTAAGGTATAAAATAGCATTGAGATAAAATGCATCAACCATCTTGCTGGAGCGGGATATGGGGAGGGGAAGGGTTTGGCTGATGTTGCTGACTGAGACACCAATAGACAAATATTTTTCCTAAGGATTTTTATTATGATCAAATTCCTGAGGATTCGGGATGCCAGCAGCCACCTGGGGCACTGCCTGTCTGGGCTCCCTACTGGAGCACTAAATGCCTGGCCAAACCCATGGGTTTTGTTTAACTGATGAGATGAAACATGTGAAGCCATGGGGCTGGCAGTGCTGAACTCCTTGCTCCTGCTGCTAGGAATTATCACTGCAGTGAATTCGAGTTTTGAATGAAAATCCTAAGCTTGTCTTTAAGGGAATGTCCCTTGCAGGACTTGGTGTTTGGTGACTGAACTGTGTTTTATTGCCTTAAATGTTCATGGAGCCTTGAGACCCTGTGAAGTCAGAGATACAAATTTAGATGAAAATGTTGAGAAAGGAATATATTATTTTTGCCATCAGCAACTATAAAACAGGTGTTATAAACAGTTTTAGCCACTCTTCCATTTCTGCATTCCATTGTCTGTTTTTCTGAGTTATTTTTCATTAATAGAAATCCCCTCTCTTTTTAACTTAGTGTTTGAATTGAGCAAAATAAAATGTCCTTGTTGTGTGTGTTTGTTCTCCTTGCAGATTCTGTTCTGCTGAGCCATCTCTAGATCTAGTTAATAAAAAAAGATCAGTTTGTAGATGCCAGATTGATGAATGTGCTGTAGAAATCCTGCTTGAAGGGTAAAATGGCTGAATTTCACATGCAGATTTTGCAGTAGAGAAAAAAATCTGGGGTTCTCCTCAACTCCTTGTTGGCTCTGCTCTGTGGAGCAGAAAAATGATAAATAGGGCTGAAAATGTCTCATGTCCTCTCTGTGAATGTCAGATAGATGAAGATGGAAGGATTTTCCAAATTGCCTGGATTATTCCTGGGGTGATAATCAGTTCATCATCTAAATGTATTTTATTCCTATGGCCATGTTGTTCCGTGAATCTTTAAATCAGGAGCACCTACTTGTAAATCCTAGGAAAACTGACAGTCTAATGAGGCCTTGGAAAAACATCTTGGCTTTTTGCCCTTGTGGTATGAAAATATTCTTGTCTGTTTTATACCAGGAGTAAATCCAAGCTCCTCCTCACATTGCAGGCTGAGAAATTGTCCCACAACACAAACCAGGGATTGTGGAGAGTGTCACAGAGCTAGCAGGGGTGCTTAAATCCCTCCTTATTTCTGGGAAGTGTCAATGAGATTTGCACCCTCCTACTTGGCAGCTGGGAGACTGATTCTGACCCCTTGCTGAGCGAGTGTCTGACCACACCAGGAATTCACAGGGAAGCAACAGTTTGAGCTTATTTGCCTTTTTTCTCTTACTTATTTTCAGGGTCCTGTTGGTGTTCCTGGTCCGAAGGGGAGCCAGGTAAGTGATAACTTCCATGCTGTTGTCAGCAAAGGCATTTAAAGCAAATTTCAGGGACAGTTTTTTATAGCACAAATGGCTTTCTCTTCCACAAATGAAAATATTCTGCAGCAGAAACCAAAACCCTCTTTGCTCCCATTTTCCCTGCCTTGACACAGATGTTGTCTGTTCCAATGGAGGCTCATGAAAATGCTGTGATACAACCAGGCCCTTGCTGCATGTTTTGTGGCCACAGGGATCTGTGCAGGAGCTCCTCACATCAAATTCCTCCCGAGTTAAGTTTAGAAGTGCAGCTTTTCCTCGACTTCATGTGCCTGATGAAGGATATTTCACCCTAACCTCAAAGCTTGGCACACTAATGAACTAGTTTAATCTGACACTTGTTGCTGCTCAACTTTCCAAGTGTGGTTTAATCTCAGCAATGAGCTTTTGGGCCAGTTTTCATCAAATATATGGCTTTCATTAATGCATGGCTGTGATCTTGCAGAAAGTGAGGGTTTCCTAGCCTGGCTGGTTTGGTGTACCAGCATCAGTGTGGTCTCTGTTTTGTTGCTAAGGGGAAAGACCAACCTGGTCTCTGTTTGTCTTGGGATAACTTCCTCTGGAAAGCCACGGAGTCACCATAACAATGTTCATTATCTGCTCTAATGACAGAGCTGTGTGGTGAGCCAGCTCTGCCTCAGGCAGGGCAGCGATTGCAGGGATTTGTGTCACCCCATGCTCACATTGCTCAGGCTGCTGCTGCCTGGAGTGAGCAGCAAAGGGAAGCTCCCTGGTCTGGCTGCTACAGTGGATGTCACCAGAGCTTCAGCCACTCTTGCATTCCTGTCCCCAGGCGTGGAGAGGGGTGTTCCTCACCAAGAGATCAGTTGGAGGGTGGGATGAGGCTGTTCTGCTCAGGAGGCCATGAGAACAGGGACACTCAACCTTTGCCTGTGGGTGCAAACTCACGTTTTCTGAGACACAGAGCAGGGGGAGCTGAAATTTAGGCTCCCTGTTTGAGGAATGCCAGTGCCAGCCTGTGGATGTCTTCCTTGGCCAACCCATCGTGGTTCTCATCCATGAGTTCAGCCTTCCATTTGGGTCCCAGCTTGTCTGCTGTCATGACAGTCATGCTGTCACCAGTCCTCATGCAGGGGAACAGCTACTGTGGAGTTCAGCCCTGGGAAGAGAGAACTTCCTCTTGCTGGAGCAGCTGTGGCTGCTGAGAGCCCCCATCTCCCTCCGGTTACCCAGGCCTCAGGGTGATGCTGCTGTCAGCAGTAGGTGCAGTGTTAACTCTGGTCTCTCTCTCAGGGCATTGCTGGAGCAGATGGCCTGCCAGGTGACAAAGGAGAGCTGGTAGGTGTCCTTAAATTCAATAGAGTTTGACTTCTCAAATAACAGATGGGTCCAGAAAGCCATGGATCACTATGGTCAGTCAGAATCAATCACCCAAGGTCTCCAACCCTGCTGTGAAAAGAAGGCTACTCAAGCCTTGCACACGTCACAGCACCTTGGGAGACTGGGCTTCAGATGTGCATTTTCTGAGTAAATGATTCCTTCTTATTTCCCTTTTCTCTCTGACAGGGTCCCTTTGGACCCCCTGGCCAAAAAGGAGAGGTAAGTGTCAGACACTGGGGGCTCATGGCTCAAAGGATTTAGGAGTAAATATGACCACAGCATGTTTATAACTACAGAATAAACTCTGCTCTGGTGTCATTCCCTAGAAGCAGGCTTTCCTCACAACCATGCTATAAAATCTGTGAGAAAAATGGGAGGTTGTGGAATTCCAGCTATTGAAATCTGTTTGATAATTTTGCTGCAGCAAGCACTGCTCTTATCATGACCTATATATGCAAAAACACCCTTAGGATGTAAGAAATGTATCTGATCATCCAGATCAGTTCAGGAAACATGAAGAAACTCTTAACTCACCCCCAGGAGAAAAAAAATGGACCATGACTTCCATTTTAAGTGGTTTTGGTCTTTTTTTTTTTTTTTTGTTGTTCTTCACTGCAGCCAGGAAAAAGAGGAGAACTTGGTCCAAAAGGTGCCCAAGGACCTAACGGGACAGCTGGAGCACCAGGGATCCCAGGACATCCAGGACCCATGGGTCAGCAGGGAGAGAGGGGTGTCCCTGGCATCACAGGAAAACCTGGACCTCCTGTAAGTACCTGCTGCTTCTGCAGCAAAGTCAGGGAGCCTGTGAAGTGAACAAATGGACCCTGGGGTTTGGATGCTATCCAAAAAATAAGGTCCTGCATTTCAACAGGCAAAAATAAGGCCAAATAAATCCCAGACTGAATATCTGGCCTAACATTAATCTCTGCCATTCATACAGCAGAGTTCTGAAGGGAAGCTGTCACCTTTTGAAGAGGGGGAAGAACCCCCTGCTCTTCATGCAGGACCCTGTGCTGCTTCCTGAGCTCCTGGAAATGTGTTTTGTGTCCTGCAGCTTCTGCCAGGGCTGGTTATTGATAAGGAGGTTTTTACAAGGACAAATTGTTCTGTTAACTGCAGGGAAAAGAAGCCAGTGAACAACATATCAGAGAACTCTGTGGGGAAATGATAAATGGTGAGTATTACTGAGAGAAAAGTGACTTTAATTACCCTATGAGTTGATCCTGAACATAAAATGGCTTCTGAGATTTGTTACTGTTTTGTCTTCATATGAAAAAAAATACACTGACCTTTAGTGTAAGGAAATTATTCAGGAGGTCACCTTGTTGGGGACGTCTTTTGGTGTTCTAAAATTAGTATTTTTAAATGATTCATCATGGCAATGGTCAAAATGCACTGCAAGCAGCTTTGGCACAAGTGTTGTGTGAGACCTCCTGCCCTAACCTGTGTCATTCTGAACTTCACCTCTCCTCAGTGCACCTTGTTTCCTTGGAGATCCTCAGGGAGTGTCCTTCTCTCTTCAAAGTGACTGTTCAGCCTTTGGAGGTTACATTCCCTGTTTGGGATGACGTTAAACTCTGAAAGTTTGCTTCAGGAATCTTGTTTTAATTATTTAAGTGTCATTTGTTAGAATACGTGACATCCTTTAAAGTGGTTTTAGAAACAGGAATAATCAGCCCTGCAGATTTATGATTAAAATCTCTGTCTGTGGAGATGCGGAAAAAAACCCCAAAAAGCTACAGGTTAGCTGGAGAAGGACAGATTCAATGTTTCCTTCTGCCAGGAGCAGTGGCAGGAAGTTCTGCCCAAAGAAAGAGTGCAAATGTTGGAGATGCAGTGTTTAATTGTGTTTTTCAGAGCAAATTGCACAGTTGGCTGCTAACCTGAGGAAGCCCTTGGCTCCTGGAATGACGGGACGGCCTGGCCCAGCCGGGCCCCCGGGTCCTCCTGGAACCACGGGAAGTGTTGGGCATCCTGGTCCTCGGGGGCCTCCTGGATACCGAGGGCCAACAGGAGAGCTTGGTGATCCTGGGCCCAGAGGCAAGTTAAAACTGAAACAATCTGCTTCTCTTTTGTGCCCACTGAAATGAGTTGTGAACTTGTACTGAGCTCAGCACTGGGGAAAAGAGGTCAGGCCTTGGGGGGGGCTCTAGATGGAGTCCTGCACCTTGAGGGGTGCCAGGTAAGCAAAGATCCCTGCAGCATCCAGAGCATTTGTAGCTTCTCTTGTTCTCTTCCCTTCCTGTCCGTGGCTCCAGCTGCAGGGCACAGCTCACTGTGGAAATTGTGTTTGTGATTAAAGGTGACACCGGTGAAAAGGGAGATAAAGGACCTGTTGGCCAAGGCATCGATGGGCCTGATGGTGACCAAGGGCTGCAGGGTAAGTGTGGGGAGATGATTTAATGCTTCATCACTCAGGTGAAGGCTGAGGAGGGACAGCTCTGCATGCTGATGGCAATAGATTATCATCACTAATTTAAAGGTGTGTGACAACTCTGAGGCTCTCCAGATTAAGGGAAAGGACGATGCCTGCTTCCTGATGATTCACTTATTAAAAGATTCAAGATTAATTTATGCAAATTAATTAATACGTGGAAGAATATTCTTTATTTTGCTCTCATGTTAAAGCAGCCTTTTTTGATTGGGATTATACCTGTACAACGAATAAACTTCAGGCACCAAAAGCAGCCTCTCCATTCACAGATTTTCATAAAATATTTACAACCATGTTATCTTAAATTCTTTCACAAAAATTATACCATAGAATTGAACAATATTTATACCCTGTTGTCTCAGAATCTTCCATAAAATAATTGCATTAATACATGTTAATGAACTGTGAGGTCACACAACCAAAACATCCCTTGACCAAATTAGGGATAAAAAAATCCAAAGCACATACTCCAGATTCAGGGTAAATTTATTGAAAACACCTTGTACTCAACAGGCCATAACAAGTGTGATGTACAGACACTCAAAGTATATTAAGATCTCTAAAATCAACACATATATACAGATATTAAAAAAGAAAAGATGGAAATATTTCATGTATCTTTTCCCCTCTCTTGTTTAGGACCACCTGGTGTGCCTGGAATTACCAAAAACGGCCGTGATGGTGCTCAGGGTGAACCCGGGCTGCCAGGGGATCCTGGGACTCCTGGGACTATTGGGGCTCAGGGAACTCCAGGAATATGTGACACGTCGGCTTGCATGGGAGCTGTTGCTGCATCAACTTCCAAAAAATCATAAACCAACAGTACAAGAAGTGAAGAAGTGACTGAATATTTAAATAAACAGTGCATTGTAAGAAAACAGAATCCTTCTAGTGCTAAAAGGACAGATGCTCCTTCTATTCTATTAAGTGGAGACTTTGACACAGTTCTATGAAAAAGAAAGCATCAGATGAAAACTTTAATTAAAAGATGCTTTATGACTATCTTTTCCGCCCCCCAATTATTTTCCAGAATTTTTACTGCTAAACAACCTCACCTTTCCTTCTTCCCTTTGCTCAAGAGACCTGCAAGAGGAAGCATTGCTCCTTTTATGTACTAAAGATCACGACTTTTTGCTAAGAAAGTCTGAGCCTTTTCCACTGAATTCCTTGGTGCTGCTCCCACTGACTTCAGTCCTGCAGGTTTGTGCACTCAGACACGTTGTTAAGGCACTCAGGCACTCAGCTGCCTCTTCCATCAGTGGAAATCAGGCATTTCAATATCCTGTATTTTAACATCTGAACCTTCTGGCCTAAGGAATGACCATTGCTTTAGTCTGTGCTGCCAGTTAGAAATTTTCAGATTGCACCTCAAACATTTGCCAAGACTAGTAAACAGTAATCCTCTTGCAAGCAAATTCTGCAAAAGGAGTAATGTAAATATTTTAATTTCCAGGGAAGAATTTTTGTATATTTCCATATGATAACGGAGGAAATGAAGTAACAGCATTTTCATGACCTCTACTTCAGCTATTTGCACAGTAATTGTGATGGAACCCCGCCTAAGAAAGGATGCTCTTTTAAAGTCCAGCCAAAACCACCTGTATGAACTGTTGTAAAAATAAAAGGAGATTTTTTTTAACCTTTTCTTTGTGATGTTGTAAATGTCATTATATAAATCAAATTAACTTGGCTAAACAGCATTTTCCAGAACTGGTTTTACTAGGATTGTTTGGACATAAATTGCTGCACAATTGTTCTTATCCGTGATTTAAACCAGCATTAATTTTGGTAGAACTTTTTATACTTTAAAACTTGCTAGCATCATCTATTTAAAAAAATTAATAAAACCCCTCTCAGCTCACACACAGTTCTATTTCCGTCCGTGCCAAAGCCTATGAACGAAGCATCATATTCCTCTTTAAATATAAAAATACTTTATGCATTTAAATATCTACTATTTAAAATATGCCACTTTTGGTCTTAAGTAACAGCACAAGAACCTGTTGGACAGTTGTGTGGCAGACATTAAAAGTAGTACTGAATTTAAAAATGTCAACACCATTGCACTACTCTTTGGAGCTAATTATGTTAAATATATATGCAAAATTCATAATACGCACAGTTTAGAAACTATGCACTCATCCAAATAAACAATACAATATTTACATTTTAAGTGAAAAAAATGGGCATTATAATATGGTAACTTTAGTTTCTTTTTACACTGGAAGAATGAGTTTGCATCTAGCCATTAAAATAACAGGCAGATGGATGTTCTACATCTCTTCCAGTCTGTACTGCATCATCTTTAAAAAAGAAGGTAAAAGCAAACAATTAAATAAGACCCCAAAGCAGATTGACAAGCAAATTTTGTATAACTAAAGGGTTACAATACTTAGTCATGACATTTTCTTGTAGCTTCTGGTCCCAAAGCCCCTTGAACAGGGCACTGATTTCCATTGCTGGCAGTTAACTTCCATTTCCATTTCCACTAAAGAATGTTTCCTTTAAATTTCTATTTATATATATTTACAAGTTACACTTTCAAATTCCTATTCAGCATGTAAATAATAAAACATGGGTTGGACTATTGTCACACAATTCAGGGTGGGCAGGTCAGGCTATTTGGTCTCCATAGCTGTGCGGTTTTCCTGTGCTGGACACATTACACATGAGTCTGGTCTTCCAATTTTTAGTCTCCTGCCGGTTTTACCACAGAACACAGTCTCAAATTCCTAAAAAAATCAAAATACAGAAGATAAATGTTATATTTAATGTAGATATTTACTTGAGATGGACGCTTCTGTTTCTCTAGAGCCTTCAACAGGAAGGAAGAGGGGCCATACCCGTACCTAGACCAGCAGGTTTTCCAGTACACACCTTCCTAAAATTTTTGGCAGAGCCAGAATTACTCTGGAACTGCAACTACTGCTGAGGAGAATGGGAGCTGCTTTTAAAGCATGTAACCCTTTAACTCTGCTCACCCACTCAATACAGTGTGGGCACGTAGCTGTGATCCCCCTCCCCAAACTAACTCTGTGAAAGGTAGAAAATAGAGACAGTGAAGGAGAGGAGGAATGATTGAAGACAACCTTGATTTTATATTGTTGTCTAAATAGGATCATGCTCAGGAATTGTGTAACTAAAAAAAAAAAAATAAATTTTAAAATCTGATTTGAAAACACTGACTGCCTGTTATTTCTCACTAGTGAACTCAAACAGCTGAAAAAAATAAAAAATAAAAATTTAAAGGAAGGTTCAAGGATATGGTGGGTCCTTCACAAACATCATCAAGCAGAAGCTTTGCATCTCAGTTCTACATTATAACAGCTTTAGAACATTTCCCATTTTCATCAAGACCAAAAATGAAATGAGATTTCAAACCTGCTTCAGGGAGTCCCCGTGCCTTTCCTGAATGTACTTGAGGAATGCAGTTGTCCACTGCAAAGTTGTTGCCTTGTCAGTGTCAATCGTGCAGAAGGGAACGAGGAGATTGAGCTCATCACAACAAACCCGGATCCTGCGCCTGCAGACAAACACCCAAGGTTATCAACCACGGGCCAGAGGGAAGGGAAAAATACAGAAAATAGGAAAACTACTCACATGTGCTACCAGCCATGGACTTTGGGGACTGCTTTGTGTTTGCTACAAGCTTTGTGTATTTGTTTTGTCACACACAAGCCACCTCATTTTTACAGAATGGGTGAAATGTTTGGAAATCTCTTTTTGTTTGTTTACAGAGTAAAATCACAAAGACAACCACAATGAAACAGAGGTTTTCTTTTCCCCTAACAAACAGCAAACCCTGACCTCCTGCACTGCTTTTTCTTGGAGTTAACACAAAATATGTCAAGTTAACACTTACTCTGGATAATCAGAGTATTGCAGTACCAGTATTTTAGGCTTCAAGGGGTGTTTCATGGCCCCTGCTCCCAGAATTACCTCCTGTCTCTCTCCAGGCGGTTGTGCCTTTCCCTTCTCTGGGCGCTTCCATCTTGGGAACCACTTTGTACCTGCACACTGGAGCTGGGCTGTGCTGACTGCCAGGGGCCCTGGGCAGCTGCAGTGCTCTGGTTGTTGTCCCGGGCGTTCCGAATCTCACCGAGAGGTTTGCGGTCCATGTTTGGATCCAACAGATTTATTCGACTGCAACTTCTGTTTATGGCTTGCTTGCATAAGGTGTCTTGTTGGAAAAATAAAGATGAAAATAATGACCCATTTATTACTCTCCCACTAAACTGAAAATAGTGATCATGGAAAGTTTTTTTATGTGGAACAATCATTGAAGCTTTACTGCCAGTCTATATTGATTCTTACAGCAAGACATGTCCTGCAGAAAACCTAAGGCACTTGCTATTCCAAAATCCACACAGCTTCAATTTTCTCAGAGATCCCACTGAGATTGTGCCTGCCCTTGGTGAGCACTTGAGGCAGCCCTTAAAACATTCTTCAGTTTGATACTGACTGCTGGGTCTGCTGGATCAGCTTTGGGGTCAAAGAACGTACTCCTCTGCCATGGGGTTTGGTGGTGTTTGGTCAAAGGCTGGACTTGATGATCTTGGAAGTCTTTCCCAACGTTAATGATTCTATGATTCTAAAGAAACCAGCTGCTGACCAAGGCCCAGATTTTCAAAGCTACTTTGTAACCTCAAGTCTCCTCATTTCAAGCCAGAAGTGCTAAACAATTTTGAAAGTATAGCTAAACTCATAGGTGTTGAACTTTCTTGGAGAAATCTAGTCCCATGTTGCCTATTGAGCATCTCTGCTATAAAAAACTTCACATTCATTAAAATCATATTAATACCAGAAAAGACAAAACTTCAGAAAAAAAAAAAAATTAGATATGAAGACCAAGAGAAAAGCAAGTAAAAGAAGATAAATGGTTTACCTCCAACTTTAATCCAAACTTCCTCAGGCAAAGCTTTATTTATAGCACCTACTGTCTGTTTTGTGGATTCAACTTCCTGATAGAGAAAAGGGAATGTCTTGGGTATCCCAAGATCTTGATGTTTGGCAGCTTCCAAAATAGTGCAAGATGTTCCACAGGTCTGTGAAAACAAAAAGGAAATACTTACAGGGCTATATACATTAAAAAAAAAAAAAAAAAAAAAAAAAAAAAGAGATTATTTTGATATCTTTCTGTTAGCTTCCTAAATTACTTCTTCAGGAAGAATAAATCCCAAATACACACAACCATGGGGTTTTGACAGAGTGATGAATTTTGGAGATACCTCTGACATTTCTCGGTGCCATGTTATCACTTTCACTTCAGAGGTTACTGCAAAGTTGTGGAGGGGGAAATATCTTTATCATCAAAATGAATTAGAAAGAAAGGAACTATAGAAAATGCTCTCCTTGTCTTGCACAGATGAAAGTGATGATAAACTGATAAACCCTAAAAAAAAGAAATCTGATGGCCTACTGCTTATTACTGAGACACATGTTATTACAAATGCCACAAAAATTACTTGATTGTCTTAAAGATTAATAAATAAATTGCATTACAGATCATTCTGATCATCCCCACTCAAACCTAGCCACACTATACCACAAACCCTCAGAATTCTACTATACCCAGGGAGCTAATACTGTCAGCATTAGGACTTGGCAGAGGAGAGTTACCTGTGCTTGGGAAGGATTAGCACTTCCAGCAGCAGAACATGCATTCATTGTAAAGAACGGGTATGTGAATGGTAAGGAATGTGTGGCAGGTGCAGCCTTATTTTTCCCTAGTGCAGCACACCTGTTCCCTTGCTGGTGAAGAGGAACACCCACCACTTCTGAGGGCTGGCGGATCAAAGTCACTAAACTTCAAACAAAAACAAACACAGAAAACATACCAGGCTGACTGCTTGGAAATGAGTGCAGAAATGAAGTACAGCTACAAATATTCTAGAAACTATCACCAAGATACCACTTTCATTTACTGTAAACAGAAATCACTGTTATTGCCATATTGCCCACTTCAGGGGCCAAATGAAAGAAAAGTAAAATCAGTCAAGGAGGTATTTTATTCTGTGCAGTAACAAGGTGCTTCACGCCTCAATAAAACATTTTGTCAGCACATTAAGATAGGTACAGGGTTAGGTTGTAAAACAATATTTTTGCTCAAAGTTTTCCCCATAGTCAGGCCTCCACATTATAACCCAAATATATTATTATTATTATTATTACTGTTATTATTATCATCATCATCATCAAAAATCTACTTTGCTTTTAGCAAGCTGCATGTTAAAACTAGGTAATGTTCTCTCGCCTTTATTTACAGTACACGTTATCAAGAATAAAGTTGTAAAGCAATAAATTTTGGAACTCCATGCTGTACCATTTATGCAATAAACAGAGGGGCCTAAGCTGAGCTCAGTGGAGTCGAAGCCACATTTGATGGCACAGTTTAACAAAGCCCAACCCATCCTTCTCATATATTAAAACAAGCACTATTCTTAGGTTTCATTAAGCAAATCACTTTTGAACTACATGATACATAGTTTAACAACATAAACTAAAAGTAATTGCAACACACTTGTTAAGAGTTACTCCAGATTCTTGGGGTTCTTGACATCTGGGGTTTTCTGTCGGGCTGCTGTTGAATCTGTCTTCCAACCGAGCTCTGACTGCAGGTTTAGATCTAACCTCTGGTGCCAGTGCCGAATTTTCAACAAATACGTTTTCCTTATTCTCCCCCAAGAAATTTTCACCCTGTTTAGCTTTTGCTGCACTGCATCCCGAGACTTCTACAGAGCTACTACTGTTGGGCGCTTTCTCTCTTTGGTTCACAGGGAGGTTGGACTCGCTAAGTAACATCATCCTGAGCTCCTGCAAGTCAGCATAGCCCAGGTGTGGGTTAGAACTCGGCCAGTAGCTGTCACAAGGCAACCCTGACTGACAGGTAACTGGGCAGACCGACTGGTTCCCAGAGCTGCTGGATGAGCCCCCGTCCTGACTGGTGCTGGGGGAGGGCTGCTGCAGAGGGGGATCTGCAGAGGGGCCAGGCGAGGAGAAAGCGCTGAGCCTGGCTTCCACTTCACCTTCACTACTCTGCGCCTCCGTGTGTGAGCAAAGTATGTGCTGCAGCTGGGTGTACTCAATGTCCATCATCTCCACCAGACTGGCCTCGGGGGTGGCAAAGCCAAGGTTTTGCTCACCAAAGGAACTGTCACTTGAGCCTCCAGGTCCGACAGCAACGGGAGCTGGGTCAGGAACACTAGCTGGGCTCTGAGGAACGGTCTGAGGCTCCTCGGGGGCTGATCCCGACATGGCTACAGCAAACCTAATCAGTTACCAATGTCCCTTTCAACAAAAAACCATAAAACCTTCAATTGTCGGTACTATCCATTAAAAAAACCCAAAGGCAGAAAAAATTGCACTTAACCCTGATTGGCGAGGTAACAGAGCGGGGACCAAGCTGCCGCTGGCGGGGTACCTGACACCCTGACCATGTCTCCCCCCCCGGGGTGAGACCCTCCCTCCCCCTCCAGCACAGCTGCTCACGACAAACGGCCTTCACCTGTCCCCGCCCCGGCCTCGGCGGGGAGGCTGCGGGCACTCTGCGGCCTGGCACCCCCTGAGACAGCGCCCGGACGGCGGCGGGGCAGCCCGGGCGGGCGGGAGCGAGGCCCCCGCGGCCGGGGGGAGCCGGGGGGAGCCGGGGCGGGCAGGGCCGGGCGGGGCGGGGGCGGGAGGGGACGCGCGACCCCTCAGCCCGGCCGAGCGCTGCCCGAGCGCGCCGCGCGCCGCCGCCAACGGCTGCGCGTAACCGCCGCCCGCGCGCGGGGCCGCGCGCCCCGCCCCGCCCCGCCCCGCCCCTGAGGCGGCCCCGCCCCCGCCCGCCCCTCAGGGCTGAAATTGACCCAGAACGGGGCCCGGGCCGGCCAAAAACGGCGGTGACCCGGGGGAAAACGGTGCTGCGAGGAGATAAGGGAAGAAAACATGCGGCTGCGATGTGTATTTACAGACTTACTTCAGGTTCTGGACACACTGTTTACTGTTTTAGCTGATTTGTGGTGCTTGGTTGGGTACACGCTGTTATGCCAAATTTTAACTAATTAAACTCACTGGCTGCTTAGCCTGCGGCTAAACTCTGTTATTTGTCTTTGTCGCTAGCGGAAAGCTCAGGGAGCAGCGGCCAGGGCTCAGCTACGCTGAGGGGATTGCCCCACCTGCAGCAACAGCATCACCAGCGGCACGGCGGAGCCAAACCAGGACCACTTGTGCAAGAAGGAAAAGGCGACAAAACCAGCTGGATTAACAGGAAAAACCAGCTGGATTAATGAGAATTGCTTGTCGTTCCCCACGAGGGGCCCTGGGGCCCCGAACCCCGCGGGGACAGCCCGACCGAAGCAGCGGTGGGTCCCCAGCCCATCCCGCCCCGGAGCACGGATGGGAAAATTGAGAGGAAAAAAGGTCCCAAGGCAGTGTGCACTGACATTTCCATGAAATGCAGCCACACGAGTCTCACCTCTAGACACAAACCCAGAAATTTTAAAAGCAGTTTTGTGCACACTGAACTCAACACACACTTTCCTACTTCTCTGATCCTCCACCACCCTCCCCTTTACAACGCTTACAGTTGGAATAGTAAAGCCTTTTATAGACATAATAATATTTCTGCTATATTGTTCTAGACTTTGCAGGGTTTCTTACAGGGAAAAAAAAAACAAAAAGATTTATGTACAAACATAGACAAAAGCTCAAAATAGTGAGTTTTTCCATGTTAATCAAAAGTTTGGACAAAGCCAGAATTTTTTTTTTTCTCTTTCTTTCAATGCAGGACAACCATTCAATACCATTTTTAGTGACTGTAAATTGAATAAATTGTTACGTTGGTTTCAGCCTGGCTTTTACCGCCTGCTGCTCTGGAGAATACAGGAACCCTGCTGCAAAATCCAACTCCAGCTGATTGTTAACTACACAAAGCTGTGGTTTAACAAAGTCACTGGAGCCGACGCCTTTGACATTTTTGCCACTTGATCTCTGGAAGGATGGATTTACCGATCATAAAGCATAAACAGATTCCCTAAACTATTAAAGAAGAATTTCCTAGAAGATGAAAAGCCACACACCTATTTCATAAAAATGTAAAGCAAAGAAATTCATAAATGGTGTGACCTGAATACTTCTTTTTTTGTCAGTTTTTTTGATGTAAAAATCTTAAAATTCCAAGCATTGTGATTCAAATGTAAAAAAAAAAAAGCCTTCAAAATAAACTAGGGGATGCCTTAGAACTGAGAAAATAATCACTAGCATAGATTGTTGCTACGTTTTAGCTAACATTGGCTGGCTGTGACATCCTGCAAATGGTCTCTCATTAAACTATGAGGAAACAAAACCCGTGTGCCATCAGGCTCTTGTGGTTTGTTGAGAAATAGCAAAACATAGAAAATTATATACACATACACATTTAAGAAATGGACAACAGCTCTCTGTAGGTGTTTATTCTACTTACAGTAACAAAAACCTGTGAAGTCCCATATTTTAATGTACAGTGATATATTTTGCCATATAAAATACAATTTACAGAAGTTTCTATCAAGTAAACCTAAACAAACACACGTTTTGCATACTTTTATGTATGTCTTTAAATTAGAAACATCTCATTAGAAAAGAAATCTTACATCATAGTTGATGTTTGCATTTAATAGGATTTCTTTGCATGTTACCGTTTTCTCTCGGGTTCAGGACACAAATGAACATTTCAGCCAGCAAATCCTGGATGTACAAGGGCCTCAAGGATGCACCAATGTGACTGTGGTGACACACATGCTACCTGTAATATAGTCCTCAAGATGGAAAATGTTTACAGGAATCTAATTTTACATTTCCAAATCTATTTTAGCAAAATACCAAAATATTTATCCAGTGGTTAATTTACACATTCAAATAAACTAAAGCGGGGTTTTATTTCACACTTCAGAATTACATGCTTGAGGACTACAGGGGAAGTAGCAATGTGATGTATTTCACCGTGAAAAATGTCCCTCTTCAAGCACAACATGATGTACCAGCATAATTTAAATTTTAATGCAGCTGTATCTTTTTCATTGGAGAGTTTTATATACACTGCCAGCCTAAGTAGGGTCTAACAAAAGAACAGTATCATTTATTTTTCAAGAGCCCTTTTAGAATGAAAGAGCACTTCTATAATGAAAAGTTCAATCAAATTGGGACATTTGTTAAATCTGTGGAAAAATTCTGCAAAACCTAAACAAAACCAAAAAATGCTCCACTAAATCAGTTCAATTGAAGTAACAGATTTAGTGGCCTATTTAACCAAATGTTCTTCCTTCCTTTGGTTTACCACTTTTCAAAAGAAATGTCTGATGCTTTTGTATGTTTTGCTGGTTATAAAGGTGCTACTCTTGTATTTTCTTTAATGACAGGCTTGTAAACATGAGATTTAAAATATGAAAAATAACTAAGTATGACTTGTTTCTTTGCTGTACACTTAACAGATGGATTCCAGACCCAAAATACGTGTATATAAAAGGAAGATAGTGCACTTTAAGCTTATAACCTTCCATTTTCAAATCCTCCATCAGTCACAAGTAATTATTAACACCTCTTTTGCAGCCTTCTCCTAAACACATGACCCTGCCATTGTAAAAGAAACATGACACCAACATTTTTAGTGTGTGCTGTAGGAACAATTTTGACACCAAAATACCATGTAAATGAGATGTAAAGGTATGGCTCCTCAGGTCTGGATTAAATTCTCCTATAAAATTACAATTCAAGTTACTGGAAAACATAACTTTATAATCTTTAAAAGCAATATGCTCTTCTTAGACTTTTTCCATTTCTGTACTGTAAATGGAAACTTTAAGATAAAGATGCAAGTAGAAAAAACAAAATTTCAGTACAGGTAACATTGTGAATCTTTATAAGAAAAACATTATGCACAAAATGCAGCAAGTGAAAGTTCATTATGTTCTTGCATTTCATCTATCTGATTATTTTCATTCACAGTTGTTCAAAAATTACTAATTTGTCAGTACATCGGGTAAGGCTAGTTTTACAACAGAATTTTTAAAAGATGAGAATATGTACAGTATTTACAGATACTCAGTCCTTGCTGTGTTGCAAAAGTGTATTAGTGGAAGTGTCAGTCACAGGTCTATGACTGATTGCTGGAAGATGAAGCTTCAGTTTCCACTGGTTTCTGAGTTTCCTTCGGTGTTTCTGGCTTCGTCTCTTTACCAATTTCCTTACTCTTACTCCTATCTTTGCGATCTTTCCCTCTTTCCCTGTCACGATCTCGATCTCTGTCTCGATCCCTTTCCTTTTCCCGGCTTCGATCCCGGTCCCTGTCTTTCTCTCTGTCACGATCCCTGTCTCTGCTTCTCGATCGCTCTCTATCACGTCTTCTGTAAGAGTCCCTCTCTCTGTTTCTTGTCCTATCTCGGTCTCTGCTTCTTTCCCAGTCCTTACCCCGCTCCAAATCCTTGTCTCTATCTTTGTTTTGGCTCCTATCTCTATTTTTATCCCATTCCTTGTCCCTGTGTCTCTCCCAGTCCCTGTCTCTGCTCCAGTTTCTGCCACGGTCTCTTTCCCAAGGTCTGCCATGTTCTCGATCCCTTCGTCTTTCCTCAAAGCCTCTACCTTGGCGATTATCTGCTTGAGGCTCTGCCTGATCCAAACCCTTATCTTTATTTCCTCCATCATATCTCTCTCTCTGTCTCCCCTCAAATGTCTGGCCTCTATAGTCAGGATTTTTGCCTTCTCGGAAGTCAGATGTGGGCCACTGTCCTTCACACTCAGGTCCTTGTCCAGACATATTGGAAAGAGATGCAGATGGTCCACCTTCCTCCCACATCTCTTTCCTGTGAGTTGGTGGATGGCTTGGAAGGTCCAGGAGTGGTCTTGGGGGTGGTTTCATACCTTGTGGTGACTGACCTTGGTAATGAAATCTAGAATGGGATTCATCTTCTTCCGGAAACATTGGAGGTGTGCCTCCTCTTGGTCCTCCAAACTGATGTGGTCCTGGACCTCTCTGGTTGGAAAATCTGGGTGGTGGGCTCCCTCTCCGTTCTTCATATGGCTGTGGCAGGAGTCCCCTTGGACCAGGCATATGATTTGGAGCTGGACCTCTCTGCCCTTCAAATTGATTTGGGTGAGGCCCTCTTGGTCCCCCAAAATGACCTGGGGCTGGACCTCTTGGCCCTCCAAACTGAGGGCCTCCTCTCTGTCCTTTAAACTGACCTGGTGGAGGTCGTCTTTGACCTCCAAAAGGAAAAGGTCCTCTGTTTCCCATAAACTGAGGGGAATCTGGCCCTTCAAACTGTCCTGGAGGCCCCATCATTTCATCATACTGGGACTCTGAGAATTCCATTTGTTCCATGTGAGGTTCCCTATGATCTTCAAAATGAGATGGTGACATTCCTCTTGGACCACCATGGTAAGAAGGGGCAGGGCCCCTATTATCACCAAAAAGAGGTGGTCCATGCTGTGCAGAAAATAAGGAAGGAATGGGACCCTTCTGACCTCCAAATCTTCCAGACTGAGGTCCTCTTTGCCCATCATTATTTGGAAAACTGTGCTCTTCAGAGAACTGTGGTGCTGGCCCTCTAAAATTAGGTCCATGAGGTGCTCCAGGTGCATTGAGCATCATCGGAGGTCCCCCTTTCTGTCCAGACATAGGAAATCCTCGGTTTTCCTCAAAGTGCTGTGGGGGAGGTCCGCCCTCACTCTGAACTGGTGCAGATTCAGTTTGTTCTACAAACTGATGAGACTGAGAATTTCTTTGTTCATCATATTGCACTGATGAAAGACCCATCTCTGGTTCAAAGTGTCCAGCTGCCTTTTCCTGCTGAGGAAATATTGTATTTGAAAAGGAATCCCTTCCCATTGCTTCCTTTGACTCATTTGGCCATGACACTTGATGCATGTCTTGCAAAGACGGGCTGTCATTTGATGTGGAGAAATTAGGCTGAAATGATGTACTTGGAGGTGTTGGAAGCAGCACTTTACGTATAGGTTTGGAAGCAGAAGGATCTCCAGAAGCTGTCTGACCCAGGTTTTCCAAAGTAACTTGAATGGTGTGTTCAAATTTGCTGTTAGATGTCTCTTTCTGCGGCACCGTAGATGTCTGTTCACTTGAAACCCAATTATCAGCAGTAAAACCAGGCTGAGTAGTGGAAATTAAAGCATTATTTTCCTTACCAAGTGAATTCTGCAAAGCATTTGGAAAACTTGCTGGAGCGACTTCTCTTGTGGATATCTCGTTCTGTACTACCTGTGGCTTTATTCGAGAATCAGCACTGTCATTCTCTGTCGCCATCCTTCGAGCCTGTCGAGGATCTCTGTTCTGCCTTGGGTCACAGCCCTGGTTTAAAACTTGTGCTTGCTGATTTAAAGATGAAGGCAAATCTACTTTTTGTGTAGCTTGCTGGTCCTGATGGAATAATTCAGGCTTTATTAGGGAAGCTTTTGCTGGTGGAGGCGACATTAAAGCATCAGACACTGAAAAGTGAGCCATTGAAACACCAACAGCTGCTCTTTGTTGTCTGAGCGCCTCTTCTTGTTCCTCTAGCTGCCTTTTCTGTTCTTCTATTTGTTTGTTTAATTCTTCCAGCATTTTTTGCTGTTCCACCAAGGAGGAGGATGCAGATAAATCAGACACAAATGAAGCAGGTGTTTCTGAAGAACTGCTTTTACTGTCCGTATACATTTTGTTGGGTAAATCATCAACAGTAACTTTTGCTTCTTCCAAGATAGTTTCATCCTCTGGATCATAGGCCTCATCCTCCAGTTCTGCTGTAGTAGATGGTTTTTCCACACTGTAGCGTTTGTCACTTTCTCCAGTCTGCATTTCAAAGGCTTTCTCTGGACCATATTCTTCCTCAGGATCATAAGGTCTGTCATCCTCCTCCTCTTCTATGGCTTTGTCCTTGGACATCTGCCCAAACTGCTGCACAATGGGATCTAACAGAGGAACGGCTGACATCCCACTATCTGCTGCAGCTTGACTTTCCTGACTGGAAGACTGAACAGTTCCAGAATCCTTGGCAACAGGCTCAAAAGTTTTCTTTTTGCCAAAGAGGGTCTGCAGGATGTGCTCAAGAGGCGTGGCGGTTTTTGAGGATGACGAGTGCGTGGCAGTGCTGCTTGCAGGAGCGGCTGTTGAAATTGGTGGGGTCACAGTAGTTGTGGGGCCGCTTTTAATGGATGACAATATTTTTAATACTGAAGGTGTCACTGCTGAGGTGTCTGGAACAGGAAGCGGGGGTGGAGGTGGAGGAGGAGATCCAGGTGGTGTTGTACTCACAGTGGAGTCTCCTGAATAAAGCGTGTATTTCGGAGTTTTCTTCTCTTGGGAAGCTGGAGGCGCTTTAGAGAACAGCGATGGTTCAGCTTCCTCATGTGCTTGAATTCTGCTTCGCTTCTCCTCCATTTTTTCTGTCTCAGTGGCAGGACGTTTTCCTTTCTGACAGATAACCAACCCAAGGATTAAATTTGGCCGAGATGACTCAAGACCTGAAAGAGAACACAAGGATTGTATATGTAAAAATCTGATTTTTAATGATGCTTTCAGTAGAAACCTATTATTTTACAAAGTGGCAGGTACAGAAGTCATAAAGGTAACAGTTTTCTAAATTCCATCAGACCTATTAGCAATTTTCATTAGTCCATAAGCATATGCATTTGTGTTTCTTACTTTTTTTTATATATATTTATACATGAGTTTAAAAGTTTAAATTCCTTTCCTCAATGCTTTCAATAAAGGATTGCAGCACCAGGCATCATTGTTAAAGTGTTTCTGCAAAAGTTCAAACCGAAGCAAACTGTTATTTTTGTATATTTACATTGTTTCTACTGTTCAATTACCCCCACCTCTCCTCCTGAAAAATCAAATATTTACATGTAGTTTGCAAATATACACAGATTCTGAAAAGTGACAAAACCTGAGCTAAACATTGCTTCTATGTGTCATATAATCCATGCTAAAAGTCCACATTGAGACCAATCTATAAATATTTTGTCTGTCTCCAGGCTAAACAAACACCAATAATGGCAAAAAAGATCACATCAAACAGCATTTGGGAACAGTGTTAAAGCCGGTCATCACTCTCAGTTTGTTGAGGCTTTTTCCAGCCAGCCATTATTTTAAGAGGTGAGAGAAGCAGGGAAACTGTGGATGTCCCAGACAAGCCCAGGAGAGGTGTTTGGTGGGGCCAGGACCTGCAGGGGGGGTGAGATGGCCCTGGAGCTGCCGGACGCAGGGTGGGTATCAGGCCTTGTTATGTCAGTAAAAACCATGACAAGCAGAACTGCTCCTTTGTCAAGAGTTTCAGACTTGAAGGCGAAGTATATCCAGAAATAATAAAGTTTCAGATAAACAGGAAAAATGCAAAGGTCTGTAGGCCTGTCTCCTGCTATTGTATTTTTTCCTCTTACATGCACAATTCCACTGGCACATAAACATGCTTAGAATGAAGGGCAGAGACTAAATCCTTTAACATCCAGTGGTGGCAAAGGTAGAAAATCTTTTAACTTCTGGACTAACTGGCCTTTAAAAGGCCCTCATTTAAGGGCCACTGTCCTTCCCCATATTTGCCATTTGTTATGATTTCCATTCAGCAAGGAAGCAGTAATACAGAAACATAAAATAACCTGTGAAATAAAATACAATAATGCAAAAGAAAATATTCATTGTGGGTAAATGGCAACGTAAGAGCTCTAACCTATTTTGACCCTGCTATTCAAGATCCCATAAGTAGGAGATTTTTATATATATATTCCTCGTCCTTATTAAACCAACTTCTCACTAAGCAACTATTTTAAATACCTAATTATTAGCACCAAAAATCTTTTGATACCAACACAATCCACAAACCCCACAGTAGCAGATACATTCCATTTGCAAACCACATCACACATACATTAATCTGTGAAACAACTCAGAAGTTTTACTGGGACTTTACCATCTAGAGAGGAAAATACATCAGCTGTTTTCCTAAATTTATGTTAATGAATAACAACTCCCCAGCTGGTGGGTGTTGACCAGTGCAGAGCATCTCACAAACAGGAGTTCACCCAGAAACTGCCAGTAGGCATTTGTTGTTCTGCTGTTGTTAAATGTTTTGGTTACCAAATTTCATACAGGCACTTGTGATTTAGGCAATTAGTCACAATGAATTTCAAACACTGAATAACTGAAATAAACAGGTGTCAAAAATCCAACAGGCAGGATATCTAATAAACAGCAATTACTGAGAAAACAGATTTGAATCCCTGTAAGATACAGAGATCAAGACACTAATTAAAATAGGGCAAAATTTTAATACACTTTCAAGGTAAAAAATTCCAGCAGCAAGTTAATAGCATTAGTTATGAACTACTGTGTTTAGAATTTAGTCATCATAGAATACTGGATACTGGATACTTTGATACTGGAATTTTACACAAATATTAGCAATTTTGCCTAAACTGACTAATAATACTGACTGTATTCACTCAGTTCAGAGAGATCAAATACTACATGATTCCTCCAACAGACACGTGGCCAGAGCAGCTTTCAAAGGCCACAGCCCCATTCTATCTCAATATCCAGAAACAGCTAAGTGCCTAATTTTATGAACAACAAAATGTTGACTGCAGTCTGCCACTACTGTTCAATAACTGCCTTTCACAAACACACGTTTTAAAAGTGCTGCAAGCTGTTCTGGCAGAGTTGGTAGTTTGCAGTGCTAAATTATTTATAACAGTTATTATCCTATTACGCATTTGAAATCCCCAGTCTGTTTTTATTGAGTTACTTCCTGTAACTAAAGCCATTAAAACAGGATACACTAAGTACTAGAATTGAATTAATGTTTGTTTTCCTTAGCCTTAAATACATTTTTTCATTAGATCAAGTTTACCATATTTATGTGTATATTGGCCTCATCTTTCCCTGGCAGCAGCAGCTGGTAAAAGCTGAGCTGCACTGTTCAAGACACAACTTCTGCCTGTCCCTGACAGACCCATGGGATTAGACTAAGCACACCTGTGGTCAATTTTAAACTGCAGAGACCAAAACAAGATTTTATCTGTATCTTATCAATGCCATTTAAACACTTGTCCCAATTAATCATGAGAGCTATTGACAATTGTCATCAGATTTGTGCCCCCTTAATTGAGGGCTACAGATCGCTCCCAGCACTGTGATGCTGCTCCACATTCAGGCTCCTTTGCTGAATGGAACTGACTGGCACAAAAATTCAGGTTTGTAATGCCACATTCCTCTACTGCTGCTTCTCCTAATGAAATCTGCTCAGCTGAACACATCAAACTCCATTCACAGTTCAGGTAAAACTTTGGTGCATTTGTTTTTTTAAGAGCATTCCAAAACAGCCTGAGGAGATTTCATGCCTTCATATTTTATGAAAACTCATAGTCCCTATCAAAAACTACCAAAAGATGTATCAGCATTTGTGGGATCTTTACTGGTATATGTCTGTTTTAATAAAATTCAGCTATGTAAGACAGTTGTTACAGTCCCATCACCACTAAATCCCTCAATAAATCACTATTAGTAATTAAGCCTGATTACACTGCCTTTTACAACTGTAAGTGGTATGTATGTGAAACAGAGAAATAAATTCACATACCATAAACCACTGCGAAAGGACAGTGCAGAAGAGCCCGTGGCACATAAAATCTGGTAATAAATATCTAAGTCAATGATATATAAATCAAGATAACCCTCCATTTTCCTTTGTTTTTAAGCTGCTCGCGTCAAAGTTTTCTGCAGATCTTCTAGGTACTAGTGCAGTCCTCAGTTGTGCTCCAAATCCAATCCATCAGAAAACAGGAGAAACTCCTAATCCATATGTGCCTGATGGAGCTGGCTGATACAGCTGGAATATCTTCTAACTAGGATTTTTGGAGTGGTAGGGCTTGATTGTCCTCTCCCTCCTCCCCCCTCAGCTCATATTTATCTAAATATGACAGACCATCTAAAGGCAACACTTTTCCAGGCCTTGCTAGGCTCTACTGGAAGGCACACAAATTTAAGGAGACAATGACCACGTTCCACAAAATATTTTTATTGATGGTGAAAGAAAGAAATCACAGTAAATTCCATCAGATGTCATTAGAAAGGTGTGGATTACATGCTGTGGTTTTCATACATACATGAAACAAGAGGAACAGCTTACCTGATTCTTTTCACCCAGTTTTAAAACACAACACAACTTGGCCCAGCTGAGATAAAGGCTGCCACAGGAGTTTCCAGTGTTAATTGATGGTAGAACTCTTTAGTGAATCTTCTGTGAAACTGTTCCATCTCATGGCCTGCCTGCCCTTGGAACCTTGTTTCTGCTAACCTTTAATCTACTTGGCCTACAACTATTTATGTCAATTTCAAAACTTGACTTACAAACTCTGCCTCCAAGATCATCTGCAGACGAGACCTGAACTTGTTCTGAGCAACTCCTTCCAGTTTAGAAATACTTTTGCACTTGAAACTCAGCAAAACCAGTCTGACATTAAAAAAATCTCTTACTAATAGTGAAGCTTGGATACATTTGTCAACCTTCAATCCAAGGTACAATTTCATTTGAAATGAAACTCATAATGGAGAAGTAAAAGAAGTGTTAAACAGAAAGCTGGTATTTCCACAGGAGTGTAAGAGGCAACAATTAGGTAAAGTAAGTTATTTATCATACCAGCAGATATTTACAGCAGATTCAATGGCCAATCCTATACTTGTGCTACTGTCCAAAAAGGATGGTATTTCTTCCTCCTGGAAAAGCCAGTCCATGTGTTAGGATTCTTTACCTACATCCCTGTGTCAAGGAGTTCTGTATTTGGTGTTTTCAATTCTTGGTATGAAATGGGATTAAGTTTTTGCCTAGCTCTCAAAAATTCAGTAAATTACAGACTATGAAGTGCTGAGATTCAACAATTCTAGTCATACGGTAATACAGACATCAATAATCCTGCCTTTTCAGATATTGCCTAAAAACAATCACCTACACTGTGCACTGTTCAAGGACAAATAAAAGAGATTTGAAGTGTATGAGAAAAATCTTGTTTGGAGATGCAGAGCAAGCACCCTTGGCCATCTCATGGAGGAAGGGACAGCACTGAACTCATGATGTTCCACTTGTTGAAACCTGTCCCAGCCACTGTTGCTCCTGCATTAAAGCTCTGAGAATGCTTTATTGAGTTTCATGCTACACTTGTATCTGAGGGGTAGAGCTCAGTCAGCCTCCCAGGGAGGTGAGCTCCTTGTTGGTTGTTGCATACCTACCGTGTAGTGCTGGCCATGGCCACAGCAACGGAGTTCTGCCTTCATTGCAGCCTGCAGCTCTTCAGCTTCTCAACCTAGTGCTTGCTATAAAACCTACTTCCTTCTTTGGAAATTAGCATATGTATCTCCTTATCCTTAGATGAAGATGACTCCAAATTTTGTAGAAGGGTGTTTCACACCTGAATTCATTCTCAGTTCTTCTGTCACCATGTTCAACATGGGGTAAACTTACCAAACACTATTACAGGTAATTTTATCTAAAGATAGAAGAATCTAACCCTAAGGAATGATCCCTTTCTCCCCAGAGGACTGACTTTCTGAAGTCAATGATTTGATTAGAGCTTGATCCAAGTAGAACAGGACATTTCAAACACCTCGTGCCCCATCCTGCATGTACAGTTTAACTCAGCATGGGCAGTGACAATGCACTGGAAGCACCAGAAATGTTACCTTTGTCTTCACTCTGACTTCTTGACTCCTCTGTCGGATACGTTTCCTGCTTGAATTAAGTGATGGTGAATGGCTTGTAAGGGTCTAGGGTTGGTGAATTTAGAAGCTGCTGATAATAGGGTGGGAGTATTTTCTGGCTTTGTTTTTTTTTAATATAGTGGCTGTTCCACATCCTTGATTTTACATGTAAACTTGTTCTCCTAAGACCTATGACCATCTTGTTGGAAAGACTGAAGTTTGGACAATTTTATCTTAGTGGAGTTTGATTTCCAGTTTTTTCCTAATTACGTACTTTTAAATTGATTTTATATAAAAAAAAATAACTAATGATTACATTAAATATTCAACAACTTGTCTCAGATTGGCTTTTGTCTTGTGATTTTACCTAGCATTGTACCTCCCCTGTTTTGTGCTTACCTGGTCCCTCAAAGGGCAAGAGTTTGGAAGGAATTGGGTCCTTAGAACTCAGGGGGATCAGGTAGAGATCCTTGACATGTCTGTTGTTATTAGCTACAACACCAAAACGACCACGACTGCTAAAATAGGAGTAGAGAGAGATATAGGCAACTTCTTCTTCTTCTGTTGCAGGATGGAAACGAATCAAACACAATTCCTGGAATACAAAAGCAAAGTGGAAAAATTCAACCTGCAACATACCAGCAAATGAAATGGTAAAGGGCAAATTCCAGAGGTAAAAATAAACTACACATTTATCACTCCAACTATGCCTTCAGGGCAACACTCTAGATTAAAGAGACTACTGCTGTTCAATTTGCAACATTAAAATAGAATTAGGTTTGTCATTTTCAGAAACACAAATTACTTGTGTATCTTACATCAAACTGAACAGCTTGAAGCTCAAATGAAAATAAATGGAAAATTATTTGTTTAATGTTTTTCTCTATAATGTCTGTAATTTTTTCACTTCTGAAGTGGTTTTAATACTAAAATATACTAAGCACATTAAATGATAAGTTCCTTTTCTTTAAAATTTGAATTTAAGTCTTCAATATTTCAGTTAGTAAATAGTATGAAGATTTAACTACTGTGCAGTGAAGAGAGATCAAGATTTACAGCTCAATAAACAAATTACTAAAATAAATCAAAAATTTCAAAGAAGTGGTTTAGGTAGTTTTCCATGTGTGATCAATGTCAGCATTTGCTGTTTACTACTCTATTTTATAAAAAGTTGTCATTTTACATTGCTGTCTATTTCTCCTGTGTTTTGCAAAGGATTTTAAGTGAATACCTTAGAAAGCGAAGATTTGAGTTTGCCAACATAATCCCAGACTGTCTTCGGTGAGATCCTCCCACCAATATGAATTGTGTCAGGTAAATCCTAAACAAGAAGTATTACATGGTAGCATGAGAAAACCAAAAATGAAAACCAAAAAAGGCAGTGCAGGTTGCCCCATCCCAGTAGCCCAGTGGATAGTTAAATTTTAGTAGACTTTTGTATACATGTTTTTAAATTCAGCCAGGCTATTCCTAAATTTGGAGGTGTTTAATTATGGTATGTGACCCAAAGGCCAACAGGATACACAGAACAGATACACACCCCAAAGAAGGAAACTACAATATACACATATATTGGCTTTTATAGGGAAGCTGCTATCTGAAATACAGCTTTTCTCCACACTTGCAGTGACCCCAAGTCACTTAAATTCTGGTGAATTTCCTGTCATGGGGACAGTGAAACTCATTTCAGCAAAAGTGATACTCAGAAGAACAAGCAACTCTAAGAAGCTCTAAACCATACATTTGTGTTTGAAAATTCCTAAGTCACCTAAAATGTGCTTGAGAGAAAAAAGAGAAAGAAAAACTTTTCTACTGAAAATGTATGTACACCCTCTCAGAAGAGTATCATCCAACTGGTTTTACTTGAAAATTAGTAACAAGGATGATATTTTTCATAAAAAGCTGAACAAAATTTTCAAACAGATCACATCAGTGACCCATCTAGTTTGAGAACAGAACAAGGCACACAATTTTAAAACACTGGCTCCTAAACAAGTGATGTAAAGCCATTACTCCATGTTAGGTTCTAAAATAGGAATAAACACATTGAAAGACATTAGAATTCTTCACAGATTTGTGAGGGATTTTTAAAAGGCTAAATTCTTTTTCTTGAGCTACTTTTCCTATTACTACAAAGATGTAATTTACCACTGCTATAGTTGTAATGTAACTCTGTAAACACACAGTGCCCCCAGCCTTTCTAGCACCAGGAACTGCAGCACAGACCCATTCCAAACATACACACACCTCACTAAGATAATCAAAGCACCCGGAGACTGGATACGCTTTAGTGACAAATTTGGCCACACTCTGCATGTTAATAAATCCTTTCCAAATGGTGTTGAGACGAGAGAGAAAGAGGGAAGTATCACTGTCCTGAGGTGAGCGAGGCTCTGTAGCACTGCAAAACAAATCCAAACAGATTGGTTACAGAATGCCAATGAGGATGGGCCCTTTATTTTAAATTTTCTTCCCTCCTCCTATTGATCTGATACTTTCCTTTGAATAATAACATTTTTACTAGATGCTTTGTTAATATTTTCCATTATATTGGTATTAGTTAAAAAGGCAAGAAGTAGCAGAAAATAAACTTGTAGCTGCAGACAGGCAAAGAGATGCCAAAATGCATGACTTTTATAAAACCAATTATAGACTTCTCACGAGCTAAGTAAACAATATCCTTCTGAAAGACATTCTAAATTCAAAGAACTTGCTATGAATAAAACTATTTTAACTGAAATTGCAAAAGGGTGTACTCAGCAGTATTTATTTTTACTATTGTGTATACTCAGAATGTGAAAGGAAGCCACTTCCTTTCAAGCTTACCAATTGGTTAATTTTCATTTGTATTTAGATGCAAAAGTATTTTAATACAGGACGAAAATCTGGAAATGCCTCTAAGCAATCTTTCCCATGCAATATCTTTCTAGATGTTAATGTATATTCAGACTTCTAAGTCTGTATGATACCTTCAAATTTTATTTCTATGCTGGAACACTGTAGAATCTTTGTTCTCAACATACATTGATTCTCTGAAAACTTTACCAAGCTTGAGAAAGCAAATGAGGAAAGATGGCACTTTAAAAATGTGAATCGGGCTCCCTGAACTTTAAACCTCAACAAGCCTTTTGGCTGAGGGAAAGGGAACAGGATATGGGGCACATGGGAATCTGCAGAGAGCCACAGGAGGGATGTGGCAGCTGCTGAGGATACGCACTTGATGTTGGGTGACTGATGAACCGCCAGGTATCTGGGATCTGGTGAGGAAGAAGGCTTGGTTAATATCGATTTGGGAACAGTTGTAACTGGTTTGGAAGTTTCCTGTTTGGTTTCCCCCGTGGAGACTTTGTCAGCTGCGGGCCCAGGACGTGGGGCCGGTGTCACGGTCCCAGAGGAGCTGCCCATGGCTGTCCTGGGGTCTCTGCCAGAAACCGTTACGGTTGTGACAACAGGGCCAGCACAGGAGGCAGGGACAGCAGAGACCTCTTCAGATCCAGCAGAGTCTGTGCTGTTCTGGCTCTGGCTTGTAGGAGTGTAAGTTATTTCTGTGGATGGCTGGGAAACTGTTTCTGCTGCCGGTTCAACGTCAATATCCATTGCGTCATCAGCAACGGGCTCTTTGTCAGGCTCTGCTGCCGGGGCTGCTGCAGGACTTTCACACTTGGCCTGCACTTCTGGCTTTGATTTCGACTCCACCTTCTTAGCAGAAGCTCCTAACTTCACCTTCTTAGCTGGTATCTCATCTTCTGATGCTGAAATCTGGCCTACAGATTTAAATCAAGTGCTTTTGATTAGTATTTAACAGTAGTCTGGAGAAACTATTTCAAACAAACAAAAAAACAAACAAACAAACAAACAACACTTTTAAGTAACAGTTATTTTACTTTGCTCAAGGTCAGCATTGTCAATAAATACCTGTACAGATTTTACAGTTCAGGTCAAAAAGATGGGCTCGATGCTGACTGGTTGTATCCTTCAACATGCTGCTAAAAACATCTAGAGAAGGAGCACTGTTCAAACTGGGTGCAGTTCGGGTTGACTCCTGCTGCTCCTAAAAGTGAATAAACACAAAACATACTACAATTGATCATTAATTCCAACAATTAAAAAAAATACTTCAAAAACTGTTAATTCGGTTTTTTAAAGGAATACATAGAAGTCCTTACTTAAAGCATATCATGTTTGATAGAGTTATCACATGATACATGTCCTCATATAAAAGCCACAGTGCTTTTAAGTAGAGCTCACATTCAGAAAGAGAAGATTTTTCTGTAAATTGACATCAAGGGCTGAAAAACACACAGCATTCTTGAGATGCCTGTAAAATACACCCATCACTGGCTGTTGCAGTCTTTCACCCTTGAGGAATGCTCATAGAACATCCAGTGGGCAATGATATCCCCACAGTTCAGTGAAACTATCTGCACTTCTGATAAGAAATTTGAAGCCCTAACTGCCATTTCTCCCCCTCCACATCCTCATGCTGAAGGAACAGCCCCAGTACTCACATCAGAGTCAGATACTGGTGGAGAATCCTCCATATTGACAGCAGGCACATGTTCCCGTTTTACGGCTGTTTTCTTGATTTCATGAGATTTGCTTCTTGACTCCACCTGAAAGAAACAAAACAGTGTTGGTAAAAGCTACATATATTTATTTCACTCTGTACTTCGCTATCATTTGGTATGTGGTAGGGAAAATGTGTATTGAAACTGAGTGCTATTAGTGTTTTGTTAGGAAGAAAATGGTGCATTAATGTATAGTGGATAGTAAAGGTTGCCAAACTTGCTCTTAACTTGTACCTAAGGTCATAGGGAAAAATTATGTTACTTACTGCCTTAGCTGGTTTCTCTTTCCACACAGACAGTTCTTTAGATAAAAGTTCTTCTGGCTTCATTCTCACCAGTTTTGACAGGGAGATTTCCTCACGAAGGACACGATGGAAAAGTCCCTGAAAACAGAAGAGGTTTTTGTCTTGCTGGAGAGAACCTGCTCAGGTAGCTGACAATATTCACAGTGCTGGGCAGGGAAAACCTGCTCCAGTTTCTTAATTCTCTATTAAAGTATCACCTACATATGAGCAAACTTGGAAAGGTGCAACAACCAGAAATCAGGGATGAAATAAACCCCGAGTATAAATATATCACACCAAATGCTGAAACTGTGTAAATACCAATCACCAATTAAAGTAGGCTTTGAACTCCTACTTAGATAAAAATATTGTTAAAAATGCTTGAATGGCTTTTTAATAACATTTTATAATTTAATAAGTCTCTGTTTTGAAACTCCTGATGTTAAGGGTAGAGTCTGACATACCATTTAAGCCCAAAAGCACATTTCTATAGAAGTTCACTGTTTAAGAAAATTCCAAACCTGGTTTTTGGGGTCCTTGAGATTGAACATGATGCTACGGTATTTGCTCTTGTATCTGTTGTCTGTCACTTGGAACAAATTAAACATCTCCTTCTCAATGTTGAGTGCCACTTTCCCTACTTCACTCTCTGTCATGACCAGGTCATCGCTGTCATTGACTCTGTTGCAAACAAGAACAGGAATAGGTGCTTAGGTCAAGGGTGAATGGTCAGGTACAGTCACAAAAAATTTTTCAGAGGTGACCTCGGCTGCTCCTCACCCAGAAAAGGCTCAAGACTCCTTTAAATGAAACCTCAAAGCCAAAGTCTATTTCAGGACCTTGAACTCTGGCAAACTTTAATTACTGCCTGCAGATGGCCATGGATGACATGGCTTTGGGAGACCAAGTCAGCCTTTACTCCTGCTCGTGGCACTGCCACCAGGAGCTTCTCTGCCAGGAGTGAGACTGGGAGCTCAAGCACTTGAGTTTCAGTCCTTCATTCCCCACTGTGACCAGGATTTCCTTTTCAGAGATAATACCAGAGGGACGTGGCTCTATGGCAAGTCTTTATGGTTGGCATTACCTTTAATAATTATTGTGAGAAAATACACATTTTTTTGTATGTATTTTGTATGTTAGTTTTTTCCTGTCCTAAGTGATAGCTGCCTATTGACCAGAATTTCTCGTTGATTTTCATGCTGGGACAGGAGGGAATCTCTCTCCTTCAGTGAGCTTTAACCTTTCACTACAGTACTTCCTGTACTATGCTCCCTACAACTCTACATCTCCAACACTGCCATCTCTAGACTTTAAAACTCAGAGCACCTACATTATAGAAGCTTCTATGCTGTGATTTAATCCTTCAACTGTAATTGTCTCAATATAAATGGAATAGCATTTTATAAAGGCTTTATCCCATGCACATTTATTTTCTACCATGAATTCTTATTTCAAACAAACTTGAGATGCTGATCACACTTGTAATAATTTGTTGCACAAATTCAACCCCTCAAAGTTCCATATTAAGACAAACTAAACTCTGCATGCTACTTCTAGATGTAGCTTCCTATTATAAAGTGTTTTGAATTCCCACCTCTTCCATAAAATTTCTTTCAGGGATCGTCGAATATTCTGTCGAATCTGAGAGTTAGGCTGTGACTGGGCGGGATTGGCTGAGGCTTTTGCTTGACTACTTCCAGCTGCAGGTGACATGGAAGACAGTGAAGGCTTTTTGAGTCCTCCACTCAAACTGGAAGACGGAGCTGCTTTCTTGGCAACTGATGGGCCATGAGAGAGAGGTGACTGTTTGGAAGGAACACTGCCTGATGCAGGCCAAGGTTTCTTGGGAATGACACCTTTGAAACTTCCAGCAGGCTTCAGTGGTGGTTTAGTTACAGACGTGTTGGAGTAGGATGGGGACTTCTTTGAAGGCAGATTTTTGGTGAGAGAAGAGGACTGTTTCTCCATGATAGATACCACAGCCTTCTTTGGTGCTGATGTGGACTCTGCTCGATCTTCATTCCTTTTCTCCTCCCTTTGAGCTGTAAAAACAAAGAGGAAAATACAATATTAAAGGCTTAACTTTATAACTTTGTATTAATGATGACCAAATATCAATCTATAAAGAGAAGTCTGTGAAATACCATCTCCACTGAATAATCACCAGCCAAGCAATTTAAGCTATTTATTCTCACTTGCCTTGTTGAAACTGATTTTAAAAATCATGTAATGGATGACTTGTTTGTTTTTGAAAATTTTGTGCATAAGAAAAATGGCGGGGGGGGGGGAAGGCACCACCTTCAAAGATTCTTCAGTGGGATTTCATGGTTAAGCTTCAAAATCAACCCAAATTCTTACAAATACATAAAGTAAAAATAATGCAATACAATCCACACCCTACATTTAAACAGAAAGTCTCATAGCACTTTACAGAACCAATTAATTACAGAGGTTGACCTGGCGACAAAGTCCATAAATTTGAAGTGGTACTAATATTACCCTAAGCTGAGTATTACTGAAGGTTAATAAACTTATTCAGTTCCTAACTAAAGCCTAGATTTAAAGAATATTTAAACATTAACACTGCTGCTCAGGCTGTAGCCATCTAATTCTCACCATTCTCAAACTATTCTATTGATAATATTCAGTTTTCCATTTAAAATTTTAATGTTACAATAATTGCTACACACCACATACATGAAAATTTACAAAGTCTAAGTAAAAGCTCCGGTTTTCACCCCTGTAAAAGATATACTTGCACAGGATTTTATATGCTTTTAAATTGCATTTCATCTGTACCACCTTCTGGACTGACAGGAACAATTTAACCCAGCAAAGAAAAGCCAAACCCCAAAACACACACATCCCCATCCAAAAGAACATCATTCCCAAGACCTCAAAGTTGCAGTGGGCAAACACCAGCACATGGATCCTGAAAGCTCAAATGAGGATGGGTTCTGAGGGGAACTACCAAATAACTCCTAAAATAAGAGATGATTCAAACCTTGCTGAGGGTTTGTAAATGTATGCCTTAGGTGCAATGTGCAGGACACTTCCTGGCCAACATCCTGGAGTTCCAGTAACTCTACCAAGGACCAACTGGACCCTCTTCACCTTCCAGGTCTGCTCTTATGAGAGCAGGAATCACTGGAAAAGGTCTAAGCTGTCCTGAGATGGACTCGATAGGGACCAAGCCCTCCTGGGGAGGTCTGGTTCAAAACACCCCACACACCAGCATAAATTCCCAATGTAATCATCTCTCAAATTGCAGAAGATTTGGAATTCTTAAGGAATAAACGATACTCCCTTATTTTGTGAAGAAATGACCTTGCAAGTTTCCCCATGCCTATGGAGATCAGCACTTCCAGCAACACCCCTCCTCACCCCGCTCCCTGTAACTGGCCCTCAGTGCTGGCAGCTTCCATGGACACTGGTGGGAGATGAGCCAAGAAACACCACAGGAATTGACCTTTTCAGATGAAGTGCAAGGGTGCATGCTCAACTTTTGCTGGAACACAAGAAGCTAGAATATTGAGACACAGTACCTTTGTCCTAAATTTTCTCCTAGAAGTACTTTAAAACTGAGGATTTTTTCTGAGCCAGATTTAACTACTTGAAGCGTAAAACAAAACCCACTGTACGTTAAAAGCACATTAAATCATTTCATAGGCTGTGATGGTTTTGCTATAAATTAAATGCAGTTACTGCCCTCACACTACTCCCAGTTTTCCCTAGAATGGCCTTGATTCCTGTCTGAGTGAGACACCTTCTGTGTGACCCACAGTGCCTGTGCCTATGTCTCCCCTAAAACTATTCCAGCTGTCAAGAAGACTCTGGCAATCCCAGGAGGGAGGAAGGGGATAAGGAACTATTGCTGACATGGTTGATTTGGTCAAGCAGGGTCCCCAGAACTTGAGAGGTAACCAGCCAACCTGTTTTGAGGCCAGTCTTGAACAGAGAGATGGCAAATATCCAAAACGTGTGCACTGATAACACTGCAGGAATTACTCCCATTCTCTTGCTCCTGGTTTATTTGATCTTCTGCACAAAAGAGCGGTACCTTTTAAGGCAGGTAGGACAGCAGCACACTGTGACCTGCCATGGCAAGGCAGGACTGAACAGCTTGGCTTGCAAAGTGGTGACAGCAAAATTTAATCATCAGTACCAAGACACTTAATTCTTTGTGGTTACAGAAGAAGTATGACTGTAAATTTATTCTTAATCCTTTAACCACTAATTAATGAGTAGTTCAAAGTAGTTAATAAAAATTACATTGAGAGAACGAAAAATAGCAGAACCAAGATGTTTTGTGTCCATCAGATGTTGTGTATACAAGAACTACACCCACACCAAACACCTTTCTGTTACAAACAGCTCTATTACTGCAAGAATATAGACTTGTAAAATAAATGAATAAATAAATAAAAGCTACTAGTACAAAGCTAGATTGACATTCCTGGAGCTGAAGATCAGCAGTCTGTAAGGTCCAAGCACACACAGTGGCATCCTTTGACCTGCCAGCTGCTAGCACCATGACTGTTCTAAAGGTGTGTGATTTTATGCTTCTTTAGCCAACTGAAAACACACAAACAGCTCCCAAGTATCATGTATGTCTGACACTTTCAAGCTACAACTATTTTATACCAATTTCAAGTATCTCCTGAGCAGGACTTGTTGATCAGGCATGGATGATACAGATTCTGTATGTGCTACCTCAGCTGTGACTCTTAGTTCTCCAGAACTACCAAGGTTCTGTTCAAACTGACACTGTCCAATCAAGCATGTGCAGGTCATGATAAAGAATCCAGAATACTTAGATCCTCTGTACCAACAAGCTGTGACAGCTGTACATGAAGCTAACCTAAAAAAAACCCTCTTACCCTGTTTTGACAATGAGAAATCAGAATTTTTGTCCTATCAAGTTTTGGGTTACAGGGTCAATGTGCTGCCCCATAATTCAGCTGAAGCAACCCACTGTGCATTGCACTGGTCTTAGATCCAAGGCCCAGGAGCAGCCAGTGGAGGGTGAGGAAGGAGCAGCACAATCTCTTGGGGTGGCAGCTCACTCCTGATCTATCCACAACATGAGCACACCCCAAAGCTGACAGCACCTCCTGACAGGTATGGGAACGTGGCAGCTGTATGTTTGGAAGCACTAACAGCAACATGTACTCTTTTATGACAGCAGTATGCCAACACATGGAGTTTTACTCCTGAACAGATGCCAGAGCTGCTCAGCAAATGGAAGAGCTAGATCATGAGCAGGTATTCCCCCAGCCCATGATTTCCAAGTGCTTGGCCATGCAGTCTATGGGCAGCATGAGGAGAAGGCACAGTCAATGCTACTGCAAACACTGGCCACTGTGTTTTGTGCCATGGTGGGTTTGGTCCTTTTCATCAGTAATTCCAGGGGACCTGTAATAAAAACCCTGAACCAAATTTAAAATAAAAGGATGAGACAAGCACTGAACATCAGTCTATCCTACTTAAGAGATTAACATGGAGTTTCACTACCAGCAGTTTAGAATAAGGCAACTGGTGGTTCTTCTATTCAGCACTTTTAACACCCAGGTGAACCTCCCTGGCCTGATGTCAGAAACACCATTTAAAATAATAGTAATTCCAAATTTCCCATTTTGTTCTGTGGGCCTCTTGTTAGGACAGGAACGGGATCCTTACTGACTGGAGGGAGGTGTGGGCTAAAGAGACCGAGGTGCAGCTACAACTAATGAGCCAAAACGTTCCCAAGATGAAACCCGACAAGTCCTCTGGCAGAAAGCTGTTCATTCCTCCCAGCTTAACAAACATGACTCGGTGTGCTCACCACAGACAGAACTAGAATCTCTCCCACCAAGTGCCGACAGACACAGAACCCCTCCCCTGAGGAAATTCCCTGTGCCCTTACACTTGACATTACAACACAGCCATGACCGAGGCTTCTGCGTGCAGAGCAGGACAGAACTGCCACAGCATCTGCTGGGACAGACGAGCCCGATGGTTCCAGGTACTTGTGAACCTCTCAACACGGTGTCTCAGCACTGCCAGCCCACTGTGGAGGCCCAGTTTAAGCAGGATTTGCACAGCATAGGGCTGTTAACTTTGCATGAAGGATTTGGAGGCTGTACTTGTATCCCAGTCCCTCACCAACACCCCAAATTACAGCACCAGCACGTACATTATCCAAAGGAGACTTTGTTTCTTCTCCAATCTTTAAAGAACATTTCTGTATAGCATTTAAGACTACTCTGGTTCTTTCCTCTATCCCTCTCCACCCAATCTTTCTTTAGAGTAATTGCTTTTGAGAGCCACTTCAAAAACTAATCCTGATTTCTGTATTAATTATCTCATTTGTGATGAGCTGTTTTGCTGAAACTATTACCTACTTTTTTCAATTTTTAAATATCAGAATAAATGTGCTATTCCTTTTCTCTGTATAGTATTACAATTATTCAAATCACAGCTCTTCAAAAGAACTTTAATTTCTGACTCTAGTTGATGTTAAAACTTTTAAATGCTATGGACATAAAACACAGGCTGTTACACCTGATCTTCATTTCACAATGACTCCAGTAAAGCCATAATTTTGGTGGTTTTCTGAATTAAAAAAAGCATCACAGCTCCTCTGACAGGACATTAAAACACTTGTGTGCAATACTGTGATTTTCTCTACAGAATTAAGATTTTGGCATAAGGCTGTTCATACACCAGCACTATTGTTTCTGGTGTCTAGTATCATCTTAATGCTTCCCATGGTCTCTTCCATCTGTATTAATCTACTTTCTTTTCCCAGGATGAAATTCCTCCAGGCAGTGTGAGAGGAGCTGATGGCTGTGTCGTGTCCAGCTTGCACAGAACTTTCTGCAATGGGAGTGCAGGCCCAAGGGAGCAGGACATCAGGAACCCAGCACTTGAGGAGACACTGCCCAGCAGAGGCAGCCCAGGCCTGTCTGGCTTTTAGTGCTCCTTTTCAGGACTTCTCACTACAATAGTATTAGGGGAAAAAAACAAAACCCCATAACTAACTTTCAGTCTTATGCATGGTATACAAACTTCTGTGGCACCAACAGTAAGAAAGCTGGTAATTAACATTTTTAACAATAAATCTGTAAAATTCCACACAATTAATAATGCAACCTAAGCAGAGAACAGCCATTTGTGATCCACCTGTTTAAAACAGGACCACTTTTACTACTCTTTAAAGTAGGTTTTTATACCTTTAGATGGAAGAAAATGAAGAGGGGAGAACTGCAGCACTGCAGTTATGATAAACCCATTAATACCTGTTAGAAAGTATTTACACAGCCAGGGTAAAGGCTGGGCAGAGCTGAGCAATTCCATCCCGTGACAAGAGCACATCTCTAGAGGCACCAGCACTGGTCCTTACACACAGGTGTGCAGAGCCCAGCAGAGCCAGTCACCTCTGCAGGACCTGCCCTGCCAGCGTTTTGGGTGTCACACAAGACTCGGGCAGTGACCTCAGCCTCCAAGTCCCGCTCGGTCCTGTGGCTCCTCGGGCTCAGCCGCAGGTGGCTGTGGTGGCCGTCCCTGCGCCGTCATCACAACGTGCTGCAGCTTCTCCGCTCTGGCACCCAGGGCAGCACAGGCTTCTGGCCTACAAGGGAAACACCTCACCCCTCTTTGCCAGTAGCTGAGAATTTAGCAACTGCACTTCCCCTCTGGAAAACTGTTGAAGTAGAGGACAGGCAGGATTTCCCAACCTCAGAATTGGTGTGGTTCAGCAGTTTCCCACCACTACTCAGCCCCACGTCCCAAGAGGAGCTGCCTGACACAGTTGTGCCATGGCCCCCTCCTGTGTGACTAGTGACAGGAATAACCTGAACAGAGTAAAATTTAACCAGCCCCCCCTGCCCCAGTGCAGTGGTCACTACAGAACTTTAATCACGAGTGGTGAAACCTTTTGGAACTGAAAAAACTGAGTAAGACACGGGTGAGCAGGTGCTTTAGCTGTCAGTCCTAAAGCACTCCACAACGGGAAGCTACTTACCAGTTCCGAGCCAGCTGTGCCCAGTCCCGTGCTGGGGCCGCCTGACATCTGTGCCTCGGGCACTGCTCAGCGCCGCTGGTGCCCCGAAGCCCCCTCTGGTGGCACCGAGCACCGGTGCCCGCGGCTGTGCAGATGAGGAGCAGCTCCGAGCCTGTTCACTGCTCTCTCCTCACACCTGCTTCTGCAGGGCTTTTTGTCACTTCCCTCAAAGATAACTCAGTGCTAGCTCTAATTCAGACGTGTTGAGCTGCTCTTAAATCGGTTTCAGTGTTAGTTTTCACTATTACCTGCCGCATCTCTGTCCACTTTCAAGACCAAATCAAACTTTATTGAACACTAGTATCTGGCATGTGCTGCCTGCCCCACTGCTGTTCTTTGAAAGCTCCCATCACTTCTGATCTGCACTGGAGTTAAGCTGTGTGCCAAGCCGCTACATTCAGGCACACAAAGTAAGCCTGTCTCTAAATTCAGGAGACTCAGAGACAAGGGCCTGCCTTTTCTGTGGTGATTTGTGTTCAAACCAACCTGTAGCTCTGTGCTGATGCACATCTGTAGCTTTGACACACAAGTTTTATTTTAATCTACATGATACTGAAGTGAGCTATCTACGTTAGACAACTGCATCTCTACTCTCTCCTGAGAGAGAGGGGCACTATCTGAGGCAAAAAAAAGGGCTTCTTATGTTCCAGACTGTTCATGGATTGGCATCATCACTCCTCGTACGGACAGGCCATCTTCGGGTTCCAAGTTCAGCACAGACCGGACACAGTCAATCAGCAGCAAACTCGACTCAAAGTACCAGTTATCACCTCAAAAAAAAAATCCCTTTTATTTGGGGACTAGCAAAGAACTTTTTCACTGGCTATGCAGTCAAGTAAGCGAAGTTCAAAGTTTGAACTGAAGTAAAATTAGTAAAAGAAAGCAAAACAGCAAGAGGGTGGTGAGTGTTTTTAATCAAACTTTCATCACTTTCAGTATTGATGATGAGATTAACCACCCTCATATGCACAATGCCTCTGAAAGCTGTACCAGGTTTCTGCCCCCCAACCCTTCCCCTGAACAATGGTTCTCACACTGAAACCAAAGCACCCCTGGTGGCAGGAGTGCTGGCCTGCTGTCTCCGAGTGCCTCGGCTGTGCTGGGTGTTTGAGAGGCACGTGCCAGGAGCACATGCCAGGAGCAGGGACCAGCCTTCCTAACTTAAGAGATGGCAAAAATCTTCACGTGGCTGCCAGCCACAGGGCACGTGTGACATACCTTGCAGAGCAGAGAAGGGGAGCTCCAGTAGTTCACAGGCAGGAGATGAAAATGGCTCCCCAAGGATTCCACTGCTCCTTTTAACTGGCTGGGTCCCAGGGGACGTTGGCTTCAGCACCACTATGGTCTGCCTCCCTCCACAGGCAGGGCTCAGGTCTTGTACCAGCCCCAGGCCAGCACAGCCCCTGCCAGTCTCATGAGAGGAGTTCAGCAGTGGAGCTGCCAGGTTATACTCCTGTACAACCCTTCCAAAGCCAGGTCTCCAAGGTGAATTTCTCAGAAGTTCTGGCAGACTCATCTTGGGTTTGCTGATCATTACTGGTCAGTCAGCAGCCTTTCTGAAAACTCCTCTAGTTCAAACATTTAGGCCAGACCTACATACAGGGCAGCCAGGTGTCCCAAAAAGTGGTCAGTACCAAAATCAGGGAATTTTCATTTCCCTGGTACTACTCAATACTTACTGCCTCTCAGGATGGGCCTACATTGCAGAACACAGCATTAAGCAGGACACCTTGGCTTTCTAGGAATCAATTCAGATGCCAGCAGTAGTTCAGTTATAACAGTATGGAACCTGGCACAGCCCAGTTTTTCCTGTGGGGAAGCACTCACACTCAAAGGAATCCAGCCCTTGCAGGCAAACATACCTATGGCTTAAGAAGTTAAGTAAAATATATTTTAAGTTATGCTAAGCCAACAGCAGTATATGGACATCCACTGCACTCAACAGTCACAACTTCAGCTGGTATGATCTTGCCTGAAAAGCAGCATTAAATTGGCACCAGCCTGTGGGTACACAAGACCTTATCCTTTACTCTTCATATCAGTACTTACAGCTCCCTACACACCACTATTACTTCCTGAGCCATAAATCCTGTCTTTAGTGCACTCTATTCCCCCTGCTCTTTCTAGAATGGTTTTCTTTCTTTCTTTCTTTCCTGTCTTCATGCTGTTATTACATAAAGAACAAAAAAAATCAAGACACAAGGAAATGCACACATAAATTATGCATGCTACAATCCTGCCATTTTGATACACACAGCAGTTTCTGCTGGTGGGGCATCCCTGTGTCCCATTCTCAAAGTCTCCTTATTTTGTAAGAGGTGTACAGGAATAAACAGTCCAAGATCTTTAACTACACAAGCACATCCTATTCCCTTTGTGAATTGCTCTTGAGTGTCGAAAAGTTCAGCTGCAGAAGAGATGAAAAAAACTGAAAAGGGATAACAAAAGGAAGTTTGTATCACCAGAGCCAGGGCTCCCACTTCCAGGAGGTGGCAGCGTTGTCTCTTCGTATTTCCCTGCTGGGAAGCAGGAGCAGGACCACAAACATTGACGTTTTCTCTGAAGGAAACACTCCCCCTCCCTTCCAAACCCCATTCATTAAGAACTTTAGTGAAATACTGGTACCAAATAAAGTATGATCATGATTTGCTATAAATTCACACTGTATATCTGTCTGCAGTTAATGTAAACACAAGTTTAGTGATTTGGTGTGACAAGTGCTTTTTACTCTGAAGTTCTCCCACATGAACAGTAATTTAATACTTCCTTTTGAGCTTTTACCTCATAATCCCTCCTCACTCTCCTACCTACTTAGCTGCTTTTTTCAGTAAAAGCAGGAAAGATACTTAAGCCATTTTAACACCAGAATTTAGTAAATTATTGTTTGAAATTGGGTGAACTTCAAAGCTTTGAAGCACTAATGAATGCTTAGCATACTTAGGACTGGGTAGTTTAAAAACTGTAAATGCTTACACCCCTCTTCCCCTCCTTTGGGATTCATATTCTATTTTAAAACTGCAATTGCTGCTGACTTCTGCTTCACAATTAATACCAAAAATACAAAAAAAAATGTCTCTTACAAGTGTTGCTGTTGTAACATGAATCTCTGAACAATGTTCAGAAATCTCAACAATCCACATACTTGTATGAATTTGGAAGCCAGGATGACTTCTGAAATGCAATATAAAATCTGAGTACTGCATATTACATTAATACCAATTTTCCTAACAAAAGAAAAACCAACTCTTCTGAAAGGGAATGTAACTCAGAACTAATTTCCTTTTATATGTGTACTCCAAATGCTGTCTGCAACTTTGGAAGTTCTTTTACTTAATATTCATTTATCAAATCAAGGTATTTCCCACTCTAGTTTTTAAATTAATCAAAAGGATTACTTTCACTGGGCACAGAAAGATGGAAGACAGTGTCATTTCTCACACACCAGGTTCTGGTGTACAAAGTCACTTCTAAGTACATCCCTAACTCATATCCCCAAAAGACACAGGAAAGTTAGGAAATGAAGAAACACAAACTAAGGGGGTAACAGAAGGAAAAAGAAATACCACTGTTCTGTGTAACTGCACAGTAGCAGCACTAAATATCCCTTTTTTTCACAATTGCAGAACAGGTTAGGAGAAGGGCCCTGGTGGTAGGCTTAGATGCAAACACATGGTATACTCCTACCACCTAGTACATCTTTAAAAGTGACTTCATTTTCTTGGTAGTAAACAGAACAATGATCTCGTGTAATAACAACAAAACCTTGTAACTCACAAGTACAGAGTAAATATATAAAATAAATCTATGTTTGAAATGATAAAATGACTGATGGAAAGAGTATTAGAGAGTGATTCTGTTAAGCAGTTTAAGTTTTCTTAATTCCTAAAAGGCCTCCTGCACTGAAGTTGCAAACAAGGATTTGGTGAACATGGCTGGAAGCTCTGGAAGAACACAGGTATTCTGAAATACTGCATTTGGAAGTCCTTTGCCTCTTCTGGACTCCAAGTCCTTCATAATCAATGTGCAGAAATGCATATTTCTAAACTGGGAGTTATTTACTTCTAAGATTTGCACCTAAACCAGATTATGTTTGGTCCAATAAACATGTTTTCCTTGACAGACTAGCTCAGATTTAGAGACTTCTCACTCTTAGATACCTGAAGTGAGACGACTCTCACGAGTTTCCCTAATGCTGTAACTTTTAGGTTTTGAATAGCACAAAGATTTCTTACAGAAATAAAATATGGTAGAGTACTTTTGAGGATGGTGCACTGGCAGCTTCTTAGGAAGACTACAGCACACACCTATCCATTAAAAAGCAGGACGCATTTTTTCAAAAATATACAAACAATTTATCTGGGCATTTAGTAATGGCAGAGTTCCCACATATCAGTGCAACTTACCTTAACAAAAACAATCTGAAGTTCTTCCATGCATTTGATATGAGACTTCTTCACCACATGAAGTAGGTTGTTCTCTATTTGTTACTAATGTCTGGTAATTACAGTCTTTTAGAAACAATTTTACTATTTCACTGCAGGAATCCAGTTTTCTACTGGAAGTGGTTAAATCTGTAAAACCTACAGTGTGGTAAATCTTAAAAGAAAACTCCCTTGAAAAACCCTCAAACTTTCTGCCTCAAAACCTGTATTCCTGTCTCCTAGGAAAAAAACAGACTTTATAGGAATAAGAACATTTTAAGTGAAATGGTTCTATGGACACCCACAACAGTCACAGTCAGGAAAATCTTAAGGAAAATAAGCCCTTATAGTTTCATTTATGTCTTTCCACTAATTCTAGTTATGTTTAAAACACTATTGTTTCGTACAAAAAAAGCTAAATTTTCTTTAAAAGAATCTTAAAAGAACAGAAATTAGTTAAAATATCTACCTTAAGGGAGTTTAATACAAAAGGTAAAGGGCCTAATCCACAGCAAAAGTACACAGAAAAATTACAACCATTTAACTTGATGTGGGTAAAGACCATTAAAATATACCTGATATGTGCCATGTTCATCAACAGCAATTTAGGATAGCTGGTGCTCCCTCAGTGTTTAAAAATTCTAACTAGAAAATCTCATCTTAAATATTATTCATAAACTTATCTGTAACTTCACATCTAAGTGTCCAACAATTAGGTTTACTTATCAAAATATAATGTAAATTGGCTGAAGTGTGGTTACAAAAGCTGTGAGAACTGAATTTCTGAATTCATTACTCTTCAAAGGAGTTAACATAAGGAGTTAACATGAGCGTGGTTTGTAACTGAAATGTCAGATTTCATCTCTATAAAACTACTGAGATGGAGTCAATCAAAAGATGTCATAAGCAGAAAGACCTGTCCAGGCTTCAAAGCAGTTACTGACTTACCTTTACATGAGTTACAAGGATGCTACTCAAAACCTGCAAAAATATGCAAGGCAGGATCTCTGCCCAACATCCAGTCGAGATGTGCTCTTGTATGTGTGGGTAATGTGTGAAATATGAACAGATAAAGGGGGAAAAGAAGAAAATAAAAAGAACAGAGTTCTACCTCCCACTACCCGCCCCTGCCCCACCCCTCCCCAAAACGTAAAAGTAAAGGATGGTCCTTAAGTTATTTCATGTAAGGAAGAAAAGCAGCAGGAATATACTTGACAGTTAAAAGCTGTTTGCAGAGGTGTCAAGTATCGTTGGATACCACATTGAAGATTTCACTCTCGGCACCAGGCACTGAAAATGCAAGACCTGACAGACAGGTGCCAAATCTAAATTACAAAAATACAACTGAAATTAGTACAGGCAATTGCTGATTCACAGTGCACACTGCACAACCTTTTTGTAAAACTTAACACATATGTATCAATACTTACCTTCTAGATTAGAAACAGACACTGTCTTTATGGGAAAGATTTCAAGCTTAACCATGTAGTTTTCATCCAGAAATCAGCTGGGTAGGTCAACAGGCTCTTAATCATACAACTGTCATATGATACAAATGAAACTCCTAAAAGTGTCTCTTATTTGTGTGTAGCTGTGTGTGAATCTTTGAAGGTGGGAAAAGTAGCTTGGTGCCATAATAAGAAAAAACCCCCAAATCCTAAACTCCCTAGGTCTTGCAGAGCCAAGAATGGATGGGTATTCAAAGAAAATATGATTATTCAGGAATATCCCTAAGCCATACATACATTTGAACAACAGTGCAGGTGAAATGGCAGCAGTCCTTTCAGGCTTTACAGCATTGTAATTATGATCGCTGGCCCAGGACGGCGTGATGGGTTCTGCCACTGGCTCTCGAGCAGGAGCTTGGGTGTTTGCCTCAGTCTTGGCCGTGCTCACAACAGTCTTCTTCACATTCACCTCTCTTTTCTCAGGAAACTGTCTCTTTTGGTTTGAAACTGGTTTGATGCCCATCTGGATAATTAAAAGCAGCTTGATTACTAATAATCATCAAGTACATTGCATTTTCCAAACAAGCAGAGAGAGTTACACGCAGGTACACAGTTTCTTTTATACTAAACTCCTTACTTTTATAGTGCACCATTTGAAATTATTTAATTACTCCAAAACACAGTAATTTGAAGTTTAGTTTAAGAAGGCAAAATTAATTTGATTTAAGGTAAAATAAAAAAGATGTAATTATTTAAAATAGTACTTTTTTTAAAGTTGCTGCCATCTAGGCAACTCTTGCAAGGAACTCTCCCCCATCTAAAGGCAATTATTAAGATTTATTTAAAACTACAGGAAAACATTTTATTGTCCTTACCATGGAAAAAGGCAACAGAATAACAACAACAAAAAAATAACAGAAAGCTCCTCTTCAGTGCAGGACTTGGCAGTTTTGAGTCAAAAAGGAGAGCACAGAAATAAGGCACAGTGCTCAAGGGCAACTGCTCTGGATCATTAACACAAGCTTACCTGCTGCTGAGGTTTTGGTACGCCAGGCTTTTCAGATTTTGGCTTGATCTTCTCTTTAGGTTTTGGTTTTGCATCTTTGCCAGAACTCAATATCTTCATGGTGGCTGCAGCGTGTTTGAGGATGCAGTCATTGCTGCAGTACACGGAGTCGGGCTGGGCCACGTTGAAACAGCCAGGGCCAATGCACTTGGAAGCACCAGGAGCTTCAATTACCTTCAAATACGGAGAGAAATGGAGTGGGGTCAGACTTCAAAGAGGAAACAGCAGAACAGGCACTGTAACATGGAGAAATGCTTACACAGCTCATGTGCAGACTGCAGCTCTGACCTGCACAACTGCCAGCGTGAGAACAACTGCTGTTCATGACACAACACAAACAACCCATACAAAGGGTAAGAATTTCACTCCTAACACATTTTTTTCAGGATGTGCTGCATTTTCATGTTTGCTAGCCCTGAGATAAAGGAGGCTGGTTTCCTAAATTTTCAAATCCCATTTGTACACAAGTGTTTTTTAATGATCCTCTACATCATGTGAGAAATGTCCTTAATAATGCAAAGCTGGGTTCTCAACAGCAAGGTGTCTAAACCATCCCCATCAGCTGCTGTCCTCAGCCATGCACACGTGTCAGAGGATGCACTCAATATTCAGGTGTACAGATTATTCCTGCTCTAGAGGTTTTACCTATTTTAATTTTAGAAATCCCCAACTTAGATAAAAAAACATTCTTAAACACAACTTTCATATAGCCTCCTACTCCTTACACATTTACAGGTTTGCCTTTGCAATCTGAATTTTTCTCTAATTCAAAATGACTCTCCAATTATATCCACATGTTACAGATGAAGCACTTCCTCTTCCAATGTTACAATGCCGAAAATAGCACATTCCTTGAAAACAGTGCATTAAGTTTAAATCTAAAAATACTTGAAAGCTCTTTAGGCTCAACCTATCACCTCTCTGGGTATTATGCTTTTAGTCGCTTTTCTAAATTACTCCTAAAAATTATACAAGACACTCACAACTACTGTAGTTCTAAACAACCTCTCACCATTTTTAACTACCAATAATTAAGTTATCCAGGAACATTTCCAGTTAAATAAATATTATTTGCATAGTACAAATAACTTCTCTGCAGTGACAAGTCAGTACACAGCTTTATCTGCAGCAGCCTGATAAAACCTGGATTTGGGAATTTTCCCATCATGTACACACTTAACTGAGAAGTAAAGATAAAGAGCACTTGGTGATATTCAACAGCAGAGCCAACACCAACAGCACTGGACTCTCAAAAACCTTTCTGTGTTCAAAGAAGTACAAATGTATTTGAAAATATTTTTGAGAATACTGTTTTCCACACATTTATCTTAAAATAGTAAATACTCATAGATTCAGCTCAAACTGTTCTATCTATATATTAATCTAGCTGTGGTGCCATGAACAGCTCTGAAATGTAAAGGGAATTGTCCAGGACACTGGCACTACTGCAGTACCTTAGGCAGAACAAAGACAACCACTGTAGCATGTGGTTCTTGAAATTCATGTACATTAAGTTGAAGAAGCTTCTATGCCTTTCCAATTGGGCATGGAACTTTTTATTACAAAAAATAAACTTCAGATTTTTAAATAGCTCAAAATATACATATTTTAGATTTAAAAAGGCAGTAAAAAGAAATTCTCTATGTGCTGATAACCTAAAGCATCATCACGACAAAAATCAGAACTTCAAAGACTAACTGGAAGTACAGCTGGAATTAACTCTAATAGAGACTTGTCAATGTTAAATAGAAGTTTTACTACCACTGAAAATGTCCAAAATGTTTGTGATTATTTCAAAGATAGTATAAATCAGCCCAGAATTACAATATTTTTATTAAAATAATAAAAGAATACCTCATTGTTTGACTTCCAAAACATTACTTTGAAAGGGCAGAATAGCACAAACTATTTCCTACACCTATATAAAATTTTTAAATCCCTCACTTGAAGCTAAATTTTAATTCCTGTACTGAGAGAACTATGGTTCTGCTAACCAGCACTGTTCAGTGGACTGGACTGTTCAGCTTATGTGTAGCTTCAAAATCAAGTTTATAGGCATATAAGTCATTGTCTCCATGTACTCAGTAAAACATGAAAAATAAGAAACAATTAAAATACTTACAGGTTGAAATATCTTTAGTTTTTTCTTTCCACTTGGATTTGCAGCTTTTTCAATCCTACCCTTGATTCCTTGGTCCTCAACTGATTTTTGTTCAATTGTTCCTATGCTTGTGAATTCTGTGCCATCAGCATTTCCTTGCTCCACTTTAGCTTCCTGCTGGTCTAGTTCTGAAACAGGCTCATCCTGTCCCTGGAGAATGGTGCAGTTTGGACAGATATAGTCCTCACCATTCCTCTCCAACAATCGCCCTCGAGCCTCAGAAATACCCACGCAGTCACCATGAAACCATTCCTCACATCTATCACAACAAATCATAAACCTGAAAAAAAAAACCCACCAAGGAACAGTAAAACACTGTGAAATGAAAAGACAAGTAACGTTCACTGAATATTTCAAGTAACACAACTTAAGCACCCCAATAAAGCACCAGTGCAAGGTTCTGCCTCACTGGTTATTTCTGTGTTTGTTTATGCTCTTTTAAGTACTTGTTATGAACTCCCCACCAAAATTCAACAAACCCAAAAGCTCATTCACAAAGTAAGCACTAGCACCTTGGCTTCATTTTTCATCACAGAAAAATTCTAAGTTCTTGCAGTGTGTCTGCAGCTGAGCCCTTTGCCTACCTGTTGTTATGAGGCTGACGACAAATACAGTACAGGGCATTTGGGTCGTAGATCTCAGACTCGGGTTTGCTTTTGGGCTGTTCTTCGGGTTCCTCATCCGAGGCTCCCTTTGCACCAAGGGCTGGCTTTTCCTCCTTCTGGGCCTCAAGGTCTTCTGTGTCCTCCTCAGACACAACTACCTGACTTGCAATCTCAGTGCTGTCTGCAGTCTCAGGCTCCTGTTTGACAGGCAGCTCAGACTCCTCCTGTTTTTCAGGTGTGACATCACCTGTTTTGGCAGGATCTTGCTCTGAATTCCTTTTCCTCAGGTGGTTCTGCACATCCTTCAACACCAGCTGAGGTTTCTGCTCAACACGTTTCTTTCTTAGCCGATTCTGCAGTTCCTTTAGTGTTAACCCATCACTGTCACTATCAGAAGTAGCATCTTCCTCTTCCTCCTCCTCCTCTTCTTCTTCCTCTTCCTCTTTTGTGGGTCTGCTTTTAGGACTTTTCTGCTCCTTACAACTCCTGGTGCAAATCCTCCGAGTGACAGGTTTTGTATCTGGAGTGCTTTCAACACTGTCCTCAGAAGCAGTTTCAGCATCCGTGGCTGGCCCAGAGGCTGCTTCACTGGAATCCTCCAGGGTAGTGGGAACACTCCTCCTGCCCCTGCGCCTCACTGTGGTCAGGAACTCTTCCACTCTCTCTGTGCGCTTTGGCTGCCGTCCACTCCTCCTGAGGTTTATGCCTTGCTGCTGCTGAGGCTGCTGCTCACTGGAGTCCACATCAACATCTCCTGCACCCTCTCTCTTGGCAATCGTGGTCCTCCGAAACCCCCAGGTTTTCCTGAACTCTTTACTTGTTGGCTTGACAGATTTTTGTTCCTCCTCATTGCTTTGCTCACCTTTATCATCCAACACTGATGCTAAAAACAAGGAAAGAGTTAATAAAGTGGTGGTGATGACAAATAATGTGCTTTCTCAAAACCTTTCTTCAACGTTATTTTCTTTGTGACATCCATGTACCTCTACTTCATATGATGAGCCTCAAAACAGATAAAATCTTTTCTTGTGAATGTAATACACCAGCAGTAGTAATTACACACATCACTGATCACTGTGACCACATAGTCCAGCTGTGCCTGTTACAAACTCTTGAGTTATTTAAAATAATTGACACACATGTAACACACATAAATGATGGACAAATAAGCACACTTTCAATTGCAAAGGAAGAACTCTTACCAGGAGAACTGTTTTCCATGTTGTCAGTATTAGGTTCAGACTCTAATGGCACTGTGTTTCCAGCTTGTTCCATAGTACAGGCAACACTGTCCCCACTCTGAAATGCTGAACAGAAACAAAATGTCCAAAACTCGCATTCAAAAATATTCAGTCTAAATAATTATCAAATATTCTGATCTCAGTATTAATTGTAACAAACACTTGTATTTCAAGCCACAAACATTCCTTCAAAGTGCTAAGTTAAATATGTGGGTTTGGATACTGTATTGACATATATTACAGAGTCGTCTCAGGATTTCTGATATTTTCTGGTATTTCTCAAAAAAAAGCCAAACAAAGAACTCCTTCATAGTATGACACTACTCCCTGGAGTTTGTCTGCGGAAAAACTCTACAGCAGTTCCACTCACTTCTGTGTGGAATGAAATGTAAGAAAGGCTGGTCCTTGACATGGTTATTTACAAAAATGTTTTCAGCCTATGTGATCTACCAGAATGACCCAAAAAAACCTGACTCAGCAAAGAACCTCCAACTGTCACAGACTCAGCCACAAAAAAAACCCAGAAAATCTGTGCTGACAAGAAGATCTGTTTTCACAAGTCTTTCCTACCTTACTAGAAGATTCTGTTATTTGAAAAGGCAGGAGAAACTGACAGAAATAAATGTAGGATCTGTATTTTGATAAATTCAGGAATAACCTGGTTTGAACAAGTACTCAAGTTAATACATTTCCAATGAGCTGCATACCCTGGAACTGCTCCTAAGGGCACAGACACTGCTCTGCAGCCATGCAGTGCCACTGCTCCCCAGGAACTGGAATGTGCAGTACTAACTGCACCTCAAACAGGCTAAATAGAAAATTATTTGGAAACAAAGAACACACCCCAACTCTCCACAAGGATGTTTCTGGATATGTGTATCCCTGGCTGAGGAACTACAAAGGTAAGCCAAAAGGGAACATGAGCAGAATTCCCAAGTAACAGCACTGAAGAATCAGATGCTTTGAACACAGCTACAAGTTTTCAGAGGCATTCTTCAGCAAGCTTTTCCCATTTTCCAATGTTTCCTGGGAATAAATGCCTCCTCATTTCATATACTGCATCACTTCCATTACTGTTCTGTCTTAACACAATCCCTCCTCTGCAAATCCTGTGCTTTCAGTGTTACATCTAACACTGCTGGAACAGAAATGTTAAGGGGCAATGCTATGGAAACATAAAAATCTATGCAGATACGTTGAAAAATTTAACACCTCAGTTGTAACTGTGAATACTATAAATGTCACTGGAAAAGCAGCAGACGTCAGAACATTAATTTAAATAGTAACTGATAACTTTTCATGTTAGAGACAGAATAAAATGTGAAATTTAAGCCTGCAGTCTACAGGTAAAGAGCTCAAACTGTCTCAATCCAAGATGAAATTCTTTTTAAGCTCCCCCATTAAAAAAACTAACGATAAATTTTTAACTCCTTTTTTTAACAGCACTAAAATGATATTTCTACCAAAAAGGTCACAACATAATTAAGGGAGCAAGTCAAAACAGTTAAAATTTACATCTCTGGTTACTCTGGAACATGAAGAAATGTTCAAACCTACAAGCAGAGGTTACCCAAATTCTGAGATCTAAATTTCAGCTAGAATGTAAATAACTAAGAATGCTCTCCAATGTCCTCTGTACCTGACACAGCATCAGAGGCTCGAATTGTTTCTCCTTGAAGAGCTGAGCCAGAGGAGGGCAGCACAGGATCAGAGTCATTCAGCATCCTCCAGCCAGCACATGCTGGATTTCCTGACTCACAAGTGCCACACAATCTCTGAGTTGTCAGCACGTCCAAATGCTATCAATCCTCGTTTTCCTGCTGGCTCCTGGAAAAAAAGAAAGGGACAAAATAAGGCATCGATATATTTATTAACTTATCTTACTGTTGTTTAACTGAATTTGGAATTGGTTTGCTTGTATTACATAATAAAGCAAACTCCATTATTTTGTCTTCTTGACAGTTTTGCACTTTCCGAAAAACAGGAAAAAATGCAACTGGAAAAAAATGTCAAAATTAAGCAATAGCACCTCCCCAGATACCAACAGCCAAGACCTTTGAAAGAAACATAAAAGATGACTGCACTCTCATTAATTCATTTAGATTCAATAAAGATTTCCAGAACAGCAACAAAACTAATGAAGAATTTAGTCCATGGGCAGTATTTAACAGCATTCTGAGAGCGGAATTTACTAAGTGCAGACTGTCAATGAAAATACAGAAATGCTTTTCAACTCCATTAGCATGGCCCAGTTTACAATAGGGCAGATTTACTGATTTATACAAAATTTCAGTCCAGGAGACACTGCAGCTTTGAGCACATAAGTTTGATCATCAGTAGGCAATGCCTGCATTAACACAAAGTAACTACCAGACTACAAGAACAGTATAAAAGAATTTGGGAGGTAAAGAAGGACCAGCTGGACAGGATGAACTGGACTATGACATAAATTAGTGAAGACAAAAGAGCGAAACTGAACACAGACCCTGTGCTTCAGCACCCTGCAATTAAAGACACAGGGGAACTGCCACAGCAGGTGTAGGACATTAGAACAATAATAATTCTCTGAAAGGAATAAAAATTGGTTATTAATACTTCAGGTGAGGAGATATACAAATTTGAACATGGGTTAGATAATCCCCCATAGACACGCCAATATATAGTCTAAGTTTGATTTTAATTAATTATTTTTTGTATTCTTTTCAAATCTCTGAAGCCCCAACTTCTAAAGCATCTGTGCTCTTCAAAAACCACTTTTTACTCCTTAAGCAATCATCATCTCTAGGTGTTCTCCAGTGTCACTGTCCTGAAAAATAAGGAATGGGGAGAAGACAAAACTCTCCCCAAATGCAATTTTCATCAGTGGATCACTTTATTTCATGAACTATAAATCACAAGATTTGCATGACGGTGGCAGGACGGAATTAGTAAAAACAATACTAATTGTACTAACTGGAGCATAGAGCTAGACTCATATCAGCATTTCTTCTTTCCCCTGTGCCTTTTCTATAGGGGATTACATACATTCTTTGCCTCAGCCAACCACTACCTCTCAAAGAACAGGAGAAAAAATTAAACAGCAAAAAAGAACAGAACACACTGGTTAGAAAGATCCTGGTGCTGTATTTCACGGCCCTGAATACCTGCTCTAATGGGTATTCTCCTCCATTGTCTCAATCAGGGATTATATCTGGGGAATCTGCCACTGAGTTTACAGTGCCACCTTCCACAGTGTAGTTCTGTAAGAACCTTTCAATCCCTGTTTAGAATCTCCAACTGATCACACATCACACAATTTTTAAGTGATATGCCTAAAGGGAGAGGGAAGTCAGCTAATCACTTCTTGTTTATCTCTGTATTAAGATATGAAACAAACTAAGGCTCCAGCAGACACAAAAAGTACCTCCTGTTTGGGTACTGAACCTAAAGAAGGAACTGTCTGCAGGGCTGTGTTCACAGTGCTGCACCCGGACATTCAAGCCCCTGTGTGCAACCTGCTCTTCAAATTACGTTTGAGTCACCAAGAATCACCACAACATTCCAAACCCAGAGCCAGCATCATCTCTTAGGAGACAAAGATGGTTGAACACAAAGCACATTTTCCAGGGTTACTCACTGCCCACCCAGTGGCTCAGCAGCTCAGGGCACAGCTCTGATTTAACAGAGAACACCATTAACACCTGTAATACCTGAAAACAAAGATTCTATGCCAGAGTCATTCTTTTTGCTCTAGTAGATATTGTCTAATTGTTATTACCTGTATTATCACCATTACCTACAGGAAAAAAAAAATTACAGAACCTTAATTTTAAAATAATTCCAAATTTGAGGGATAAATATATACATATATATATATAAAATATAGTGCACTTAAAACACTAAAGTTACAGAGCCCATATGTTTGCTATAAAATGCCTGATTGTTTCTTATTATTACTTAGTATCTCCACTTTTTCCTTTCCCATGCTGTTCAAAATATTTTTCATGAAAAATAGAGGAAGTTTCAAACTTACTTTACATGAACCTGCTCTTGCAGAATTGCATCTTAATACAGGTTAAACTTAATTGCATAAAAGAAGCTGAAAAATCAAGTATTATCAAAACACAAAAGGATGAAGCCTTAACTCACAATTCTACTTTGCACTTCTAAGCAAATGTTCTACAAACTGCCTGCAAAAATATTTACAACAACATATGGAACTTTGGAATCTTCAAATACTTCTTTTTCTTCCAGATTCAGTGGAATTTTTTGTTCTCTTTGTTCTGTTTGTTCTCAAGTTCAGTGTTCAACTGCAGCAGAGATACTGACAGAAATGCCAGCCAAAGCAGTGAACTGGCAATCTTGTTTTAAATGAGCTGAACGTCCTTGATAACTTTACTTATTTCTCTTAACACAATATATTAATCACATTTCTGAAACTGGAAGCTCCAGCTGAAAGCTAAAAATTATTGTATTTCCCCTAGCAGAAAATTCCCATCAGCATCATCCCATCTTTCTATGTTAGGTAACTGTATCTAATATTCTGCAGAATATTAGAAAGGTTATTTTGTTCCCCTGAAAAAACTGAGGCAAGAATCTCTATAAATGATGGGATAAAAAGGCAAACTAACATGAACAGAAATATGTTCAAAATGTCAGGTTCCTGCAGGGGTTCACAGCTTCTGTAAGAAGCAGTCTCCAGTGGGAAAATGTCTAACTATGAATTAATTTAAACATACAAATCCAGAGCTGCTTTAGTAGCATGAGCATTCCAGTGAAACAGAACAGTCACTTAACTGGAAGTGGAGGATAAAGCTGATGCACAGTATCTCAAGAAAGAAGTTCCAGTCAAGGAAACATTTAGTTTTTTCCTCTCCCATTAGTTTTCAGGTAAAATGTTTCAATTTTTCCAAAATAAGTTAGGCACTTGATTACATTCCAGACTTATATCCAGAAGCAATGGAAGCACAGAAGTATTGTACCCTATTAATATCACAGAACTGTCACAAGCTTTTAGTTTCAATTTCATCAACTATTCCCAAGGAGCAACAAACCTGAAATCAATCACAGGGCTGCCACACTGCAAGAGCAGAAAGCCCAGCACCCACATTCAGTAGCCCTGTGGATTCTCCAAATACTGCAAACCCTTGTGGTTTTCAATAAACAGACTGAAGACATTCCAGAGCAGACTCAGCAGCCAATTGAATCAGAGACTGAGAAGAGAGTCCCAAATTTCAAATCCCCCTTACAACACTCATTAAAATTCCAATCTCCAACACACCTCCACTAACCGAACAAAAAACCCTGCTTGTAATCACCCTTTCACATTCAGAAAGTCTTCCACACTGGAAGAACACTTATCTAGTGCCTTCCATTGTGAGCCAGCACTCAGACATCACAGGTGAAAAAGGAAAGATTATCTCTGCCAGTAATACAGAGCTGAGATATTCATGGCAGGATGGGCTGTGAAGACATCTGGACCTGGTGTTGCTGACTTCATTAAGCCCTTCTCAGGGTGCCCAACATAACATCTTTATCTGAGCACACGGCAAACTTTTTCAAGAAAAGCAACATTTGCCCATCTTTCTGTGCTTGTATTTCTAGATAAAGGACGATTCAATAAATTATGACAAATATTCATTCAGATTGGAATTTCCACTTTTATTTTTTCTCATTTATCTGAAGAAGAAATAAAAGCTCAATGGGTCCTCTGACTGCATCAAGGTTTTGTCATTTCTGGAGCAGATTGTTTTAACTGCATTAAGAATTCCCTGCTTCAGTTAACCGGGAAGACTTCACTCCAAAAAACAATCTTGAAAAGAAGCCTAGTAAACACGAACTAAACCCATCCCAAAAAAGTAACTTAATTTCTTTTATCTGAGGATTTGCATACAAAAAAAATTGACAGTATTCAGGACAAATTCTTCAGATTCAGTTTACTGGGGATTTTATTCAGTGTTTGAGGAATATGTATGAAAGACCAGGGATCTTTATTCCCTCACTCTCACATCCAGATAGCAAAATATGCTGCCTATTCTCTGATCTTGGATGTCAGCACTCAACACTCAGCTAAACTGCTGTAATCTGCACCAAAGCTGGCAGCTCATTAGGGATTACACCAGCCCGTTGGACAAACACTTTAGTCCAAATGATTAAAACCTGACACCTATTCATTCTCTTATCTGCTACTTGAATTGAGAACTCTACAGAAATGTCTGATTTTAAAAAGATAACACACATACTCCTCCCTACACAAACAGCCATCGAAGGAAGATTCACTCCTATTTTAAACCTGTGATAGACAACACATACATCTTTTAGATATTTAAAATCTTCATACTGAAATTCCAGTTGTTGTTTTAGATGCATTATGGAAATGCAATGGCCATGCCCCGAGGACAGGATGGAAATCTCAACAATGACAATGGCCAGTATAAGGTCTGAACAGGAGAGTTAGTGAAGACAGACTCTTTGCACCTGCAAAGAAATTCAAAGTGTGATTTTACACCAGCTAGATTTTCAAAGCAGTTATCATTCAGTAGAGATGAATTTCACGTCCATGTCCTAACACAAATCCAGTCTGTTCCAGTATAGATAGTAGCTTCAGTTAGAATGACTTGTACCTGGTTTTTAGATATATTTTTTCTATGGCTTTCTTCAGAATTAGCTTCATATGCAAAGTACTTGGCTGAAACAAAGATATGCCAGTCAGGTTTCTTGAATATCAAAGAAACTGCAGGATGTTACAGAAGTACAGAAAACATCCTTTCCAGAATGATGTAACAGTTAATTCAGTCCCAATTTACACTATCTTGTCATTTTATTCCCTGTAAAAGAGTTACTGGGCTTGGCCTATGATAGTCTCCCTTAAGTGTTAAAAATTCCTAATCAGCAAATAGAACCACATGAGGTAAAACAAAATAGTATGAGAATTCATATAAGGATTTAATTTCTGATGCAAATAAATGTTGGCATGGGTTAGCTGATGCACTCCTACTCAAAAGATTGATCCCACTGAAAATTATTCTGCATCCCTTTTTGGCAAAGATGATAGCTGGGAAACCTTTACTTTCTGCTAAGCAGCAGCAAAATTAATCCCTTGTATCAACAATCACTACAAAAGCAGCCCTACAGATGCCAGTAGGGCATCACCTACTTTGTACAGGAACAAGCAGTTCCAGGGAGACCAGGGACAAAAGTGCAAGTCAGTGACCAAGAACAGCAGGAACAGGTTCTGCCCTGGCTCTGGAGATGTTCCCTCCACCTGCTCTGCCATGAAAGATTCAAGGACAGATATTCTACTGGCACAGAAAGGAACAGAAAATCAGATTGCACTGGAGGGACAGCCTTTCATTTATATGTAAAATGTATCCACTGCTCCCTAATTTAAGTATCTTATGAAGGAAGGGAAACATCTTCCAAACAGTTGGGAAATGGAGCTTGTGACAGGAAATGAGAGCTGAAAAATGAGAAGTCACAGCCCTAAACTTGAGTCTGGAGTTTGTGAGACAAGAAAATTGTGATCATAACTCCTCCCCTGCACTCCAAATAAATGTCGATATCACTGCTTGACTGCTACAGCCAAGCTGCAGCTAAAGGTCAAAAGTCCAGATATTCCTGGTAAATACAAAAATTTTATACCAGTTATCATTTGAAATACCATATTAAAAATCATATACCAGTATTTCAATGCTTATAAATTAGAACTAAAAGAATAAAACCAAAGAGAAGTAACACTACAAAACCTGTAACACTTACCTCTTAAGTGCTTTGATGGCTATCATAAAACACATTAAACTAACCCCAAGATTACAAACAAAGCCACCACCTCCTCTACCCACAATGCTAACAACTTAAAAGTGGCAGTTCATTTCTTCCTAATCTAGAGTCAATGTATTATTCCCATTATAAAAATTTAACAAGCTTTTACATTTGCAAGATATAGACTGAGCAGTAACACAGCCATGCTCCTCAGGAACAACCCAGCCTAATTTAAAAAACATGCGCTCTTAAACACCGCAGGAAGCAGTAATTATTCTAGGCCAGTAGGAGCAGACCTTACAGCCAAATTAAGACAAAATATCACCAAGATCTAGTTTTAAGATAGATTTTAGTATCAGGACAGTACTTCAGTTTCTGATGCACAGAGCACAGCAGGGTATTGATTTGTCAGGGATGGCACCATGGACACCTACAGTCCACTCTCACACACCTTGGTCTACTCAGACCCACTGCTTCTGTCCTCACCTCCCCATTTCCCATTACAGAGAGGTTCTGCTCCTTGTAAAGCCTCATTTTTCAGTGCTGTGGAGTACCCCAACGAGTTCCTGCCAAATGTAATGGAAAAGAACTGACTGGTTTGGGAGATCTGGCTGACCCAAGATAGAAATGGTTGAACCAGAGGACAAAGAATCTGCACCCTGTGAAGGTGGTGGAAAGAAAGGGTGTTTATGGTACAGGAAAGCAAAGCTCCCAGAAGACACCTGAGCACACCAATACAGTGAGATGGCCAGAGGGAGCAGGTGAGGAAAAAAGTAATCCAGAGGTTTCTACACATCTGTTGAGATCCCCTTCCTCAATCTCCCTGATGTTTTATCAAGAAACCTTCGAAGATACTGTAGGACCCTGAGGTGTAATGATGTGGTGCCATGAATTATTCAGTAGCACCCATTGCTACCACCTCTCTGCATCCAGGACACTCGGGACATTTCAGTGTAGCCTTGTGGGTTGCAGACTTTCTGCCCTTTTTGTTTGGCGCTGAAAAATTCTTTCAAATGCTCGTGGTATGAACACTCGTCCTGCCTTGGTACAGGAGAGCCCATTAAGTGCACATTCACATGACACCACATACCAAAACACAGTGCTGACTGATGCCAATCAACTAATGAGATTTAAAATGTAAACAAACATTAACTATTTTTTGAAATTTTCAAAGATGCAGAAACGAGTTTTCAATCTCCTAGATTTTTCCATCATTAAAAATGGGACTTAATACATTGATAAATTTCACAAGATCAATACTTTTCAAATGTAGAAAATAGTGAAGAGTTTAAATTTAACTTTAGAGTAAACCAACTTAACAGCTTACTTCTTAAAATAAAATTGATTAATTACAAGAATAAATAGCTTCCCTTAACAACAAGATACACTCACTTGATCTCTGTATTTGCAATAATAAAGACATTAACCTTTCCAAATTAAAATGTCTTTAGTCACACCTTATAAACCCTCTGCTGTGTCTGCAACTAAAACACCATTGAGCTTTCCATGGTTCCTGTCAGGCTGCTCACTTACCTTACATAAGCCTCATAGGAGGGCCAGTGCCTCACAGGATGGAAACCTGTGCTCACACAGGACAGCAGCCCTGCAGGGTTTGCAGGTGGGACCTCCTGGAAGTGAGGAATTTAATGTGTGTGCACAGCAGCAGAATATCAGATTAGCAGCACTCACAGACTGGGCCCAGCAGCAGTTAGAGAGCAAAGACAACGAGCCACTCCACAGTACAACAGAACTGCACCAAGCAGAAACACAGAGCAGCTCCCTGGTTTATGCAAAGCAAAAAACACACGCACACAGAAGTTTATTTTCATGTCTTTCAGGTTGAAACCCTCTTACTTCAGATTGCAGCACGCAGGACCTGAGCAGTCAAGGGAAGAAGGGATGGACTGCTGGGTAGGTCATGCACAAAATGAGAACAGCACCAGGCATTGCAGGCATTTTATTCTGGGCAAGTAGCAAAAAGAGCTTCTTTGAGCCAGACTGAAGTTCTCACAGTTAAATTAAGCTAAACAGCAATTTCTCACAGACATACTCAAGACACTTTAGCAGCAGGCCCATCAGATATCTGGCAAACTCAAAGATTTAATTTAGTAACAGATCCTATCAGTACTACAGATGTTGCCTGTCACAATTGCGAAAGTCAGGAAGGTTAAGGGCTACAGCCCCTAATCAACAGAGCTACGCTGGCACAAATGCCTCATATTGGTGTAATTAGATCTGCAAAAGTGTACTTTTACCTGTCTGTGCTGTTTGCAGGGTGGGGCAGGTGAGCACCACCCTGTGCAGTGGGCTCTCAGTGCAGCTGAACACATAACCTCAGAACTATCACAGGCCATTCCAACCAGGGAAGTGGTTCATCTCAGGGGGAAAAAAAGACTTTGAAAGTTCAATTCAATTCCTTGGAAGAAGCTGTTACATTGGTAAAGATATTCTAAGGTAGGCAGTAGGCAGGAGAGTCTTTGTCAGCACAGCTCTGTGTCAGCAACTGGGGACAGAACTGTGACAATACCACTGACAAACTTAGGTACCCCCTAACACAGGGCATGTACACTGTGCACATCTTCCAAGCTGTAAACCTGTAACTGTGTTTGGGAAACAAATTTCATACTGACTGTAGTGCTTTCTACACTTACGAAAACATTACTTTTAAGAGGGAAGAAAACTATTACATATGTGTCATTTTTATTTTCTAGTCACAGCTCTGTGGGTAGCCTAGGCAGATACTAACTTAGTAAAAGACTGACATTTGGCATTTCATTACTCCTACAACACCTTCTAAAGCCTTTACTCACATTCCTCTGAGTAAAATATTCCCATACTTGGCCTAACAATGAAAATTTAGCCCCCAAAAACCTGACGTTTTAGCTCAGATTTACTTCAGCTTTCAGGGTGTGAACAGCATGAGCAAAAATCAGGTAACAAACAGATTTTGCCCATTGAGGAAAGCTGTGAGCAGAATCAAAGCAGTGTAGAGAGCTCTGCTGTTTTTTCCCCCTCCTCTTTTCTACAGATTAAGAAACAAACACAATTTTAGATGGTCAAATGCTTAGATTAAAAGCCCAAGCACCATCATCTCTTTACAAGAAACCTTCTAAAGGCTCCAGCAAAAGCCAATTTTACAAGTCATGGTTGAAAGTTAGTCAACAGAAGTATCAATTACAAACACTGCTGGGGTATCAGTCAATACATGGGACCTTGAGCATTCCTTTTCCATCCATCACCCTGAATGAAAATATTTTGCAAATACATACTCTTTATTTGCCTAATGTTCAATTTCTGCTACTGAAATTGATCTCTTTAGCAACTACCCAGGAGACATTGCTTTAGGAAGGCAATTAACACCCTCTGGCATTCCTTCATCTGGACACCAGGGAAATTAGTTCTTTATCAGGGCCTTTAAAAATGTTCAGCTGTAAATCGAACAGCTAAATCAGAGAATCTTAAAAGTTTAAGATTCTGACCCTACCAGTACAGATGTTGAAAAAACAAAAATCATGTGGTTATATTATATTTTTCCTTATTTTATTTGTATAAAGTGAGCTGAAATATAACCCCTGAAACTAGCTATCATTTTTATTATTTCATCAAAACAGCTTCATTAAATGAAGTAAACAGAAATGAACTTCTTCCAAATTTGGTGAAACACAGTAATTACAGCACACTGATTATGTTATTAAGGATGCAGTAAACACAGTTGAGTTTCCAGTTTTGATTCGCATTTACTGGGAGAACATGCATAATGCTCATTTAATACGTGTGTTTGAGCTGCCTAACTGGAAATTTAAGATTTTTAACCTTAAAGTCTATCAGTGCTCTCAAGACCACCATCAATAACACCTGTCAAATATCTGCTTATTTCAGAAGTTGCCTTAGATAAAAACTTCCCAGCAGTGAATCCTCCAAGCATTAACTGAGAGCTGAGAAGTCAGGCCTGACTGCCTACACAAACAGAAACCAGCTCTTGCATAAACTGGGGATATCTTACTTGTATGAAAATCCTCTCTTTGAATCTCCTACCACTGCCCTACTTGTGACAAGAGACACAAGGCAGAAAGTGCACCAGAGAACAAAACTGATGCAGACACCAGTTCTGTCAACTAAAGCCATCTAATGGCACTCTCATCCAGCCCAGCCTTGCTCCCACTTCTATCAGTTACGTTTTATATTTCTCAGCACAACCCCTTTAATCCTTGCTCTTCCTCTTCCCACTAATACCTCCAGCTTAAAGTTTCAGGCTGTACAGAATTAAAATCCCAGTCATTAAGTTACATCTATAAAGACAATTACTATTTTAAACTGAAAAACAAATAATGTGATCAAGTGCCATAAAATCTTCAAGTAGTGAAGCTCAATTAAGCAGAGCAAACACTGGCTTTTGGGAGCCTACTAGACACTGAAAAAATATTTATTCAATTTTATCTACTAACCTAGATTAGATTCTATTTGTATTGCTTGGGGAGTTTCAGGGTTTTGGTGTTATTTGCTTTTTTTAATCAAAATACATCTTTTAATTATATGAAAACACCCTCTGAAGCACTGTGTGAATAGACATTAGTTTATATTATTATTGTGTATTTCAACAGTTTTAAAAACTGCAGGTATTTCTTTACTGTACATATATTTGCAACACAGCAAAATCTTCATTTGCATACCAATAGAAAATATCCCTTAAAGAAACAAAAAACACAAAAACTTTGTAAAAAAATTATTTAAATGCTGGTCTTGAAAGCACCAATTATTTGATTTTCTAATCACTGGCGTCAAGCAGTCTCAATGGAGGCTGAAGGCCAATTGAGCCTTTAGTCTTTCACCCTAGTGCATTAAAACACCTTCATGTGTGTGACATGTTTCTGGAACTGTCAAGGGAAAAAAATTTAAAGTCTAACTGAAGAGCTATTTTGAGCTTACTTCTATATTTATTCCTATAGAAAGTTTTAAATGTCAAGGAATGATAACAAGCAGCTGGCACACATAAAAGTGGAGCACAACCCAGAATATCTACTACAATTAACACAGTATATGGTACACTTGGACAGCAACTACACATAATTTTTCATTGAACAGCAATCAAATTGCTTAAATAGCTGGCAAATTTTGTTTGTAGAAGCAGCTCCAAGACTGTTAAAGCTAAAATAATTCAAATTATGCCTTAAAAGAAAACTGACAAAAATAAACAAAAAAACAGTGGAAAAAGTTATCACAAAATAAGGCAAAATATAGTTTAATACCACCTGCCAAAGAATTTAGTTAAACACGACTGTGATTACCAAGTATTCAAAAGAGCAATTTCTGAAAAAAAATCTGAACTCTATTATCCAGGGAAAAACCAACCAAACAAAAAAAACCCAGGGAACTCAGGAATACTAGATACATTTTTTCTGAGCTAAATAAAAGGAATCAGCAGTTTTTTTCTCCCAGAAGTTCCTGAAAGAAAAACCAATGAACGCCCATGCAAGAAAAAGAGCATGTTACACTGTTTCAAATTACTTGAGATAAAAACTGCAGGGCGAGCATAATACACATGCATTTTAAAACACATTGTGGGATTGTAACATTCTTTCTAAGTTAAAAAGGACAAGCTAAGACAGTAATATTTTTATAACCACAACTAAAACATACGCTGTTACTTGGAGGTATAAACTATTTAACTGTATGAAACAAAATTTGGTCGCCACCAAATAATGGTTTTCACAAGCCAAACAAACAGCTCCAAATTATCACAACCTCCAAGAGACAGTATTTAAGTACATTAATGGCAGAGATAGGGAATTAGCAAGAAACTTATTAGATATTTAAAACCGGCCAATAATTCCTACTGTCTAAATATTCGGTTTTTTCTCCCTATAAAATAGTCAGCAGAACGTGATAAAGTCCAACTCCTCGTGTTTAACTCACCAATAAAGAGATCCCCTCCTTTGCCCAGAGAAAATCAACATCTCTCCAAGGCAGGTAAGTTTCAGTCCCACCCGCCGAAGCCCCGGAAGGATTTCGGTTGGGCTCGGTTGGGTTTCTGGGTCCCCAAGGACGCTCCCCCGCCCAAGCCACCGCCGGCGCGGGCCCGGGGCCGGTGGGTGCAGTCGGTGGTGCCGTCACGAAGCAGCTTCCCGGCGTCAGCTTGGCCATGACGGCGACGGGCTCCGAGCACATCCCGCCTCTCCTCGCCTCTCCTTCCCCCCAAGATGGAGGAGCCGCCTTCAGCCCGCTCCACACGGGGAGCGGCCGTTCCGCTCCGGCCCCGCTGCAGCGTGAGCCAAAGGCTTCCTCCGGAGCCTCTCACGGAGCCGCCGCCTCCTCTGGACCGGGCCAGACCGTGCTGTACCCGCACCCCGCTGCTCCCCGGGGAACCAAACCAGCCCCCCCCTCCACTCCCGAGCTGCTCCGGCCGCCCTCCCGCCTCCATTTTATAGCAAACCCAAAGGCACCCAGGACGCCTTTCCTGCGACCTCCCGGCCGCAGCGGCGGCCCCGCTCCCACTCTTCCCCCGACCCGGTGCTCCCCCACCCGCCTCCCGCACTCACCGCGAGCAGGGAAGGAGGGCACTCGCCGCGGCCGCCGAGGGTCTCAGCCGCGCCGCGCCGCCATTTCCTCCTCGCTCCGCGGCAGCGCTGGGCGGGGCCGCCCCGCCCCCGCCACCATCGACACCGAGATGGCGGCGGCGGGGCCAGAGCGCCGCCCTTGGCGGGGGACTCTCGGAGGACCCGGCGGTCCCGCCCTCAGCGCCATGGCCACCGCTCCTGGGGGCTGCCGGTGCTCATACGGGACCCTCAGCGCCATGGCCACCGCTCCTGGGGGCTGCCGGTGATCATACGGGACCCTCAGCGCCATGGCGGCCGCTCCTCACACGGCGTGGCGCCTGTCCCCATTCTGCGCTCACTCCCCGCGCCCCTCAGGGCTCCCTTAGGCCCGTTCCCGTTTCTCCGCTCGCAAACCCGAGCTGATCCCGGGAACGGCAGCTTTGGCCGTGATTCGTGAGGGTGGACGGGCAGCGGAGGAACATGGCAGAGGAGCCAAGCTGCTGCTGCACAGCCACCTGCTCACAGCAGCTGTGCTCCCCACCTGTGCACATACCATTGGGATTTGGTTGGGTTTTCTGTTCCACTCACACTGTTTGGCAAATTGCTGTTTGTAATGCCTTCCTCTGGCACCAAGTTACTGAGTGCTGGGAGTGAAATGTTCTCTGAATCTACTCATCCAACACCTCCACAGGAAACATCCTTCCTCAGTGAATAAGCTACTCAAAAACCACTGCAGGATCCAAGCTGCAACAAATAGCTACAGAGAAGTAACTTCCATTTACGCCTTGAATTCCTTCTGTCGCTTTTTGGGACACTGGCACCCAGAAACATCCACACCTGAGAGTCACTGAGGGGTACAGAAGACCCCCAACACCATACAGAGACTCCTGACCTGAAAACCTGACGAGAATTTAGACAGCTGAAGGTGTGAGGTTTGGCTCTTTGATTACCCTGATCCTGCACGTTTTTCCTTGTGGATTGAATAACACAGGTTTCAGGTGGATTCCAGGTAGATACAGAGATTAAGGAATGAAAGCATGAGTTTAAAAAAAAACCCTACCTAGAAATAATTCTACAGAATTACAGGATTCTGTCAAGTAATTTGATTACATCTTTTAGGAGTCTATTCATGAGACTTCTAGTGGCAAAAGCTCAGGATAATGCTGGCAAACCTGCTATTAGCATAGTCAGCCTCTTTCTCCAGCTGGGCAGTTTTAATACTCCACCCAGGAACACCAAGAGGTAAAAAAACCACAACAGAGTCCTGTGCAAAAGTACAAAACACCACAATTACGGGCAAGCAGGAATTCAGATTTTGTTCTGCAGCTACAGAGCTGCAATAAATGAAATCACATGGAGGGGAAATACCTTAGGGTTTGGTAGATCAAGCTGCTCTGTGATTTATGCTCTGGGAAAAGCTAATAAGATGCTTTTAATGGATAAATTTAGCATCTAGGGAGTGCTCAAAACCAGGAATTACACACCAACAGAGAGGGACCAGGCAAAACAAGGAATTGCACAGCAGCAGTGAACGGGAGACGCCTGCCATAAGGAATCCTACAGTGAAACAGGTATTAAATTCCTCTTACACACAATTAGTAAGAGGCTTAAACCACTTCAACATAATGGTGATTCAATCTGCACCCCCAGTAGTGCCACCTGAGCACACTACACTGTCAACCACAAAACCTCTACATCTTTGTGTTAAAGCCAGTCAGAGGATCTACCTTTGCTGACTAAACATGTGTCACCTTCATCATCAGCACACTTTAGTTCTTTCCCCGCCTCGTTGTCTTCCTAATTCTTTTCCTGTTACAGCCTAATTTCCTTTAATTTGGTGAATTTACTCCTGGGTTACTGGTCCGAATCTATATCATTCTGGCAGCAAAGCAGGAGCAGCATTTTTGGTTATGAGTTTTGTTTCAGTTTAGGGCTTCTCTCCTGTAACATGCTGGTAATTTGTTGCTGGTTTGAAATGAAAACTCTGCTGGGAAATCCTAGCAGGGATTAATAACCATCAATCAGCTTCTAAAACAGTCTAATAAGCACCTTACCTGTCTTTCCTCCTTAGTCACCAGAGAAGCTTATGTTGAGATACCTACAAATCCCTCAACACTAACTCTCCTTAAAACTTTTTTTCCACTTCCTTCCAAAACCTTTTGGGTGGTCAGTGCACTGACTTTCCTCTGCAGCTGACACACCTTATATATGCCTTGGACTTCCCTAATTAATGGTGTTTTTTAACTGTGTGTTTCTAAAACTGGCCTCACTTACATTTGTAGTGTCTCACACAAGGGTTGTTACGTGTGACCCATAAAACTTTGTGACAGACACTAAGACATCACTGTTGTGTGGCACAATGCCCCCAGATCTGCAATGTCACATCTCACCCACCTTCCCCTTAACCACTGTTTGAAGATGCACAACCCTTAAATATAAATACAACACTTATTTTATGTTCATTCCTTCCCTCAGTTCTCTGCCACTGATTGATCTGAGTGAGCCAATTGCAGCAGCCAGGAAAAACTGAAGATAAGAATTAGCCCACAAAAAGAGCATAGATTAAAGCAAACAAGCAAGTCCTTTTCTCTCCTCAGTGTCTGGCGATTTTGTTGTATTTAACAGATAATTAATACATTTAAGTCAGAAGAAACTACTTTCTGTTGGCTGTGCTCCAACTTTACCTTTTTTTCTTTTAGTGGAAAAAGGCCTCTGTCCTCAGAGTTCTGCACATCACAAAATAGACACGTCAGGTGTCAAGGTAATGCCTCTTCAGGATTCGTGATTCTCCAAGGCTCCTGGTATTTATTTTCCAAAAAGACTAGATGAACATAGAGAAATACTTTAATGAGTGTTAATCATGTTCATATAAATAAAGTAAACCCTTTCTTTACCAGCTGGGGCAAACTTGCAGAATTTCCCCGCTCTCTAATTCTAGGTAAATTCCTTCCCTTCAATATAAGCATTTTTGTGACTTCTCCTGGAATTAGTGACTTTAGTTTGGAATTCACTCCATGTAACTCCAAATATTAGTCATCAAAACACCTCTTTGAAATTAGGATTTAAAAAATTCTAATTCATGTAAAAAAAAAAATCTATAAACTGTACTTACAGTTATTATAAGTTTCTTTTAATCTCAATTTTGTCATCTTTCTGCCCAAAAATCCAACTTTTCATGTTACTACTGCCCTCATCACAGTAAGATTCTTGTAGGACTGTGGCATATGGAAGCCAAATTTTGGGATAATTTCCCAAGAGCAAAGTAGTCGTGCATTTTAATCCAACATGGGAGTCACAGGAGTATCCTGTAAGGTTTTCCCTGAGCGATAGAAGTAAGGGTTTTTTCCAACTTTTGGGAGAATTACAAAGGTTTTTAAAAGAAGAGACTGTTTGGTGCTAGGAAGAGAGAGAATTATGTAGGAAACCTTTTCCTCTGCATTGTTGCATAGCTTTGGATCTTCCTAGAGTATAAAATATGTATCATTTATTACTCAAGATACTGCTCAATTCCCCAAACGTGCAGAATTTTCATTGCACTCAGTGCATTAGTGGGGGAAAAAAAGGATGGATCAAGATTTCCATCCCTGGCAGTGTTCCAGGCCAGGTTGGACTGGGCTTGGAGCAACCTCATCACATGGAAGGTGTCCCTACTCTCTATCAATTTGAAGCTTATTATTTCTTTTCCTACCACTGTGGTTCCTGGTGAAATGCAGCTGGCCATGATACTCTGCATAGAATCAGGACTTAAGACTTTGTTCTTTGTGTATCTATTCCAACTCGGGATATTCTATGGTTCTAATAAATTATTTATTACATTGTAGGTTTCCTCTGTTTCAACGTAAGCACAGCTGTAATGAAAGTGAGTTGTTGAGCCTGGGCTTCATTACATTTACAAAATCAAGAGTGAAAAGTGTACAACTGTGTCCATATTCCCCATCTGTGTGAATGAAATTACATTTTCCTGAGGAGTATTATTTGCAGCATTTCACACGAACAAGTGTACATTTTAAGGCTTAATTTAAATGCATTTTAAATGCACAAATCGAGGTTTTGTTGCAAAATTTGGAATATGTAAAATTTTCTGAAGGGAGGATGTTCTTTGAAGTTTTGGAGAAGTTAACAAAGTTTGGTAAGAAGAATGTACCAATGATAGCAGACACAAAGAATGCAGAATTCATGGGCCACAAGGCCATCTGGCAGAATTCCAAGATAAGGAAGACACTAATAAAGCCAATTCAGCAATTGTTCTGAAATCAGCTCCAACTGGGTTAAAGGTAATTAGGGCAGGGGCAGATCGTGACCACTGATGGATCCAAACTGAGCATGCGGATTAATCATCTTGTAGCCAATGAACACTAACTCATTTGCTAAAATATATAAATAGTAAGAAATGTTGATAGTTGGTGCGCCGGCTTTGTGGATTTGCGACCCAGCACCCATTTCTGCACAGAACTGTAAATAAATACCTCGACTCTATGTGTGGATTGGCTTCTTGTTCACCGGGTGCAAGAATCTATTTTGGCAACATTGTGTTCCTGCTTTTTCTGCAGTGACCTATAAACCCCGGAGTGGGTTCATCAACGCCTCAGCAGCCACTAGGCGTTTTGACAGAGACCATCAATCCTCAGCCACGACAGTACCCAGCCCAGCCGATCAACACACGTGGAAACTGCCGGGGCTGCACAAGGATAGCGCAGGCTGTGCCTGCCCGTTTTCCTGGCAGATGGTGGGGCCGTAGCTCCCAGGGCCGCTCCCGACAACCGCTGCTCGCACCGGCCCCGCTGTGTCCGCGCACGAGCCGCCGCCTCACACGGCGGTTCCTGCACCCCTCGCGCCGAGCACGGCCCGGATCAGCCTTTGCCTCTGCCGCTCGCGACCACGCCGGCGGTCCGGGCCGTGAGGAGAGAGGAGAGCGGGGAGCGGACGCGCAAGGCAGGAGGAAGAGGAGGCGGGCGCGTCCCTCAGGGCTCCGTGGCCGCCATGGCCGCCGTGGCCGCCCCCGCCGCCTCAGCGCTGCCCCGGCTCCGCTCCGCGGTCGCGTGTTCTCGCCCGCTCCCCACGCGCTGATTGGCCGCGAGCGCCGCTCTCGCGAGACCCGCGCGCCTGCGGCCCGGCGGAGGCGGCGGAGGCCCCGCGTTCGTGCGTCGGAGCGGCCCTGGGCGCGCGCGGTAAGATGGCGGCGGGGGGCCGCGCCGGCCTCGGGCCAAGGCGGGAGCGGGGCCCTCACCCTGAGCCGGACCCGCCGGCCCGGCCGGCGCTCGCCCGCCGCGAAGGCGCCGGGCCTGTGCCGAACGGGGCCCAGCGCTCCCGTGGCCCAGCGCCCCTGTGGCCCGCGGAGGGCCGGGCCGGGGCGGCGGGGGAAGCCGGGGCCGCAGCGAGCTGAGCCGGGCCGCAGCATCGGCCGGAGGCGGCGGGAGCCCCGTTCCCCCAGCGCGGTTGCGGGCGGCGGAACGCGGGGCCGGGAGCGATCGGGGCCCGGGCGGGTCGCGCTCCCGCTGTTGGAGTTGCCGGGTGCGGGGCGGCTTCGGCCGCGGGTTAGAGAAGGGAGAACCTGTTGGAAGCGGCTCACGATGAGGAGTCGCGCTGCCGCTCGTCTTGTCTGACACGGTGGCGGTGCCTGTTGCTGTTGTTGTGGCCGCCTGCCCTCCCTTTTCGCTGCCCCCGTGGTCGTGAGTTGGAGGTAGAAATCGTTAAATGCGGCTTTGGTAAAATGCTTTGCCTGCCAATCCGAACAAAAATACTGTCTAGAAAAATAGTGAAGATAACGTTTTAGTAGCGCTGACAGGAGAACTTTTGGGGACAGCAAAGCTGAGCTGGTGTAAAGGTTTAAACTCTTACCCATAGTTGTACACAGGGTAATATACCACGTACAGTTTTGTAGGTGTGCAATGTAGGGAGCTGTCCGAAGTTTTGGTGAAGATTTAATGCAGATACTGTTTACGTAGGCATTGCTGTGTTTGTCACAGTCTTCATGGCTGGCTGTCAAACTCTGATTCGCTGGTTTCACACTGCGATGCTGTATGTCCTGTGTAAATTCTATGCAAGATTTATATGGAGCAGATTTAAGAGTAAGTAGAAGAAGATGGTATTTAAATTTTTTATTCTGAGATTTCTGAAAGAAGCTTTAAAGCCTGGCAAATAGATATGGAAGAGTGCAGGAATGAGGAGGAAAAAAATGCAAAACTCTGGTTGAAGATTAAAGGGTCAGTTTTGGAGTATTAATTTAAAAGATCTCATAGAAAACTCTAAAGATGGCAGTAACACAGTTCTTACACACATTAAACTTATTTCTTCTTGAATCATATTGAGATGCTTTTCTTTTGTAGTTGGAGTCCAGGATGAGTTATGCAGAAAAACCTGATGAAATCACGAAAGATGAATGGATGGAAAAGCTTAATAACTTACATATCCAGAGAGCAGACATGAACCGCCTTATCATGAACTACCTTGTCACAGGTAAAAATGGGTGGTAATGCCTGGAGGCTCTTAATGTGTGTCACACACTCTATCTGTTTGGGGTAGAATATGGAACTGGATGGAGTGAAGGGCTGTGAGAATTTTGTGATTGCTGTTGGCTTCTCTTAGCAAAGCCCAACTGCTCTGGTGTTCTCTTAGCTGCAGACCGACAAAGAATCAGAGACTGAGCAGTTCTCATGGAATACAGATGACATTTATGAGCCTGAACTCTCCTGCTAAATGATAGAGAAAACAAAGTGTTTTCTGCAGTGCTGTAAACATGACCTGCTTCTCCGTGATGTCCTTTTTTGTGCCATTGAAACAGCTCAAGATAAGTTGCTGTTGTTAAATAACAGTCTGAAAGCTTCAAGAACAACTATCAGAAGCAAGTTTTTAACTGGGCAGAAAGATAAACTCTGAAAGGGCATGATTGTCAAAATAGTTTGGGACCAGAATATTAACCCCTTCAGCACAGGGCCTGGCTTTATACTTGGAACAACCCAAACCCTTCGGGAATTGTTGCTGGTAATTAGGTGCATGCCATCCCAGGAAGCTGTGCTAGGGCGGAGGCGTTTGTATCCATCTACACCCCTGTTTACACTGAGCGTAGGTAAATTCTCTAGGTTGAAGGAAGAGCATCTTGGTGGTGTAAATCAGTTTGGTGTCTTATGAATGCAAGACCTGGGATTTAAAAAAACTTTTATAACATTAAATACTACACAAGAAAGCAAATGTATTTCTTCTTGTCTGTTTTCATCTCAGAAAAATTGCTGGATCTGTGTAAACAGATCTGGGGCTGGAGGACGAAGCAAAACCACCCACTTGAAAATGTGACTTTCACAATCTCATTTTGCAATAAGCACAGTGCTTTATTTAAGTATAAAACAGGCTTCCATGTTAAGAGGTATTGCACTGCAAATTGCTTCCCTGGAGAGTGAGCATACATGAGTTCAGAATGAATTAAGCATTTACTCTTAGATGCCTGCTGGATAAATGACTTTGTATATAGAGAAGAATTTTTCACAATTTTGGATTAATCTTTAAACCCCCAAATTGCACAAGCAACACACAAATATTTTCATTTAAGCTGATAGGTTTTCTTCTGAAGTGTTTCATACAATACATTCTATGGGTAAAATATTCCTATTTCAGAGGGCTTTAAAGAAGCAGCAGAGAAATTTCGGATGGAGTCTGGAATTGAACCCAGTGTGGATTTAGAGACTCTGGATGAAAGAATAAAAATCCGTGAGATGATCTTGAAAGGACAGATCCAGGAAGCCATTGCATTGATAAACAGCCTCCATCCAGAGCTGCTGGATACCAACAGATATCTCTACTTTCATTTGCAGGTGAGGACACGTGGCAAACTTTTATCTTTGTCTTAGAGTTTGCTGAGAGAATGGGAAAAGTAGTGAAGAAATTAAGGTTATGTTGGAGATTTGTGATTGAACATGGATGAAATTGTAGATGTTCTTGGCATTTTTTTGTAGCAATGGGAAATTTTGTGGCATGGTACAGGAGCCACCATATACAGTTATTAACGTAATAACTTTTAGTAATCCATCTTCTCTAACCCTGTTACTCAAAAGCACCAAGTTCCCTTTTTCAGTAGATTTTGCAGCCAAATTGCTGCTCCTTGTCTCACACATTGAGAAAAATTGACCTCAAACTGTCAAATTACAGATTAGTGTTTGTCTCAAATTACACACCAGTGTCTGAATCTTCCAGGCTTGAAATAATGGAGATTTGTTAATTTGTTGGGCTAATATTGCTGTGTCTTTCGTGTGTAGCAACAGCACTTGATTGAACTGATTCGGCAGCGTGAGACAGAGGCAGCTCTGGAATTTGCTCAGACCCAATTAGCAGAACAAGGGGAGGAGAGCAGGGAATGCCTGACAGAAATGGAGCGCACACTGGCTCTGCTTGCCTTTGATAATCCCGAAGAATCACCATTTGGAGACTTGCTGAACATGATGCAGCGACAGAAGGTAGTCCTTTCTCAAAGGGAGCTGATGTCTTTTATATGTATGTTATGAAAATAAAATCTAAATATTTTTGAAATGCTTAGAAAAAACTTACATAGTGATATGCAAAAGAACAGAAGTGTTTGTTGAGCAAGATTTTAAAAAATGGTGTTAATATATTCCAAATGTATTCAACTGCTTGACTCTCTTCCTTGCATTCTCCAGGCTTGTAGTCTGTGGGGCTTTGTCCTGGCCTTTCCTGAGGAATTAGCACACTAGGTGTGATATTCCCAGTGTCTGCATGACTTTAGCAGTGTTAATTATATGAAAACTGTCATTGAACTCCAGTTTTTCTTTTCCAGGTATGGAGTGAGGTTAATCAAGCTGTTCTAGACTATGAAAATCGTGAATCAACACCCAAGTTGGCAAAGTTACTGAAACTACTACTGTGGGCTCAGAATGAGCTGGACCAGAAGAAAGTGAAATACCCCAAAATGACAGACCTCAGCAAGGGGACAATTGAAGAGCCCAAGTAAAATGTGTGCAGATGGACATCAAAAAATCTTAGCACTGCACAGTATACATTTATATCAGTCTGTGACTGAAATATTTTTACTACAGTACAGCACTCAATTCAGATTTTTCAATGAACATCTAATTTGAAGGGAGAAAAGTCCCTTTTAAATGCTGCAAAAACTGCATTGAAAGGCGCTGTATCTCTTTGGAAGTCTGACTTAGGCTATGCACTATAATACATTTTTAAAAAAAAACCAATTAAACAGGACAGGAAAAATAGCATTTTTAAAAATCCAGAACTCAAGCTTTCTAATTGGCTGCTGATGCCTAGTTTAGTGGCCAGTGAGTTAATATGGAGTTATATTGGCAACTGTTCAGTTTAACTGTCTCCTGTTTGAAATGTGTATATAGAACAGTGAATATTTTCTACCTTTAAGTTATAGCCAGATATACATTCCCCTTAAAAGTAACTGGTCAAGTTTTCATCTATAAACTTTGCAGTAAGGTCGAACTTTTGCTTAGGAAATAGTGTACAAACTTGTAAATCATAATTTAAGGACTTTTGTTTTGTTTTGTTTTTTTCTTCCTTGTTTCTGACTTCTTGGTGCTTTATATGGTGAGAGCTATGTTCATAATGGATCAGTGACCCATCTTTTCAGGAGGAGTATTGATGAAAATAGGTTTTCTCTTAATATTCAAAAATGACCAAAATGGCCCCAGAGGCATTGGAGGGTTTTTTTTAAACAGGGGCCTTTTCCCCTTTATGTTAAATTTGCAGTGATTCCAGGTGGCTGCTAAAGCTTTGAGGGCCACTGGATGTCTGTAAGCTGAAAGACTCGTGTTAGAAAAACAAGTGGTGGGGAGAGGTGCTTGTGGAGGCCTCTGATGCATCATCTTGTGCAGGATCTGCCTTCATGCTTGCTGAATAAGAATTGTAGTTTTAGAGCTACTTGGGCTGTTTTTATGCCTTGAGCTAAGCAAAGCAGGGCTGTCTAAAACCAGAAATTTGCATTTTCTCACTTCTTCCATACCTTTCTGAAGAGATGCAGTTCATCCTCATCTGTATTTGTTTACTGACTGTCCTCACTCCAGTTAGAACTATAGTTTCAATGTGAAGTCCAGACTTTCAAGTCAACAAATTGTAATCTTCTGGGTATGGGATGTTCTGGTTGAGTGATTGCAGCGCTGCACACTGGTTTATACCCAGTGGTAGGAAGTACTAATCTTGCCAAATCTATCTCTAGATTTTTAGGTCTCTAGATCAAGTTTTGCCCAGCACAGAGCAAGCTGATGAGTGAAACATTTAACATCATGAGACACAGGCAGTTGTCACACCAGTCCCATACTGTACATAATCTAGTCTTGTATGGTAGGTATTACCCTGTAGAATGAAACTTAGTTTTCACTTAATTTTACTGGAATACTTAATGCATTAAACTGTATAAAGCTTTGCAGATACACTTGGCTTAGGGGAACTAACAAAACCTGTTACTGATTGCATTACTGTGAACACTGTTTACTTGTGTAGCTGTTTTGGGGGGGAAGCCATTGTTTGTTAAGCAGCTGTGAGAGATGCAGAGCACCAAGGTTAAGCAAGATGATGGATGAAACAAAATCATTTGTTCCCATTTCTTACTGATTGTTCTGTTCTCCACTTTGTGGCATTTGTGGTAGGGAGGTCTACAAGTTTATATATAACAAGCAAGGTATCAGTAGCCCCCCAGCTACAGCAGCAGTCTGGCTTTCCTTCACCCAGGCTGGTTATTCTAACAACAAACTTTTAACCGTTGTGGGTTTGGTTGTTTTGGGTTTTTTTTTAATTTTTTTTTTTTTTTTTGAAGTCGGTTGATGTCTGAAAACCATGTATAACTTTTAGTTTGTGAGAAACTGTATGGTTAATGTAACTTTGTTTAATAACAAACTGCAGAAACAAAACTGGAATAGCTCTAATTTCTTCATGTAGGACTGATCAGCTTTTCCTCTGTGTTCTGACACTTGTGTTGTTGAATCTCCTGTAAAGCTTCTCCTGGGTGAAGTGGAAAGTGGTTGCGGTTTTGTGGCACGATGAGCATTTTTCTCCATGAGAAATGCAGTATTATGGCCCTGGGTGAGAAGTTCACTGTCCTCCTAGAACGCTACCTTAATTCCATCGAGTATTTGGGCAATGATTGAGCATAGATTACTTGAATTTCCACTAGCTAGTTTTTTTCCATTAAAAAATAAACACGTTTTTTAAGGGGTTTAATATAAAATTAGTCTAGATCTATTTCACTTTGTTTTTATGAACATGCCACATTGATAAGCAGCTTTAATCTGTAAAGTTTTTGGTAACTGCAAGAAGATACTCGAAAGCTATGCATTTTAGAGAAAGCATAAAGGTAGTGATATTGGTACTTCTAAGGATCTTTATATTAGTGTATATAAAATAGTTTGCATATACAAATATAATATATAATCTGTTTGAAATATTCTTGAATGGTAGGGGCTGTGAAACATATTATAATTTATGGAAATATTGTACACAGTAAACAGATGTCTCAGTACACAAATGAATTTTTGTCATATGCATGAGAAGTGTCTTATTTGGTGACTACTAATGAATGGGCTTTTGTTAACCCATTTTTGTTAGATAACCACTTTAACAAATACCATTAAATTCCACTTTAATCAGTTTGCTTTAGTGTAAAAATACATATTTTGTTCCACTGAATTTAGAACAATATGAAAATAACTTTTGTAAGAAGATTTGTTCCAAACCCGACATTGGCAGACAGGTCTGGTCATCCTCCCCCAGCCTTGCCTTTGGTGAAAGCAAATAAGACTTTTTCATTCATGCCATGTATGTGGAGAAGCTGGATTGTAAAATATCCTGTCTTATACCTCTGCAGAAAGGCTGCATAGCAGGTGTGTTTTGATTAGGCTACAAATCTCCCTCCTTTTCCCAAAGCCATCACCTCCCTGTAACTGTCTGTGCTGTTCCCGTGTTTTGTTTCTGCCTGTCAAATCTAAGCTGAGCTGTGGCTGCTTCTGTTGTACCAAGGAGGGATTTTGGAAGGGTGGGGGTTCACAGACTTCCCTGAAGATGAAATTGTGGTGGTACTTGGGGGAATACTTACTGAACTGTTTAATTTTATATAGCTGGAAAAGCAGAGGCTGCTGCACAGAAACTTAACAGCAGAGTTTTGAGTAAAGCATTTACTCTCAAGACTTTTGAAGAGGCAAACATACACCTTTAAGTCAGGTGAAGTACCTCTCTCTAAGATGATTTAATTGAAACACTTTCAGCTTCTTCCACCCACATTAAAGATAAATTGAAAAGAATTCTGCCTCCTTTCCACTCCTTGTAAGTACAGGAAAAGCCACTACATTATTCCAGGATGATTTTACTGTTTTTAATTTGTAAAATTTATGCTTTGTATGCTTGAGTATAAGCTTAAAGACATTACTTAAAAAAATCCTTGACTAGCTGAGTGTTGTTGGACTTATTTCAAACCACCTTGTGTCCAAGTGGGTTACAAAGCTCATTAAATGGAGTTGGATCCCTGTGTGTTGTGTCTTCACGGGAAATGGGGCTGCTGCTGTCAGCCACGGCTGAGAGCATCCTTGAGAGCCAGAATAGAGCAGGATATGGAGTCCTCTTTGCCCTAAATCTGCCTTGAGGCTACAGGTTCTGACCTGCACTGTAGCTCTCTCTTCCCTCCGGAGGCGACATCGTGTCAGGAATTGTTTCTGCTCTGCTGTCCTTAACAAAAAGGGATGAGGAGGGTTTGTAGCTTTTGTGTGAGAATGTCCCCAGCCCTGCTCGGTGCTTGGAGTGCTCAGCTGAGCAGAGACAGAACACAAAGCTCAAAACCATTTGTACTACTGCATGGGCACCTTGAGGTGCTACAAACTATTCCCTTCTACTCTCCTGCTTTCACCTGATTAAGTTAAGCACAAAGTTGATCAAACCACTGGTGAGCTGCAGGTTGATGTTTTCAAGCACCTCAGATGAGAAGGCCCTGCGTGTTCTGTCGTGTTCTTTATGAAGATGACAACATGATTGCAACAGTAGTTAGATGAGCATTCCAACAATATCCTGCTACCTTATCTCACCTGGATCAATCGCTGTAAGGAAGTTGTTGTTCATTAACAAACAGGCTGTTTGCCAATTTCTCTGGTAATTTGCTTTTTTTCGGTGTATTTCTGCCTAGTAATTTTGTCGAGTTGGATTATTTGGCAGTAGAAACCCACGGGTGTTTTCTTTATTGTGTGGAGAAGTTGCATTGAAACTGCTCTGGGTTGTGAAACTTTGAAGCTGTAGTCACTGTCCTGTCAGGAGACAGCAGTTGTCCTTCATGGAACGTATTAGCCTATTGCTCCTTTCACACCCTTTACAGGATTTGATCCTAATCTGTATTCAACTTCATAAAATCTTCAAATAATTCAACCATTGTATGGCTAAACTCTAGGGATAGTAAATGTCAGGTCAAATATCAACCCAATAAACTTTTGTTTGGTTTAATCTTTTGACAGGTTAAGCTGAACACAGGAAAAATGAGAGGAGCTTGTGTTCTTGTGTAAGATGATTTTCTTTAGTTAGCACCTGTCCTCTGAGCTGATTCCATTTGTCATTTAATCAGCTTGGTGGGAGGTTTGCTTGTAGAAAATAATACAGCAGTGAAAGGAACGATGGCTGTATATTTACTCTTTAAACTTATTTATGTGAATGTGATGTATGTTGCAGTCAAACACTTTCAACTGCAGCTGATTTGGACAATGAAAGTAACTTCTTATCTGGGAGGCAGATTAGTCAAGCTCCTAATTGAAGAGGTGACACTGTGCAGGACAAGGAGAGGATCCAAGGAGTACAAAAATAATGAAAACTTGTGCTTGATTTCCAAAGCAACTACTAACTTACTAAAAGTATGATTCATTGTTGCAGTGTCAGTGTTGGAAATGTTTGCACCCCTCGGCAGTGAGACTGAACACAGGATCCCTCGTACCTGGCTATGAGTTCTTAAGTTTTCTGGATCAGTGGTTACTCTACTGTGCCCAAGGCCTCTTCAGTTCTTTTCTGAGCTTATTACATGGATTTCACTTCTGTAGTTACATCAGAGCTCATCTCTCCTCCTGCCTCAAGTTAACAACTCCAAACATACGCACAGTTTAAAAACCCAACATACATTGAACAGTGGTTTACATTTTTGGCTGCAATTTGCCATGACTTGGCTCCCTCTTCTGGAAAAGGGGACAGTAGCAGAGTGAACAAAAATACTTCATAGTTTCATTTCCTGCTCAAATGAAGGAAGGAAAGCCTACGACTGAATGAGAGCTGAGGTGGTTACTACACGTGGCTGCCCTCCGTCTCTACTTGCAGGAAAGCTCATTGTATTTGTGTTCTCTGTGTGCAGCAGGTCTGTGTGACTGGGCCTGACTCTGCCACGGGCCTCTTGGGGAAGATCTCTTTTTTCTGAAGAAGAAATATTAAAGCAAAGGATAAAGCACAGCTTGATGATTTTTGCTTTTTCAGCAACCTCCTTCTGGAGCTGTCTTTGGTGTGTAAGGAACATTTTTGCTATTTCACTCTCAAAGGTTCACCTCAATAATAGTGTTATACCTCCTGATTTATGTAGCAAACTATTCATCAGGGACCTGCCAAGGGATTCATGTTGGGAGAAGGATGTTTGAATTACTAGTCTGCTAAATATTAGTCTGCTACAGGCTCAATTCCACCAAGGATTTAGAGGTTTCTGGCTGCAGGAATAGCAGACAGGAGGTGTCTGCTCTGCACCTGCGTGTTTTGGTGCAGTCCAGCCGCTCTGGTACCTTTCCCGGGGGCCATGCACGACCTTGCTCAGGCTGTGCAGGAGCTCCTCCATCCTTTGCTCACCTGAACTTTTGCCGTTCCTGCTTTCCAGGCTGCAGTCAGCCACGGCATCACCTGAACTATGCCTCAACAAGGCTTTTCCGCCTGCTCGGTCATGATCTTTAAATGAGTCACGAGTCCTTTTGTTGTGGACTGAGATAACCATCATTTAAATTATTTGTTTCCATAAAGGAGTTAGATTATCTCTTTCAGATACAGCAGGGCAGCACCTTTATCCAACAGACATAAATCAAGCTGTAACACTTATCCCTATTTATTTTACCTTCGGAAACAAATGTCATACTCGCTTCTAATCCTTAAAAAGCAGGAGCAGGGACTTTATTGCCGGCAAACCCGTGCGAGCTGCGGGAGCAGGGAGCGATTCCTTGCCCAGGTAAGGGATCGGGAGGACAGACCGTGCTCCGTCCCTCTTTCCCTGCCCTCGCTGCGGCCCATGGGGGTGTCAGTGAATACCGGAGGAGAGGGAACGAGCAGAACCCCGCGGTTCGCCGGTGCCGGAGGGGGCGCGGGCCGGCACCTGCCCCCCGGAGCTCCCCGGCTCCGCGGGTTCGATGCTGCCCGTGGCCGCAGAGCGGGACCGGCACCGGGCCGGGCGGGACTTCCCGGCACGGCGGGCGGGGGCGGCGGCAGGCGCTGACACGTGGCCGCGGCCCGGCGGGGGAGGGAGGCAGCGGGCGGCCGAGCGATGTGAGCCGGGGAGGCGGAAGGCGCTGCCCGCATGGCCGCGGGGGGCGGCGGCAGGAATGTGCCTCTGGGAACATCCCGCGACAGCATGAGGCGGGATGGCGGCGCCGAGCCGTACTGGTCCAGGTAAGGCTGGACCCGCTCCCGGGAAAGCCGCTCCGCTGCTGCCGGCGCTCCCCGGGCACCCCCGGCATCCTCGGTCCCCGCCGCCCGCAGCTCCTGGGAGAGACGCGGCTCCGGGATGGAGGGGGTCGGGCGGCCCGCAGCGCTCCCGGAGAGGCGATTTCGGAGGTGCTTGGTGCTCCCCGTCGGGCAGGGACCCTCCTGTCCCCGTCCCCGTTGCTGCCCGCCGGGAGGGACACGGTCCCACCGCCCCGGGCGGGTCCGCTGTCGCACTCCCCGGACTCCAGCAGAGACGGTAGAAGGAAGGGTGCAGATAGGGAATTACTGTGAAAAACAGGGTTGGGGAAAAAAACAACTATTGAGCTTATTTCTGGCCTGTGATCAGTGAATTAAACACAAAACCGCTATGAGGTTCTTATCGAAGTGTTCCAGTGGGGATGTTTGTACTGGCGATAGTCATTCATTAAGATAAAGTCGGGAATAGGAGCTGGGCAGCAGCTAGACAGCTTGAACTGCTCTCGATGTAAAGTCATTAAAATGCAGTTAAACCCCCAGTGACCACTTTTGACAGCAGGGGCACAGGCGAAGGCAGGGTGATCCAGTGTTTGGAGCAGACTGGGACACCTGGGACGGTGCTACTCCTCTGCCACCCTGGGAAAGTCATGCAGCACAAAGACCTCAGGATCAGCCCCTTCTCCTGTCCGAGGTGGGGGGAGATGATTCCAAAGTACCAGTGGGGCAGCTGCAATTCATGGTCAGAGGCTTTTCCAAGCTGGGAGCCCCTGGACTCCCTGTGCTTTGGAAATTCGGCTCGCTTTCAGCTGGCTGCTGTCTGGCTGTGGTGGCCAGCCCTGGGGCTCCCCTCTCCTTGGGGTCACACTGTGCCCTGGCAGGAGGGCAGCGGGACAGCCGCAGGACAGGTGACACAGTGCCAGGGCACAGGAGCACGAGGCCGAGGGCAGGGATTGCCCTTCCAGCAGCAATCAGCCGTGGATGAGTTGGTGTTCCTCACCCATTCCTTTCTGCAGTGGCTGCAGGCTGAGAGCCGGCTTTAAACTGCAGTCCCGAGGGAGGCTTTTCCTGCGCTCAGAGATTGGGAAGTCTCATCAAATCCACGCTCACCTTAAGAGTACCCGGGTGGGTGTTAAAGAAGACCTTTGGCACAGAGGCGCTTAACATTCGAAGATTCTTTCCCCCTAAAGCACTTAGGAAAATTCTTTCTCTCTGTCTCTCCCTCGCTAACTTTTCCCTAAGACTTTGTGAAGTGGGAGTGGTGGGACCCAACACCAGATTTTCACGAGGCAAAACTTTATCGGTTTCTCCTCTAGGAAAAAAAAAAAACAAAAAAAAACCCATTTGACCAGAACAAGCCCTCCTGTTTCTCAAATCTCCGAAAAATGCAAAACATAGATAACACTTTCCAAAACAAAAGGGATGAAGACAGCCTGTTGATCGAGACAGGCATTTAAGTGATTCTGACCGTGCTGAGTGCTGCTAATAATTGAGAGAATCCTGTTAATGGGAAAGAGCAGCAGGATAACCCTAAGGCACGTCAGATCATTATCTATATTGCTGTAGTTTACAGAAGCTGAGATCATGTCCCCGTTGTTTAGTGTAGACACACACGTGGTCACAGCCCTTCTTCGGGGAGGTTTTATGGAGGTTTTATGGCCTAAAGTAAACGGGGCAGGTGGAGGGTGAGTGAGGGGGAGCAGAAAGGGGGTCTGAGCTACCAGATCATTCGAGCAGGTTTGTCAGGTTGTATGATGTACCTCATTGGGTGAAGTGAATTTGGAGCACAATTTGTGAACAGTATATGCAAATAAATAACTTTCATAGTTTCCAAGCAGTGAGTTATTGCCATGGAGGCAAGGTGTTATCAAGTGGGGGAAGTGACATGGGTTCTCCTTTCATGCTCCAACAAAAGACATGCCAGGCAGCCTTCCAAGATCTGTCAGTGCAAGGAGAGATAAACAGTTATTTTGGCAGGTTTTTTTTTCCGTCTTTGTTCATGCTTCTTCTTCTTTTGTCCTCCCTTTTTTCAACTGGCTTTTCCTTCCTCTTCCACTCCTCTTGCCTTGTGTTTTCTCCTGCCTGCCTTTCCCAAATTTTTCTGCAGGTTTCCAATGGCTCCATTATCACATATCTCTTCCAAGAACAGCACTTGGGGATTTCTGTTTGGGGTTTGAAAAAGCCCTCGTGCTTATGTAGCACATCTGGACAGTTAGAGATCATTTCTCAGTGCTGATCCTAACATGCCAAAGCAGGACCACTTGAGCAGTGGATGTGTTTAAGCATCTCTGGTTTAACTGAGGAAGACCAAAGCAATGAAAAGAGAAATCACTTGCTGAAGGTTGCTGACAAAGCCACCAGCAGATCCAGCAGTGGATGTGGGGCTCACATTTCGGATGGTCCCTCCAGGAGAGAAATGCAGCATGAAAAGTCACTGTGTCCTGGGAAGCAAATAACTCCTGAAGCCACTCTGCATCTCCCAGCCTCTGGCTACACCTGAAGACAAAGGGTGATTATAGCAGTTTCTTTAAGCTCCAGAGATAAAAGGAGTCTTACCCTGGCCACAGGCTGGTCTCCAGTCACCTGATCTTTGCCCAGAGACAACAGTCAGTTGTCTTTTCTGAGTTCTGTGCCCTCATCTTTTGTCAACATAAGGCTGCAGCTTTAGTTGGTTGAGGTATTTTTGGTGGTTGAGATTTTTGTTTTACAAGTTCCTCACCCTGGGTTTAATAGTGACCTTGCTTAGAACTTTTTTCACATGGAAAACGTAAGCAGGGCACACGTTTCATTCCTGCCTGATCCATGTATGCCCTCACATCAGTGTGCAAAACATGCCTCTGCTTTATTATTATGTTTTCTCATCACCTCCACCTGGACTCAACAACTACTTCCAGCTCATATGAGCTGCTGAAATCTAATTTCATCTTTGCTTTTGCCGAAAGCAAGAATCGAAGAGAGGGAATAAACCCAGGGCTCGTTTGCTGAACACCACTTTGTTGCCATCTGCGGCTCTGTGGAGGGAGCTTGAGCACAGGAGGCGGACAGGAAGCCAGCAGCTTTCCCAGGAAAAAAAAAAGCCCTGTGTCCTCTGTGCTGCTCTTGCTGGCTTCTAGCTGGATTGGGAAAAAAAATAAAAAAATCCAACAACTCTCCTCCAAACCCCAAAGCTACTTTTGACAGTGATAAATCATTAGCTTGGAGCTGGTCTACAGCATGACAAAATCTGCTTGAGGAGGGGGGGAAATTACTCCAAGCCTTTCTCTTGACAAGCGTGTTAGATTTTGAAGGAGAAATTGTTGAGAAAAACAAAGAGTGAGAAGTGAAAGGACTGTCAAACAGGGTTAAAAATAACCTGGGTATTATCTCCTGGCACAGGAGTGTCTGCATGGCTGCTGTGTTGGTGCCACGTCAGTCAGTTCTGCTTGTGGTGGAGGTTACTGTAAATTAAAGCTATAGGCTGGTAGGCTGGAAAGAGAGAGATGATCCCACGGGCCTGGGAATGGGTGATGAGGAGGGAAGTGTTGACACACGGTGGTTGACAGGTGACCAAGCACAGGGGGACCACAGGCACCAGCTGCCCGTGCTGGGGACAGTCCCCTGGGAGGTGGCCTTGGGCTGCTGGGTGTCCTGGGTTTGGAGCTGGTGGCATGGCTGGGAGCTTGGTACCACCGTGTGGGCTCATCCCCATCCTGCCCTGGGGGTCTGGCAGGGTCTGGGGAGTGCCCAGAGAGGACTGAGGGCACTGGGGTGGCTGCACTGATGTGCTCTCCGTGCATCTCCCACAGAAATGTTTCTAATCTCTTTTAGAAACAGAGGGGACCTGAGGTAGAGATGCTCTCCCTGGGAGGTGGGCGTCGTGCTCTGCTGATGGTCCCTGTGCCCATCCTGTGCAGATCAGGAGCTGCAGCTCCCAGCTCTTCTTCCAGTTATGGAAAACACCCACAGATATTGCAGATGGCTTCTGGCCAAGAGCTGTTGCTGGGACAGGCTGTTCATAGTCTTGCTGTCTAACACAGCTCTCTTACCACCTGAAAATACCTGGCTGTCCAGACTCATGCCTTGGAGGGGGCTAAACTGGGATGGAATTGGCAGCCTGAGCTCCAGAGAGTCCATCTCAACAGTGACCTGCAGTGTCTGCCAAAGCCCTGCAGACTGGGGGAAAGGAGGGAGGCGAGTCAAGAGAAATAAAGTTGAATAAATATTTGCTCTGTGGCATCTACTGGAGAAATTCCTCCAGCAGGAAAACACACTGCAAATAAAGATACGCTGTGCTGCTGACTCTGTTTCCACTGCCAGACAGGTCAGCTTACTTTTGCCCCTTTGGGGATCTCAGGCATCCTTGAAAATCCATCCTAACCACTGTGTGGGGGATCCATTTGGTTGCTGGGAGCCGGGTCTCAGGGAAACCAGTGGATGCTTGGAAGCAAAGCCATTTCCACCCAGTGCCCAAGGCTGCATTTGGAGGAGGAGAACCAAGGGACATCAGACAGGGCTGCTCAAAAAGCCACCCAGGAGGAGTCACTAGGGCTCAGGCTAATTATAGTCTGGGTGGTGGTTGCAGGTTTGTGAAATAGGAAGTGTTCCTAGCTGCATGGCTGCTTTGCTCAGTGAAGAGGGTCTCGGTGGTGTGCAGGAGGGGATGCACCTGCAGTGCCTGTCTGGTGGGGAGAAGGGGATTGCAGGTCAGGAGGGCACAGGCTGGGCACTGAGGAGCCGCTGCCATCACACAGCACCAAATTACATCAATTAGACAAGCTCCAGTGATTCCCTGCCAATGGTGTGGGGGGCTGGCCCCTCTCACAGATGTGTCTGTCACATACAGCCAGGACTGGCCCAGCCAGGCTTGGTGGGAGATGCTTGGTCAGGTGTGGTGGCACCAGTGACAGCAGTGGCTGTGATTTCCTGTGTTCTGATTTAGGCTGGTTATCTGCAGCACATTCTGTCTCCCTCCCTCATCAGGGGATTCATTAGATTTAATTTGTTAACATTGGTGAAGTTTCACTTCTCAGATGGTTAATTTCACCCACGAAAACTTTCTTTGATTTGTCAGTATTCCTTAGTTTTGGAAGGAGGGTTTTAATTCCTGTCTTTGTGCTAGTCCAGGTTCCTCCCATGTAACCTCTGCTGTTGTTGTTTTGCACTGAGCAGAATGTTGAGTCATCTGCAGCCTCTGTGATAACTATAATTAGGAGAAAATGCATTTACAAAGCTCTTTCCTGTGATGCAAACACGTCATTGTCCTTGCAAGGAAATCATTCCTGCCATGCTTCCAGGTGGGTGTGAGCAGCTACTGATTACATTTGACACTCATATTTCCTTGGATGGATTTTCCTAGCTGGATGTGCTGCCTGTGGAGGAGGTGGCAGTCTGAAGCCATCCTTACATTCTCCACTTGTTGTGAGCATAATCCCTACTGATGTAATTAAACATAAAGGAAGAGAATATAGAATGGAGTACTAGTCAAAGAGAACATCGAGAGTGTGTTATACGCCCAGAGATTTATTTAGTGCTTTGGAATAAAAATAAAAGCCAAGAGAAAAAGATATCCCTGGAGTTTTGTCAGAACATCAGCTGGAGAGGAGGCTTCTCAAGAGGAATGGAGTAAAGACTCCTTGAGATGCTCAGGTCTTTTTCTCTCCCTCTTACACCTTGCAGAGCCGTACAGGGTTTAGGATACAGGAAGAACTGTTGATGTGGTATTAAAATGCTGCTTATCAGGATAACTGCAGGTTATTCTGAACACACCAGAATGACTGGAAAGACATTCTCAGCGCCACTCCAGTGAAAGCTAATAGAGGTCTCCCTTTGCTGCAGGGGAAAAGTACAATTTAGGAAACTATCTTGGTGGCTAAATAATAGAAAATACTTGCACACATCACTGGCTGCTGTGCTTTACTCTGTCACCTCGATTGTTGCAGGTTCAATAGCACAAATTTATCAGTGCTGTGCTGTTGGAGATAACAGAGATTACAGCCCCAGACAGGCAACAGCCCATTTGGGCAGGGCAGGCAGGAGCTGGACCTGGTAGCATCCCATCCCTGAGGGATCTCTGGAAGGTTTTCCCTGGCTGGTTATCCCCACCTGCCCTCTGCCTTTGGTGGGGGACTTATACCCAAAACCTCCTACCCATGTTATCCTGCTGGGGTTCCTCTGACCCAGACATGCAGTGTCCTGGAGCCTTTGATTTCCCTGTGCTTTTCTGTGGCAAGCTGGAGTCAGTGGAGCCACTGTTCCTGGAACTGGCTGGGGCTGGTGATTAAAAACCAGCCCACCTTTGGTTTTGCAGCAAATGGAGATACAATTGAAGATGGCTTCCTCTCAGGGCAAGCCCATGAGGGACTCGAAGAGCATTTCCCAGCTGGTTGAAATGGCTGGGTGAGGTGAACCCCTGGTTACTCATTCCTCCAGCAAGAACAGGTGAGGTTTGCCAGCTTCTGTGTTACCTTGTGCACTCGTGTGTGTGCACACTAACAATGGTTCCAAGCTTCTAAACACCGATTGAAACACTTCCAGTTCCTCCTGCCAGAGGTTAGCACTGAGCTGCTTATCTGCCTTGTCAGGAAACAGCAATAAATCCACCTCCAGCAGGTTCACCTGCCCGCCTGTTCTGCTTCTCATTGTTCCTTCACGTCCCCCCTGTGATGGCCCATTTACACCTTTATAAATGGGTTTGTGCTGTGTGGGATTAACCCACATTTATCATAATTCCAGTACAGAGAAATCAGCTCTCTGTTTGATATAAAAGGTGACCCGGGTTGTTTCCCACATGGGTGTGTTTAGCAGGGTGGAAAGCCCAGAGGTTACTGCCCTGGTACAGTGAATTCCTCTGGAGCAGAGTCTGTTAGCTCTGTGCTTTGTGCTCTGGCCTCTGGGCATAGAAATAATCAAATACAAATAGTACCAATAATGGGTGTTCTTACTCAGCTTTTAACTCTGTAATTCACTGCCAAAGGGGGGACCCAAAATGTCGTGGCTGAGAGAAGGCAGAAGGATTTACCTATTTGCTGATATTTGCAGCAAAATGTGTTTGTTTGCTCCAGAAACAATCATTAACTTTCCTCTTGCTTACTTCCAGCCCGTAGGAGCCCTTTCTTGAGGCTGAGAACTCATGCACCAGAAATATATATTCTGTTAACATATTTTCACTCTTATTATCTAAAATTTCTTATCTGTCCAGGCTTAATTATTTTGCTTTTCTCTCTGAGCTCTTCAGATCCATCAAGTCTTGTCTCTCTAAAGAATTCCTGATATCTCTCCTTCTTAGGAAGGGTAACACACAGACCACCTCCCCTGAGGAGTGGGTAGAAATGCCAAATAACTAATGTTTGCTGCCAAGAGGTGTGTCTCATGCAGGCACTTCTAACCTCATGCCCTGACCTTTCCTTTGTTATCATTGTATTTTAAAGAGCAGTTTCTTGTTTGGTGGAGAAAAAGCAAACAAGCCAGGTTCCTTCCTCCCTTTCCCTCTTTCCACAGCCAGTGATGTCCAAGCACCTTGCAGCCCATGGACAGACATTGCTGCTGGGGCTGAACAGTGTTTGGGATGAAGTTGGCATTGTTCCTAAAAGCAGATGGGATACACTCTGTGTCAGAACCTCTGTGCCCCGGGGGAGTTGTGTTGGCCTTCATTTTATGGAGGCAGACTCGGCTTGCAAGGCCAGCTCGACCCCTAAATCCTGGCTGAGCACGGACCCACGGGGCCCAGCATCCCCCCTGCCCTTTCCCCACCTTTCTCTCCATCCCTGCAGGCCTGAGTCCCGTGTGTGGACGCTGATGCTGCTGCTGGGGACGTGCCTGCTGTACTGTGCCCGTGTCACCGTGCCCATCTGCGCCGTGGCCCTCAGCTCCCGCTTCGACTGGGACAAGAAGCAGTTCGGCGTCGTGCTCAGCAGCTTCTTCTGGGGCTACTGCTTGACACAGATTGTTGGAGGACACATCAGTGATCAGTACTGGAAATTATACTCATGTTTTCTTGTTTTAATGACACTTAGCTTGGCTTTGACCCCTCGGTTCCAGTGTGAGCTGTGGCAGAGCCAAGTTTCACAGTGATGGGGTGGAGGGTCAAGTGTGTCCATGGGGAGAAGCTCTGTTTGAGAAGGGATGTGGGTAGTTCAGACTGTCTAGATAGAAGCTGTGGGTGTCTCATCCCTGGAAGTGATTCCAGGATTCTGTGAATACAGTTTTTTCAGTTTGATCTGCACTGGTGTAATTAAACACAAAGGGAGAGAATATAAAATGGAGTACTAGTCAAAGAGAACATCGAGAGTGTGTTATACGCCCAGAGATTTATTTAGTGCCTTAGAATAAAAGTAAAAGTCAAGAGAAAAAGATATCCCTGGAGTTTTGTCAGAACATCAGCTGGAGAGGAGGCTTCTCAAGAGAAATGAAGTAAAGACTCCTTGAGATGCTCAGGTCTTTTTCTCTCCCTCTTACACCTTGCAGAGCCGTACAGGGTTTAGGATAAAGGAAGAACTGTTGATGTGGTATTAAAATGCTGCTTATCAGGATAACTGCAGGTTATTCTGAACACACCAGAATGACTGGAAAGACATTCTCAGCCCCAGTCCAGTGAAAGCTCATAAAAGTCTTTGTTTTCAGTTCAGCACTTCCAGTCTTTCTGCCCTATATTCTTTTGCAGTCTTTTCTCAAGCAAGTCCCCATACACTGTTTCCATCATGTTTAGAAAAACTATCTCCATTGTGTCATATGAATTAAAAACCAAACATTTTCCCCAGCTGGCTGTAAGGGAGGTTCTGAATCATTACCTGCTTGAGTCCCTTTCCCCAGCCAATCTATTCTTACTGAGAAAGCTTTTTTATGAAATCTTTTGTGAGGAGCACATGCCTGGAAGGGATGCATTATCGGTGCAGTGCAGTGTGCTATTTAATTAGGGTCCTTAAGAGTTCACAAGAAAACACCCAGAACAACCTGAATGGGAAAAGGCAGAGCTGATGATGTAAAAGAGCAAATGGAAAACACCATCACTGATTAAGAGAGGTAGAAAGGTGGCAGCAGTTGGGCTTCCCACCACCACCATCAGAGACCTGAGTGGCTCAGTGCTGAGATCTCTGGGATCAGCTGGAGTTGGATGGGCAGTGCTGCCAGGAGCTGGGAAGGGAAAAGGTCAGAGCTCCTCCCCAAGGGCCAAGAGAAGAACAGGTTTGACCAAAAGGTTGCTCTTAAAAACAGGCTAGACTAGGAAGGGCAGCTGAGTGTGGACTGGAGGATTTTGCCCTTTGGCCCTCCTATCTTTGATAATGTGTTTTCTGTCTTCCAGAATAGGAGGTGAGAAGGTCCTTCTCCTTTCAGCATCAGCCTGGGGGTTGCTCACAGTCCTCACCCCGCTGCTCACCCACATCACTTCAGCCCATCTGGTTTTTATGACCTCCTCCAGGTTCCTCATGGGGCTGCTGCAAGGTGAGACCCCTGTCCTGAGTGTGTCTGTGTGTCTGTCTGTTCAGGGGCTTCCTTGTGCAGAGGCTCATGTGTAGCACGTTGAGATGCAAATCCTGTGGTTTGCAGGGCATGAGCCCTTCCCGTGGGTTCTGAGCAGTTCTCTGCCTCAAAACTGCCTCCACATCCACAACTTCCATGGGAAAAAACAGTGACATTTCTAGAGAAAGTCACTGACAAGTCATTCCCCTGTAGAAATCTCTCTGCCAGACAGAGGCTGCTGGCTTTGGAAAACATCTCTGGTCATGTCTGGTTTTCCACATTTTAAAAGTCCTTCAAAAAACTCAGAGAAAATTGGCCCTTGACAAAACTTTTGGATAATTTGGGGTGATTTTCCTTCCCTCTTTCCAAGCTGCAGCACTGGGAAGTGCATTGGCACTGATGGATTTACAGAAGCAGCAGTGATGATGAAACAGGATTACAGAGAAGGCACAAACAAACCTTTGATGGCAATGGATCCACTCAGTTTATTTTATATCCCTGTTTTGAATTCATCAAAGGCTTTCCTGCTTTGCCTCAGTGTTTAGCTCACTCTGGATTGTTTAAATTTGCTTTTGTTTTGCCTTACTGCTCCCTGCCTTGCTCCTGTTTGTCTCAGGGGTTTATTTCCCATCCCTGGCCAGCCTGCTGTCCCAGAGGGTCCGGGAGAGCGAGCGAGCCTTCACCTACAGCACAGTGGGGACTGGATCACAGTTTGGGTGAGTTCAAAGGCCTTTGAGCAGCAAGTGACAGTCTCTGGACGTCAAATGTGATGAAATGCCATTAAATAGTTGGAGGCAAAACTCACAGCCCAAAGTACATGTGGATTCACAGGTCCTCAAGGACTCGGGCTGCAGCTGAGGAAGCCTCAGGCAGTTGCTGTCCTGCCTGCCAAGGATTTATGTGTTGTTTTCCTTTTCAAACCAGACTTTGAAGACTCTTTGCAACATTTAATTACTATGGGAAACAGCAAAATTCAGTAGGAGGAGCAAGGGTTAGGCTGCCACTTGTCACCTGTCCTCTCTGATAGATGAGAAGAATTCTCCACCTCTGCTGATGTCCATCAGAATTTCCTTTCTAAATGGAAGGGTTGCTTAAAAGCCAAATATAAATATCACTTAGTTTTGCAGTGTTCTCATTTCTTTTGCTGCTTTACACATTCTCTGGGATACTGCACACCAGCAACCTCCTTTTCTTTCCTCAATGACCATTTTTCAGTGTGGGGGAGGTGATGGTGAGGTCCCTTTGGGATTTCTCCTGCCAGTGAGGATCTGGCCTGAGATGCCACTCAGGGAATAGAACAGGTTGCAGAGCCATGGTGGGGCTGGTGGCAGCACCCACACATGCAGTGACTGAGACATTCTCCCCTGTGAGGGTGGGCAGGCCCTGGCACAGGGTGCCCAGAGCAGCTGTGGCTGCCTCTGGATCCTCTGGCAGTGTCCAAGGCCAGGCTGCACAGGGTTTGGAGCAATCTGGGACAGTGCAAGGTGTCCCTGCCCATGGCAGGGGAAGGAACAAGATGAGCTTTAAGGTCCCTTCAACCCAAATCATTTTAGGATTCTGTGTTTCAGTGGCACAGCGCTGACCCCAGGAAGAGTCTCCCATCGATGTGCTCAGCCTGAGCTCCCAGCCAGGCCAGTACATCCGAGTGGTTTCCCTTGCAGAACATTGCTGATTGGTGGTGCAGGATCTCTCCTCCTGGACTGGTATGGCTGGGAAAGTGTTTTCTACTTCTCTGGTTTGCTCACTTTGCTCTGGGTTTATTGCACCTGCAAATACCTCCTGAGTGAGAAAGGTGAGTCCAGCAGCATCCCTGGGGCTGACAGTGCTCCTGGTTTTACACAAAGGCCTTTTGCTCAGATGTGTTCTATAATACACGCTGTGTCTCACCCAAGATCCCCAACCCAAAAAGGAGGATTTGAGCTCTTGTAATGCTGATTTCCTATTTCAAGTCCCATGCTGGATTATATCATTGCTGAGAGCCTGATCTGGCTCCTCAGTACTCTTTAAGCACCAGTGAAAACACAAAACAGAGCATGATCTTCAAAGTGGATTAAGCTAAAGCAGGGCAAGATACTTACTCCAAACTAAGAGCATCTACACATAGAGCTTTTAAAAACCAGTTAATCCACAAAATCTCTTCCCAAATAACTGCCTAGGAGTAATTCCACATATGGACAAACCATTACACCTGGCTACAGCATTATTAGGGTGAGTGTGGTATGTAGGAGCCCAGCTCACTGGGAGGTGGGTGTGTGCCTGGTGCTGCACAGAATCCAAACCCAGTCCCTGCTGAGGGACTTTTGTTTAATTATAAAAGAGATATAACACATGGGTGAAGGTGGCTGGGTGGGGAGGGGTGTGGAAAAATTTTGGTCAGTGTAACAAGGTGTTTTCATGAACATTCCATGCTGGTAGAGCCAAAAGCCCAAGGGTTAGAAGGAGATTAAAAGTGGTTGTACAGCAGTGCCTCAGGGCTGTCTCAAGCTGCACAGGTAATTACTGACCACAGCTTTCCTTTGGATGTTCTATTCCCTGCAGAGCTCACCATCCCCATGAACTATTTAACAAGAGGCCTCTCGATACCCAAGCAGACCAAAGTTCCCTGGAAGCAGCTGTTTAGGAAAGCACCGATCTGGTAGGCAGCTGCATGCATTGGCCAGGCTGGGAGCATCCTCTGTTTTCTCCTCTCTGGGCTTATTTTTTCTGCCTCTGTGGTTTTTGTCTACTTATTTATATATTTGAGAAGCAGAAGTAGTTTTCTGATTCCTTCTGTATAAAGAAAGAACTGAAAAGGTAAGCTTGGCAAAGGTGGTTTATGGTCTGTCCAGAGGACTGTCAGGCTCGAATTTACTGGCAAATCTTCCTCGTTCCCAGGCTGTTCCCCCTGGATGAATCCTCTGGAGTGATTTTTTCCAGGGGTCTCGTTAGAAATGCAGATTGTAATGGGCTCCTAAGGAGCGCTGCTCAGGGGCACTGGGTGGCACGGGCTGTGTTCTCATTGCTGGCAAACATCTTTTTAATGGCTGTTTTTCCTTTGGGATGCTGCAGAAGCTCATCCAAGCTGTTCCCAAGGGCTGTTTTGAGGTGGGGAGGAGGAAGATGCTGGGGCTGCAGGGCAGCAAACCCATTCCTGCCTTGAATAACAATGGAGCTGATAACAAATCCCTAGAAAACCCTAAAGAACATCTCTTAGAGCAGGAGGGCTCCTGCAGGGCTGGAAGGGAGCGGAGGGAAATGCAGTGGCATAATTAGCCCTTCAATTAACCTGGTCTGGCCCCGGGGCTGTGCGTGGGGCAGCGAGGGAACCAGCTGCTAGGAGAAAGCTGAAAGGAGTGGTTATCCATGACAAAAATCCCAGGGATTTCTGCTAGGAGCTGAAATGTGGAGTGCCCGTTTCCCAGCCAGCATGACCTGTCACTGCTGATTGTTTCCTCTCAGCTGTGTATTTTCAGGGCTGTCATCATCGCTCAGCTCTCCACGGCCAGCACCTTCTTCACCCTCCTCTCCTGGCTGCCGACTTTCTTTAAGGAAACTTTTCCCGAGTCAAAGGTGGGTTGGCTCCAAAGCAGAGGTGTTGCTGTTCCGAGGAGGCTGTGCTGGGTACCTGCCAAAAGGGCTTGGAGAGGGAGGAAGATGATGGCAGAGGGGTTTGGTGAGGGCAGGAGAAGGTGAGAGGTTTCCCTGTGGGGTTAGGAGCTGTGGCACCCCTGCACATACTTTTGGAGATCTCTGCAGGTTGCAGAGGCTGGATTCTAGTTGCTTGTTTAGGGATGCTGAGGGGTGCAGGGAAGAGCAGGTTGTATTGGGTTTTAGACTGCTTCTCTTCTGAGGAAAAGACAATTTTCAACTAGAACAAAGCTCATGACATTATGCTGTTGCAAATAACCACCATTCACCCTTAGTTTTTTACAGGGTCTTTAGCTGGACTAACATTGTACAGCTCAGACCTGCTTGTGAAAACGATAATTACCATTAATTATGTGTACTTCAAAAATAGTACAAAAGCTTCCCTCTCCTCAGCACAAATGATACTCTCATTTCTCAGAAAGCCAGGCAGGACTCATTTGGCTGAGAGCTGGTATTTTCTCAGAGAGACTCAGCCTTCTCCACAATGGCTCTGTTAGGTTTTTACAATTTCCAGAGCTGCTTACAAATGCCTTTTCATATTACATATGTAAAGCTCTTTATGGCATACTTGATATTTATATTAAAATCATGTGTTAAACCAGCAAACATATTGTTGTGACAAGATCTGTGCACCTCGAGTAATGTGCTTGTGCAGCAGTAATTTACCATCTGTTAGGCATTATATCATGGTGCCCTTATGTAAGATGCTCTATAGAGTGCTCCTGCAGCTGATAATCACTCCGTGCTGCTTGCAAGGGGGGCTGAGGCTGCTTCATTTTAAAGGATGGATGATAATCCCTAATGTGGGGAGCCTGTGGCACCTGCTGGCCAAAATCCCTTGCTGCAGGTGAGCTGGGCAGCTGCCTGTGGCCACCTGAGTGAGGCTGATGGAGGGTTTGGCTCAGGGTGATGGGCTGTGGGATGAGACAGGGTTGGGGTGGATGTGCTGAGCAGCCCCAGCTGCTGTTAACAGACAGCAGAAGCACCACCCCACAAAGCCCATGGGCTAACATTGTCAAAAATGACCCAGACCCAAATTTCAAAGGCATGGAAAGATACAGATAGACCCCTCCTGGATTTCCAGGAGCAGCTTTAACAGGATTACTCAAAAACAAGATTATTGAGCCCTCCCATGCATCGTGAAGCCAGACAGGAAGGGGAGATGGGCTCTGAGCAATGGGGGTGATGGATGCATGGATGGATGAGTAGGTTCAGCCAGCTGAGATGAAATCCAGCCCAGCCCACACTGATTTCAGCTCCTGTGGGATCTGGGCACCAAAGTGCCCCAGAGCAGCTGTAATCCAGCTGACCACAAATCGTCTGTGATTACAGCTGCAGCTCACTTAATTGAAAATAGGCCGAAGGATGTTGCTGCCCATAAGGTTACCTAATCCTGCCATTAGAAAATCCAGCTCTGCTCCCTCAGCCTCACACAGTAATGCTGCTAATGAGCTGGAAGCTGCTGGAAATTTTGCCAGCAGCTTTTCTGGGGACCCACAGGAAACCCACACTGAGCTTCCCAGGGCTCTGTGGCTCACCACCACATCACCTCACTGAGCAGTAAACCTTGACACGTTTAATCCCTCTTTCCCAAAGTTTTCTGCCTCTCCCCTGGATAGAGCATTGATGGGGAAGGAGGAAAGACAGCAAATCTACAAATGCTGCAGCCCTGTGATGCACCTGCTCGCTCACAGAGCTTGGAGTGGGGCATGGTGCAGCTGAGAGCTGGCTCTGCAAAGGGGGTAGAGGTGCTGCAACAAGTCCTGAGTGCTTCATTATTTCTCCTTTCTACAGGTACCACAGACTGTCAAAATATTTGCAAACAAACTCAGCTCTGACAATAAATCTGTCTTGATTTTCACTTTTTTCAGGGTTGGGTGTTTAATGTGGTCCCCTGGCTGGTTGCAATTCCAACAAGCTTGTTCAGTGGATTTCTGTCTGATCATTTAATCAGTCAAGGTGAGAGTTCTTTACTGCTTTTCCTCAAAAAAGGAATCTTACATGATGTGGGAAGAGGACCTGGGTGGGAGGAGGTGGGTTTGTTGGTAGGGAGAAGACCCAGCAAACAGACATTGTGAGGTTCTGGTACAAAAGCAGAACAAATTCTCCTGTGTCCAAATCCCATCCAAGTGTTTGGGGCTCCCTTTGACTTCATTCATAATACCCACCTGGAGATGGAATCTGGGCATCTGAAATCTACTTTGTAGTTTCCTGGCTGGACAACAAAGTGAGCTGTGCTTAACTCCAAGTGTCCCTTTCTTCTCCAGGGTACAGAACCATCACCATTCGTAAGTTCATGCAGGTAAGAGAGCTGAAGCTGTGGGAGACACCTGAATTACCAGCTAAACTCTGATTACATGGCAGACTAGACCTTGTATGGAGCTGGGTTGGGGGTTATAGATGGAAACAGGAAAGATCTTCTGGCTTTGCACATTAACTGATGGTCAGGACATGTGGAAGGAAATCCAGAGGAAAACCCTGGTGAGGAGCAGAGCCTGGATCATTGAGCACAGTGAAGGTAGCATTGAACACTCTGAAGGAGTTTTCTTTCACAACCTGTCCCTGGTCATTCCAAATGATCCCTGAGGTACTGAGGAAGCAGCAGTACAAGGGTGAACAGAAATAGAAATGCTGGGTTAGAGCACAGTGTATCCTCTGATCTGCAGCATCACATCCCTCTGGACAGACCTCTGACACAAGAACATTGAGGGGGGAAAAAAGAGGAGCACAGGGTGCACACAAACTCACACCACTGGAAAAGGGAACAGTTTGTTTGTGTCAGGAGTTGCTTTGTTCCTTACAGAAACGTGCTGTGGTGTTTCATTTTCCCTTTTTTCCAGGTCATTGGCTCTGGTCTCTCAAGCATTTTTGCTTTGTGCCTGGGCCAGACCTCCAGTTTCTGCAAAGCAATAGTGTTTGCCTCGGCCTCTGTTGGGCTGCAGACCTTTAACCACAGGTAAGGAGAACCATGGGGACAGTGGCCCTCAGCTCCCCTGCACATTTGGGGTCTCAGAGGAGGCTGCCTCCATCCTGGCACTCGCCTGAGCATTGTGTTTGGGAGCCTGTGAGGCTGGTGGAGTTTAGTGCCCTGGGGTTTGGAAATAATCCAGCAAACTTCTAGCATGGAAGGGCTTGGACTGGCCAGTATGAGGGAGATGGAGCAGGAGGGGGATTCCATTGTGGCCCCTCTGAACTCTTAGAGTTGAATTGTTTTCCTTCTGATACTCACCTGCTTTATTTTCAGCACCTCCCTTCTCCTGCCAGTGCCATTTCTGGTCCAGGACCTTTCCTTGTGTTTGACAAAGCGAAGTGTGTAAAGGATGGAAAAGCAGTCATGTTCCATTCAGCAGACATTTATTTTGCCCCCTCTGTTTCTTACCAGTGGCATTTCAGTAAACGTGCAGGACCTGGCCCCCTCGTGTGCTGGCTTGCTGTTTGGTAAGGATTCTGTGGGGTTTCTGTGGGGTTTCTGTGCTGGAGAGGTGGCATCTCTTGGGGGGACCTGGTCATCAGCAGCAGGATTTGAGCAGGAGCAGCTCTGGGCAGTGTCTACTCTGTGTGTGCAGCCTCAGTTTCCTTCTTTGATAAACCTGCCAGTGCTGGGGGCAGGTAGCACCACCAAGGTGCCTTTTTTATATCTGTGAGATGTTCTGCTGCACCCAGGGATGGGCTGGGGCTGTGGCAGTGCTCTCTGCCAGTTGTCCAGAGAAGCTGTGGCTGCCCCATCCCTGGAAGTGTCCAAGGCCAGGCTGGATGGGGCTTGGAGCAGGGCTAGTGGAAGGTGTCCCTGCCCATGGCAGGAGGATGGAACGAGATGAGCTTTAAGGTCCATCCCTGCTCAAACCAGTCAGTGATTCCATGATCAGAAAGGCATTTTTCCCAACATGCAGACTGGGGGTTGGTGGGAGCTGTGATAAAATGGCTCGTGTATCTGTGTTTTCACAATTTCTTTTCACACTTTTTCTTTCCAGGGGTTGCAAATACAGGTGGAGCTCTCCTAGGTAAAGTACTTTCCTGCAGCTCATCCTTTCCTGTGGAGAGCAGGATCCAGCCCAGAGCCTTTGCATGTGTTTCTCTTCTCTGCAGGTGTCGTTTGTGTGTACCTGGCTGGATACCTGATCGAGACCACTGGCTCCTGGATTTCTGTTTTCAACCTGGTGGCTGCTGTGAACAGCATTGGGCTCTGCACATTCCTCCTCTTTGGAGAGGCCCAGAGGGTGGACACGGACTCTGTGTATGTGGATCTTTAGGGATGAGCCCAAGAAGCAGCTGAAGGACAGGAGAATGTCACATCTATGGGTCATTCTTGCACAAGTGCCAAAGAATGTTTTACTTTTCTTTTTTAGATGTTTTAAAAGGAAAAAAATATGCTGAAACCAAGTACATAATGGGTCTGGATGAGACCCGTGGGAGAAAAGAAATTTAGAGTTCATTTTTTTGCTCAGGGCTGTAGCTGGTGGCTTGCAGAGCCACCCAGCTCAACGTCTCCAGTGAGGACAGGGTCTGTGGGACCAGTTTGTCCCAGTCTGTGTCTCATGGATGAATATCCTTGTGGCCAAAGCAGCTGACCTGGCCTGTCTCCCAAGGCTGCTGTGGATCCGTGGCCTCTTGAGGGGAGCTGCCTCTCCATGTGGGAATGGGGCTCCCATGCTCTGCTGTCCTGGGACCACCAGGCTCTGGGGCTGCTTGGCCACCAGGTGTCCTCTGAGGTGTGACAGGAACATCCCAACCAGTACCTCTGCTCTTCACCCCCGCGCGTGCCTTCGTTCTGCAGCAGGAGCCAGCCGTGTTTCCAGGGCTGTGAGGTGAATTCCAGGCCTCCCTTCAGGGGATGTGTGGCTGGATGTGTGTCCTGGACCCAGGGCCATGGGGCTGTGTCAGTGCTGCTGTCACGGGGCAGGGAGAGCGCTCCAAGCCAAGCTTGGCTTTGTCCAAGGTCTCCCTTCTCTCCGTGGTGGCTTCACCCCAGCCCTGAGCCCAGGTGGAGCAGCTCCACCGTGAGAGCAGAGCTGAGCTGTCCCCTGGGGCCAGGCTTAGCTGGGCTGACCTTACAGTGCAGCAGCAGCAGAGGAATCCCTCTGTGGAGCTGTTTTGTCAAACGCTGTGAATGTGTGGGAAGAACTGGTCACACTCTGTGCTGTGGATCTACAGCTCCCAAATGCTTTCTGCATGATTAGATGTGTCCTCCATGTGCTCTCAAAGGGCTGGGGGAGACTTTCCAAAGAGCTTGGCATGGGCAGGTTTTGTTTCTATGTTAAGCATAAATCAAATTCCTGCACTGGGCATCCATAGGGATGTGGATCCCTGTGGTTCCCTGTGTCAGAGGGAAATACTTGGCTGTGGACACCTCTGAGTCTGAATGTCTTAAAGTTATTTATAAGTATTTTAAAATTTAAGCATCAAATCCTGTATTTTATGTACTTGAGGCCTGATTCTGCATGCTTGTTTTGAGTGGCACCCCCACCAAATCCAATGCTGTTTCTCAGAGGGGAGGCTCTACCAGCCTCCAGTGTTTGGTTCTGTAGGACCAATTTCAAAGGTGAATTTAATGTTAAAGCAATTCATTGCTTTTCCTCCAATTCCTTGATTACAGCCTGAAAGGATCTCTTGGGTTTCTTTAGTGTTTACCAGAAAACTCAGGCTGAGGAGCAGATTTCCCAAGGAGCTTGCAGTGCAGGAAAGCTATAGGTTCAGGGGAAAAAAAATAAAATTCCCATTGTCCTCTTCCTCACCTTTTTTTTATTGGCCAAATTTCTTCTTGGAAGACCTGTTTGGGCCATGTAAAGTTTCTGAATAGGCTGATTTGTAGTGAAAATACTGACAGCCTTTTAATTGCAGAGACACTAATGGGCATCACCAAACTGAGCTCAACCACTTACTGGGCAGAGTTAGGGATAAGGATGCAACTGCCTGATGTCTTCCCAAGAGAATAAAGAATTATGTGGCCTGACTGGGGACAGAGAGATAAGAAAATATTTTATTTTTTTCTTTCTGTGCTCTTTTTTTCTCTAGAAGGCTGTTTGCCACCATAGGTACCACTCTTTATTGGGGTGCTGGAGAGCCAGGAGCCAGGAATGCTGCTGGGAAGTCTTAAATCAGTGGGTAAATTGGGAAGAACACCCAGTAACAGCAAACACAAACACAGCCAGGCTTGCCAAAGAGGCCTGAGGCTGTGCAGCCATCTCTGTCAGCCTGTCCTTTGTCCAGTCTGAGCAGATTGCTTGCATGGCCTTTTCTATAGTGACAGAATAAAAAAACAAGCCCATGGGATTTGTGGGGGTTGAGTATCTTCCCTGGCCATTTGGTGCTGCAGGTCAGGAGCACAAGGAGCCAATTCTGGCTCTCTTTGCTGGTTGCAGCATTTCTTGTGGAGGAGCTGAGGAGTTGAAATCACTCCCATTTGAATCCGGCTGCTTGGCCACCCCTTGGATCTGCCAGCTGGGAAATTTGGAACTGATCTTCAAAGGAAAGGGTTTGGCTGTGTCTTCTCTGTGAATCCAGCTAACATTCCAGTGAGCTGTCTGAGTTACCTGTCTCTGTAACTGGCTAATAAAGTAAATGTTTGACCTACACTCGAGGCATATGTTTCATTGTCATCATACCTCTTTGGTGAAGCATTGAAACTGTTTTGCATATCTGTACTATTATTTGTTTAGGCCAAAGCTTGTGGTCTGTGAGTTTTTGCTATTGAAGAACCTAAAAAAATAAAGGCAGTGAATAATTTGCAAACTCTGGTTTTCCTTTGGCTGCAGAGGTGTTAATTTGTGTGATGAGTGAGGGACTGAGGAGTATATTTGATGTGATTAACTCCCGGGAGAGGCTGTGCAGGGAGAGTATCTGGGGTGGAAGATTTTCACAGCATCCTCACGTGTACTTGTGCAGACTCAGAGTTCATCCAGCTACAGCTTCTCACTGATTTGGGAAAAATGAATGAAAAGCTGCCTTTAGCAAAGCTGTGGACAGTAAAGCATCAGCAGGCACGATCCAGCGTCACTTTTTGAGAGTAATGACACAAATGAAGTGATTCTAGGGTGAGGTGGGACACACCCCCAGGCGGATCGCCTTCCAGATGGCACTCATGCTAGAAAAAAAAATAAAAATACACTTCCACCTTACATATCCTCACTGATAGGTTCGAGCAGATGCCAACAGAGGGAGCTGTGAGATCTGGGATGTGGCAGCTCCTGGGCGGCCTGAGTGCTGAGCCCGGCACATCTGGCACATCTGGCACATCTGGCACGGGTAGCTTGGCTGGTGTGGATGGTTTGGCTGGCACAGACTGACCCTGCCCGCCTGCAGCCCTGGCTGGTGGCTGGAGCTGCCTCTGGGAGCCCCAGGATTTGCTGTCCCAGTGCTCCCTTTCACCCCTCACAGGGCAATTGCACAGTTATTGTAGGGAGGAAAAGTTTTGGACATGTTTTAAAAGGAGAAATAGTCATTAAGTGAATTTTGACACCTCAGCCCTAGGGTCATATAATCGAGAGAATATCTCTAAGTACCATAGATTACTCTAATTTTCTCATCAATGTATTTAGAAAAAAAAGACAACATGAAACTTGGTGGCATGACAATGATGCTGAGGATAGTTTAGCAGAGTTCAGGTTATCTTCAACTTCCCCTGTCTTTTTGCTCACCTTACAGAGGTATCAAGAACCTCTGACATGCACATTTGAGCTTTTTTGATCATTTAGGTGATTTAAAGCTTTTCAGCTCAAGGAGCCACAGACCCACCTTAAAGCCTGCCCTGCTCTTCTCCAGCTGTGCAGATCCTGACAGAAAAGAAGGGTTTAGTGGTTTTGTCTTTGTTTAATATTTTTTTCTCTTTTTTCTTTCCTTTTTTCAGTCTTTTTTCTGTCACATTCCTTAAATTGTCAGGGTCCCAGGTTGGATCTCAGCTTTCCTGCCTGCCCTGAGCAAGCAGGGACAGGCACAGTCCAAAAGGGCCTTAAAGGCTGATCAGGTACTTCTGATATTGCTGCTGGGGCTGGGTTTGTATTTAAATGGTTTGGGATATATTCCATAGCTGGCTGGAGATCATCAGAAGGATCCTGTTTTATTGCAGTTTGCATAACACTAAATCAATAAACACATTCAAGCAGATGGAAAAGCAAAACAAGGAGGAAAGTAGCACTATTTGGAGGAGGAAAGGGATAGCAAAGAGCACTCCTCACTGGTAGTTTTGCCTGGAAAACACAAGCAGATGCTCTCACAGCAGAGACCTGATCTAACATCCACCTGGCAGCTCCCCAGGGCCGGGACATGCCCCAAAGACAGCAGCTCTCAAAGGGCACCCAGTCCTGTAACAAGCAAAATATCACCGTTTATTGCAGCTGTGACCTACTGCATGGCAAGTAATGAGGAATTTTCCATTTCAAACTTTAATGCAATAATTAAGACATCCATTAAGGTCTTTATAGTTTGGCTGCTTGTAATTAAAAATGGGGTGATGGGGGGGGGAGCAATGGCAGGGGGTTGCAGTCCAGGGCATCAAGCTCCCACCAGCAGCTTCAAGTGCTCTCCCCTTTCTTCTCTGTTTAGTTTCTCTCTTCAAAACAATTTTTCTGGTTTGGTTTGTAAACTGTCTCCAGAGTGTGAAAAACACATGAAGAACAGTCTTAGTTCCTACAAGTACAACTTGGGTTTAAAAAGGAGCTTTTACCTTCAACCAGCTCCTCCAAAGTACCGATCCTCCTGCGGTGCAGTTCGTGGGGGCATCTCTGAGCAGTGCCAGGGGTTTTGTGCTCCAGTTGCTTTCCAGACTGGTGTAGCTCCTGCTTACACAGTTCCTGGTGCAGGATTAAGGGTGGGGTAGGTTTTAATCCAATAATGGAATGAGATGAAACCCCCACATAAACCCACATCTTCCAAAGTGTCTCTGCTCCTGGGAGGCCAGAGTCCCATTATCCAGTAATTGGATTTGGCCTTCTAAAGCAGGACTGATATACTGTAAAATTTTGTTCCTAAAATCATCAGATTTTTTGCAAAGGATTAAGAAAAATTAATGATTTGACTGAGGAAGTAGCTGCCAGAAAAGCTTTGGCTGATCCCTAGAACCCCTTCCCGAATTGCTTTCCCCTGCTCTTTACAACTCCCAGTATATGGGTGACTCGCACTTGTGTCTCCAAACACAATGCTGGGCATGAGCTTCTGCAACTTTGACATTCACTGTTCTCTAAAAAGCTGTTTTTCATTTCAGCTCAAAGCAAAATGATTGCAATCCCATTTCCATGGAAGACAATGGAAATGTACATGTGTAGCAATTACCAGGAGAATTTTACACAAAGAATTAGCAACCTACTCGCGCATGTCCTGCATTCTCATTAAAGGCAAACTGTTTGTGGGTGACAGGGGATTTTCCTGTGCAACCATCTAGGCTCATTGCAGCTGTTAAATTCCTTTAATGTCGGGTTTTTTCACCCCTCTCCTACCAAGTTTCAGACAAACCCACTCATTTACAGCCTCTCCCGTGTGTGAGCTACAGGTGGGGTGGATGTTCCATGAGTCTCATCCTCAGCCCTTCAGATGCTCAGAGCTGCTGTGGACCCTGGCTGGGCACAGGAGCCTTCCTATAATTTGCTTTAATTTTGCCCCAAAGGTGCCCACAAACCTGGTGTCACAAATTTCCTGGTCTCAGTCACCTTTGCTTGGTTTTGCTGCTGAGCCAACCCGCTCCTCAGAGCCTGCAGATCTTCTCTGCCTCCTCCAGCATCCTCCCTCCAGCTCCTCCATTCCACAAAACCACTTGGCAGGTTTTGGGGAGCAGACAAGCCCCCCAAGTGTCCCCAGGCTCACGCGAGGGAGGATGTGTCCCCTTATTTTACATCCCAGACCCTGGTCAGTCACTGGTTATTTAGTGAAATAAACCCCCTGAACAAGAAGTATTATCAGCAGGAGCATAATCAGATATCAGAGAAGAGGTCTTCAGATGAGTAATTTATTGAGATCTCTTATTTCATTTTATTTCAGCCCATCTGGGACACAATTGTGCTTTAGAAAGGGCTGGAGGCTGCAGTTCCCATTGCAGGAGCCACCTGGGCCAGCGAGAGCTCAGTGTAAACTCCTGTCCTTGCAATCTCATTTTACAGAAGCCTCTAAGTAGGACAGGCACTGCAACAAAGTGGTGACCTGAGAAATGTTTGCACAGCCCTGGGCTGTCCTTCCAGGAGGGCCAGGGCTGGTGGAGCACAGGCTGCTCTGCACCTGGACAAGGTTTGGATCCAGGACCACCACAAACACTTTCAGACTGGTGTCTGTTCTTTGGGGATTTTATGCCTGGAGTTAGCTGGGAGTACAACATTTAAATTTTGCTTTAGCAAAAATCATCTTTATAACCCATTTCAGGCAGGTTTAATGTAGAGCTAAAAACTGGAGCATGAGTAAGAAATTACATATTTTGGCAATTCCCAGGGCTGCAGTGTTTGCAGGTGAATTTTGACCATAAGAACGTGTCACTGCTCTCACCAAAGATACGGTTTTCTCTCTTTTCCTTAAGTGCAGTGCCAATTTTTTATCCTCTTCTGTTCATCCTCTCCCTCCTCCTCCTCCTTGGAGATTTCTGGATTAAAGAATAAAGCAGTGAATTGATTTCCTGAACGTGCATTAGAGAGGATTATTCCAGGAGATTCATCCGTGTTTGGTGGATTAATATTTCCAGGGAAGCAGCTCCAATCTCAGCCAATACTTCTCTCAACATAGCCTGAAACATTTTTTTTTTTCTTCATTTTCAGGCAAGAAGGAGCATTGGGAATGGCAGGAGACAGAGAGCAGAAGTTCTCAGCACTGGTATTTGAGCTCTGGTATCTTTTAAAACAACAGGATTTATTACGTAAATATATGAAAAGTGATTTGTGTGAATTCTGCATTTTCTTTACTCTTAACAATAAAGAACAAAACCAGACACATGCCAGGCAGGCACAGAAGTCACTCCAGCACCAGGGAAACACGGAGAAATCTCTGTGTAGCATCACTTGCCACCAGCAGCACCCTCTGAGAGAGGGGCACAGCATCCAAACCAAATGGGGCTCTGTCCAATTAATTAATTTGGCCTCTGTGCTCTACACAAACACAGCAGATCAAGGGCCTATTACACTGTAAGAGCAATCTGTGAAGTCTTACAGCAATGCACATCTCTGAATTATGCTTCAGAGGTAACAACTAAAGCAGCCCAAAGCTCCCTCCCTCCTGGTCTGTCTTGCACATGGAGGAGACACAGTTTATAATTGAGCAGAAGAGGCAAAACCTCTTCCCAGGAGAGGTGGAGGCGAGTCAGCCCCACACCCTAATTGAGACCTCTGAGACCAGGCTTTAGATGTCAAGCAGCTGGGCAAACAATGGTGGCTCCTCAGTGGTGCTTGGATAGATCAGCTGGGCTGCCCTTGCTGCTTTACAAGGGCTGGTGATGGTCAAAAGAGGAGAAGAATGAAATAAAAAATGCAGATGTTATGAGGCAGAGTAAAGGAAAACAGTGTAGGGAAGGATCTTCATTTTCATGCTGCCCTCTGAGCCAAGGAAGCGCTGGGTGTCACAGCCACACTCCTCTGAGAATGAAATCCTTGGATTCAAGAGCTGGTTTGATTTTTGCTTCCAGTCTCAGCCTAGGAGGACCAGAGCAGGAAACCATGAAGTGTCAAAGACAATCATCTACATGTCTGTGAGCTTGGGGAAGGAAACAGGGCCACAGCCTGGCTCAGTACAAGGGGTGGGACAAGCTGGCTGCAGCTGAAGGGTCGGGATGGGAGGAAGGATGGAGCTCCACCTGCCTGAGATGGATACCAGCACTCTGAGCCAGAGATGAGAACGGGGGATTTTAACTCCTGAAGAAGCAAAGACCTGGCCAGGAGGCTGGGATAGTGGTGTGGGTGGGAAAATCCCAGTGGTGGGTACATCCTACCCCTCCTTATGTCCCTGCTTTATTCTGGCTCCCAGGGATGGTGTTTGTCTACCCAGGGCCTTCAGGCACGTTTGGACAGGTGACACCACCCCTGGTAGATAACCCAGAGAGAGCAAAGCAAGAATTTGAAACAAGCAGCAAACAGAAAAAATGAATTTGCATTTCTTCAGAGCCACCAGGAATCTGGATGAATAATTTTTCCTTCTGATGCTCAGCACTCAGCAGTAAGGACATTGCCTGGTGTGCCACTGCTCTGTTTGGGACACTGAAATGCAGAAACATGATCTGACACAAAGAATAAGTGCAAACCACATGATTTATTTATTAGTTCCCTCACATGATGAGTGTTAGCTCATGCCTCAGCAGTGCATTGCCAACAGGCGATGCAAGGAGAGTTATCTTGCTCAGCTTCAGGCAGAAACTTCAAGTTGAGACACAGATTGAAACATCTTTTTGTGGTTCCTCGTGTTTTCTTCCCTTTTTTCCTGCAGGAATCACAATAATCTCCCTTCCCTGTCCCCATGGTAGAAGTATCCCACATCAAGTCATAATCTTTTTTTGCTTTCTGCAACAAAAGCAGAATATGAGACTTCTCTGTACCTCTGAGTACCTGAACAGGGACAGCTGGACAATGTCTTCCTTTTCTCCCAATTTCCAGCTTTCTGCAAATAATGTCATCTCTCTAAAAGATTCCTCCCCCTCCCCAAGATCTGCGTGAAAAGAAACAGACATAACAACAGCTCTTCAAACAAAACATTTGGGGCTCAATCTGGAAATACTCCTCGGGAATTTCTCTTGGATTCACTTTCCAAGTGTTTTGAGTGGAAAACTTCAACCAGATGGCGCCCAAGAGAGCTCTGCTCCGCTCTGCAGTTTTCAGCTCTGATATAACTTATCATCAATTGCAAAAGAGCTTTTTTTTTATTTGCTCCTTGCAACAGCCCTTACCAGCATCCCCCTTGGAGACACAGCCCTGTAATCAAAACTGCTCTAGGGAATGAATGCTTTAACCACAGCAGGGAAACGTCTTGTTCCTTGGCTCCCAAATATTTGTACAGAGCTGGGGAAGCACCTGGGGGCCTCTGCCCGCTTCCCACCGCAGTTTTACTGTAGGAAAGGGAGAGGAAACAGGAGAGCAAGGCAGAGCTCAGCCTGGGGAGAGGAAAGAGCTGCCTGTGAGCCCAAGTGCTCACCCAGGCTCCTTGTAAATCGTCCCCCGAGCAGCAGCACCTCTTGCTTGATAAACGATGCCCCAGCCTGAAGTGTGGAAAGGAGAGGGAAAAAACCCCACTTTTTCCCCTCCTACTTCTCTGTAGTTATTTTTGACAAGCTGGAAGAGGAGAAGGGGAGAGGGAGAGGCTGAGGCATGTTTGATATACACTTTTGACGGAGCTTTTACTTTATTATGTTTAATTGAAAAGTGTTAACGTCGTCCGACATGAATATTCAGCTGATGCCTTTTGGTGCTGTTCCAGGAGTTACGATCGCCTGTGATTCCACTACAGCTTCTCAGCACGGAGCCCTGTCAAAGCCAGAGTGACAGTGGGGAAGCTATTAATTGAAATAGCTTCATTAATTAGTAATTAACAGCAGGGTAATGACTATGTCACACATCGTATTTCAATGAATGCCCTTCATGTGTTATGGGGCTTTTAATTAAAGAATATGCATTTTAATTAAAGGCAAGTTTGGCCCTTTGGCCTCTGGAATACAAAAGATGTTTCTAACTTTCAAGGCTGGGAGGAGGAAAGGTTAGTGTGGGGAAAGCCAGGCTGAGTGCAAGTCGTTTCAAAGTTAAATCCCTGGCGCTGCTGTGCCCATGGGTCCTGGCTCCAGGATGGGTGAGGAAAGGCTGCTGTGTTTGTAGGGTCTGTGAGGAAAGCTGGATCCAAGAAAACCCCACCCTGGCACCCAGGGTGTCCCTGGAAGCTGCTCTGCACCGTGGTTGACCCAGCAGCTGCATTTGTGTCCAGCTGAGGGCAGGTACAGGGATGGGGGATTTTGGGACAGGACAGCACAGCTCCCATCCTTCGTGGTGTTCTTTGGGAAGAAAGTCCCTGCCACTCCTGAGACATGCACAGGAGTTGGAGGGGAGAATCTCCATTAACCAAATGGAATAAATTACACCAGATTTTAGTCTTTGCACATTCCACTGATTAGGATTTACTCCCTGGCACTGGAGTGGGCATGGTGTTGCTTTCTGTTCTCTCTAAGCACAGCTCTCTCCAGAATGATCCCACCCATATGGTGGGAAAGGCAGTGGGGAGGTTTGAAAGGCATGGACTATACAGTGAGCATCAGGGAAAAGTTTAGGAAGACAAATCCAAAGTGCCTGACAGCTGTACACAGTCCCAAGCAAAACCCCTTGAAACCCCACCAAACAATAAAACCTCAACCCAACCAGGCTCACCCACCATAAAGGTTACTTTACATTGTGATCAAAAATGCATTTATGTTTTTTAAACAAAAAAAACCCCTTCAAACTGGCCCCTTTCAAAAATAAACTCTACTCCCCTGACATCCCGATCTGAAAGACTGAAGAGAAGCTTCCCAAATGTGATGAGGATTAGATGAGTGAGACATTGCATTTCAAAGAGAAAATGGCACATCAAAGGCAGCTCCAGCCCATATTGAAGTCCCCACCCAGGAGGGCTCCTGCCTGGGGGGATCAGGCAAGGTGGGGGCGCTTGCTGCTGCTGGGAGAGAGGGTGGGAAGGGCAGGAGACAGCCCCACATCTTCATGAAGGCACCTGGCATCTGGATCAGCCCAACAGAGTTTCTGGGAAGCACATTTGCCTCTCCTGGCCAATGATGCTGGTTGGAAAGTGCCTGCTTTGTTCTGTGCTGCTGAAATGTCAGCAGGGTAACTGTGACTTTAACCTGTCCCAGAAATTAATTTAATCATGAACTGAGAGCATCTTCTGCCTCCCCACCATTGCCAGGTGTTGAGTGAGGTGTCCTTTACCTTGCTGTTACATTCCCAGTGTGTCTGGGGTTGACAAATCCCTCCAGGAGCCTGATCCCTCCATCCCTCACACCATTTCCAATGAGCAGACCAAACGTTGTCTCAATTTATGGGCTGCAGAAGAAATTGTGATAAAACTGAGTCATAAAACCAGCGGTTCCACCAGGTGAAGATAATTTATGCTACTCTTCACACTAAAATACAACCCTCTGCTTGCACTACAGCACTGAACTCCTGCAGCATCTCTTTAGCCTCATCAGAGAGGATGCAGAGAGATCTGAGGGTTCCTGATATCCACCAGCACTAATTGAGCCCACCCTGGGTCTTGGCATGGACCAAACCCTTCCAGCCCCCCCAGTGCCCCCACGGATGTCACAGCTGGAAACTGGGACACACAGGGAGGCACCAGGCTGGGCCTTGGTGGCTGTGGAGCAAAACCAGGAGATGCAGAGGAAATACAGTTTGGAGCAGAGTGGACTGGGATGGTGAGATACCATCTGCCAAATCCCTTCTGCTGCTGGAAGGAAATCCATGGAGAGAGCAAGCGGATGTCGAAATTCAGAGTTCAGCTTTGGAGGAGAGGGCTGGGGGGAGGGACAATGTGTGAATCACTCAGGGTATCCAAGTATGGTAATTAATGTTAATAACATTAAATAATTTAAATGGACAAGCAGTATTTTATATTATATTTCTTTGGCACTTTTACTGGTGTCACAATGTGTTTGTCCTTGTGTCTTGGATCAGTAAGATCCCATTCACTGTGAGGAAAACCAAGAGTGACTTTGGGGTGAGTGATTGTTACAAAAACCATCTAGTTTTCTTTTAATATTTCCCAAAGTAAAATTCCAGGTTTGGAACTCCTATCTAGAGAGGAATTTGAATTGTACAGACAGAAATTATTTATTTCCTTTGCAACAGCAGGGATTTTGTGCAATTGTGGGAAGATGGACCACGCTGTTCTCCACTAAGGCTTCTGTGTGTACATTTTGCTGTTACACTTGCTCAGACACTAAGAACAACACATTTTAGACATATTTTCACTTTTCAGGCTCTACATCCCCTGGATTTGGTCTTACAACCTGTACTAAAGGTCTGACCAGCTGGAAGGGAAGGTGCCATCACATTGTGTGTTGGAAAAAGCCTTTGGTTTTACCAGAGTTGCTGTTGAAGTGCTGCTGCTGTGCTCAGCTATGTATAAAATATGGAGAACAGGTTTGCCGCCTGAACAGGGCTGCTTGGAAAATCAGATATTAATTTTTAGAAGGAATATGGTTCCCTATGTAAACAAACTGAAGCTCTTTGTGAAATTCTGCCCATGGAAAATTCATCAAAATCCAGTCAAACCCTTGTTCAGATGGAATGGAGACAGAGGATAGGAGTCTGGCTGGTCTCTGAGGGAAGTTTTGGCCACAGCTTTCCTTTTTATTTGCAGACACAGCAAGAAAGCCCAGCCTGGATGTGACCCACCCTGTGCAGAGCAGAGTTTGGTCCTGGCTTGTGGCAACTGCAGTTTGGGGCTGATGACAGAACCACAGAAGGGTTTGCTCGGGAGAGACCTTAAAAATCACTCAGTGCCAGCCTTGCCATGGCAGGGACACCTTCCACTGTCCCAGGCTGCTCCCAGCCCCAGTGTCCAACCTGGCCTTGGACACTTCCAGGATGGGGCAGCCTGTGCCAGGGCCTCACCTCCCTCCCAGGGGAGAATTTCTTCCCAAGAGCCAACCTAAACCTGTTCTCTGTCAGTGCGAAATTCTGGGAGCAATCTGGTCTAGTTGTGTGAGTCTCCCATTGTAAGAAAGGCAGACCTCCCCTATTTACAGGTTTAAGTGAACTCCAAACAGCCCCAAAATGAACTGAAAGCCCCTGTAAATGCCTGACCTTGCTCTGCTCTCCCTCTGCTGCCCCACAGCTCCAGGAGGGACCCAACCTGGCCCTTTCTTCCTCTGCTTTTCTTCTTTTTTCATGCCTTGTTTGTTGTGTACCACAAGTCGCCTCATCACTTTCAAATCAAACATCTTCTTCCTTTCTGCTCCCAGAAATTAAAATGTGGCAAGGTCTTTTTCTTTTCTTTTCCTTTTTTTTTTTGTTTTGTTTTGTTTTGTTTTGTTTCATTTTGTTTTTTTGAACAGCAAGATTAAAAGCCTTTTGAAGAATAATGTTTTCCTAAGTTTTAGCTGACATTCAATTTTAATGACTTTTTAAACAAAGTAACTATTAACTGTGCATCGTTTTATAGTTTCCTGATGTCTGACAGGTGTTTTTGCCCATGTGGGAAACAGATGCTAATAACATTTTCCCTAATAGCTCATAAATAATAAGCATTTAGCATTTTCCTTTGTATACTGCTCTGTCAATAGACAATTTACTTTTCAGAAGCCACAACATTTTCCTGTCAATCAGTTTTAGCCTCGGGCACTTTTTGGTGATTAGAAACCCCTTAGAGAGCGAGAACTCCAAATTAGTTTTAAATAAAAAATAAGAATATTCATGCTGTTGAACATCTAAAGGTAAAAAAAAAAAAAAAAAGAGAGAGATCTGGGTACATAAATATCACTGGTGGGGTATTAATACTTCATAGAACTAGAGTGACCAACTGCTCTCAGGAGGAATGCAGCAAAGACAAGCACATGACACAAAGAAAGTAATGTATTCTAGAGAAAAAGAACTTTTTATTAAATGAAAAAAAAGTAATTTAGGGGTTTGCTAAAAGGCTTTAGCTCCAGGAGAATGATATCACCTTCTCATTTGGAAAATAAGCAGCAAATCTATCACTGTGCTTGGTGCCTACCACGGCGTCTCACTCGTTTGATATGCCTTGGATCTCACCATGACATTTTGTCTCTTTCCAGAAGAGGGATGGGGTGAAGCCAAAATCTCTCCCTCTGAGGGAAGAGCAGATGCAGAGCTGGGGAGCCCTCAGTGGTAGGCACGAAAGCCAGGAGGTGGCTGGAGGACCACAGGGACCTCATGGAGCAGGACCAGCTCTCCAGACAATTGTCACCTGCTGGTTCATCCCTGCAGAAATCCTCCTTTCCCACCATCACAAGGGTTAGAGAAGGGCACAGGTATCTTCTGTCAAACCTTTCAGGCCCCACTGAAACATCTGTGCAACTCCCAGGTAAAAACATTTTTAATAAACTCCATTAAAATCAACCTTTTCCACTCATAAATGACAATAAACAGCGCTTTGGAAAAAGCAGGCATTTTCTTGTTTGGGAAAATAAGAGTTTTGTGCTCCAGGATTCAAACCTATTTCTGGTGATGCTGTGTTCAGATTTCACACTGGCTTGGTCACATCAACATTTTGGGGGACGTGGGACCTGTGGCAGAGCTCTGGTCACAGCTGGAGACAGGACACCAATATGGATGGAGATTGGCTCCTGCACAGTTTGGCCTTTTCTGCATAAATGAGTGGAAGTTCATGGATTTCACTGTTCATTAGCTTTCCATCATCACACTGCATTGTAACCTGCAGCTCTTCTACCAAATTCATTTTCTCATTCATTTTCCCAGAGAAATGGAGTGATGCAACATTTGCCAGCCAGTCCAAAAGCCAGATTTCTTTTTGTCTGAAGAGAAAGTGGCCTCATTTATTCAAACATATTGACCTGAAACTGTGCATACTTACATACCTGCAGCTGCACTGGGCACCATTCAACCCAGGGGGTCTAAGTTCATCAAATGTGAACATGAATATTGCAGTGACATAAAATGCAGGGACCACAGAGATACAAGACAAAGGGTCAGACACTGGGTTGGTTCCTCTGGTTGATTTTTCTCCCTGAATGAAGGGAAGGAAACTTTTGCCCTCCCATGAAGTAGTTCCTCGATACCCAAACGTGGCAGCAGTGATGTGCCCCACATGACTTTTCCTCCATGAGCAGCAGTGTCACACCAAACCCTCGTGAAGGACCAGCTACAGAATGGTTAAATCACTTCAGATTCAGCATCAGCACTGAGGTGAGGAAGCCTGGGTTTCTCTAAGCAATTCAGGCTGCCTGGTTGCCCATGCAGAAGGCAAACATGCCTGGTGTTTCAATTCACATGTGGCAACTTTCTAATAATAGGGGTGTTAATTGAGAGCAGAATAGCTCCAGCAGGTGAGTAACAATTAGCTGGGGCTCCTGCTTTTAACAAACACACCATGGCACATCTGTAGGCTGGGAATCACTTTTGCATGTCTAATTTTTAAAGATAAAAGGTGGCTGCTCTGGAAGCAGAAGGGTTTCTGGCACCAGGCCGGGGTGTTGTGTTATCCCTCACCACTCCGGAGGGGTTCCAGCCCCCAGCCCTGGCATCACCAACTGCCCAGGGATGGTTTTGTTCAACACCTTCTGCTCCCTTCCCAGCCTGACAATATCCTTCAAGAAGTGCTTGCTGGGAATAGTTGGGAGGAAAGCAAGGTTGATGGTTGGTACTGCTGAGATCACAATTCTGCTTCACGGTCTGGGTGCTGATGGAGCACCAAAACCTGTGAGAAGTTTGGAGACTCGCTCCCCAGATGGTGTCAGGTGGGATTTTGTCACTGCTGAGTGCTAAGCGTAAAAGTGTAAAAGGTTGGAAAGAAACCTGAAAGACTCATGACACCTTTCTTTCTGTTATTTTTCATTCATCTACTCCTTGGTAATCATCTCCCACCCATTCTCACCAGTTCCAAACCCTTTATCAGCTGCTCAGGCTCCCTCATGGGAACAGTTTCAGCCAATCTCCTTGGCCAACCTCAGCCTGGAAAGGAGGAAGAATCTCTTAAAACCCACACACATCCTTAGGAGAATTTCTCTTGTGCATCAAAGTGATGGAGAAGAATCAGAACAATCCCAAGAAGCTATTTCAGTGCATTAAACCTCAATTCTTTATACCCTCAAATTATGCCTGGTTCTTTAGTTTTCCCTTCCCTTTAGTTTTGGCTTACTACACTCTAAAAGGTAAACTGCCCCAAAAGCTACCTTGTTAATTTTTCCTCTCTGAGCAGTTGGGTTGAAACATATGCCATTAGACCTGATGTCCCCAGCTAAAACCCCTGTCACATCACTAAATATTTTAGCAAATAAAAAATTTTTTAAACACGCGGCCAGATGTCCACATTGACATAGTGCTTAAGGCGTTTGACTGATAAAAAGCCAGGCCCCTTGGTAAGTGGGGATTTAAAAACATGTCCTGAGGCAAGTGTGCGATATTAAAAACATCCTGGGCTCTTTTGTATGGAGATTTGCATACGTTGAGGTTTTAAAGAGAGTGTCCATCTGTCACTGAGCATTCTCCCAATACAACAAAGCATTGATAAATATTTTGAACCACAGTCACTTTTCAGCAGGCACCAGCAAGGAGGCAGAGTGGTTTCAGCTGGGATATCCATCGCTTTGTGCAATAAAAGGAGCTGCAGTTTCACTTGGAAGTGGTGTTTAATATTTATGAGGATGACAGCCCTGTACAATTACAGAACTACAACCTGGCCCTTGGGTGATTCCATAAAAAGTATCAGCCAGACAGAGCAAAAAAACCCAAAAAAACCCTCAAGCTTTTGTTCTGGAAAGTCTGGATGCAGTGATGTACCATGATTGTGCTTCAGTATGAGTGGCACCCTTTGCAACCCACATGGCAGCAGGCTGGCTCCAGGTCTCTTGGAGTGGTGGAAAGATTTCTGCCAGATTTAATGAGCTCTAGACCAACCTGGATGCAGCTGAATTGTCACCAGAGTGAAGGAAATTGTTCTTGCTGTATGTGTTGTGAAGAAAAGCTCAAAAAATTCACCTGGCTGCAGTCCTGTTCAGATCCATTGCATCAGTGCTGGGTTTGGCTCCTTGGATTTGAGATAATGTTGTGTTTTAAAGGCTCAGACTGGAATGTGAGAAAACAGAATGGCAGTGAGGATGGGGATCAGGATGTTCTCACTAGACTAGAAGGTCTAACACGTGGGAGGCATCTTAGGGAAGCGAGAAGAAAGCACACAGGCGTCACTTGGTGCCTTGAGGAGCTGCAGTCTCATTTCAGACAGGACAGAGAGAGTGACCAACTCTCCCAGTTCCACATCTTTATCTAGTTTTGCTTTTCTGCATTTATATTTTTAAAGGAGGTGTTTATATCTTTATTCTTATTCTCCAACCATCTAGAAGATTTGAGATGTCTAAATGAGATGAAACAAAGTCACAGCACAAAATACATTTGCAGCAACTATTTTAGTCAACTAGATCATTTCAGTTCAAGCATGTGTGTGTCTCAACAGGTTGACTATGGCAGGATATTTCCAGCCTGTTCTCCTTGTATTCTTTCCTCCCTTAAATTGGGATCTATTTCTGAGCCCATCCTTCCTGACCATTGACTTTTCTAAAGAACCACTCGTAAAATAGATGGGTTTTACTCATTGCTTTCTCTGTTTCTCTTGCAAAGCTGGTTCTAATGGGCAGTGGCTATTGCATTGTTGGTGTGGGAGATGCCAGGTGGCAGATGGCTTCTTTCTATAGGTGCAGCACCATGGTCTTGCACAGTGTGTGTCTGGGTGACTGCACATCCATCCTGGTCTCTACTAACATGTCAGGCTATTTCTGTAAGCCTTGTGTTAAAGCTGTTAAACACCTGAAGAAAGGAGAGAATCAAGGATGCAAGAGGAAGACAACAACAAAAAACCCTCTTTGATTCACTTGCAGAATACTCATATTTATTGGAAAAGCACTGATTTTTAACCCCATCAGACAATACACCTTTGCTGCTGCTTGAAGGCAGCAATACTTTGCTTGCAAACACAAGCTGCCAAAGGAGACTCTGACTTTCCTGTCTACAGTTGTAGGACAGCTTCTGTCCATGCAAGGGACATTTGGCAGGTTTTGGGACAAATCCTGTGTGCCTTGATGGTTAAAGGGCTGCATCAGTTGTGTCAGTGGTTGTGATGTTAAATGCACAATTGCTTGGGAGAACAGGAGGATGTGACAGCAGGAAAATGGCTTGGACCAGATTAATTTCAGGCAGAAGACAGGGAATGAGATGGATAAGCATATCAGCTGAAGACATCACAGTCCTAAGGTCAGAGTTTGGAGAAAGTGAATGCTGACCTGCTTGATTAGTCTCTGTTTGAAGTTTAAACTCCCTAAAGTGCAAACTGGGAACTCAGTGTGAAATTACAGATCATGTGTGCTCTGGTGCTGGTAGACACATGATCAGATGGCTTCTCTTCAACCATGTACTCTAATCATAGCTTGGATTTGGGCTCTAATTTATATTAAAAGGCCATTTCTCCACAAGATATAAGAGCTCAGCTGTCATTTAATATAAGGACTTAGATAATTTCCTTGTGAACAGGGTTATGATGAAGCAGATTTTTCATCCACCCCAGGGGTGTGGTACCTCACAGGGGCTGGCAACATTCAAATAACATGTTGTTAATCTTCCCTGATGAAATCTGGCTACAAAACATTTAAGATTTTGACTTCAAGGGATATTTCCAGATCCCTCTCAAACCCTTCTGTTGAGCCAGCTTCTGCTCCCAAGCAGGCAGCAATCTCTCCTCACACCAAATGAATTAATTTAGGCATGTCTACCTTGATGACTGCTGGAAATGGGTGCAAAAATTCTCAAATTTCAGGTTTGCCACATCAAGAACGTGCATGAGGGAGTGTTGATGCAGCCAGCATTGGTGAGAGCCAGGAGAACAAGTGGTGAGTTTAAAGCCTTTGTGGACAGTCCCAGTCTTTTGGCAGAGGGGCTGGGGCTGGGTATTGAACCACTTTGCTGGGCCTTATTTGTCTGCCAGAGCTGGCTTGGAGCCCGTGCAGCTGAGGAAGACTTGCAGTGATCCCATCATAACAACCTGTTGGTTGGCACATCCAGGATCCAGCACGAATCACACCGTGCTCGTGTCAGCCAGAGCCTCCCCTGGCTGGGCCAGCACAGCCATGCCCAGCTGCTCTGGCTCTGACTCCTGCCAGAGGGGTATGGCACAGAAATTAAATGCCAAATCCTTTTCTTTTTCTATAGCCAGTTAAAGTCAATTAGACCAGTGGTGGGAGCTGGGCACACTGGTGCTGGGGTGAAGACAAAACTGTTCTGTGTCCCTTCCACAAGCAGAGCTGAATTACTCTGTTTTGCTCCCAGAATGATTCAAGCTAAGGGAAGAGGCACTAGATTGTGAGGAGAAGCATTTCAGAGAGAAAAAAATCAGTCCTCACTAAATGCATATCCCATCTCCTCAAAGCTTGCTTACTGCCAGCTCCCTAATTTATGTAAACTGGTCGTCAGAGCTGAATTAAAACCTACAATTAGCAATCCAGGAGGGCACGGTGGTAATTCAGACAGATGTGCCACTTAAAAATATTTACATAAAGCTTGCAGGATAACCAGCACTCCCAGAGGGAGCCATCAGGCGAGGCTCTGGCATGTCCCCCAGCACAGCTCCACTGCCCCAGGCTGCACAGCCCCACCACGGCTCAGATTTGCCAAAGACTGCAACCACAGCTGCAGCTCCTGCCATCAAAAAGCACAAAGACCTAGAGAAGTTACAAGGAGCCTGAATGCTGGCTGGTCTTTTTCTCAGGGAGACGCTCTGGGGTTTGCTTGAAGCTGCTCAGAAACCCCAAACCCATCACAGCCAGCCAAGAAATCCTCATTCCTCACTGCACCATAAGCTCATTGGCAAGTACTCTCCCCACACATAATGATAAGGACCTGCTGAGCCTAAATTCCATGAGGAAGTCCATGGCACTGAGCAGCTTGGCTCAGTGCTGAGAGCAGGAGGAGTGGGATCTGATTTTTGGTGGCCATGCAAAGGACTGGGAGCTGCTTCTTAATTCACTTTGCTGCTTGTAAGGGCCAGTACAACCCAGCAATTTTTTCTTGGAGAATCTAGAGATAAATTTGCAGTTTTTAGAATCTGGGATTATGGACCAGACTAGAAAGCTTTCACTGTGCCCTGGTTGAGGGCTTGAAATTTTTCATTTGCAGAGATCCATTGCTGTTATAGTGCAAATCCAATCCTGTTACACACAGCCTCAGTTGTCCTCCAGTGCAACTCAGACATGAAGGAAGTCCTTGTGGATGGATGTGGGGTTCCATTTGTGGACCTCTCCCTCTGGTGCACCCCCTCTTTATCTCCCAAATGGAATGCAAGAGATGAAATACCTTTGGAAAGCAGCACTTTCTGTGTGTTCAGATTTAGAGGTTTTGTTTGCAATTTCAGCTGCAGGTAAAGGATGGCTTGAAAGGAATTGTGTAGGCAGTGTTGGGATGTCTGGAGGGGTCATGGGCTTTCTCAGGAGGGTTTAGGAGCCGTGAACAAACACATCTGCCCAAGCATTTTAGAGCTGGGAAAAACACTGGTAGCAGCCAGCTCTAAAATGGGGCCAGTTCACACAGATGGTGAAGTCAGTCGTGCTGGTTTAAATCCACAGAAAACCAGTGACTAAATTGGCTCAGACACAGCCCTGGTAGAACCAGGAAAAACTGTTCACAGATGTCAGTTTATGGAGATAAGCTTTTTTTTCCTGCACCACTGCCCTGGCTACAGATAATCATCATTTTCCATTCTTCCAGTTGCATGAGGTCACGTATAATGTAAAGAAATTTCAGCCTGGAGAATGCAAAGGAAATTTTGAAGATATTTCTTTGATATTCTCTCGCAGCTCTCACTACATGCAGTATTTCCTTCTCCCTTACTGGTAGCCAACACCTCCTCTGGCTTTGGCTCTGGCAATGACATGTATTTCAAAATGATTGCAAAAACTAATGAATTTTTCTCAAATATTTATGGGAACACACAGAATGTTCACAGCAACAGATGAAAGACTGAGTACCAGATTCACTTGTTTGTTAGCAAAATACAGAAATAAAAGGGAAAAGTGATTGCGTTGTTTTTGTATTGTTTTTGTGGCTTGATCAAAAATCTTCTGAATTTGAGTATACTTCCATTTAAAAGTGGATATAATTTACAGCAAGGTTGATTCATCTGCTGGCCTTGGTGGCTGGAATATTCCAGCAATAGGTTTGCTTTGTTTCAGCACAATAGAAGCTGGAAAAAAATACTGTAGATGAGTTTTAATATTGCAGCTTTTATGTGGAACATGAAAGCTCACTAGTTTAATACAAAGTCATTACTGCAGTTAAAACCATTAAGTTAATTAATATGGACATTTATTACTACCGATAAAAGATAATATCTGGGGATTTATAGAAACAATATATCTGTATATTCTTCCTCCTAAAGTCTCCATGAGGACAGGACTTTCAGTGGGGCGGAATATATTCTAATGGCACCTGTTCCTGGGGCTGGCACTGAAGGTAGGTCAAAGCGAACACTTGCAGCAGAGCCATTAAGATAACCCCAGCCCCGAGAGCACCAGGGCTCACAAAATAAATCCTTCAACCTTGATAATTATTACACATTGAAGGCAGCAGCAGGTCCCTTGGTCCTGCCAAGCTTTAAGTGGTAGAATAACCTGTTTCTTTTATCAGCAGCAACCTTTCCAGTGCTCAGCGTGGGGACAGTGTCAGCTCCCATCCTTACACATAAAGGTAACCCTGTCCTCAGCTCTTTAGCCTTTAGAGAAGTCAGCAAACCCTCTGCTTTCACCCCTTTCACCTCCACAGCTCTTCAGAGCTGAAAAACCTCAACTTGTCCCTGGCTGCTCTTGGTCATTTCCTCGTTCTGATGCTGGATAACAGTTGGGAGACGCCGTAATTTAATAAAGCTTTGGAAATGTAGACGACTGCAGAGTGTGATAGAGGGGCTGTATCAATCACCATAATGACAGACATTAGCAGAGTGCCAAGTGTTTTGGTCTCAACAGATCTGTCACCGGTTTCAGCAGCAGTTGTACGTACAGGTCTGGGCATCGGCCGCTCTCCTTCACTGCTGTCTGCAAAGCTGTCACTTGGAGAGGAGATTTATTGGGCTGGGACATGTGATTTATGTCAGACGGCTTCAGCTTTGCTAACTCGTGTGCCACAATGGGAGTTAACAAGCAATTAAAATCTTTGGTCTGTTGTGCTGGGAGCTACATCACAGTTCTCCCAAATCAGTATTCAGCATTATCCACTCTTAAAAATCCTCATTTTGCAGGCTGAGGGGAATTTAAGGAGCGCATTCATTGGCATAGATAGTTTCTTGATCTGCTTAAAATGGTGTGAATCAGTTCTTAGGAAGGGTATTTTTAATTCTGGCTTTGTCTACAGAAAAGAGTGTTGTTCCACAGTTGGGCTGTGGAAATCTCTTGCTGGTTATCTGCCACTCTGTGTGTCTGTTCCTGTGGGCTGCAGCCAGTGGGGAAGCACCAGCAAACAGGATCACATCTTGGAATCCTGGAATGGCTTAGGTTGGAAGTGAACCTCAGAGTTCAAGTGGTTCCAAACCCCTGCCATTGGCAGGAATATCTTCCACTAGCATGACCCAAACAAACAGCACTTGCTGTAATCCTCTCTGCCAGAGATGCTCCTCCAGAACCCCTTTCCTTGCCCTCTTCCCACTCCCCAGGCTGCTGAGCTGGTGGCTCCTGGTGGTGCCCACACACCCAAGCTTCTGCTGCCCATTCATTCTGAGACCAACCTGGCAAAAACCTGGTGCAACAACACCTGGGTATAAAAAGCACATTTTATGGAGCAGAAATGGCTTTGTGTTGATCACCTGAGGCAGCATCTCCTCACTCTGCACTCGGGCACCCACTGCTGCCATCCCAACACCAGCAGCTGCTGCTGAGTGGCACCAACATTTTGGCCACCTCTGAACCAGGGCAGGAAGCCCAGGTCAAACTGCTTGGACTGAAATGCCTCCAGCCTCGCTGCTGAGCCCCTCTGCCGTGCTGCCTGCACCAAACTGCCTCAGTCAGACTGCACTTTGATGTTAATTAGCCTCATTGCACACACACAGCCTCTGCCCTGAGTGATGCAGCTTTAATTACTAATGACAGGGATTGGGTTTGTTTTGTCCTTCTGTTACAAGCACTGGTGATAGTGAATGCACACCTTGGTGGCTATTTTCACCCACTAGACACTGCAGCTCTTTCCCTGCCCAGTTCTGTTCTGTGGTCTCTGAGCCAGTATTTCAGAGATGAGATTTTTTTCCCATTACGAAATGGGTACATGAGGCCATGCCAGTTTTCTGTGTGGAGATGATGCTCTCTAATACATAGTACACACTTAAATCCCCTTTTCCTGTATGTACAAACCTCAGTCCATATTGGAAATAAAGCATTTGTGTTTCTGCACTTTTCAACCTGTCAAAATCACACAGAAATTTTACAGACAAGTGACTGCCCAGTGCAGCCAGCAGGAAATACTGCATCTCACTTCTCAGCCAATAACCACAGCTTTGGTACTTTTTCCAACACTTCATCCCTTCAGGGACAGTGTGAATCTGGCAGGTGAATATCTGATACTTAAAATCCCCCAAAGCCCTCCCCTAGTTTTTTTTCCCTGTTGTAGCCACTCATGGTCTGTGTGGTGCTGCAGGAGGGCAAACCCCAGCAAGGGCTTAACTCAGATTTTTGGCTGCAGCCCAGCTTTGCTAGAACTCAGACAGACTTTCCTGGTACTTGCAGTTTTCTTGGCTGTTTTTCCCTCTCCCGCTGCCCCAGAGGATGGATTTCTCCTGCCCTAACAAGGCAGGAAACCCCAGGGAATAGGCTAATGAGGTGTTGGGAGGGGTTTGTGCCTTTTGGTACATGATTTGTACAACAAATCTACTTCCTCTCTTTTAAAATATTGACTGTTTTTCTCCTTTTCAAGGCAAAAACTATACCCACCCTTCTGACTAATCTTTATACCATTGGGCTGAATTGTCTGATCCTTTAGGCACAGGACCTGGGTGTGAAGCCAAGGTAAATCCAGGATTGCAGCCAGGATCCCAACACAGCACTGAGCTGTGAGCTCTGTCTCACACATCAGCTTGGGAAGGGGCATGCTTCCTAAAATTAAAGCCAAAAAAAAGTATATATATTTATATATATGTATATCCAAGGAACTATACAAACCCTCTGGAGAAACTTCTGCTGAGCAAAGGTGATCCGTGCTGACATTGAGAATTGTTTGATTTACAATAACAGGGAGATAATATTTTGCTAAGCCTCCCTGTAATACAATGTGTGTCATTTAAAATTTCCCATTACACTGAGCAATCTAATAAATAAATGCCCCAGCTGCAATAAACATGAATCATACAGTGTGGAGGAGCTCTCAGCAGCCCTGGAACACATATCTTCTTCCTAATGGTCTTTGGAAGTCACCGATTAATTTGACTTTGAGCTGAGTGTTTCTGGAGCAGAGGAGCATGGCTACTGCCAGGGAAGTGCCTGCAAGATGCTGGGTCAAACTCTGACGAGATTTAGTGACAAATCAGATTTGCAAATTAGGGCTGTGCTGCTCTGTAAAGGATACAGCTCAAGCCCGCTGATTAGCGAGTACATGGTCAAACAGAATTGACTGCTGGGGTTTTTCAGGGTTATATTTCAATGCTGGAAAACAAAAGCAGTTGTTTTACATTCTGCAGCAGTGAAAGCCACCTTCTGAGAACAAGAAGTTCGTGTCATTTGTCCCTTAATTTCTGCTGTTCATCTTTCACTGGATTATGTGCACGTGAAGGTATTTTAGTTACCTCCTGCCCTCATGCCAATATATGTTAGAATTTGGGATGGAATTTAATATGAGTAATGTTAGGGGAAACAGGTCAGGGTTTCAGATTAACACCAATAACCATAATGAGAACAGATGCTTATATCCATCTGGAATGTAGATTTAATATGTTAAATTCATAGCTGAGTCCATGAAATGCAATCATCAGATGTTTACTGGTCCCAATTTAATGAGCGATTTTGGATTAAACAGGGGCCAAACAACAGGCCACCAATCTATATTAAATCTCTGCAAAATGAAAATTGCAAAGATTTACTTAGGGTCATTACACAAGAAAATTTAATCACAACCTCATCCATAATGTCACATCGTCATCAGACTGATAATTGAAATGCCATGTGAGGGATTATGAATAACCCTCTGTTTATGAAGATAGCTTTCTGATTATCTCTATGTCCTGTGAGTAACATAAAATATGATTTGTATTAATGTACATGGGCCTTGCCTAAAAGAAACCCACTGGGGAGCTGAAGAAAAAAGTCTGAATTTTTTTACCTTCGCTCTTCCTGATGGGAGATGTTGTTAAATAACATTATTGCCACAATTTTAAAGCTGCATGGTGAGGTGAAGCCTTGAATACAGACTCAGGCTGTGTTTATGGCATCAGAGGGAGACAGAGCTTCCAACATCCCTGCAGCTGGGTGTGTGTTTATAAAGTATTCAGCACGTGATTTTAGTAAGCAAACACTGGTTTGTGTAGAATCAATATTAATTTTTCAGACTGTATGTTCTCTAGGGCAAGAAATGTATCTTCTGCTATTTACTAAACACTTAAGTAGATTTGGGATGTTAATAAGAACACACTTTTGATTTTGGCATGATCCAAATACTAAACTCTTGGAAAACTGACAATTACATAATTGTGCATTGTAATGGATTATACAACAGGCTGCAAAGAGCCAGATTTCTAATGGCACTTTGGTTTCAAAATTTCATCTGCATACTTACACAGTGTGTGCTGAAGGGCTCTGTGCTCCAGCCCCGAAGGTGGATGCTCATTTGAGGTAATCCAGGAGCCACATGAGTGAGCAAAAGGCTCCTCTTGAGAGCCAGGGCGTGTGCTGCTGGCACATCTGGGTCTCTACCACCCTTTGCTTCCAAATCTTCCTACCTGCATGATCCAGCCACTCAGGAGGTGATGCTCTACCCTGCTCCTGAGCTCCCCACTGTCCCTGGGTGTGTCAGCTGCTCCCTGTGTGATGGCACTGTGACACCAACCCACCAGGGGCTTGGAGATGACCCAGACAGCCCTGCCAGAGCAGTTGGGGTTTCTCAGTCTCTGCCCCACATCCCAATTTCAGTAACTAAACCAAGCTCCCTCCTGCCACTCCCAGGGTAGGAGAAGGGATGAACTGTGCAGCTCATCCCCAAAAATGTGGCTGCTTCCTCCTCCAGTTGCCTGAGCTCAGTCTGAGCCTGCCCCCCACCCTGGGGATCCAGCTCTGTTTGCAGCAGGATCAGAAGGCAAATGGGAATGTGTCTTTTCCTTGTCCAGGGCTGCATTCTGTGTCTCCTCACTGTCAGCAATGCAAAACTGATCACATCTGATGTGTTTTAATTGCCCTGCATAGGAATTAATTAGCCCCTTGGCCAGGGAACAATTAAGCACTGAGCTCAGGAGCAAGAAAAGCCAAACAGAATAAAATCCTGAGTTTCCTGCCTGTCAGACAGAAGCCAAGAGTCCCTGAAATGGGAATCTTGCATCCAAACTGGAATGTGGTGCCCACTGTGGAGCATCCACACAGTTGGGTCTTCCTGGCCCAAGCAAAAGTTTCAATCAATTCCCACATCACATTTATTCATCCCAATTTTAAACAGCTTTAGCCTCATCTGTGCCCACGTGGATAAGGTTTCCAGTGGATCTCAACCCATGCTGGGCTTAACAGGCTCTGAAAAACTTCTGCATTTACTTCTTAGCTGTGCCAGTCTGACAATAACATGCCCTGCTGTAAATAATTTGTTTCCAAGAAAATTTGTGCTTCTTCCTGACTGCAGCAGGCATCAGGCAGCCAGAAGTGGAAGGAGGCAGATTTTTGGCTATAATACATAGCCAATGCAATTTAATGCAGATAGTTGGTAAGATACATCCCTCCATGGACCAAGGTAAGGAAAGATGTTATTTTAAATTAAGTCCTTGTGATATTTCTGGCTGTCCAACCATTGAAAATCCAAGGAAAAAATCCTGGAATTTCACTCAGGATGCCACATATCAACCAAATGCACATTTAACAGGCTCAGCCAGTGCTCCATCCCCCAGGCTCATTCTCTCCCATGGGCTGATCCATAGGAGTGTCTCAGAGCATCTCTGCACTGCCAGGCAGTGCTTTGCTCCACTGGCAGATGTCCCCCTGTGATATTTAAACCCTGGGGTTCTAATCCTGCAATTACCCATTAGGAGGGGCATTATGCAGGCACCAACAGAGCCATCCTGGGGAGGGGATGGTGGCTTTGGTTGGTCCTTTCCTCTTTCCCAGCCCCAGGATGTCTCACTGAGTTTCAGCAGGCAGAAGGTGCTGGAGCGGGTTCAGCTCTGCCGTGATGACAGGACACTGTCAGCTCCTCTTTCATGGAACAGTTGGGCTGGGTGTTGCCTTTCTATTACCGAGGGTAAGAAAATAACGAGTCATTATTAATGAATGGGTGCTGGCACGTGGGCAGAGCTGTGAGGTGCCGGGGGAGGGCCCGGTGCCACCCCTGGCACAAGGACACGCTCGGGAGCGTGGGACTCCGGCTGCGATGGGAAAGGGGAAATGCCAATCCTGGGATGGGGACAAAGCTCCTGGTGTGTAACGGGGCTGACATGGCAGAATGCTTTCCTGGATCCCATCCTGTAAAAGCCCTCATCTGAAGGTGACAGCAGCCACCAAATGGAGGTGTTAAAGAGAACTGACGCATCCGATAAAGTCCAGCTGTCGCCTCCAGTCAGCATCTCTTCTCCTTCCCCTGCCAGGGCCTCTTCTCTTGGCTAATAACCCTAATGACTAAGATTGAAAACAGTTTTTTCTTCTTTTGCTTTCAGCCTCAGAGGTTGATCTCTGGTTATTTTCCCTTTTCTTCTTTAACAGTCTTATTTCTCAAAGAAGAGGCAACTGAAGCCCAGGAAAAGTCAATGGTTTGCTGCTGGACCTGTTTTTCACTAGAAGATTGTAACAGACCTTTAGGATGCTTTTCTGTAACCCCCAGCTAAAAGCTGCTCCAGATCCTGTGCTCAGTACTTTCTTTTTTCTCTCCCAACTCCTTTTTAAGAGATCAGACTTGAAGCTTTTTTTCCTTGCTGCAAAGAAATCTTATGAAGCAGATCAGAGGACCCCAACCCAAAGTCTCTGAGGTTCACACTCAAGTCACATAATTTAGTCTGAAACAGATTATTTTTGCTTCCTTTTCTGGTTGAAAATTCAGCAAAGTGATGGAGGGTGATCTGTAAACTACTGTGAGCTACTACAGTGGCCAAAACTTAATTGAATTAATAGAGTGTGTTTTTTAAAAAAATTGCTTCATAGGGTGATTTTCTCATAGTTTAACCTTAGCCAAGGGAAAGGTGAGTCTGCAAAGAAAACCAGCAAAGAGTTAAAGGATGCTGCAGAAGCATTGGCTGCAAACACACGACCCACTAATCAGAGTTAAAAGTGGTGTTCCTTGGTGGGGAATAAGGATTGTTGTGCAACAATTCTGAGCTGAGGTGAAAAGATCCATTTGAGATCCTCCCACCCTGGTACCCAATTTATATATATAGGCAATGATCAATCCATCACTATACTTCAGGATGCAGTTTTGTGCAGAGAGAAATAAAAAACCTCTAAATTAACTTCTACTCCTGTCTCAGGGGCACTGTGGAAAATTACCCAATGGCGAAGAATGTCACTTACTAACATCACATTCTGCCCAAGAAAAATGGTTGATGAATTAATGTAAATAACCCACAGTATTTTGCTTTACATCTCCACCATCAGTTAGAAATCTCATAAAGAGAATGAAGCAATGAGAAAATGCAGATCTGATCCCTTGATGTTTTTTGTTTTTTTTCAATAGTGGCTATTTTGAAAGAAATCCTCTGCTTACTTACATGAACAACACACAGAAAAGAGTTAAAAGTGGCACATTATCTTTCCAGTGACATATTTAGCCAGTTATTCAGGCTATAATGAAGCTGTGTAATGAAGTCAATGTCCTTGAAAGTTCTTCATCAATTTTTTTCTCATCTGTCAGCATATCCACTTGCCGACACAATATTAATTAAACACAACATTTCCTGGAGTGTTGAAGTGAAGTCCCATCACTGATAATGAACAGGTTTAGGAGAGTCACATCCCAACAAAATTACTTTTTAAACCAGCCTTATTAAGCAGAAAATTAGACCTAAATCACCCTACAACATCCTCATTAAAAGCCACTGATCCTTGGCTGCTTCTATGTTCTAACATCTTTAATTAGCAAACTGCTAGTCTATCTGCCATGATAAATGCTATTAATCTTACCTTTCATTTGCTTTCTCTTAACCTATCGTTTGCCCACTTCAGGGAGACACAGGCTTCCACCAGGACTCGTTTTACTGTGTTTAATGTCCTTGTAAGGATGAAAAATGGGGCAGTCACGGGTTAAACGCGATGAATCTCTCCGCCCTCGCTCCATCACTGAATTTCAGAATTTGTAGATATCTCGGATGGCAGACTTGCTGTGTTTGAGGGAAAATTAGGAGCATTTTCCAGTGGATATGTATGGAATACTGTTGTCAAACCTTGGCAGTAAATCACAGTGCAACTGCAGTTCAGTGCCCTCTCTGCTGGCCTGCTTTAACCATGGAAGAGTTATGGACATCAATTAAAAAAACCTTCTGGGTGTCTGTGAAGGCTCCACCCAGGGAAAAGAAAAGCTTTAAAAACACGATTGCATTTTTGAATTGTAGCTACTAAATCTACAACCTTTGAGAAGCCTTTACAAAGCGTGACAGCTTCACAGCCTCCTTAACATTTGTTCACAGAAGCTCCAGAATACATCAGGACAAATAACACACTGCATCAGGCCACTTTCACATGGCATTAGTCAGAGGGGAGCACACAGTGCAGTGCCATACTATGCATTTCAGAAATGCATTGCTGTTTGCTGTGTTCTCAGGTGCAAAATGCCATCTTGGATGTGCACTGCTCTTTTCCCAGTTTATAGCTGTGGAATTGGGACTTTTCTCTCCGTTCATTCTGGCTGATTTTTGCAGTGTGTCTGAGCATCGTCTTCTTACGGCAAATAACATCAACCATGTTCAGCTCACAGCTCCTGGGCAACAGAGAAATACAAATTTAACCTCCCTCAAATATCTTGTGATAAATTCACTTTGCCTGGGGGTCAGTCACTTCTCCCAAGTAACGGATGATAGGACAAGAGGAAACAGCCTCAAGTTGTACCAGGGGAAGTTTAGATTGGGTATTAGGAAAAAATTCCTCACAGAAAGGGTTGTCAAGCCCTGGCAGGGGCTGCCCAAGGAAGTGGTGGAGTCATCACCCCTGGAGAGATTTAAAAATATGGTACATGGTTTAGTGGTGGGCTTGGCAGTGCTGGGTAAATGGTTGGATGATGATCTTAGAGGGCTTTTCCAGCCTAAATTATTCTAGGACTCTATGACTCAATAGATCTTTCTAATGGGCCTCTGAGAGAGGCTCTGACCTGGCTGAACATTCCAAGTCCCAGAGGCAGACACTGTCCACAGCCTTCAACTTTCAGATTTGTCAGCATAATTCATTCCATGTGCCCCTATTCATTTATCTCTTTCATTGTTATCATCCTATATTATTTAGTGACCAGACTTGCCTCCCACAGATACAAACACTTTCCCTTGGCAGCCTTAATGAAAACTGCTTTTAATTTCACATTGCCCTGGGTTATTCTGGCTGCTGATGGGCTGCTTCTTATTGGGGACAGATTATTCTAACTGCTAGGAAACCACGACCTTTTAAGCTTTCATTTCAAGTCCTAATTCTAGCACTAGGCTGTAAGGCAGGGGCTCCTCTCGCTGTGTTCCTGCCCCTGAAAACCAGGCATCTATTCTGAGCTATCTGTGTAGCTTCTGCAGTCAATGCCAAGAGATAAGCATCCCCAGAAGGCGACTTGTCCACCTATTCTACAGTGACATGAATTACCCTTGGGAAGCTGTTATCTATTATTCCTCAGGATGGAGACAGCCCAGGCTTAATTAGTTGTCTGACTTTTAGATGTTGAGTTAGGTACAATAATCTGACTCCCAGTGATTTTTTTTTTTCTCTCTTTTTTTTTTTTTTTTCATTCTGGAGCAGATGAGTCATGATTCATATGCAAGGATCGTACTCGTGAAGCTGTGCTTTTCTAATGAAACCCTTCTCTCACCCCCAATATGTTTCCATTATCTTGCCATCAGGAAACAATTTTTTCTCCTGCACATGAAGACACATGACATGCTCATTTACCCACACACGTGCGAAACCAGATTAACTACTCCATAAATTAGTTAAAAGATTTTCCCAGAGAAAATGAAGAGGAAAGACGTGTAATTTCCACTTTTCAGCTGCTGAATGAATAAAGACACTTTGTCTCCTCTGTACATGACTGTTTAGATGGACACCAGAAATCAAGGTTTCTGAATTGTGATGACCAAGTTTATGTGAAAAGAGCTTCTCCAGTCCACCCCAAGTTATTAATGTTTTTACTTCAAAATCAATGTCCAATGTGTTGGAGGTTTTTTTATATTTGTCTTAAACTCCACCATCCCCTGTCTCCAAATATGGGGTATACTGCTCCTGAATTTTAACAGCTGGACCAAATGAATCCCCAAACTCGGGGCAATACCACATCTCAATGAAAACTGAGATCAGAATAAACTTCAGTTCTAACTTAAAGAGAGTGTTTCAGGCCAGCAGCTGGGATAATGTGATGAATGAATCATAGGTCAGTGCAGCAAACCGACTGAAAGTCATTAGAGAATCATCAGAATATTTGTGACGAAATAAATATCAGCCTTGGCCATGATGGGACCAGTCCTGGGGCATTCCTGCCTGAGCAGATACCCCTCACATCACTGCCAGAATGAGCCACTTTGTGCTGGCCAAATCCCAACAAAACCCCAGCCCACAGAATTAGAGCTCTCAGAAGTTTTTAGATTATATTAAAGTAAAAAATGAGTGTTACTCCTATTGCAGGACCTGACGTCAATGACACTCCAATGCAAATGAGCAGAGACAGACTTTTTTTTGTCTGGGCTGAATAAAATTTTTTTCATGCCTTAGCTTGGTTACCTGGGTTGTCTCCTTTTAACTGTAGCAGTCCTCATGTCAGTTCCATTAATGCCATTGGGTAGATGAAAATAGTTCTTTTATTCCAGACAACCAGACCCAGCCATTAAGAGTGTTTCAGCAGCAGAACTCTGTGTGTGTGTGTGTGTGTGTGTGTCTCTGTGTGTGTGTGTGTGTCTGTGTGTGTGTGTGTGTTGAGGTGTTACACAGGAAATCACAGCAAGGGCCAGGGAGTAGAAATGAAGTATCAGAATCTGCCCAAATAATGCTGATTACAAAAAGTGAATTTCATGATGCTGGTACTTGTCTCATTTGAAAATGAGAAGATTCTCTGAAGTTGGGAGAGAAATACTGGTGCAAAATAAGTGTCAGAAATGGCTTAACTCCATGGCATGAGAGCCAAAATCTGGATGTCAGACCAGGAGGGGAATTACAGGTCTGCACCGGGGCTGGTTCAGAACCAGAGGCTAAGGAGGGATGTGACTACACGAATAAAAAAATCCCTGTTAGAAGTGCCTGTTTTCCCTGCAAAAAGAAAAACAAGGAGTTGCTCAGCCTCCTCCTCGCAGGGTGTGCCAGCCCTGCTTCCTTGCCGGGGTTAGCAGCTCTGGGGCTGAGCCCGTGGCTCCAGCACTGACAGAGACACAGAGAAAGCAGCAAGGGACAGCCCGGCGATGACACTTCTCGTTACAGACCGGTGCTTTCACAGAGATCCCGGCTGGAATCTTTGCAGGGCAGGAAGAGAAGGGCAGGACACGGGAGCTCAGAGAACCAGAAAGATGCGTTTGGCAGCCAGGGCAAGTTTCTGTAGCAAAGCATTTCATAAACTCTGGCCCAGATTCTCCCCTATGACTTGACCGGGCTCAGCACAAGACGAGGATTGGAGAACAAAGATGGCTTGAAGCCACCTTTCTGCTCCTCCACTCGGGAGCAGCTGGGGACTGGCTGGTCCCCAGGGTAGGTTCAAGTCGCCTCGGGCTGCTGTAGCAGCAGGGGACTGCGAGAGAATAGCCAAGATGCAGCTACACCTCCTTCCCATGTGGCTGTCACTGCTCCAGAGGAACCAGGAGGTGACTTGGGTGACACCACTGCCACAGCAGAGGGCTGATCTTCCCAGGGACCCCGAGAGTGAGGAGGGGGGGAAGATGTCAGTGTGGATGCTGCTGGGGAGGCAGAGTGATGTGGGGCTCATGCAGGGATGCAGGATGAGCGCATCATCTAAATTCAGATCTGGGGAGCCACTGGCTCCAGTCACTGTGTGTCCACGGGCACATGCCTTCATCTTTTCTGTGCCTCAGGGCAAGGCAACTGGGGAAGGAAGTCTCCAGAATTCCTCTGAAATGATCACATACGGCTTCCAAATTGGATTTAACTCTAAAAACCAAAATAAAATAAGTATCTACAGGCACACACACTCAATGTGGTCAAAAAATAATTTATTGTGTATTTCTATATGAACAGGTCTGTCTGCAGGCTGGATCAGAAACCCACCGAGGGCAGAAGAATTTACAGGGGACAGAATTAGCGAGGATGAGAACTTCAATAAGAAGGTGAAAACAAAAAGAAAAGTAAAACTCTTGCCTGACAGGGAATTTTGGGTGAAATAAAGAACCTACACAGGAGAGAAACAGCAGTGAGAAGGTGCTCTTTGTGCATTGCTTACCCCCAGGAAAGGGTTTTTGTGGACTGCTGCAAGTAAGCACCTGAAAGGAGTCCAGTCAGACAGGAATGAGCTCTCCTGTGTTGTGCAATCTCCAGGAACCAAGATTATTCTATACAGTGCCACATCCAATTGCAACAGGGGCAGTTAGGAGTAATAGAGCTCCTGTAACTAAAGTGTTTTCTGTCCTCAAATCTTCCACGAAACAGACTCAGGAACGAGAGGGAAAAAGCCGAGGGGAGAAAACTTGTTGGAAGTAAAATTGTATTTTCTTGGACATTGGAAAGGATGTAAAACTGAGCCAGAGGCCTCCAAGTCAGCAGCCATTTTAACATTTTGCAAAAGATTTTCATCTTTTTCCCCTACAGCCTCAGTTCTGCTGTAAACACTGAGTGCACCCACTATGGCTGTCAGCTGGGGAGTTTGCTTTACACTGAAGCTGCCAGGAGATAAAAAATACTTAAGGTAATGTAATTCTCAAATGGAAGGCATAAGGATTTCTTCATGACATCTGTGTGAAGAGCACAAGACACGAGATTTACTTTCAGCAGATCAATAAAAATAGGATGGATGCATTTGGAAACCAGGGAAAGAAAAGGTATGCTGCTTCTCTGTCATTCCCACTGCAAAGCTGCCGGTGGCAAAATGGGAAACCAACACCCTGTACTATCCCAAAACATCACTTCTTTTTATTAAGGATAAAATAAAAGAATGAAAAATATTATTTTGTGAGTTTGTTGGCTTGAACAGGCCAAAGCAATTTTTCAGAACAGTGGTTTTTGTGCAATGGAACTTCCTGTGCTAGAGCCAAATGATGTTGTACAAAATTTCATGAAAACATATTAAAACATGCTGGTAAAACAATCAGAAAATGACAGAAAGAAGACACAGAAGGTAAATAAATTATAGGAACACTTATTTGTGAATGCATGCTTGAAGACACTACACATATGCATCAACATATGCATTTTGCACTGACAAACATGCCCACACACACAACCACATTTACCAGCACAACCTCATTTTGAAAGTGTTTTCTTCAACAATCGAATGGGTGCCCTTTGCTTGGAGGCAAACACGAGCACAATAAATCCCTTACTGGTAGCACTGAGGAGGAAGCATTGCTCCAGACTCTGGAAAAGTTCAGCACTGGTAAATTCTGATGAACACCATTATTGTGATTACTGCTCGGGCACAGATATGCCCGCCTCATTGTCATTTCTTATACTACATCAAGCAGAGGCTGGTGGGGACCAAGTGCTGCTGTCGCCCAACTGAATGTGACCTTTTTTGGGTGACCGTGCTGCAGTGGGGGTTTTCCTCCTCCTCTGGGAAAGCGTGAATAAAAAAAAAAAATAATAAAGTGCAGACCAGAGGATGCGGCGTAAGGTTTTAATAAGCCCAGAAATTAAATAGATGGGCTTTTCGCTTTTAAATGTCAATATTGTGGCTTCCCTGTCATTCACAGGAGGAAAGGAAAGGGGATGAATATCCTGGGATGTGGGGAGTTTTAAAGTGCATAATGATGGCGATAAAAATCCATAATGTCAGTTGCCTTGTGGCAATCAACAACCATTTCACATTATGCTTGCATCTTAAGGTTTGCGGCCAAAAAACAGATTTGCCTGTGTCTCATTAAAATAACGAATGCAGTCCGAATGGATCTGCAATGATTCACTGTACGTCACACTAAATCACAACCCTCCTCGGAGCCAACTGACTATGGCCTCATTACTTTAGACAAAAGTGGGCTTGGAGGAAAAACTGGGGTGATGTTTTTTTGCTCAGCCATGTTTTTTCCCTTTGAAATACTTAAGGCAAAAGAGCAGATAGTTTTTGTTTTGTTTTTTTTTTCCCATTGGTAGCTGAGGAAGGTTGGGTTATATTCCTGGTACAATTCTGTGTCGATACACACAAACACACAAAACATCAATGTTAGTGTGGGGGAAGAGGAACTGAGCAAATACAAATGGCATTAACAGAGCAGATTTTAATGAACATGAATCACTGATGAATTGGAAGACTTAAAAATTAAAATAAGCTGTTAAATAATTTAAATATAGATATATTTGAGCTCCTTCACCAGGGCAAGGAGTTTGAAAAGCAGCACACTCTCCTTCTCTGTGCTGTAAGACCTTAAGTACTTGTGTTTTGTCTTCTGCAAGTCTTTGTTCTGCAAATTTCACTGCCTTAAGCATAGCAAAAAAAAAAAAAATAACCCCCTTTATTTTCACTCTGAATTAAACTGACTAAATATCTCTATACATTAGTTTATTGTAATGCTAATGCTTAAGATTAATCTATTTGACCTTAAAAAAAATACAAGGGTTATGCTCAAACTGTTCAATGTTTCAGGAATAAACTATTTACATTGTGAAGTGAAGCTAAGAATACTTAAACAATTAAATAGATAATTTAAAAGCTGTATGTATTCATAAATACAAATATAAATAAGAATTTGGGGTAATGGCTAAAAGAATTAATGTGAATTTTGATTATCAAAAGATTATATAAAGTCCTTCATGAAAATCCTACTTCAAAACATCTGAATGAATAGCAAAGATCTCAAATATATTATTGGTTTTGATAATTGGTTCCATTTTCTCTTATGCACATATACTTTATTGTAAAGAGAAAGTGCTCAATATTAAGCTATTTTCCCACAAAAACCACATGCAAATGTATTTCTAATCTGATCACAAAATATGTTACATACCCATTTAGGTATTTTTTTATTTCAGGTAGGAGAAAAACCACCTGAGAAACATTCATAGAACGACTGATTTAAATGTTATAAATCCCTGAAATTTTCATCTCCCTTTGAATGGAATGCCAAAGGGGATTAAAGACTAAAGACATATCACAAACAAATTTACATTATTAAAATTACTGTAATCAAGAGTCTTTTCTAGCCTTAATCAGGATTAGTGAAAACAAAACAACCCCAACTTTTCTACTGTGCAATACTAATCAAAATTCTATCAAATGACAGAGAACAATATAAAAACAGTTTTGAAAATTGAAAATATTGGTGGTGTATTTTAGCGTTCTTTAGAAGCATTTTCACTGATTCAGACCAAAGCAATGATTTCTCTCCTGATAACTCACATGGCAGGGAACAAGCACAGGTAAAACAAATTTCAGTAACGCTGCAGGGTCCAACCTCTTGTTTTCAAGAGTCCACTCAAGGAACACACCTGATGAACACAATGCTGTGGAAGTGAAACATGGAATGCTTGGTTTTGTTCTCCTAAACTGTGAACTAAATAATTCCAGCTGTGGCAAACTGGGCTGGAGACTTGCTGCGTGTGAGGACCCAGCCTGGCGGGACGTGCCGCGACTCTCGCTGTCGATCAGCGGGTTCAGGCTGAAAAGCCACAAGAGCTTTTATGTGAAGGGTTTATCCACCGTGCCCTACACCTTACACAAGCTACAAGGCTGATATAATAAATGTGTAAAGCTTGTACACATTTTTCTGGGCTCTGAAGCCTCTTAAAGGTGGCTTGTTGGGTCAGAAACCACCGCTGTGCCCCGGAGCGCCAAGCCCCGTCTTGTCACCAATATCACCAACGTTGCCAATGTGCAAAAGAGCACCAGGGTTAGGCCCTGCGTTCATCTCACCCTGAAAAATGTCAAATGATCTTAGAAAATGGAAATTATAGAAATGTATATGTAAAAGACAATACCAGAAAGTGATCTGAGAACAGAAAGCAATCACTTCCTAAAGTCTTGGAAACAAGCTCAGCGTGCAGCAATATTCAGGTATTGTGAGAGAATGCCACAAAATCAGAGATATGCATCAAAGGACAAGGAAAGCTTCATGATTCTCATGCTCTTTCCAGGAACTCGAACTGATTTAACTTTTTGCCGGTATCTGAGGTAGACAGCTGCCTTCTGGACTCTCCATTTTCAAACTTGTTGCTTAACTGTGTTTGGTTAAAGAACATTTTACCTTGCAGGCTCAACTGCTAATGTTAAACCTGGGCTGATGCAGTGCAAGCTGACAGCAGTTTCCAATCCCCTATTAGTGATATTATATATATTGGTTAGTAAAACCTTCATTTTGGTTAATGACAAGAATTACATGATTAAAAAATGCAACAGACAGCGAAGCAGCATTTCCTCTTTCTGACACTTCTTGCTGCTCAGTCTTGGAGTTCAAAGAAAAACTAAGTGAGGTTAGAAAACAATATATTATATTTAATTAAAAGTTGGCATTATGTTTTCCAAGTATGAACAACTTAGGATAATAAGTACATTAGAACACACGATCTGTATTTCAGTTCCATCTGAGCATACACAATAAATCCTTAAAAAGAAAAAAAAAAAGCAGGCATCATAACAAGAACATTTGAACAGAAAAAAAAAAGATCTTCAGTTTTTCTCAAGTCCTCCCTTCATATTCTCTGAAACACCAAATGGAAACAGACACTTCAAACCTTACATGGTACACAAAATATGCCAGAGAAGGGGAAAAACAAATGACAAGAACAGGGCTTCATCCTCAGGATAACCACGCACATCTGCAAGGTCAGCACTGATGCTTCACACACACAAATGCAACGGTCAGCTGCTCGTTTATCCCCTCCCAACAAATCATTTTTGAGAAGTATGAGGCATTCACTTGGTAGCAGTTTTAGCAGCAGCTCAGCACGGTGGAAATCACCTCGGAGCAGGTGCCTTCCTGTCATGGGAAACTCAGAGGGCTCGGAATGGGCTCCATCCCAGCTCCAGCAAAAATCCTGCAAGTCCAGGGTGGCCAGAAGCAGCTGACAGGACTGAACTCCCAGATTAACTGAGAAGTTGGTCAACTTAGTTTTAGCTTAATATTTGTTGCAGAAAAAGTTCTGATTTTCCTTCTTTTTCCTTTTGAATTGAAACCATTGTACTTTAAGGTTAATTGCCTTTAGTATTGCTTTGATAAATTCTACACTTGTGTCTAATATCTGGCCTTTTAACAGCACTTAAATAGTCAAACTTGATATTTTTCCTTTAAAAAAAAATTTAATGCAGGTTTTCCCTTCTATATTTGAAATTCCTTACTTAGCCTCCTGAGATCATTTAATTCCAAGTGGGCTTTTGAAGAACCTTCTGAATATTTAAAGGATTCTCAGAAGGTAGAATTTTAGGATTCTAAGTAGGTATGATAGTATTAGCAAGTTTTTACTGATGTAAATGAAAGGGAGAGATTTAAAACAATCACTGTACTAAAACCCATCATTCCAAAAATATCTTGTCTCAGACTGTGTAGGAGTTTTTAGGCTCTGAAATTAGTAAGATTTCTTTTTTGGGCCATAATTATTTGACAAAGAAGCAATTACAGATTCCATTATTTTTAGCCTTAAGTCTTTAACTAAACCAAACTCAGATGAAATATTGAGCTGTTAAGTGCTTTATTCTCCAAGTATTTTAGCTTTGGCGAAAAAAGAACAGTTAAGCTAATCACCATTTAAATGTAATCAATCTTCTGTAGTTTTAACCAGAACTAACATACATCTACTTAAAAATTATGATTCCCTGTTAAACTGGCCTTTTTTCCCAAATATTTCCTAGCAACAACTCAGTCTGCAAAATTTTAAGTGACCTTTGCTGATCTGCAGTTTCCAGTAATTTTTGCTTCAGTCGGGGTTTTGGTTGGCTTTCACTTCATCAGACGTGCTTTAAGAGCATTTTCAAAATTTTCTTTTATGGAAAAAGGTACAAGAGATAAAATGTTCTGTAAAACTACTCGTTTCTTTTTCTTTTCTTTTCTTTTTTTTTTTTTTTAATTACAGAAAAGAAATGAAGATATAAAAATGGAAATGAGCAGGAACCAGTTTTAAACATATGTCTTTATGAATAAGGCTTAATCACACACTTCGTTTTCCAAACACAAAAAGTCTTTTGGAAATGTATTAATTAAAATTAAGTGCCATGGACAAGCGCTTCAGAGGGATGGCAGTCCTTTTCAAATTAGCATAACACTAGCGACAGGCATGGAAATTGGTTTAATAACCCTAAATAGTTACACCCCATTCCTAACACAAATGGCCACAGACAGCTCGAGCCCCTGAGGCTGCGACTGTACCAGTTTACGTGGTTGCTCTGACATTGGATGGGTATTTCCAACCCAAACAGAAAGCACTGAATGCACCTCAATTATTATTATCATTATTATATAATGACTAGTGAAGCATACAAGGCACCAAAGCATTTAACAACATAAACCAGAAAACCAAAGTAAACCAAACGCAAGCGACACCGAGAACTCAGCCAGCGAGAGACGCACTTTGTAACTTGTACAAACACAGTCAATATTGGCAAGAGATCATTAGTTCAGTCATGATATTAAGTGGCCCAAAGCCCAGATGTAGATCTTGGGTCAAGCTGTGGATAGAACAGAAAACTGAGCCAAAGGGATAAGCAGAGTCTTTAAGCGATTTCCTTCCCTGCCATGTTTTCCATGGGTGTGCTCAGAGCTAAGCTCGCTGCTGCAACAACCTCGGTCAAACACCACTGTCAGGGCACAGACTACCCCAGCAAATGCCAGAGCACACAGCCTAAACCCCTGCCTGCTTAACTCAGACTTAAGCAACTTTTTTTGTGTGCTCATGGTTCAGGAGAAACTGGAGAAAAAGTGCAAATCACTGCTGATAAGGAGCTGAACATCCGCACGCTTTCCCCAAGTACTCTGATCATTCCCCTAAGTTCACTCAGCTGCTCCTGTCACATCCATTTCTGCTTTACCTGGCTCCAGCAGGGGTTCTGCAGGGACTGCCAGCTGGTTTTAGAGACATGTAGGACAGAGAAAGTGGTTATTCATGTCTTTTATTTATTATAAATACATATAAATAAGTTAAGTCACCTTTTGCTTTGTTCATCATGATGAGCAACGACTTTGGAAAATCATCTGGAAAACTTAACCAAGCTGAGAAACAGGCAAACAGCAAGCATAAGCATACAATCACAGGTTCCTCTCAGTCCAATAACGGGTTAATTTTTTTAAGAGAGAAAAAAAAAAAAGCATCTTACTTTGAAGCATCAACTGTTTTAAGCAAGGGTACTGGACAACCCCCCTCCCGTGAGCACTGACCAAATGATTTCCATTTGGATTTGCGGGTGCAGTCCAACCCCAGCTGGCTACACAGAATCCCCTCCGCCCATGATTCTCAAACATTGCATAGTTTGCAGCTGGATTTTGCTTCCCCTCCCTCCTTTAAATCTATTTTTAACACAGGTCGATCATGCCAAGGCAAATTCGCTGAGGTTTCCATTTCCAGATCTCTCTCCCTCTCTGTTTTTCTGTAGTTCTGTTTCAAAACTGCACAAAAACTTTGTAGCTCAGAGCAAGCGAAAAGCAACATTACGCTCACAATCCACTGACAGGCTGGGAAGGAAATAACTCTACAGATGAAGTTGCATGTGAGGGGGAACTAAATAAAGTAGAAAGTGGGTGTTTTGGGGGGTCCACGTGAACTGCCAAATATTTCCAAATGGGGAGGGGGTGGTATTTAAGAGAAGAACAAAAAAGAAAGCCCAGACTTAACTGATGGAAGGAAGCCAGGGCTGATGGCAGTGGAAAGAAAAGTGCACGGAAAAGAACCAAACCAACCAACCAAAAAAACAAAAACAAAACAAAAGAAAAAAAACCCAACCCAAAACAAAAAAATAACCCAAAACTAAAGCAAAAGAAAGGAAAAGGCGGAAGAAGGCAGAAGTCAAGGCTTGTCGTTACAGTGTTTGCAGAGGGCGGAGGCGGCTCCTGTGAAGGCAGTGCATTTCTCGGGGCAGCCGGGCACGGCCGCGCCGCCGAAGGGGTACACGGGCGACTGTCCGAAGGGGTTGAGGGTGGCGGGCAGCGGGGCGCTCAGCGCCTGGCCCTGGTTCAGGTAGGCCACCAGCCGCCGCATCTCCTCCAGGGCCTGCGCCTGCATGAGGATGTAGTTCTTGGCCAGGAGCAGCGTGGCGATTTTGGAGAGTTTCCGCACCGAGGGGCTGTGGGCGTAGGGGATGACGGAGCGCAGCCCGTCCAGCGCGTCGTTCAGGTCGTGCATCCGCCGCCGCTCCCTCGCGTTGATGCTGAGGCGCAGCGAGCGCTGCTCCTTGGGTTTCTTGCCCAGGGCTCCCCCCTTCAGCTTCCCCTCTCGCTCGAAGCCCGAGCCGCCCTTCACGCCCGCCTCGAAGCCGTCCTCCTCGTCTCCGCTCTGCTCGCCGCTGCTCTCCGCCGACTTGCCCATTGCCCCGGCGTGGAAGTCCGCCCCGCCGCTCCCCGCGTAGGGGCCCCGCGGGCCCTCGGCGCCCCCTCGCACGGCTCCGTAGGCGAAAGCCGAGGGCCCGTAGCCCGGGGCCAGCGCCAGGTACGCCTCGCTGCCCAGCGACTTGAGCTCAGCCATCGCCGGCGATCCCGCTCGGCCGCCGCTGCCTGGGCGCTGAGGAGGAGGAGGAGGCGGCCCCGCCGCTCCGCTCCGCTCGGCGCTGCGCCCGGGCTGGGGGCGGGCAGTGAGCGCAGAACGGCCCCGCCGCACTTATATCGCCGACAGGGGCCGCGGGGACACCCGCCGCCAATCGCAGGGCAGGTCCCTTCCCTTCCCTTCCCTTCCCTTCCCTTCCCTTCCCTTCCCTTCCCTTCCCTTCCCTTCCCTTCCCTTCCCTTCCCTTCCCTTCCCTTCCCTTCCCTTCCCTTCCCTTCCCTTCCCTTCCCTTCCCTTCCCTTCCCTTCCCTTCCCTTCCCTTCCCTTCCCTTCCCTTCCCTTCCCTCCCCTCCCCTCCCTTCCCCTCCGTTTAGTTCACTGTCTCTGGATGCTGGAGGCACAGGGAAGCACCAGGGCACACACAGTGCCTGAGATCCAGCCCTGGTGGTTCAGGTGGGGTTGACAGATAAGGCATCTGTTGTGCAGGGAGATTTCCAAGGCAAAGGCCCCATCTATTCCCGTTTTCTTTGGGGGCTCACAGTGTTCCTCCCTTCCATGTGCCAGGAAAAGGCTCGATCTGTGATCACCCAGCCCTTCTCTGAAGGGACTCTGCATTTTCCCCAGCTGTGGGTGCCAGCAATGACCCTGGGACAGGACACAAACCACAGCATGGTCTGCATGACTGGTGGTGTCTGATCCATGCAGGAACCTCAAGGAGAATCCGAGGCAGCCACTGGCAAAGGTGGAGCTGCATGGAGAAGGACAATCAGGATGTTTAGTCCCATATTCCTGCATCAAGATGACAAAAAGGGGCCTAAACTTTAATTGCAACAGAAAGAGGTCACAATTCCTTTATTTTCTAGAGTTTGGAGACTGTTCCATATTACTGAGGTTTGTTTTATACAGCATAAGGGCATTCTAGGCTTTCTCCATGCATGACATGTGCCTGGTCCAGGCCCCTCAACCATCTGCTTGGAAAGGATGGGATGAATCCTGAATCCTGAATCCTGAATCCTGAATCCTGAATCCTGTGCAGTGACACATAGATGTGAGCAGGGGGATATTGCCTGCAGGCAGATGCAACCAGTTGCTGGAGATGCACCTGGCAGATTATCTGCTGTAGTAAATAGCCTGGGTGTTACAGTGACAGGTAGCTTCTTCCAGAATGTGGTTTGTTTTTCTCAGGCCCTCTCTAAAGCGTAGTTGGCTTGTCCTCTTCCCATCACCTCCCTGTGTGCCGTGCACTAATGTGAAATGACGAGCTTGTCTCCCTTCCTTCTCCACATCAGAGCCAGGAGAGCCGAGATGAGCAGTGACACATTCACCCTCAGCTGTGCTTGCAGAGCTGCTGCCTGAACCAGGCTGCTCCCCTGCTCCGTGAGTGCACATCTGGGAGGTTGTGTTCCTCCTTTTTGGAGGAGTGGAGCACATAAAACTGGCTCTGTCTGAGCCTGGCATCAGAGTGTGCAGCAGGTTTGTCCATCACACTTTTCACTGATGTTCTCTTACCTCACCTCTAGTGTTTGAATGTTACAATATGGTCACATCTCCCTTTTGCTCCCCTTATCGGGCTTATCCAACCATGAAGACCAATTACTGATTTTAGTAACTTAATTGTTTTATGAGAATTGAACCACTTAGCCACTCCTGGGACAGATTACTCTGTATATTCATGGTGACACTCTATATATCCACTGTGACTTTCAAATGCAAGTGAGCACACCGTGACTTCTCATCTCTGGAGCCACTCCCACACTCCAAGTCACAACAAATGGAAGGAGGTACCAGAATATCATCACTGGCATAAGTAATTCCATTAGAAAGATGCAGAGGAAATGTTAAAAGCAGGATTGTCCCCTGCTAGAAATAATTTACTTTTTTGGTAATGTGTTAAGATCCTGCAATGAGAAGAACCAGCGGTGTTATAAACTTCCAGGAATTCTGGTTGTAAAGGCACCATACAAGCTTTGCTGGCTTTCTAAGAATGTCACGTGCATCTAAGTGGGCTGAAAATTAGAAGCAAACACTTCTCACACAGGGTCTCCCATGGTTTATTAAACAGATTAGTTCCTCAAGGGTTATTTCAACACTGAAGGGTAGCTTGGGAAGTGCATATGCTACAGGAGAGCAGAGCAGGAGGATTTGATGCTTTGTATGTAATTCCAAAACACACAGCTTAGAGAAATCATTTGGAGCCTGTATGAATCTGAAATCCGTTCAGGTTTAATGTGCCACCAAAAAGTGCACATGGAAGAATTTGCTTTGAACTTCTGCCTCAAATTGCAGCTGTTAATAGACATCTTTGAAAATACTCAACCCGGTTTCTCACTGAAAACTGAGAATCAGGAATTTAGATTTTGATGTGTTGGACTAGAACAAAAATACAAACAAAAAAACAAGCAAAAAAACCCCCCAAAACACCCTAAAACAAAACAAAAAGCAGAAAGGAGTGAGTCATGTGTAAGACCATGGCAGAAAATAAAATCTGTCTGTCACTCCCGGGAGCGGTGCGGGTTTGTCGGGATGGGTCTGTGGCTCCCGGGAGCGGTGCGGGTTTGTCGGGCCGGGGTCTGTGGCTCCCGGGAGCGGTGCGGGTTTGTCGGGCCGGGGTCTGTGGCTCCCGGGAGCGGTGCGGGTTTGTCGGGATGGGGTCTGTGGCTCCCGGGAGCGGTGCGGGTTTGTCGGGCCGGGGTCTGTCACTCCCGGGAGCGGTGCGGGTTTGTCGGGATGGGTCTGTCACTCCTGGGAGCGGTGCGGGTTAGTCGGGATGGGTCTGTGGCTCCCGGGAGTGGTGCGGGTTTGTTGGGATGGGTCTGTCATTCCCGGGAGCGGTGCGGGTTTGTCGGGCCGGGGTCTGTGGCTCCCGGGAGCGGCGCGGGTTTGTCGGGATGGGTCTGTCACTCCTGGGAGCTGTGCGGGTTTGTTGGGATGGGTCTGTCACTCCGGGGACCGGTGCGGGTTTGTCGGGCCGGGGTCTGTGGCTCCCGGGACCGGTGCGGGTTTGTCGGGCCGGGGTCTGTGGCTCACAGGAGCGGTGCGGGTTTGTCGGGCCAGGGTCTGTCACTCCCGGGAGTGGTGCGGGTTTGTCGGGCCGGGGTCTGTGGCTCACAGGAGCGGTGCGGGTTTGTCGGGCCGGGGTTTGTCGCTCCTGGGAGCGGTGCGGGTTTGTCGGGCCGGGGTCTGTGGCTCCCGGGAGCGGTGCGGCTTTGTCGGGCCGGGGTCTGTCGTGTCCCCGGGGCCGGCTGGCGGTCCCGTGCTGACATCTAGCGACCACCGGAGGGGATCGGGCACCCACCGCCCCCCGGCACCCACTCGGCTCCTCGGCATCGAGCCAAGGGCGGGCAAAGCGCTACAAATTCCGAAGTGATCCCCAAGGCTGAGGGGTACAATAAGAGCCGTGAGAGCGTTCGGGTCTCAGGTTGTCATCCCAAACCTGTGCTAAGGATCCCGGGAAACACAGCCCTGCTCACTCTTGCGAGCACGTCAGGGTTTGGATCTTATATCCAAACACAAGGAGGCTGGAAAGCGAGGAAGTGTTCAAGCATCAAATTATGTCATTGGCTCATTTTCTGCTGAGTACAAAAGAATGAGAGGGTGGGATGAGCGGAGTTATTCTACTGGAAGCTCCCCGATCTGATGGAAGTGATGGGTGGATACTTCATCCCCTGTGTGTAACAGCACGAAACCAGCAAGAACAACTGTGTAGAAAATGCACAAGCTGTGGCAATGCTGTGCTGGGTCTGGCTGTTTGGAAATGATTGGTGGATAGAGATAAAAACCCAAGGTAGGGAAAGCAGGCAGAGCGCACTCTGGCAGGTGTGTGCCAAAAACACAGGTCTGGACTAGCCAGAGGTCATGGAAGCATGACAGGAGTGCAACGAGAACTGGAGCTGCTGAAGTGTTTGTGTTTCTGCTGACTCCTTGTTTATCACTTGTCTGTCACACAGCTGAGGCTTTCCTCACAATAATTCCTGAGTCATGCAGGAATGTACAGCTTTTATTTTGGGAAATCTTAAGGCTAAGACACAGGACTCTGTAGGTGAGACTCCTGTTCTCAGTCCTGAAGCTCTCTCAGGTCCTAACAAGGAGTTTGATTCTGCTTATAAAACCTAGCCTGAGAAATTAGGTGGGTGTGTAGAGCCTGTGCTTGTGATTCTCCTACAGTAATTGTGTTCATGGTAATATAAAAGGCAGTGAAAGCTTCCATTAGTGCCTGATCCTGCATAGACCACCACAATTCCTACAGCTTTAAGAGCAGCAGGAAGAGTTTCAGTACAACAAAACGGTGATGGCAAAGCCAGGCTCTCACCAGCAGTTGTCCATTCGAGGACCTAGGAGGGCATTTTATGAAGGAGACTTCCAAAAAGGAAATCTTCATGCAACTTTAAAGGTTGTTTTGAAGCAGTTTATTCAAAGTTAGAGTTTGTTAAACAAGTACAAGCCTCTGGGATAGGTTTTGCTCTTCTTATGTCACTCAAGTCATACTTTTTCCCCTTCACTAGATGGCAGCAAGAAGATAGCTATAGGGATTTGCAGGATTAGTATTATTTTTAAAAAAAAATACAGTAAACAGAGAGTTTTCAATTGGTTTCTTGTTTGAACGGGTTTCTTTAGCAGTCCCCTTAGACAGAAAGCTCTCAACAACCAAACCAACCAGCAGCAAGTTGGCCAAGCGCAGCGGCAGAGGAACCTCAAACATCTCTTTTTCAGGCAGCAGAAGAGAGGCAGCATAGCTACGGTTTTTGGTGAGTGTTTCAGTGGGGAAGGAGAGATTATCCGGTCTGCAGTTCCCTCTGCTGGCAAAGTCTCTTCTTGCAGCAGCCTGGATGGGAGGCAGCGGCGGAGGCCGGGGAGGGTTGGCAGGGCTCGGCAGGAGGGACAGGCACACCCAGCCAGCCTGGATGTGCTGCCGGGACACGGGGGACAAGGGAGCCCCTGTCCCTGGGGAGAGCAGGGGACATCATTCTCTCTTTCCCATCTGGCTCTGCTTCAATCTTGCAGGTAGGATACAGGATGTTTAAACTGGATGTAGAGTTCCTGCTGCTCCCAAGTCCCAGTCTCCTCTTGTTCCTCCTACCTGGTCTCCTGAGACTTCCAGCCCTTTAGCACTAGGACAAAGTTCTTTATGGCAGCTAGAAATGCATGGAGGATCCTTAGCTCTGGATACACCCTCTAAAAACTGAGCAGCTCTCGTTACTGCTTCTGCTGAGGGAATTCCAGATCCTGAGCCCTGCGCAGAGAGGAGCGTGCAGGTATTTCCAGAGAAAGCTTGACTTCTTTTATGCAGAATTTCATCCCAGATCATGAAACTACTGAAGAGAAGGCAGTGACGGGACCCCAGCTACTGCCCTGGAGTCCAAACAAAGGTGTTGCCTTCCTTCACTGAAATAAAACCGAGGGCCAGGGGGAAGCACGGGAGCTGCAGGATACCAGTGGGAAGGTGCTTGGTTTGCCAAGAAGAAAGTGCTAATGGAAGCAGCAGAACACAGAGAGAAAGGGTGGGCTGGCTGTTCAGAGCTGAATAACTCTGTGTAGTCATGGTGTGGCTTGGTCAAGGTGGTGCCTGGTCAGACTGGCAGTCATGGCTGTTGGTGCCTGTGCTCAAGCCCATATAACAAGCCCATGTTGTCACATCCTTAAACCTTAGAGGCACTAAGGAAGGTGAAGGGGATTCTCCTGCTCACTGACTTTCTGGCTTCTCCCACTGGGTGTGCTTGTTTGGCTCTTACACTTCTGCAGAAGTGACCCATGAGAAGAGGAGGTGATGCTTGAGGTGCTTGAGAGAGCTGGGTGTGACAGAGGGTCCTGAGGGAAAACTGAAAGGGAAAGATGTTCCAGAAAGAAAACTGAAAGGGAAAGATGTTCCAGAAGGAAAACTGAAAGGGAAAGATGTTCCAGAAGGAAAACTGAAAGGGAAAGATGTTCCAGAAGGAAAACTGAAAGGGAAAGATGTTCCAGTGGGTTGGGGCTGGCAGTGGATGCAGGATGTGCCACAATGCAAGGAAATGGGGACAGACTTTCAATCAGAGGGTTTTTTAAGCAGGGTTTTGGGCACAGGATGATCTCCAGCCTTCTGCCCCAAACAAAAATGCTTTGTTCTCTTTCCTGCTTTTCCAAAGGTTTGTGCCTCTCTGGGAGCTTTCAGTTCCCTCCTGCAACATGAATATCCCAACCTGACGAGTGAGGGAAAACTTGGCTGTTCTAATAAGACAAGGGAACAGTCGAAAATGGATTAAGAAGGGATTGAATGTGTCTTGTGAGAGCTTGGCTATTGATTTCTAACTCTCCCATTCTGATGTTATTGCAGAAATGATTTTCTCCTGCACTGTGCAGAGGTTAAATATTAATAAATAGAAAATTTAAAAAAAGGGGGGGGTGGGTGGAGAAAAAGACCAGATCCCAAGACATCCTGCTGCACAATTAAAAACCAAATGAAGGATTTCTAGAATGAAAAACTTTATTTCCTGAAGTTTTCTTGAGCTCTGAGTAGAAACATAAGGCGGTTTGATGAGATAATTTGTAATGTTTCTATTTAGTGTTTCTAGCAGGGGTGTGTGATTTTGAGCCATATCTCATTACAGGAGGTTGAGGATAAAGACAGAATAAAAAAGGGATGGAGATTTACTTAGATCTCATTTTCCAGTGACCCATTTACTCACTGATGATGAAGTAAGGGGGAACACACAGGTCTGCTCTGCCTTCACTTGCACTGCATCCTGCAGTCATGCTCAGTTCCATTAGGCTTCTATTTATTATTTAACAGAGGAGATGGAAGACAAGGCACACCAAGGTGATTTTTACGTCCTAGACATTTCATTTGCACAAAGAGTGCACGAGCTGCTACTTCCCATGAACTCTGTGGTTTCCAAGTGGAACCCACATTCCCTGGTGTCTGCAGGAGGAGGTGAATGCACAGGCAGGCTCTGCATGCAGGTCAGGGCTCCCAGTGCACACAGACTTTCTGCTCCCCACTGATCATTCTGCCCCATCTTCCTCCTCAGTCCATCACACTGGGCATTAACTGAGACAAAAAAAAGAGCACAATGAGGATCTCACGCCCAATTTTTTGCAAGATCAGTACTTTTTTTCTGTAGCAAGATATGGGATGATGGAAAACACAAATTCAATTTGGAGGCATGGAATATGGAAGACTCTTCCTTTTCAAGGGAGTTGTAACCATGAGAAGGGGAATTGTTAGGGTCTTACCCAAATCATTCATGTGCTCTTCCAGCACTCTGAAAGACTGGTACATTATGTTGGTACATTGTCCAACAAATTCAGAGCAAAATTAGGGAATGCAGACAGAAGGGGAAGGAAGATGAAATAGCTCTATGGTCTCATGAGCACAACCAAAGGTAGTATTTGACCCACTGCTTTACTCCAATCCTGTTTTTAACAGTCAGTGGTGTTGCTGGTTGATTTCCATCCTAATTCAATAGTTTTCAAGCTGCACAAGATGTTTGATCAGTGTTTTACATCCCAAAGACACCCGTCTTTGACAGACTCATATCTGAATATACCTTGTCTGCTCCTGTCTCTATTAATCTTTTTAATGATCTCTCTTGAATTTCATGGCTGTGGCTGGTTGTGGCTTTGCTGCTGTCAGTTCTCCATGGCCTTGATGCTCAGCTATTTCAAGTCAGCTCATTGACTTTGGATCTTGTCCCCACATTACTCATTTCATTATGGTCCTGCAGCCTGCTCTTTGTTTCCCCAGCAAGGCAAGCTCACAGGGAACTTTCAAGCCTGTGGAGAGAGACCCAGCACTTGGATGGCAGAGATACTGAGCTGTTTCTCTGGATTTATGGGAATTTGGTAGGTAAATTTGTGTCAAACATGTTGACAAGTGGAAACCTGGCCCTAGGCTTCAGATTCTGCTGTAGGGATGAGCAGATGGGGCTCCAGTCTTTAGTCTTTTACAAATCACTGTGCGCCTGAGGTGACCCAAGTCTGTGAATCAGTGGGAATCAAGAAGCCAAAAGCTTGTGAAACTCTGGTTATAAATTGCTGGAGCTTCTGTAGCTTAAATAGTGGCTCCTATAAGCAGAGCTGGAGTACCTCACCATGCATACCCTCAGTCTGTCCTGAAAATAAAACACTCTAAACTGAGCAGTGGCCCAAGAATGCTTAGAGAGGCCATTGTGAGGGATGAGCTGATGGTTTCTAACCCTGGAAGCCACAGGAAATGGTTGCTTTCTGCCATCCCTCGTGCTCTCAGCTGCTTTCTGTGCTTCAGTCCCTTTAACAGAGCAGTGTTTGCAGTCCCAGCCTTGAGAGGACCATCCACAAAAGATTGCAGAGCACTGATCTGGTGGGCAGTGCTCCATCCATCCATCCATCCATCCATCCATCCATCCATCCATCCATCCATCCATCCATCCGTCCATCCATCCATCCATCCCCTGCTGGCTCTCCAGTGCAGTACCAGAAAAAAGGGAGGCAGTGTCCTTCTTGGGTGTCTAAAAAGAGCGTCTGCAGATTACCCAGCATGTCACACCCAGGTTTAGAAGCACCATAAGGCACCATTTGGCAGACACCAGGCAATATTTAGTGACTACGGGAGCTATATATAATGGAATTATGGAGGGTGTGAGAAAGCAGCACCTCCTCCCATCTGCCCCCTTAAGGGATGCAAATGCTTTGCTATAATACTGTTCCCTGAGAGCTGGAACTTTAGCAAATAAGGGACTTTATTAAGTTGTTAATAAGATTTCATTTTCTCACTAATGCTGCGGTGCTACATTATTAATTTAAAACTGTATTTAGCCTGACATGCTAAAGTGCTAGGCCTCATTATTAATGCATAAACCCATGCCTCTGTTGTTTAATTAAACACTATGATTATGAAGTTCTGATGTGGTTTAATGATAGCAGGCTGGAGTGGCAGTACATTCCTGTGCTCAGATCTCTCCCATTCCCCCTCCTGCTACCATCCCCTTTCATTTCCCTTCAAAAGCACAAATGCAGTTGTTGCTCTGCTGAGTAAACACCACATGACAAATGATGTTGATCTTTCCAAGGTGACAGAGAACTGCATTTTTATTTTCCTAGGCTTAGCTTATTATTGACCAGAGATTTCTCTCCTCCTTCTGTTAATGGCTCTGGAGGTAACTGTTTGTATTTCCCCAGAAGACAATATAATCCTTGCTCCCAGTAAAGTCAACAGCAGTTTCCATCTGACACCAGCAGGGCAGAGTTTCACCCAAAGACAGGAAGAGACCTAGGAAAAAAGCCCAGGTTTTATATGTCTGTTTAGACCTTGGTGATGTACTGAATCACATAAGAATTAATGGATCTAGACCAGCGGAATAAACACTGTGGAGATTATTCCCCCCCCAGCATCCTTCTGAATTGGACTCAAGCATTTTGGAGTCCCTGTTTCATGCAGCCCATAACTTGTTGTATTCTCATTGATGTCCTTTGCAGGACCAAGGTTTTCTGGGCATTTCTGATAGACTTTCTGCTATGCATTCCTCTCCTTTGTGCCCTCAACATTTGGCTTCATCATCTTATTCCTCCCTGTTTCTCATGATGATTCTTTCTGAACAGCAGCTTACCCAATCTGGCTTGCAGAGCCTGTTACTTTATTGACTAGGAGTAAAATTAAATATATTCTTATGTACTCTCCTGCTTAATAAGGATTTGCACAGATCAGCCCTCTGTGCCTTTGTTTCTCTCCACGCCCCTTGCCTGTTTGTCTGTTCAAACAGGAGGTTCTTGGCTTAGAGCCTCCCATCTCCCAAACTTTGGGGTCTCCTCTCTCTTTTGAAGGCAAGGGGGGGTTTTGCTGTGTCCTTTGCTGGAACCAAAATTTTACCCCAAGCATTTTTTCAGCCAAGGAGGAGAGGGGACAAGGAAAAAGTTGCATGACAGCACCAGGGGTGCAGGAGCACTCATCATTCTGGCCATTTCCAGTAGGGCAGATAAAGCCCCTCTTTACTGCCATCCAGGTGAAATCACAGCTGACAACCAGTGCTTTTCCCAGCAGAGACCAAATTTCCTTTTTAAATAGCCATTTGAAACTTATCTCAGATTCTCATCCTTGTACCTCTCGAAGAAGAAAATTGTTCATTATAATCAACCGTCCTTCACTTTCCTGCCTTGAAAGGGAGTGCACAGATCTGCTCTCTCCATGTGCAAATACAACAGAAATGTTACCAAGCTTAACTTCCTTTAGTAGATTATTTTTTTAAAGTATGTGTTCAGCAAAGTAACCTTTCTCTAACAAAGAGATGACCTTTTTGCATTTATGTAGTGCTTGTTGCTAGGATTTAGATCTTTGCTGAAAACTGTTATTTCTTTTAAGTACAGGAGAAAGTGCATTTTCACCTCCATTTGGGTAAACCGTCATTTTCTACTGTTCACTGCTTTTCTCGACATGGAATAATAATTCGAGGTTCAGTGGGCTTTTTGAGAGAATGCATTCCAAGAGTGTGGTGAGGCCTGGGAAGTCCTCCACATTTGCTGGTGGGGGAGAAAAGGAAGAGGAGGGAGAAGGCTTCTGAAATGTTTCAGGCTCCTGCATAGTACAGTTGCTCAGCTTCTGCCATCAAATGATATTCAGTTTAGGAGGGTCATGCAGATATTTTATAATCACACACAAAAAGCAGCCTGTGGATAGCAGGGAAGCTGTACCCATATGCACAATATATTATTTTTTGGTGGTAGCACCAACATCCATAGGAAGCCACTTTAGGCAGATTTAAGAGGTTTCTGTCCAACTGTGATACTGATGAATAACAGAAATAATCTAATATTACTCTTTGTGTGGCTCTGTTCCTGATGCCATTGCAAGTCCTCCCATTAATATGGGATGCAGGAGGGACCAGGTGAGTGCACATGCAATGGGCTGTGCCCGAGGGGAGGGGGAGTTACACACACGTGATCCCTTATTGAGACATGGAAATGAGCCTCATCTCCCTTAAACCATTTCCTGTATTCATTTCTGTAGATAGTGAGACACTAAAAGAGACCACTAAGAGCAACTTTACTTCTGAGACCTCTTTTCACTGCAAATCAAGCATGGAAAAATCCCTCAGTTCCTTGGAAACCAGTGAAGACCCTGCCTAGTGGGGAGAAAGACCCAAATACCTCCAGCATGCGCAGCTGCAGTTGTCTCCAAATAGAAACAGGCAAAGTCAAAATGTTCCCTAGGAATATTCACACTTTTCTTGGTCAGTATTGCTCTTCAAACAGATGACTTCAGAAGCTGGATGTGCTGTTTGGCAGTCTCACAGAATTTCAGGAGGTGGAAGGCAGTATCATAAGCATTTAGGAATTGTGTACAATGATTGAATTGAATTTATTGCTCTGTGCAGAGTGCAGTGGGTGCTGTGGTGTCCCAAAGGCCAGCCAGACCAGCTGGGATGGCAGGAACAGTCCCTCTTACACCTTCTTTCTCTGTCTCACATGCACTTAGAAGAGAGCAGTAGACGGTTTCTCCACAATTGAAACAACTAAAATTAATCAGGTCCAAATCCATCCTGCCCAAGAGACCATGAATTCAGCAGGATCAGAAGCCCTTGGTTAAACAGCCCCTGAAAGTCTATCAGAAGTTTATTAGTATGGTAATTTATCTGGGTAAGCACATAAAGATGCTAATTGAAATGCTTTTTTTTGGCATTATTTTTTAAAGGCAGAAAGGTTATAGATTTTCTAGGAAGAAAAGTAGAGCTGTCACTTGCATTTAATCATTTCATAATGTAATAATTTCATTATTTTCTTATGCTTCATTTTAAACATTATTTTATATTTTATTTTATTTTAAGCATAAAGAACAAAGACCTTGATATTCCAAAGGTTTGGAGCTCGTGCCGTGTCTGATTCTGGCCTTGATGCATGGAGATAGATTGAATTAATCAAACTTCTTCACACTGCTATTTAATCGGGTTTACAATTAGCTGAGGGCTGCAGGTCTCCCGGGCCTATCAGCTGTAATACAGCAGCTCTGCAGCCACACACTGGGAGTGCCTCACAGACCAGATTGTCATAATGTGGCATGAAATTAAAGCGTGATGTTACTTGACAACAGAATTTATATCTCTCCCTCCCCCCCTTTCTTCTCCTTAACAAAGTCCCTACCTAGAGACAGGCCTCCCTGTCGACTTGCACCCACCTGCTCTAAGCTACACAGCTGCCTTCAAAAGAGTTTCTGATATTATTAAACCAATCTGTGTTCCTTTGCAGTCACTCTGATAGTGTTCCCTTTCAGAGGCAGATTATTTGGCTGTGAGGAGCTAACAGGCATACAGCTCTTAACTTGTTTCAATTCTGACTCCCATGGATTGACCTCGTCGCTCCCTCTCTTCCTTCTCGCAGCGCTGGTGTCTGCTCTCCCCACACCCAGATCTGCACGCTGATCTCCTGCCTTCTCCACCCCACTGCCATTCACATGGACAAAAAACAGGACTGAGGAACCTGGTTGTTCCATCCCTCACCCCTCATCTCTTGGCAAGCAGCATGGATGCATGGTTAGGGAATGGAATTTATAATTCCTCCCCACACAAACAAGTCAAGATCTGGTGAACAACACTGCCAACAACATCTAATTAACTGGCTGTTGATGATTTTGTGTCATTCAGTAGCCCTGTCATAGGAAGAGCTGGTAAGATGAATGTAATGAAGCCAGGAGGAGGCTGGAAAGAAGTGAGGATCAGGCTGAGTGGGTCATGGAGGGTGTTCTTCCCTCCTTGAACTGACCTGGAATCCAATCTAATTCAATGTACACCTTAGAAATCCACGGGCAGATGATGAAGTACCCTCTGCAGCTGAGAGGAAAGGGCTGGGGAAATGTTCCTTCTGTTGAGGTTTGACTGTTGACTATTCTCCTCAGCTGCAGCCCTGGAAGGTGCTGGAATTACTCTGGACATGGAGAATCCCACGCCAGGACAGGAAGCCTGGCCCAGTGGTCCAGGGTGTGCAGCTCTGCTCCTGCTGAAGGCAATGAGGGAGGCTCCAGCAGAAACAAGGGCTGGCCTTTCATGACTTTGGTGACACACTCTGGTTTCTGCTCCTGGGTTCTCGTGACTTCTCTGGGTCTGGGAGGTGACCAGACCCACTGTCCCTTCAGTTTGTGACGATGGATTCTGCTCATTAGCTCTGTGCATTTTTCTATCTCTGTTATCAAATTGAAAACCAAATCATATCCACGGAACAGCACCCGGAGAGAGGTGACAGAGGTGAGATTCATGTAAAACAGGCAGAATTATAACTCCTACATCCATTTCAACTGTATCTGTTGCTTGAAATGGCACAGATCTACAATTCTGAGTATTCTTTGGACATAATTAATCAGAGTAACCTCCATTTAATTATCAAACAGGGGAACAAAATGAATTTTGCTTATAAAGCCCCCCTCCCTCCCCCAACTTCTTTAAACCTCTGTCACCCGTTGCTCTCCAGTCTTTTTCCCTTCCTTCATGGTCCTGAGCATCTCCCAAGGAGGAAGTGATTATTCAGAAAATTGATTCTGCTCCCATTGAAGGTGATTACTTCCCCCATGCTGAACTCCACAAAAGCACAATCAGGTGCACAGCCAAGGTAGTTGGAAGCATTTGCATCTTACACAGGTTGGCCTGCAAACACCTGTAGTTTTCCTGGCTGATAGCAGCCATTGATGGGCATAGGGGGTAAGGAAGAAATCAGGGAACTTTAAAAAGCAAAATAAAAAAAAAGAACATTTTTCTGATTGAGGAAAATCAAGCTTAATGAACTGAGATGAAATTATTTCCTCAATTTACTTGGACATTTAAAATTAAAAGCAGAGAGTAACCTCTGCTTGCAAATTGCTGTAAACATTTCAATCACTCTCTAATTCATGTTTAAAGGGAGGGAAGGCTGGACTATGAAATACTAATCAAGGATCACTCCTGGGAAAGGAGGACTCTTTATTTTCCAGTATTTTTTTTAGGAACAGAGTTTCTAGGGCTGTCTCTTTACAGAATTACATATAATAGATATGTATATATATATATATTCACACACACATATATAGATATAAAAATATGAATATTTATGAAGAGTTTGCGAGTGACAGACCACGCTGGCCCTGCAGACCCAAAGGATATAATGTAAATTCCAGTCAACCATGAAAACCCACTAGAATTGAAGTGTATTTCAGCATGGTGGATAAAGCACATCAAAGAGCAGAATTTCTATAAGATAATTACACACAATGCAACTCTAATCACAGAAAGACTGTGGATATTGCTGATAAAGCGTAATAAATCTTTTATGACTACGCCTTGTTCTGCTGAATCAGCTTTCTGCTTTTATTGCACTAAACTCTAGATCCTTGCTCTTATTTATATATTTACAATTAAAAAAACCCACATTGGCTAACAATTTACCCTAGATTCCATGAAAGGTTTGAGCTTATTTAGATTTTTGTTGTTGTACTTGTTGAAGTGCAGTGAGATAAACAACAGCAGATATTTGTCTCTTCTGTCTGGCAAATCTGCAGAAATAAATTGTCTATAAGATGAGAACTCCCTTTTCTCTGGTATTTTAAGAAATTGGAATAATTTCAGTTTTGACAGCTCGAAGAGCTCAAAATTCAGGTTCTTTCCTCCATACTCTGTAGCAGATTCACAGAATGGTGAGGTGCCAGGGGCCTTTGGACACATCTAGTCCAGCCCACCTTGGGCCACCTCAGGACCATGTCCACACCCATTTTGAACCTCTGCAACCCCTCTGAGCAGCTGGTTCCTGTTCTTCACCCTCACAGGAAAATGTTTTTCCATATATTCAAACAGAATTTCCTACTCTTCAATTAGTGCCCACTGCCTCTTGTCCTCCCAGTGGGCACCACTGAGAAGGGTGAGCTCCTTCCAGCTTCCCTCAGCTGCTCTGCCCTTACTCAAAGGTGTAAATCTGGGGACAGAGCCAGCTCTGGCAGCAGTGACCTGTGCCAGGGGTAGGGCCTGCTAAAAACCCAATCCTGCACCTGTAGGGCAGCTGGAAACACCAAGCCTGTGGTCACCAGCTATTTCTTGCTTGTTCTTGGGGACTCCTTGTGGATCTCGCTCATTTATCAAAACATCTGGGCACCAGCAGACACGTTTATAGAAGGGTCTTTGCTGTTCTTTAATCAAGAAGCAAAAAGTTTGTCTTCTTCACGGGAGCTTTGCCCTTCATTTATCTTTCTGGCATATGGGCAGCAGAAGGTCTCTGCTTCTGACAGAGTGAAAGAGTCTTACATATGGCTTAATTACAGTAAATTATCAGCAAAGGGAAGAGTTTGCAGGGGGACTGAATCCCGCTCGTGGGTTCAGTGGATGTCTGCCCAGGATCTCAGTGCAGTGCCACATTTCACAGGGACACTTTGCTCCATCCCAGAGGACAAACTGTTCTGAGAAAAGTCCATGCCCTGGTGTCTCTCTGGGCTGGGGACCTTTCTGTAAATGACAGCATGGCAATTGTCTGGCTTCTCAGACATTTTGAGCACCATGACATCAGAGCCTTATTTATATTATCAGCATCACCCTGGGTGTCACCCAATGGGAAGTGCCTTTGCATGCAACTCCCCAAGATGACACGAGAGACCATGTCAGGACAATGGAGGCTTGCAGAAAATGTTCTTCCTTTGCCTGGTTTACATCACATCTTTGAAAGTGTGTCCCTCCTGTGGCAGTCTGAAGCGAATAAACAAAGTTCTGGGGAAATGGTACGCAGTGTTCAAACACTGTGCTGAACTTTAATTTTCTCTAAGTTGTAAGGAAATGACTACAAAAGCCTTGGAAGAGCAAAGGAAGAGAGTTAGCTCAAGGCAAGGTGATATTCTCTCATTAAAATCTATTTGTGCAAAGTTAAGACGTCAAAGAAATTTCACTTGTTCCAGGAGGGTATGAAAGCCCATGTTATTAGTGATCAGAAGGGACTTGAGAGTCCTATTTGCCAAAGAGGAGAGTGTAGGGAAAGAAATGAAAAGAAAAAAAATGCACTTGAGCATTTAATGTTATCTGAGAAGAAAAATGAATTAAACTGCCTTAAAACAACAACTCTTTGGATTACAGAAAGTAGTTTTAAGGAAAAAAGTCTTCTAAATGTGGGTTGAGATTCTGTGTGCAGTTTTTCAAGCCAAACTGCTGCACAGAGACACTGACAGTCCAGTCCCAAGGGCAACCAACCTTGTGTCCCCTCACCCATTTTACAGAGGGTGAATGAGGCTGTAAAAGACTCGACTATTAATTCTTGGATTATCTGGGTGTGTGCTTGTGTGGGTGGTGTGTGCTGCAGAACCACAGGATCACAGACAGGGTTACAACGAGGTATTTAACATTAAACCTGACACTTTTTATATTTCCAGTGCTCAGGGATGACATCTGGGGCTTTCACAATCCAAGAACCAAACCTTTCTCAGACAGAAGCTGCTTGTTGTTGATGATTGTTTGGCCCTCCAGATGCAGGGTTTTGGAGGAATCAGCATTTGCACCTGCATTCACAGATGTCTGAGCAGAGGCTGGAACAGGCTGTCCAGAGAAGTTGTGGAAGTGTTAAAGGTCAGGTTGGACAGGACTTGGAGCAGCCTGGGATAGGGGAAGGTGTCCCTGCTCATGGAAGGGGGTGGAACAAAGTGAGCCTTAAGATTCCTTTCAGCCCAGGCCAATCTATAATTCTATGGTTCTGTGTGAAAAGGAGTGCCTTGTTACTCCATGACTGCTAACTCCTGAGGATTTGTGCAGTGTTTATTGAGTGCTTTCCCTTCTCTTTCCATGAGAAGCCCCCAGAATTCTCCCATCTCTGCCCGGGCTGGGCTGTTCTGACAGCTCCGTTTATCACCGGCCGCCATGTGAGGAATGACCACATTAAAAGGTGAGGTTCTCTTTCTGTGCTGATAGCAGCCAAGGCCCTCCCCCAGGTTTGCATTAATGCAGAGTGGTGATGTGGCCACAGGCTGATTGCGTTTGCTAATGCTAATCACCGCGGGGCCAGGCGAGGTGAGGAAGTGAACTACATTTTATTCACTTTGACAGAAGGAGGAGTCGAATGGAAATGATTTTTATCTCTGGTTGTGGCTGAGCTAAATTAATGCTACCTCTGGTGCTGAAAGGCTCAGCAGAGCAGATGTCTGTATTTTATGTGCTGTCCTTGGTTGGGGCACCAAACTGCACATCAACCTGTGCATTAACTTAGGGACAAAGCTGGTCCCTGTCCCCAGCTGCATGGGCTGAGCAGCCTGGAAGATGAAGATGTATGGAGTGAAGCCACAGTTTATTCTGCCTGCTTGGAACAAAGACTGGTCACCAAAGCTGAATTCCAAGTACTGGCAGGTCCTTGACCATGATATGTACAGAGGGAAAACAGGGAAGGAAAATACCTTAGCAATTCTTCAGCACAACACTGATTAAAAGCTGAGCACCAGTGATGATTATACCCTGCCAGGAGTGTAGACCTCTGCCTGTATTGGTTTTATCTGAGGAGCTCTGCACTCATAGACCAGGTAAATACAGCTGTATGTTAGGCTCTTCCCCAGTCATCCAAACCTTGCCATCCTAGGAATCCTGGAAACTTTCAATGTTTAAATAGGGGGTTAGATGCTGCAAGGGATAGAGAGAGTTGCTGCTATGCCCAGGTGGGTGGGAGGGTGGGTGACAGAAGCCTGGTAAGGACCCCTGTCTCTCACCTCCCTCCTGGTGGCTCCTTGCTATGGGATCCAGGGTGATCCATGCCCAAGGGCTCTACAGGGGGCTGGTAGGAGAATAATCAAAGCCTGCCTTACCCAGGCACCAGGAAACCTTTCAGAAAGCCTTGTATCTTGCATTCTTTTTCTTGGAAAAACATCTTGGAAAAGCATCTTGCATTTACTGACTGGAAACAGAAACACTGGGCTAGTGACAGCTAGGTGAAAGCAGAGCAGTCACTGGAAAGAGAGAGGATGGAAGAGGCACAGTGAATTCTACGCAGCAAATGAGGGAGAGATGGAAAGAGAGAGAACAGGGAAGCAAATGTGATAATTGGCAGAGCGTGGCGAGCAGTGCCACCCCCACAGCGACAGGTGGGATGTTGGGAGCTAAGCAGGAGCCACTGCAAGCACATTTCCATGTCTTTATGCTCCATAGCGTGCTCCTCTTCTCATTTCAAGGTCTGATCAAGCTTATTGTCACCCCTTTTTGCTGTACAGACACCTATTAATGTTGACAGTTGAGGTGGCTGGGGGATGTGATATTAGTACTGACAAATGCTGGTAATTTGCAAGCAATGTTTTCCCTCTAGCACCAGTGGGAAATCACCTAACCTTTGCCAATAATTCTCAACATAACTCACCAAATCTCATCTTCTATCATTATGAGAAGCGGCATTTCTGAAAATTATCAGCTTCTGCTTGAATCTATCCATGCTAGACTGTACAGAGGAGGTGATATTAATCAGTGTGTGAGGCTCACTGTAGTATTAAGGATTCTCTTACAAGATCTTTTTGCCATATGCTCTCTGATATTAAGCATACTTGATTATGAACTTCAGATAGTTTTTCCATCCTGTCACGTTGGTTTTAACTATTTTTTAGCTGTTGTTATCAGATGAATTTTTTTTAAACCATAATTTACTTAACATGAATGGGGAGAACACTTGTGTGTGTTTATGCTTTAAACCAACACTGCTTAATCAATAACTGGTGGACTGGTGTCAGTGTAACTGGCACAGATTTGAAGGTTGCAATGGGGACAGTGAGCTGAGCATCTGACCTGCCACAATGAACATAAGCAACAGATTTTCAGAAGTGCTGAGTTTAGGGCAGCTTCTTCTGAGAATACATTGAGCTGTTGGCTAGTTAAGTCTTTGGCAAATCTTGCCTTAACTTTTCAAAGGAGAATATACAAAGAAACCACACTGATAGAAAATATCCCGACACCTGTGCTGAGCCAAGGAGCCTCCCGAGTTCACACACAGCCTGAGCTTGTTTTACAGAAGCTGTAGCCAAACAATGCTGATAGCAACTGTCTTTAAAATGAAATTAAAATGTAATGAGGGTGGGAGGCAGGGACTAGCTCGCATGAACCATCTGAGCTGTTGCAATTCTAGAATTCATCAGTGCTGCTGAAAGCGGCGAGCGGCTGTTGTGTTATGGATGCAGGCGGGGAGCAGGTTATTGCATTATTGACATGCAGGAGGTGGAGAGAGATTACCATGTTAGCAGTGGGACAAGAAGAGAGATTATCCAAATGCAATAAGTCATTGTTACAGCAAAGACATTTTTCCACACCTCCCCCCCCACCACACTCCTTATCCTGTCCTTTCCACCTCCCGCCTGCATAATATGAAAGGTCAGTAATATCCAGACAGATGGTTGGGAGGGTTTATGGACAGGGGATGCTTTCTTTGGTCATTTTTCTGAAATGGTGATTGTGCTCAGGAAAACAGAGAAAGCATTTGGGTTTTCTGACTGGGATTAACCCACCCAAATGCCATACTAGGCAAGGGAGAATGTGGGTGAGGAGATGTCCCTTTCACTGTGCTGCTCTGTGTGACAGCTCTGAGAGGCACAGCTGCATCCTAGGCACTGGAATAACCAGGGATAATTGCTACTGGATTCTGGCTTTTTATTTAATAAATAATGTTAAAATTTTGTTTTATTTTTAATTTTTTTTTACTGTTTAAAAGGGGGAAGTAAACTTTTTGAAGAAGCAACACATTGATCCTCAAAGGAGTCTGTCTGATGCCTCGTTGAGAGAGTATTTATCTCTCAAGTTCACTTATTTGCTTGTAGATAACACCTGTCTTCTCTTATATTTCAGTTCCCTGGATTTAGTTCTGTCTTCATCTGGAACTGCCTGCTCTTAGAGTTCTTCTTAATACCAAACCCTAATTGAGTAAAATTCTTGCGCACTGCAGAGAAAGTGACTCACTGTGTAAAATATCCCCCCTGGAAACTACATTGAGCTGTGTTCATGGGTCAGAGCTGCTGCTCAGAGAAGATTGTGCCAAGATGCCCCATGGATAGCTGCGAGTTTTGGAGCTGGCCTGAAGTGATCAGCTCATATCCTGTTGGATTTAATTGGGTTACGGGGTGACTTTTGATCCCTGATCCCCAGGGAAGGAGTCACAAAGATTGCGGCGTCTGCAGCAATCTCATCTGTCCAGGGCCGCAGTCAGGGAGAGAAGAATGGCTGCTTAATCAGACACACAATCTAAAAATGTCACATTATTATTTATGAAGTGTTTAATAATCACACCACAATCATTGGACGCAGTGAGGTGGAAAAAGAAAATGTAATTTTTCAAATAATATATTCGAATTTTGTTATTTGGGGAGGAAAAAAAAACCCTAAGTAAATTATTTCTTTTAATTTGAAGAATAGTTTGTGCTCGTCTTGCAAGAATGCCTCACTAAGAAGTCCCAGGCAGCTGGGGCAGTCTGGAATTTAGCAATTTGTATCAGCCTGATGTGCCCTTCTGCTGTCCACGTGCACCTTTCACTTGCTGTTGTGAAACCCTGCAAAGTTTGTTCAGCAACACACATTGTCCCTAAGAAGCAGCACCCTGGGAAGTTCAAACCTGGTTGTGATGTGAATATAAACAAAAATCTATAGGTTTTAGATAAAGCTATAGGATAATGGCATTTTCAGCTGGGATAAAGAAGCAGATCCGCCACAGAAAAAAACCATTTATTTATCTGTCCCAAGGGTGGCTGGAGAACAAAGTGCATGTGGAGAGGTGAGGGTCTGGAAGCTGGGTGGGTGCAGGGAGGATTTCTGCTGTGGGCAGGATTTCGTGGTGTGGGCATTCTGTGATGCTGGAGAACGTGACTTGGCTCACAGGAAAGACGAGCAGACCCCTGTGCTTGCTGAGGGAGAAAGGTGAATACAGAGTGTTTCTCTTCAGACAGAAATTAATCTGAAGAAATGAATCAGTGTAATTTGTAATTATTAGACAGGTATGTGTGGTTTAGTCTGTATGTTTCATCTCTTTCACCCTTTTTGATCAGGGAAGTATTTTGCAGAAGAGAGCTAAGCTCAATAATGTAAACCCTTATCCTGCCGCTGTTTCACATCCTTCATTCCAGACTGGCCTTGTCTTTACTGGTGTCTTGCTTCATTTTCCTATTTTCAGCTCGCTGCTCATGTTTGGAGCAGGGTCCTCTGAGGGGTGAAGCTGTCCCATGTCCTGTTGCAGGAGAAGGGAGTTCAGAGCAGTTATTCTTGTAAGGCTGGCACCTTTTGCTGCCTCCTGGTTTGTGTGCCAGCACGATCAGTGGGCAAACAGCCGAGGGGATGGATGGCAGAACTGCTCAGGAATTCCTGCTCCCTCTGTTGGCTGCCTGGCTCTGGAGCCATGGAGGGGAGAAGGAATGTTATTGGCTTATGTCAGGCAGAAACAATTTCTCTGCTTCTAATTGCTGGGTGACCAGTTCTGGAGGTGACTGTAGAAACAAATTGTTTGTCTCAAGAGGACCCCCCAGCTGCTTTCTGAATTTGGTGTGTTGTGGATAACCCTGGGAATTCGATCTTGGTTTATTTAAATGTTTCAATATGAGTCGTGTCTCTGTGGGAGGAGCAGTGTGGAGCTGAGCTCTGTGGGCTCAGGCCTGGGCAAAACGGATCTGCTTCAGGGGGCCTCCAGCACATCCCTGAGAAGGGAGCCTGGCTGTCCCCAGATTGCCGCCTGTGCCATGGCCTGGCTGTCCCCAGACTGGCACTTGTGCCATGGCCTGGCTGTCCCCAGATTGCCTCTTGTACCATGGCCTGGCTGTCCCCAGATTGCCACCTGTGCCGTGGCCTGGCTGTCCCCAGATTGCCACCTGTGCCATGGCCTGGCTGTCCCCAGATTGCCTCTTGTACCATGGCCTGGCTGTCCCCAGATTGCCGCCTGTGCCATGGCCTGGCTGTCCCCAGATTGCCACTTGTGCCATGTCCTGGCTGTCCCCAGATTGCCACCTGTGCCATGGCCTGGCTGTCCCCAGATTGCCACCTGTACCATGGCCTGGCTGTCCCCAGATTTTCGCCTGTGCCATGGCCTGGCTGTCCCCAGATTGCCACCTGTGCCGTGGCCTGGCTGTCCCCAGATTGCCACCTGTGCCATGGCCTGGCTGTCCCCAGACTGGCACTTGTACCATGGCCTGGCTGTCCCCAGATTGCCTCTTGTACCATGGCCTGGCTGTCCCCAGATTGCCACCTGTGCCATGGCCTGGCTGTCCCCAGATTGCCACCTGTGCCATGGCCTGGCTGTCCCCAGATTGCCTCCTGTGCCATGGCCTGGCTGTCCCCAGATTATCACTTGTGCCGTGGCCTGGCTGTCCCCAGATTGTCGTCTGTGCCATGGCCTGGCTGTCCCCAGATTGTCACTTGTACCATGGCCTGGCTGTCCCCAGATTGCCTCTTGTGCCATGTCCTGGCTGTCCCCAGATTGTCGCCTGTGCCATGGCCTGGCTGTCCCCAGACTGCCTCTTGTGCCATGGCCTGGCTGTCCCCAGATTGCCTCCTGTGCCATGGCCTGGCTGTCCCCAGACTGCCGCCTGTGCCATGGCCATGGCGTGGGGATGGTGCAGGCTGTGTGCCTGTGTGGTGATGGCAGCAGCTCAGCTCCAGCTCCCCTGCCCTGCCCTTGCAGCAGGGACAGGCCTGGCTGTCCCCTCAGTGCATCTCCCAGCCCAGGGACGTGTGAGGGATGGGATGGGATGGGGGGAGCCAGGCCAGCCCCACACAGGCCTGTGCTCCATCCAGCTCCCATGGATCTATCATCTCTGCTGATTAATGCACTGCAATCAACAGTTTAATATGTTACTACTAAATACGTTAATTATATTATTCCTTTCTGACACTGCAATCACTAGATTTTTATGCTTTGATGCTAAATCTAGTAAAATTTTAAATTGGAGTAATTAAATAATTAGCTGTAATATGTGACAAGCCAACAAAACGATTGCTGTTTTATTATTTTTGTGGTGACAACGTTGCTTCTGTTTGTGTTCAGGCAGCCAGGCCTTGAAAGGAGTTTACAGGCAGAAACACCATCCTATTCAGACCAGAGACCTCTGCCAGAGTCAGTTTTGTCTGGGGGAAGTAATTTGTATTGTCTTGAGCTCCAACAATAGCTCTCCATGTTTTTATGACTTTTCTGTCTTTAAGATATTTCACCACCCTTCTCTCTTTAAGAATTATTTCTACACTTTTCCAAAGCTCTACTGTCCCTAATGGCTTTTCCCTCTCCATTTAACCTCACACTTCAGTGCACTTGTTTAGGCTTTTATCTTTGGTTCAGGGCTCTGGCTGCTTTCTGCATGCCTTTTTTTTTAAAAAAAATGTATATATATTAGGTGCACAACACATCCCTGTGACAACCAGAAAAAGAAATATCCTCATTTCTGCCTGAGGAGCTTCTCCTGGGGAAAATGGGTTGGGTGAGGTTTCACAGTGCAGCACTGGCAACTTGAAATGTATAAAACTGGACAGCCCTGCAAGAGAAATAGATATATCAGTGCTGTGTTATGATATGCTCAGAAATCAAATATCAGTTTAGATGAGCAGAAAGACTGGCAGCACAGGCTTGGGCTCTTTCTTCTCTTTTGTTTTGCCTCGTTATTGCTTCTTCCACTCCCTCTGGTCCTTCCTCTCACTCTCTTGTTTATCCATGTGACCACATGCTCCTTGGGCAGCACAGAGTGCTTGGGATGCCACTGGTTGTAGCAATTATAATGACAATATTTTATAAATCTTTTGGAGATCATGGAGATTTTTAAGTTGACAACTGAGCAAGGTCCTTTTATTGAGATTGTGAGGTTTTAATGGAGCCTTTCTTTGCTTGTTTGTTAGTTTTAATGCCAGTCTCTGTTTCTGACAGGTTACCAGGAGGAAATCCTGCTCTTGTACATTATTCAGGACCCTTTAGGTGGGTAGGGTCCTCCTGGAGCACAGGCTTTGCTCCTCCTGCACAGATCCACCTGTTTCCAGCAGCTTCTTCCAAAACCTGAGAGCAGCAGTGATGTGTTTTACAGCCCTGTGGAGTGTGAGGAGAGGTGACAAGATTTTCCTATAAATATGACTCTAATCACACAAATGTGCAAACCCCTTAGGAGGGATCCAGGTGAATTTCACACTCTGTGATAGGTTTTTGTTGTTGCTTCATTTTCTGGTCCTTTTTTTTCTTTTTAATCCTCCCTAATTTTTTACGTTGCTGCCATTTCTGAGCTGCACCTCACCTTTTTTCTTGTCGACAGCTCAGGCAACATCCCCAGAAACACAAAAAGGATCTAAATTAAATACTTCACAGCAATGCAGCACTTTACAGCCTTGAATTGACTGTCAGTCCTCACACTCTCTCTCTTGGCCAGCAGCATAAAAAATAGGCTGTCTCCTCTAAAATAAGTGGAAAATAAAGAAAAAGAGCCAGGTTATCTCTGGTTGCCCAGTAGCACCATCAGATTTACTGGATATACATCAGGAGTTATTTGGCTTAGAAAGATTCTGGTTTTTTGTTTGTTTTTTTTTTTTTTTAAAATAAGCCTCCAATTTTCCTCTCGTCTTATCTATGCTTTTATTTGGTGGGTACCAATCCAGTAATGACACCCATACCCCTGTTAAACACAAAACTGCCAAGACTCTGGCTGTTGTTGTTTTTTTGAACACTACATATATTCCTAATTTCAAGCATTTTACATCACCTGTATGTGTCTGGCATCACTGCTCCCTGAGATGCTGCTTGCTGGGATATGAATTTTGTTAGCTTCCCTGGGGAAAATTCATTCTCTCATTTGTTTTAACTTCTTGTTTTAATCTTGAAAAGGAGCAGTAGGGAGTAACCTTGCAAAGTAAAATGGATATTTAGGGAAAGAAACAAAGAAAATAATTGTTGAGCAGGTCTTTTTCATATATATATAAGAAGCACTATTTTAAAATAATAATAATTAGAAATTTAAGTGTAGAAACACTCAGATAGATTTTTAGCAAAATTAGTGGAAACCCAAAAATAACACTGTAAGAATAATTAAGGCACTTTGCTCCTCACTCCTGAGGTATTTGGTAGGCTTGGCTCTTGTTCAGCAGGAGCTGGATATCAATGCAGGGGGAGGGCTGTAAAGTAACTTACACCAGGTGAAGTCTGATGAGATGTAACTTAAATAGGTGCCTTTTAGGGCATGTTACAATAGCTCTACCTTTCACCACTGCAGCAGCCTGCTTGCAAAGCAGTGGGATTTATTGTCCATCACCTCCGGTGCTATTTATATGGGTAATTTAATTTAACACCAGCAGGAGACTTCAAATAACTCTCCCCAGCATGGGAAGAACAATAACCTCGAGTGCATATTCACACAATATTTCTGACCTGCAGGGCTGGCCAGGTTTGGGAGGGGATGTGCCTTTTTCTGTTTGGAGGAGAACTGAAAGCAGATATTCCCCTGCCTTCTTTCTATTCCATTTAAGGGTTTTCCTGATTCTCCTTTCTCAGAGCTGTGTCTCCAGGGTTCATCCTGTCCCTGCCGTTTCCTCCTCCCAGCTCTTGCATTTGCTCTATTATATTGAGCTGCACAAATCACATCTGCATTTATGACCAAGCCTTTATCCTGGATTTTTTTTTTTTTTTCCTGGACAATACACAAATCCAGTTTCAACAAGTGACCCAGAAGCAGAGTGTGTGGCTCTTAGGGGACAGGGACATGGGGAGTAAGGGATGGGAAACTCAGAACTGCATCCCTTGCTTCACTGTGCCAGGCTGTGTTTGGGGTGCTGGCCCCTCTTGTTTTGGCTGCCACGACATTAAACCTCAGTGGAAGTGCCAGTTCCACCAGGTTTCTGTCCCAGCCATTGCAGTATGGTACATGTCTGTGTCGAGGGAGCATTTCTAGGCTTGCAGAAAGGTGCCACATGCTTCCTCCTCGGTGAACAGAAATAAGGGAGCACTAATTAGGTCTGTGGTGTTGGCAGGGGGATCCATGTGTCAGGAAAAGAAAGCATGGTACTCTGCTGAAATCCAGCCTTCTTTCCAGTGTATTCATCAATATGGGTGAACCAGGAGGAAGAGTAATTCCGCATTTAAGGAACACAACACGGGTTTCGGCACCAGGCTCCTGTGAAAGATGCAACCTTCCGAACTGAGCCGTGTCTGAATACATCATTTAACTTTATCTCATTGTGCAGCTGCCTCGTGTGATTCCAAATGTCACCAAGTTTGGGGAGATTTCTGAAAGGGAATGTGCTCAGCGTGTCTTTGCCTGCCTTTATTAATGGAACCAGAGAGGAACAACTGGAGACAAATGGTTCTGTTTGGCATGTGGGAAATACTGATGCTGGTATTTCATCCTGCAAATATTATTGGCTGGAGTGGAAGTTTTCCAAGCTGGGTACCAATTTAATTTAGTGAATTCACATGTCTGGGAGAAGCTGGTGGCCTTGTCTGCAAAACTGGTGGCCAGGTGAGCACAAGATGCTCTGAATTTTCCTGCTGGGGTTACTCCTCACCTTTCATTTCCTTGCAGCAGTAAACCCTCCTTTATTTTGGCTTCCTTCAAACAGGGCAACAAGAAGAACCAATTCTCTGCATCAGCTCCACTGCCCAGGCCTGAGCACAGCCAAACTCAGCATTTTGCACTGGCTGCATCACATGAAAACCCTCTGTTGCACCCTGCCAGATGCTGCTGCTCCACAGTAGCTGAATCCTGCTAAATCCTGGAGGCATTCCCACCCCTCACTCAGGGTGCTGATGGCTGAAGAAACATGCTTAGCTTTTTTGGGATCTGCCTTTAATTATTGCACTCAATTAGTCACTTCCCTCACCCCCACACTTTATTTATAATTTTTTTTCCACGAGTCATTAAAAGGTTGTAGCCAAAAGAGATGACAGATGATTCACAGAGAACCTTCTCTCCTGTTTTATACTCCCAAGAACTTTGGGAACCAGAAAGCAAAGTAATTTTTGCACTAATGCAACAGCTCCTGCTGGGGCTGTGTAGCGATCAATTACCCAGCCTCAGCTTTCTCCTTCCCTTTGGAGGCTCTGGCACCTGCACATTATGATTAATACAGGCATTGCAGGTAGTGCTGAGCACGCTGGAAGGGTTCCACGAGCCAAAGGCCATTTCACAGGCTGTTAGGGAAAGGCTGTTAGGGAAAATAAGGGCATTGCAATTTCATAAAATGCATGGAGAGCTGACTCTGGAGGGAGACACACCACCCTCCTTTGAGAGAGCACCCCAGAAAAGCAAAGCTTTATTTTCCCACAGCCTTTTAGTGCCTGCTTAAGTTCTTGAGCTGTTACAGAAAATAGGAACATTTGGGCCCTATCAGTGTAATAGCTAATAATGGCCTCACAGTTTACTTATCTTCCCAGGAACCCTTTAATATACCCAGTCATTTTCTAACAGATGGGAAACAGGTATGGAGGAAACCTAAGCAGCTGGTCCAAGGTCGTAAGGGAAGGCGGTGGCAGAGCCAGGGCTGAGTCCAAGTCTGCAGCTCCTGAGCCAGATCTGTGACCAGTGAATCCTCACCTGGTGAGCATCAGGAGATAAGGCAGGGAGAGTCAGGCCCTGTCCTGGGCTATCCTCAGCCCCATCTGCTGCCAGAGAAACTCTCAGATTGCTGCTGAGGGCTGAGGCTGAGCTGCCCTGATGGATGCTGCAGCCTGACTTGGGGTCTCAGGAGGAGGATATTTGTGAGTGGTGGCCAGGGTTTGGCCTTGTGCAGGAGCAGCTTTGCTTGGACACCTGAAGGAGCTGCCCATCTTGCAGAATGCAGATATGTAGATATGTCTGTACCTATAAACCTGCCCCCTCATGCAGCTGGAGAGATTCAGCTCTGTGCCAGGGGCTTTGCTCCTCTTTTTACTGAGCCCACCCCTCTCAGGCTCGCGATGCTCCCAGTTGATTCCTGTTTATACAGAATTTCCGTGTTAATGTTTTGTTTGGTGCCTCTCGCAGTGAGATGCAGAAAGGTGTTTGTACAAACACCTCCAGGGAGAAGAGAGGGATCTGCTGCTTTGCCCTGCAGCTCCCTGACAGCCTGGGAACACCTCACAGAAGGGATGGTCCCTCCTGGGCTCCCCAGCACTTCCTCTGGGACCCCAGACCCAAGAGGTGACATTTTAAAATTTGGCAGGCTACTTTAAAGAGGGCCATGTCTTTTTTTAAAAAACGCCTCAGGGAAACAGATGCTTGAGTTGTTCCTTAATCTAGAAGGTAACTGCTAATTAGTTTTGTATACAGCAGAAGCCTTCGCTCTACATGGCATATTTTGTGTCAGCAAAGGATCCCTATCAGGGACTTTATCTGTCTGCTGTCCTCCCCTGGTACTCAAGAAAGACATGGAGATTCCATCACCAACTCTGCCTTTCCACTTTCATTATTGCTCTCTTTATAATCAAATCATGCTGAAATGGGGTGCTAGGAGGAGGGGACCAGCCCCTTCCCCCGGGCCCTGCTCTCCCTCTCTTCATGCAGCCTGCACGGCTTCCATGCGTGTGCCGTGGTGGCACGGCAGGTTTTTTCTCTTTCAGCAGGGCCCCTCTGCCACATGGGGATTGCACATATGTGGGAGGAATACAGTGCATGGCCCATTTGAAGTCGTCTTTATAAATATTCAATTCCCCTTGACGCAACGGGCAACACAGCAAAGCAGCCCCTCATGGTCTTGCATGCCAATAATTTGCAGATTAAAACTCCTCCAATGTGCATCTCCACAATGGGGCCTGCCTTATCTGGAATGGGCCTGTGAAACTATTGTGGTGATAATCTGGGGATTAAGAGACTTTAATAAAAAGCTTTGACATGACAGGTCATAGCCGCTCTGGAGAAAAAAAAATAGAAAAAAAAAAATCAAATCTGTTACTCCCGAATGGCTTAATCCTGTGTGAGCCAGGATCCTCACTCTCCAAGGGTGCCAGGGGATTCAGAGGCACTCAGCACCTTGCTCCAGGAGCTCGTGGTCCCCCAGGACAGGGTTAATTGCCTCCCAAGCCTGCTGTCCTCACTGTGTCCTCTACAGCCACCCTGGGGGGACTCTGGTGCCTTCCCAGAGCTTTTCTTAAAATCCACCACTCCAAGGCTGCTCCTGCCCTTAGCCCTTGGCTGCAGAGGGTCCACGCTGCCTCCATCCTCCAGCCCATGCTCCTTGTGCTGCTCCTGGTGTGTTTTGGGGAGCAGCCCCAGTTTGGGACCCCACACAGAGTCTGTGCCCACCCACAGTAATTACATGTGGGGTTCTCACTGAAATACGAGGCTGCAGCAATCCTCATCCAGTGCTTGTCTCTAAACAAACTGTTAATATTTTAAGTGTCTTTCATGAGCCTGAGTCTAATTAATTAAAGGTTTATGAAAAACAATTAGGTTTTGATAGGGATCACCTTCTCTGGAGTCCCATGTCTGTGCTGAAAAAAGAGAGGGGTTAGAAAGGCTCAGGTTGAAATTTAGAACTGCAGTGAATAAGAGAATACACAAATCCCACATGGATTGGGGAAATTAGGACATTTGGTGCCAGATTGTCTGACTAATTAGATTTCTATCAAGTCCTCAGGGACTGGCTGATGCAGCATTTTAATTTAAAGCTGCAGCAGTAGCAGCAGCAGCAGTTTCTTTCCTTCTTCTCATGCTCTTTATATGAAAGGATCCGTGTTTTCCAGGAGCAATCATTTCCCTTTCTAAGGCTGGACCTCGGCAAGGACCAAACCTTGTTCTGTGCTTTGCAGGATGAGTCTGCTTTGCTGAAACCCAACACACTGCTGGGTTTTGTTTGAATGAGAAAGCCCTCAGTGCCTGCAAAGGGATTTTCCCATTACATGGAGCATGGCATTCCCTGACAGACACGTGGGATAAACTCACACAGGAAAAAAGCTGAGGTGCCTCGGAGCTACCCAGTTCATCAGCCAGTTTTTATAATTGAGAGCACCACCAAAAATTGTTGTATTCCACAAAAACAGGAAAAGCAGACCAAAGGAAATATTCCAGCATGCTGTTCTCTGAACATTTTACCAGGCAGCTTTGCATTCCAGACGAAATGCTGGCAATTTCTTGGAGTCAGTTCATTTCCACCCTGAACCACCTGAAATGAAGATCAATGCTCAACAGATGCTCCCTGCAGGGAGAATAGGGTGGCACCTCTTTCAATTCTATTCATTTAAAATATGGTGATGCAATTGTTCTGCAGCCAGATGGGGGCTGGAAAACAGAGCAGCTTGGTAGCAAAGCCCAAGTCCAAGGTCCCTGTCCCTGAACTGTATTTCTGGTCCAGGTGCGTAATTTAGAGCAGGTGCCTAACTTTTGAGCCTATGAAGTTAAAGGGACTGAATTTGGGCTTAATGTGTAAAGAGAAAAGCACAAATCATCAAATTGTCAAATTCCTACTTAGTAGGCACCTAAATTTAGTGTTAATTGCTCCAAAATTAGTTAGCATTATTGAAATAGAATAAGTGGGGGTTTTTTAAAGACATTTCTTACTTGACAGTATGAGATTGCAAATATTCCTGTGCTCTATTTAATGAAAAATTATTATGCTATTATTGCTATTTTATATGATGGATACATAATTAACAATGTCTGTAGAATCATTTCTTCTCCCATTTTGCTCTACTTCTTCCAGATTATTTTATCAGAAAAAAAAAAAAAAGATAATGGAATTATATCTTATGCTTCAATGAAACTGAAAACTATTATTCTTCTCGATAACCAAACCCAGCAAAGTCAACCATTCCAGTGAATATTAAACACAAAAAGTACATTTTAGATGTATTATGAATCTGCTGCTAAGTCTTTAACTCATTACTTTGAGAACAGGAGTTCAGCAGTGGAGGGAGCTGAAATGAAATCACAGCCTCTGAAGACATTGAATTTCCCAGCGTTCATTGATTGAAAGCAGGCCTATAACACTATTGAAATGGTTTCACTTAACCTCATTTCCCCGTTATTATTTTGTTATGCTTTTTGGGGAAGGTTATATAATACTTATTTACTCCTGTCAGTGATCCCTAGATGCTAAAAATGATTGAAGTCCCCTGTGATCCAGCCAGGTGCACAGTGCAGGAGGCAGCAGGAGTCAGGCTGGGACCAGCAGCCCTGTTTGTGGCCTGATCATTTCAGTTTACAGGCAATGTGCTAAAGAGGGGAAAGGCCAGATATTGCTGTAAAAGCATTAGGAGTCCCAGTAATGAATGAGTTCCCACTAAATTGTAATACAGTCACAAAACAAGGAGGACATTCCAAGTGCCCAAGTGCCCAGAGCCGCTGGACTCTGAAAGATGCCATGAACATCACGGGAAGAGCAAATGAGTTTGAGTTTCTGTGAAAAAGCAGCTCTGTCCTAAAGTGACTTAATGATGTCTCTATCTCCAATTGTCAGTTCTGTTTATGCTGGGGATTAAGTTCTGCACCTTTAAGGCTGGTTCTGAGAGCGAAGGGGGGAAAGGAAGCACAGAGTTTGTGTTCAGAAACTGCCCTCACTCCTCCTCATGCTGCTCTGGACTGCGCTGTCTGCAGACAGACAGACAGACAGCAGGACTGAGCTCTCCTGTGCTTTTAGTTAGGTTTTAGATAGCTGAGGCAGAGAAGTTCCCCAGACTGTGGCTTTTCCCTTTCTTGGATCTGCTCAAACCTGCTCTGGTCCGAAAACCCAGACAAACCCCAGGAGCTCACATGTGAGGCCCACCAGGGCCTGGGACAGGGCATTTTCCAGCACAGGAGGGACTGGCAAGAGACTGAGAGAGCCAAACTCCACCCCACAACAAGGGCTCTCTGCATTTGCCATCTCTTTGAACAGTGAGAACTTTTACTGTTTATTATTATTATTATTATTAATGCTTGTGAATACTTTGCTTGTTAAATAAACAGTTTTTTTCCACTTTTCTCCAAGGAAATCTTTTCCCAAACCAGCTGGGGGAGGAGCCACCTGAATCTGCTTTCTAGAGAAACCCGTTTGAAAGTTTCCTCCCAAATTTGCCCTAAGCCAGGACAAGCTCTTATTTGGGTTCTAAGAGTGATCTCAGGTCTCTTGGAAAGCTGAAGAGCCTGACTTCTCACACCCAGATCTGTGGAGCCATAAAGTGCTCCTACAATTTTATACTGGTGCTTTTTCACCTTTGAAATGTCAGAACAGATAGAAAAGGCAGAATGATGGTTATAAAACGTGTTTTCAGAAAGGTGCTTCTGGAGAGAGATATTTTTTCCATTCACTGTTTTTCTCTTCACCCAACAGATAAATATAACAATTCACAGGCTATTTGGATTAACTAGAAATTAATTTTCTTTCTTCTCCTTTTCCTTTCACTGAAAGGAAAACAACAGAACAAGCCACAGTGTTGCATCGATGATACTTTCATTTCCCTTTCTTTCATTTTAAATACCATTTTATTTTCAAATTAAAACAAGGCTCATTCAGACAATAAGTCCTCTCATTGGAAGGTAGTAATCAGAAATGGGAAGGAGAGATGTGCAGTTTGTGTTCCTGTATTGTGAAACCTGGCTGACGTGTCCACCTAATTATGGCTTTGAAAATTATCAAAATGTGATCATTTTTACTTTTCTTAAATATAATTTCTTCATTTAACTCTGCATTATACCTATGAAAAATTGTCTGTGGCTCCACCAGAACTAACAGAGTTTTGAAAATGAACTTGTTACCTGAAAGTGCATTTATTTTGGTTTGGAAAATGCATACTGTGAAAACAATTCCCTGAGTGACCATGATAAATGTTATTCTTATCATTCTGTGAATAACAATGTGATGAACAACTTGAGGATCACTTCCCAACTATAATCTAACAAATCTAGCCAGAATTTTTGAAGAAAAAGCCAGAAAGTCTTGTTTCAGCAGTTTCCAGATACAAATAGTTTTGTTTCTAATTCAAACTCTTCCAGGATTTCTCCTTATCTCCTGATTTTCAGCAGGATGAGTAACAATTATGAGAGGGAGTGGCACAGATCCTGCAGGGCTGATGTGGTGGTGGGCCCCGTGCCACGCTGTGGAGATGTGACACCTCATTCAATCATTCTGCAGAGTGGAAAAGTGAGTCTGATGTGTGTGGAAGGTGCCTCGCTGCCTTCCTTCAGGCAACTGAGAAACTGGGACAGGGCTACTGGAAATCCTGGGGACAGGGCATCATTCAACCATTCCTTTCATGCTACCCATCCTCTTGCTTGTAATGTCGGACCTTTATGGTATCTACAGCTGCCTGCAAGGCGGTGGTAGCCAGGTGGGGGACGGTCTCTTTTCCAGGTGAGAAACAACAGGACAAGAAGAAAAGGCCTCAAGTTGCACCAGGGTCTGTTTAGATTGGTTATTAAGGAAAATTTCTTCACTGGCAGGGTCGTCCAGCACTGACAAAGGCTGCCCGGGGCAGTGGTGGAGTCCCCATCCCTGGGGGGTTTAAAAGCTCTGTGGATGTGGCACTTGGGGACGTGTTTCAGTGGTGGCCTTGGCAGGGATGGGGGAACGGTTGGACTCGATGATCTAAGAGGGCTTTTCCAACCTAAACGATTCCATGATTCTATGATTCTAATTAGTCTCATTTGCTGACACACAAGCCTTTAATTGCAAGCTGAATAATTAGACATATCTGCATATGCAAATGAATAGGGTTATACTATGTCACTCAACATGATTTCTCTGGAGACAAATAGCTCTCTATATTTCAGGAGAGAATATGATATATTAATTTACTTAGACAAATAACTTTATTTAGAACGAGCCGCTCTCATGTTTGTTTATATAAAGCAATAAGAGAAGAAATAGAGGAGATTTTATGTGGAAGGAAACAGCTGGAAGATACTAATTTATGAAGGGGGGGAGGAATCCTCACAAACTGTAATGCTTCCGTGCACTGAGAGACTGGAGCAGGGAACCTTCTCTGGGCAGGAACCTGCAATTGGGGGATCGGGAGCTGCATCACAGGGCTGTGGCTTCACTGGGACCACCGCTCCCATCCCGCACATCCCACCCTCCTTCCTTCTTTCCGGCTTTTCTGCGTCCCCCTCCTGCGCTGGCGGAGCGATGCTGGCAGTGCCGGCCCGTTGTTCCCCGTCCAGATGGCCGCAGCAGCGCAGCCACGGGCTGCAATTCGGGGCGGGCGCACTCCGGGACGCTCAGCCCTCCTCCGCCTGCATGCGGACCGAATCCTAATCAGGCAGCACGGAGGGGGGGCTGCCGGCTGCGGGCACCCCGCTCTGGCCGAGGGCACGGGCCAGCGCTCGCCGGAGCCCAGGGGCCGGTTCCCAGCGCGCTCCCAACGCGCCCTGTGCGCCAGGACACGGCAGCACAGGGAATCCCAGGCTGGTCTTTTGGGGGGCTTGGAAAAACCGCACGGGGGAAGGGGGGGAGCAGCAGCTGCGAGTAGAGCACGTGGGAGCGGTGATGGCATTTGGAAGCAGGGATATTTGGAGGCGGTGATACTGGGAGTGGGGATATTTGGAAGCGGGGCATGTTTGGAAGAGGGGATGTTCGGAAGCGGGGATATTTCCACGCCTGCCGGCAATGCCCCCGGTGCATTGCCCCGGTGCTAAGGTAATACCCGACACAGAATGGGAATCTGCTCCGCGCCCCGGCCGCTTCCCGAGTAACGCGGAGCCGGACCGGGGACCAGGATGGCGCTGCCCGCCCGCCACGGCGCTGCTCGCTCGGGACTGCCCCGGCGGCTGTGCTCAGCCCCGGCGGCGGGACGGCTCCACGGAGCCGGGGTGGGACCCTCCGGTCCCCCGGTCCCCCCGGTCCCCCCCTGTCCCCCCTGTCCCCCCGGTCCCCCCTTGTCCCCCCGAGCCCCCGCTCCGCCCGCGCCGTTACCGCGGCAACCGGGGCGGCTGCAGGGGCGCGCGGTACCGGCAGGGGGCAGCACCCGCACGGGCCTGCCCGGGACCGCGGGAAAGGGAAACGGATCGGGATCGGGATCGGGATCGGGATCGGGATCGGGATCGGGATCGGGATCGGGAAAGGGATCGGGATCGGGAAAGGGATCGGGATCGGGATCGGGATCGGGATCGGGATCGGGAAAGGGATTGGGAAAGGGATCGGGAACGGGAACGGGATGGGGATGGGGATGGGGATGGGGATGGGGATGGGGATGGGGATGGGGATGGGGATTGAGATTGGGAAAGGGATCGGGATCGGGAAAGGGATCGGGATCGGGAAAGGGATCGGGATCGGGATCGGGATCGGGAAAGGGATCGGGATCGGGAAAGGGATTGGGATCGGGAAAGGGATTGGGAAAGGGATCGTGATCGGGAAAGGGATCGGGATCGGGATCGGAAACGGGATGGGGATGGGGATGGAGATGGGGATTGAGATCGGGAAAGGGATCGGGAACGGGGATCAGGATAGGGAAAGGGATCGGGATCGGGATCGGAAACGGGATGGGGATGGGGATGGAGATGGGGATTGAGATCGGGAAAGGGATCGGGAACGGGGATCAGGATAGGGAAAGGGATCGGGATCGGGATCGGGATCGGGAAAGGGATGGGGAAAGGGATTGGGATGGGGATGGGGACTGGGATGGGGATGGGGATAAGGATGGGGATGGGGATGGGGATAGGGATGGGATAGGTATGGGACGGATGCAGGATAGGAATGGGATGGGTGGGGGATAGCAATGGGATGCAGAGAGGAACAGGATGGGATGGGATGGGATGGATGAAGGATAGGGATGGATCATGGGATGGATGCAGGATAGGGATGGGATGGGATGGGATGGGATGGGATGGGATGGGATGGGATGGGATGGGATGGGATGGGATGGGATGGGATGGGATGGGATGGGATGGGATGGGATGGGATGGGATGGGATGGTGTGGGCAGGGTGCAGCACACCCTGTTCAGTGCCAGAGATGTTCCCCTTCCCAGCACCCAGCATCCTGTCCCAGCTGCCCTGCTCAGGATTCGCCCTGCCGGCTCCTGCCAGCTCCATTTGCAGCCACATCCCACTTGTGCCACTCCAGGGCAGGGGGTTGCTCTGTCCCACATCAGGATCAGCCCCGTGTCTCTGTGTGCTCTGGTCACAGCAGTGGAAGGATCATTTGGGGTTGGCTGATGCATTTTCCCGTGTTATCCATGCAGCAAAACACGGGTTGTGATCAGGATTCCCATTCAGGACTCATATCTCTAGCAGGATGCCTAAATCACGTTCAAGATTTCTAAAACCATCCTGAGTCACTGACTTGGCAGGATCGGATCATGCAGCTTGCTTCTCATAGTTTCTGAGCTTCCTCCTCCATCCTGATTTTGAACTTTTAGTTCAAGCACCCCTGCCTTGATTTAGGAACAGACATATTCATCATGGGAAGCTCACAGAAAGATTAGTGTCCTGCTTTGTCCCTCTGCCCAGCTAAGGGAATGGCCACATCTGCTGTCAGTACAAATCAAATATGAAATTACTGAGAGTTACTCAAAGATATTCCTGGGTAAATTGGATTTTGGTTAACTCACACTTTATTAGTGAAATACAGCTATGAGCTAAGGGAAATTGCAGTAAACATCTACATTCTTAATGCAGACTGGTACAACACCTTAATGCTCTACAAACAGCACTTTTTTAATGCAAAGAAGTCTTGTGGTATCAAAAAAATGAGGAAAATGGCTGATAAGACACCCAGACCTCTGTGCAATTTTAAAAATCAAATTGCTGGATAGTACACTAAGGTGCTGTGTCATGTGTCAAAATTTTAGGATTCCCACGACCAAAACACTCCTGAAGCCCTTAAAGTCATTTAGTGTGTGCTGGTGCTGCAGGAGTTAATCAGTGGAGAGGGTGGAATCTGCATAGGGATGATTTGGGAAAAAAAAAGAAAAAAAAGAAAAAAAGAAATGCAGCTTAGCTGAGTCTGAGTGGGATTTGGGGAATAGCATTTCTGAAGAGAAACCTGTCCGAGATCAGAACTGCCATGCTGTAGAAGGGGCATCTTGCAGGAGGCTAGTGAGGCTCTAATTCACACCCTGAAACATCCCTCCATGAGACACAGGTTATTTATCACTTCCCATCTTGGTGCTTTCCCCCCACACGTGCCAGAGGGTGATGGGTGGCCCTTGGGATGCTGACACCCTGTCCTGGTCACCACAGCACCACGACCCCAAGGCTACACCAAAGCTGCAATAATTTGCTCAAGATGAGCCTTTCCCCACTGTATTATCATTGTTGTTATTATTATTATCATAATAATTATTATTGAATATTTCTACACGCAGCATCCGGCCCCAGTCTATTCTGTGCAGTTTTTCCTATAAAAGAAGCTCCATATGATTGATCCTTTCCCTTGCTCCAGAACCTATTTCCCACAGGGGTGGATGTGTGCTGGGAGCCATCCTGCCTTTCTTCCCTGATTCAGGGGGTTCTTGGGATGTCTGAGCCCTATTGCAAACTCCTCTGAGTACCTGAGGTGATGAAATCACGCAGGTGCATTTCTGTCCCCCTCCCTGGGGCAGCTCAGTGCCGTGTTCACACCATTCCAGTGACACCCAGAGTCCTTACAGGCTTCCCTGCTGTGCCTGTGGGTGTGTCTGTACACAGATTTCCATGTGCACACACCCAAATATGGTATTTTTTGGGAAGGTGGTGTCACAGTGCCATGATGCTTTGCTAAAACCCATCAAGTTGTCACTCCCATTAATGCCTTCCTAATCCCAGTGTTTTGGGGAAGAGTGATCACACCACACTTTGGCTTCAGAAAAGCCACAGAGCTCTTTTCCCTAATTCCTGGTTTTATTCTCCCTATGTGGCTGCAGCATTTTAAGGCAGGTTGCAGCTCAGCATCACCCTTTTGATTCTCTCTAACCATTTCTTTGCCTCGTGGCAGCACAGCGCTTTCACTGCACAAACAAGTCCAAGGAATAGATGGATTTCCTCGCTATGAAATAAGTAAAGCAGATGATTGAATAAAGTTTCATTTCCCTGCCTGGTTCAGCAGCTCTCTCTTGCTCTATTACATTTCCTAACTTGCCTCAGCAGCTCTCTTACCCAGCTCTGTGGCTGCCTGGCCAGGTGATGCTGTTGGGTTTCCTCTGCACTTGAAATCCTGGCCCGACCCTTTTACACAGGGCCAAATTCTGCTCTCGATTCCTTGGGGTTAATCTGGAGTAAATCCCTGGGATTAACTGGATTTAACCCTGTGGTGGCTGAGCGCTGTGTGCAGCCCTGACTGGTGGTGTTGCCCAGGGTCTACTGGGATCTGTGTCCTTGCCAGGAGCCACAGGTGGGCAAAGAGATGCTGAATAAACCAGTAAACCACCCCACACTCCACAAGCAGTGGCAGGGCAACCACCTCGCAATGGAGGGGATCCACCCAAAATCACCCAAAGTTATTCTTCTTAGCAAAACCATCCCTTCTTCCCACTTTTACATCTTTCCTCCCTCTCTGCCTGCCCTGACAGTTTCACAGTTTATCAGGATTTATTTTATTTTCATTCTCTCTGGTTTCCTCCCTAGGAGCACATGACATCCAGAAAGGGGGTTTAGGCAGCTGTGCCCATCCTATGCAGGGTATTCCCTGCTCTCCCCCTTGGGATGGGGGCACAGGGTTATGTTCTAGTGGTTTTCTCTGGGAGCCTGGGTGAAATATTTAGGGCTTTGTTTGACCAAGCCCAGGCTGAAAGCCTGTGTAGGATTGTTTTTCCTAACTGCTGGGTATTTTCTTGGCCTGACGTGAACAAGAGGAGGTTCTGCCTCTGTGGGACCCAGACAAGGAGCTCATCCTTCCTCTGACTCTGCATTTTCCTGGTGCTCTTTGCATGTCCATAATCCTCCGAGGGTGCTGTGGCTCTAGCTGAGTGCTGAGGGCACAAAGTGTGGGGTGAGGATGACTCTGGTCATGCCAGCCTTGGATGGTGGGGGGCTTTGGGCTCACTCACCCTCTGCCTTGTGCACACCCTGCCGAGCTGCTTCCCTGTGTTTGCATCCCTTCCCCATCCCTCCTTCTCAGCCACGAGTGAGTCCCGTTGGCTCAGCCCGTGTGCAGCCCAGGGGAAGCGCTCCCCTCTCACTCCCCAGTGCCCGCTCTGCCTCCTCCACCTCTATTCCACCCTCACCGGCAGAGCCCTTCCCCCGGCACAGGAGGCTGCTGGAAAAAGAGAGCAGCAAGCCCCAAAGACGTGTCATTGTGCTAAGCGCTTTCAAACCTTGCACGATGTCACTGTGTCACAATTTCAGTTCATTAGGTGGCGCAGGGAAGACGCCGTGACATCAAAGCGCTCCTTTTCCCTATAGAAACGGGAGCAGCTCTTTTGATCTCGGCCCCCAGTATCCCCCCCAGATTAATATTCACTTGTACAACCCAAACCTACGGGGATCCTGTGCTTGATTCTGCCATATGTTCTGGGGCGCGTTTCCTTGCTTCCCTGCTTTTCTTTGGGAGGTGGTTTGTCGGGTGGGGGGAGGAGTAAGCAGTAATTTTTAGGTGTTTATTTATTTCCCTGCTACCCTCTGCTCCTCGGGCACAGCAGGGGAGGGCACCCAACCCACTTCGTGTCAACCAGTTGCTTTGAAGCTTGCCACAATCAAACGCTTTTATTTTGGGGAACCCGGCCAGCTGTTTGTTTGCTTCCCTGCCTTCTATTGATTCAAGGAGATAATCCCCCAGGCCCCACGTGCTTAATCTGTGAGCTGCTAACGTTGCAGGAGATATCGAAACAGTCCCTTTGCCCCTGGATTGCTGGGATATTTATGGCTGAAAGCAGAGGTTTAGAGCGTAATGCTCATTTTTGGAGCAGCTCAGAATGCGGATGTGTGGCTCAGAGCACAGACTGCTGGGGACTTTCGTGGGGATATTGTGGCTCTAATTTGGTGACAAAAGGTGGCCTTGTGCTTTGGATTGTAGCAATATTTGGATATAATTTGGTTCCTAGTGAGTCATTAAGATTTGTAACATCAGGGTTCAGCCCCTGGCAGCATCTGAGCAAGAGCAATGGATGTTCCTTAAGAATTCAAAATGCAGGGCAGGAATTCGGGGTGGAGAAAAACTCAGCACAACTGTGAAACCCCAACCTCTCCCCCCCCAAAAAAGAGGTACCAAACCTCAAAGACAATTTGAGCAGGATCTGGCTCTTGCTGCGTTAGCAGCTGACAAAATGGAGTGGAAATGAATTCAATTCAGAGACATCTAATTTAATGAGAGACTCTCTAAGAATAATTTTGCTGCAGATGCTTAAAGTGATTTCAACTTGAAAAGCAGGAAAGACAGACAAGATGATAGAAAATGACTATGGGATTTATACCTTTCCCTCCTTGCTTTAAGCCCTGCACATCCTGTGCGTGTCCTGGCATGAAAGCTGGAGAAAACCTTGTGCAAGCAAAGCTATTTCTCCTGCTTTTATTGCCCTGACACAAAGAGGCAGCTACTGAAGGTGTGCACAGCCACCTGTCCTGCATCCACAGGGACCAGTCAGGGGGCAAAATCCGTGGGGTTTTTAAGGAATTTTTTTAGCAGTGTTTTAAGTGCTGCTTGCAGAATGCAAACAGGCTATATTTAAATGGTGTGCTCTGGATATCAGTCATTCACATCATCCTGGGGAGCTCTAGATGATACTACTGTGCCCTAAGTGCTGTTTGAGAAGGCAGATCTCCAAAGTCCTGACACAGAGACTGTCGCTGATAATAACACATGACCACTATTCTTCCTATTTTTTTTTCCCTGCATTTTTCTTTCCTGCTGTTTAGGGGGTTTAAACAGCCTTGATTTTCTGTGGCTGACAACACACCCCATATGCTATTTATCTTGTCAGAACTCTCTCCCTCTGCCCTCAGATCCCATTTTGTTCTCATTAATAGTGATTATGAAAAATGGGGCTAAATACTTACTTTCATATGATTTATCCAAATGTTGAACTGCATAATTGGAGAAGCTAAGACATTATCCCTTCAGATTCTGTCAAGACTCAATTTCTGCATTCGATTTAATTTTGAGACTCATGACCCTTAACAGTACATGTATTTATTGCCTTTATGGTGGCTCGGCTGTACAATATATCTATCAATCAGAAGCAGGAAGCTGCGTATTATTTATAAGGATTTCAATAGTCAGTGTTTTTTAAGAACACTTGTCCTTAGCACGCAGTTATTAACACAGGGCCCCTAGATACAACAAAATTGAAAGTCAGCTGGAAGGAATGCCCTTATAATGAAGATATTTAATAACTGGCATCAGACTCTGATTTTCCTTTTGATGACAGAAGTGACGCATGCGCAAAGGCAGGGGAGCGCTTTGTGCTGCAGAAACCTCGCCTGGCCCTGCCAGGGCCTGATCCCTTCCACTTCCCTCTGGAAATGGCTCATGTCTAAAAGGCACTGGTGCAGAGACATCTCAGATTTGGTGCTGCCTTCCTGAGCTCCCTTGCTGTTGCCCGTGCACACTCACCCACACACGGTGCTTGCAGGAGCCATGGTGCTGCCTCACAGTGGTTCGGTGCATCCCTCTCCCTTTCCTAATCCATCATTTCCAGGCCTGTTTTTCACAAATCACTTCTGCCCAGGGTTGGCCCTGATGGCAGCTGAATGCAGATACTTCTCTGCAGGCAAGAGTCTCCGTCCTATGGATTGTCAACATGAAACTCAGATTGAATCCGAATCTCTTTGAGGCTTTGGAGCTGCTGTGAAGCACCAAAGCACCACAGAAACTCAACCCCACTGTCACCAGCAACACCACCCCACTTCCTAAATCAACCCTGACACAGTGTTGAAATTGTTAATAAAATGAGTAATCAAGCTGCTAATATCTGCAAGCACCATTTTGGAAAAAAAAAAAAAAAGGAGATAATAGGGCAACCATCAGGGAGTATCGTTAGTGTATCAAACAATTACTGTAGTTAGATGCTTAACTAAGAGCCATAGTGGTAACAAAGGCATTACTGTACAGAGCAGCAGTGTACAGTACAGAGGAAATTTTATTTGTGATGCCAGGAAGGGAAAAAACCAAAACCCTAAAAGGCAGCTGAGGCATTTCCACCAAATTTTCACCAGCAGCCTCTTTCCTTGGCATGAAATCTGCTAACACACGTGTGCACACACACACACATATATCTGCACACAAACACAGCATTTAGGATCACTTGCTGTAAAAATTAATATGATTATTTAAAGCACCCTTATTTGCTGCCAGCTAGCTCATGCCAGTGGTCATCTCTCTTTTAAATACTATATATATACAATAGTAGCAATTTCAAATCTTAACAGCAGCAATCAGCCAGGAGAGCTTTGGTTCAAGTGGGCCTTTTAAACAAAAGCTTCCCAGTCCCATTTTTGATAAGGATCTAACTGCTAATCTTTTATTTTGCAGCCAGCCAGAGTCTTGGGCACAGCTCTTCCCTTCTTGTGAGGCTCTTGCAGGGAACAATAAGAATATTGATTTTCAGTTTTAGACTCGTAACACCACAATGATTTCCCCCCACTATATTTTCCCCAGCATTTGGTGGGTTTTGCTCAGCTTTAATTGCTACAAAGCTCTCCTGTTTTCTGCTGCAAGCACCAAATCCGTGCTCTGTTCTCTGCTGCACGGCAGCAGTTGGGACATTTTATTGTCTCTTTAATCCCAAATCTTCTGCTGTGCTTCTTCCTCTGCAAGCAGGAAAAGCTGCCTGGAGAACCCCAAAGCACAGAGAAGAAACATGAAGGATATAAAGAAAAGGGCTGGCTGGGATAGCCCAGTTAAATATCTATGGAGCAGGAGCTGTTTGCTGGGAGAGGGGCACTGGGAAGGAATTTTACTGGTTTTGGGTTAAGGATGAATGTGAGAGTGGAAGTACCTAAAACATCTTAACTGGAGTGCCTTTGGTTTATTCAGAAAAGTTTCTGTTTATGCAGACGATATTTTCACCAAGAATTTTTTTATTAAACCTCTCATTTTAGATATCCCCATTTTCCATTAATGAAATAGTTTTCCCTGTAGTGAACATTTTTAATGTGTACAAGATATTTTAGTGCTTTCCCTCCCTTTAATTTCAAAAAGTTAAGAAAAAGTCAAAATTCAAAATACTTTTATCAGCTTTAATAAAAACATTTTCACTTTAGTTTTGGATTTATGCTGTGATCTGCATATCAGTAGAACTCAAAGCCAGCAAAATTATATCTCCATTTAAATAAATGAAGAGATTGATCTACTGTGTCATTCCTTTGCTGGATTGTACATGGAGCAAAGACAATAACAATACTCAGGCCATCAAGCACTTTATGTTAAAACTTGGCTTCATGTTGTTCCAAATTCTAACTACTTTTAACCCAAATTTTAAACAGAAAAATTGCACTCATTTCTAAGAATAAGATCAATGAAAACCAGGAAGCTATGTCCAGTAAATAACTATTTTTGGAGCCTGTCTCATAGCACTTTCTGGGTATTTCCCCCTCATGCTGGGATTTGCAAAGGGCTGTGTCCTCTTCCCCATGAACTTTGCATTTATCCATTTCTCTAGCACTCTCTGGCTCCTGTGGGAAATCTCTTTAATGCTGGAAATCCTGAGGTTAACTAGTTACAATTGGTATTTATTTATTAAAAGCATTGGCTGGTCTGGAGGCTGAGCAAGGATGGGTTTCTCATCCGAGAGATCCAGGGATTTACCTGGGGGAACAAAATCAGCTGGGCCCAAAGGGTCCCATCCATTCCTGGGTGAATCACCAGGTGCCCTTTGACAGATCAGGGATTCAGGAGACCTCATCCCTTCATCCCAGTGTCCTCCACTGCGCTGACCAGCAAGTCCTGGTTGTTTTTATTAAGGGTTTTTTTGAATTCTATCGCTTGCCTTTTTTATGGCCAGGCAGTCACCTGTCAGCATCAATTACGGGAGTTAATATTGACGTCCTCTTAAAAGAGGTTTAAATATTAAAGTGAAAAGGGACTTGCTCTGGGCTTCATCTCTTTGTGGTGCTCGTCAATAAAGCCTGAACTTGCAGAACAGTTGTCACAGCGATTTTTTGTGTCTCGCGCTGACGCGATGCCTGAGCGGCAAATGTTGCCGGAATTTTTCAAATGAGCAAACTGCACTTATTAATTATGGTAATAATGATGACTCCACAGAGCTGCTCCGAGGGAAACAATAGCTGAAACTTGCTCCTTGCAAAAGGGGCAGCACAAGAGCTGTTGCCTTTGTTGTTTTTAGAGGCTTTCATGCAGGAAAAAAATCATCTTCTTCTTCTGGGGGAGCAACCATTCACACACACAAACCCGGACTCTCCATATGCATATCTTTATTTTAACCACCACAGGACTTATTGATTTTCCCTGCAATTATGCAGTGCTGTATTTATTTGCAGCAGGGCTCTGCTGTGCCATATATTAAACCTCCCTTCCTCCAGTGGTGGCTCTTTAGAAAAATGCCTCTGATTTCCCCTCAGAGTACAAGGTCAATAGGCCATAACTTACGATTTTGAACCTATAGCCAAAACTAATTTATGGATCATTTCTGGTTTCTTGTGTTTAACTGTTTCTGGGAGAGGCCTTCATCAGAGAGAGGCAGCAGATCCATGAGCACAGCTGAGTTCCAGACCTATGGACTGTAGGAAAGCTCAGGGCAATGCTAGAGCTAATTCAGATCTGCTTCTCTATAAATTATGTATAGTTCTTCTGAAAAATGTTTGAATTTCCTAATATAGATCTAGATTATCTCACTAAAAGAAGGGAAATGTTGTTAAGAAAGCAAATTCTCACGTATCAAAAATTAATTGTCATTTGTTAAGAGCAGAATGCGTTCAATCATCAAATTTTATTTATCGGGCTAATATTGACAAAATATGGATTTGCTTTTCCGACTCCACAACTTTGGCAATATTTGCCATGGGCATAAGGTGAAGGTTTTACATTAGAATATGTAAACATTAAAAAGAAATAATCTGGTGTCTGATCAGGTGTGCATTGCCCAGCGTGTGCTGGGACACGAGGGCGATGCTGCAGAGGGCAGGATCACAGAGGGGCGGCTGATCTGGGCTTCACACGCTGTTTGCTCTGTCTCCAGCTGCCTCAGGGAGCTCAGGAAAGGGCTGCTCCCCAATTCCAGCAGATTTTGGATGGGGCACAGAGAAAGCTGAGTGTATAATCGAGGCCAGCCAGGCTGCCTGTGCAGAGGGGAGCTCTGGGAGCTGTCCAGGCTAGGGCTGTAGCTCGCTGCATGCATCAGTTCATTTTTGACTTAACTGCCTGAGCAGCTCCTGGGAGCGATCCCCTCGTGCTTTCCACCACCAAAACCATCTGCTAGAGCTGTGCCTGGAATCGCCCGGTCCTCTGGAGGCAGCTGGGGGAAAAAAAAAATAAAAAAGAAAAAAAAAAAAAGGCAAAGTGAAATTCTTCCCTGGAAAGAAGTAAAGTAAATAATTAAATAAATAAAAGATTTAACCCCTTTGATCCCGGCTGTAGTTTTTTCCGCAGTCCCAGCTCAGGGCAGGCAGGGGCTGGGTTGGATCCATCCTTCAAGAGATCGCTGATGGTCCCGGCTGCCCGGAGGTTCGCCAGGTGCCTGGAGGGCGTGTGGAACATGCCAGGGAACAAATAAATGGTGGAGTCAAAAGCTCCTGATGAGGGTCGGATGTGAAGCGGTGCCAGGCGCACTCAGCAGCCGCTCTGCAGCCCCGGCTGTGTCAGCACCGAGCTTGCCACCATCACCCTGGGCTCTGCACAGCCAGGATGGTGGGATCGCAGGGAACACGGCAGGAAAATGCCGTGGGAAGAGCAGGCTGGGGGCTGAGCTCCTCTCCTCTCCCTGGCTGCACTCATTGAGTGTGAGAGCTCTCATGCCCACGGCAGGCTCCGACCCCCGCAGCAGCGCCCAGGCACCGCGGGGTGACCTGCAAACCAACCCTCTGCCTTTAATTCGGGATTTATGGCTGCTACTGATCCTAAGCTAACCTTTTGTCATTATAGCGCCTGAATGCAACTGTGGGGATTAATAAACGGGAAAAGTCGAGACCTTAACTGTCAGGAGTATAGTAGATGTGGCCGGCACTAAAACCAACAGCCATAAAGCATGGAGGAGCTCTCTCCACCTGGAGGAAAAGCACTTTCCTGCTGGATAGGGTTAACAGCAAGCAGCCACAGTGCCAAGGGACACGGCCGTGGCTCCAGGCTCCAGTGCCTGCCTTGCAGGAGCCCAAGGAGTTAAACCCAAGCAAACCTCCTCATGCATTTTATGTCACAACTCCCCCTTTTTTTTTTTGGTCTGTGTGTGTGTGTGACCAAGCCAAGTTCTTTTTTAGCTCTACCCTTTTGAAAACTGCTGGTTACAGATAAATTAAAATGCCAGAGCTGAAATTGCCCACGTTAGCCCCTAAGGGAGCCTGCACTGTCATCTTTCATTAGATGCTGATAGACCAAAAGCCCAAGGCAAAGTGAAAGCTGGTTCCTAAGAAAGGGCTGGGAGCCAGGAGCTGCATCTCTCTGCTGTAATCTTGCATCTCTGTCCTTTTAAGTTTAAGCTGAGCAATGCTTTCTTGGACATGTCTGTTTTCATACTGAAAATTTCAGTCTTAAAATCAACAGCAAATATGAACAGGGTAATCCACAGAGTCCTAAATTGTCAAGACAAGCCAGTGCATTTTCTCAGAGCAATCTGATGGTTTTGTCTGGTGTCAGCCCTTACATCCTCCAGTGCAGATGATATGTTTGGACGGTTTAATAAAGAGCTGTTTAGAAATGTGACTGTTATTCTTTAAAAAAAATAAAATAGAATTTCAGAATCTTTCAGTAACAAAAGTGAGATTCCCCCTGTGCTTCTCTCATCCCTTTACAGGAGGGGTGGCTTGTGAGGTGCGACACAGAGGTGACATGGTCTATTCTAAAAAAAATCAAAGTCTGAAATTATGCCTGCACAAGGAGCTTAATAAACCATAAAGGCCAGTGGCTTTCCAGCATCCTTTCACTTTGTGTTTGCATTAGGGATGTGCTATGACTTAGGAAAATGGGGCTCTCAGGGTGTGCACAGGCACTGGGCAATGGGCAGGAGTCTCTGGAAGGAACAACAGCCCAAATCCAATCCCTTATGAGCAACACAAACTGCATTTTGCTTCTGTGCCCAAAAGATAATGCTTCCTCATTTTCCCAGGGGCAGTGAATGGATGAGGAGGCTCTTGGACATCACCCCTGTGCCCTACAAAGGTAGGGATTTCCCTGCTAAAGAACACAAGCTGGGAAACCATACTGGGATGCCCAGCTGCTGTAACCTTTGGATGTCCAGCCACCACGAAGTTCAGTAGCAGGTGGTGAATGTGGTGTCTTTCAAGGCGTGCAAAAGTGTTGAAAGCCTGGAGAAGCCAGCCTAGTGGCTTTTGCTCATCTGTCGCTCTAGGCAGTGAAATAATTTACTCCATTTCCATCCACCTTCTTCTCTTTATTTGTATTGAGTTATGATGGGGAAACGAGCTGCCTCAGATGTTGCTTACTTTCCTGGAGTCAGCAAAGCTTTCGTTTTCAGACCATTATATCTCTGTGCTCCTAATCTCAGTGGGATTTTTTTTTTACCTCCCCTAGCTGCTCCTGAATTAATTTTTATTCTGTGTATACAACACAAAGCAAACATCCACCCTGCAAAGTCCAGCTTTTCTCTCTGAGGCAGGCAGGACGCTTCACTGCGTGACACCCGCAATTGATTGAGGGGAGGAAACCGGACTCAAAGTAAAGAAAACTGCAAAATATACTGTTCCAAAAGTTATTGGGCAAGGCCGTGGGGAATGAGTTTCCATTGCACTACAGCTCCAGGGGAGGCAATAATAATGAGCTGCACTTAGCAAAAGTAAATACCTGTGACAGCTCCGTGGAGGTGCGCGGGGCTCGGGCTGCCGCGCTGTGTCAGCGCTGTGAGCTGGAGCCCTCGAGATTGTGAACAGAGGAGGAAAATGCTGGCTTTATTTCTGGGGAGTTTCTGCTGTATGTGAACGCTTCATTGGAAGGCATTGTGGTAAGGATGGCATGAGAGATCTCAGCAAGGACAAACACCCCTGCAATGCAATAATTTGGCATTTAAATTATAAATTTTCTTTCTGCTTTCCAAACTTGCTTCCAATATACAATGAGAAAGGCACTTCCATGGGCTTCATGAACAGTGCTGCCATGGTTCTGCCTGCCCTATTTCACTCATTTTCACTTTTTAATATAAATGTATACTCATATGTTGCAGATCAAGCCTGTTGTCAGGAGCTCTCATTTTGGATAAAGCAGGGGGTTAATTTCACATACATGATCCAAATCAAATCAAAAGAGTGAAAGAAGCAAATCAGACTTTGAGACTCATTATGATCACTTCTCCTGGCTGTGGATGATTTTTATCTTCATCTGGAGGGGTGGTGAAGGGTGTGCATGCACCCAGCAAGCCTTTAGGATTCCCAGCAAGGATGCAGCCCCATTTCCTTGCTTGGATCCTCTCACCCTCCAGCAGAAAAGGCCATGGAATGAAACCAGCCAAGCCTCCAGCAGCTTCCAACAGGAGCCTGGGAAAGCCAGCAGGCCATGATGGTCCTGACAAGCTGCACATCAGGGTGCAGGGGTGGGTGCTCTAAAGAACCTTCATCAGCCATGGAGCAAAACTGGTTGCCAGAAGGGCAAATTTAGTCTAAAATCAGAAATGCCATTTAGTTTCCTGACTTATAGAAGAGGGTAATCACACTCCCTTTACATGGGTATCATGCCGTTTAATTAGTAAATGATTAATTTGCTAATGATCTCCCTGGCATGGAAAGCGCTACTGAACAGCTTCTTTTCCCAGCCATGGAAGTCTGTGGCAGAAGGGAGGTACATCTGCACCTTCCCAGGCCCCTTTGGTTATTCCCCCATTCCTCCACTGCTCTGCCCAGATCTGGGCACTGGGTAGAGGCAGCTCTGGGACCCCGTTCCTCCAGCACCTCTGCAGTGAGGCAGGAAAGCTTTTGTGAGCTGAGTCACATCATTGCTCTCCAGCAAGCAAAAATAAACATTTTCTCAGAGCTGGACAAGAGCTGGGAACTGAAGATCAGCTCTTCTGGCAACCCCCGTTGTGCCTTGCTCAGAGACACCTGCAGAAGAGACACGTTTGCGTGGCAAACTCAGACATAAAACATGTTGTTCTGCTCTGTAAACACTCAAATGTCTCAAATTCTGTTTTATTCACAATTTCAGCAAATGAGATTATCAGTGAAAAGAGAAGGAAGCAGAAGTGAATTGCAGCCTTGCTTAGGAAAAGGGAGAGACTCATTTAAGCCAATTTCTCCAATCAAGAAGAAAGGCTGTTTGAAAAACAGATCAAAACAAGAGTGGTTTCCTTGTAGAAGGAGTTTATCAGAATGGCATTTTCCATTAAAAGGACTTGAGATGGACCTTGAAGGCTGGGGTGATCCTTGGAGCAGTTTGTACCTTTGCAGCACACTCTGCAGCAACCCCATACCCTGGGTGGCTGTTTCTGCACGTTCCTCTGGCTCCCAAGGGGTTATTTTGCCACAGAGACAGATGAAAATCCCCAGAAGGGCTTCCCTTTTCCTGACCCTGCTCCAAAGTTTCCCTGGAAAAGATGAATGTGTTCCCTGGCCTCAGGGAGCAGCCCAGGTTTCAAGCAGAGACAGGCTCATGCCTGTCCTCTGCTGTGGGTCCTGCCCTTTTAATGCTTGTGAGCAGCTTATCTGCCTTTCCTTATCTCAATTCTTACCTTCCTTCCTCAGGATTCCCTCCTTTCTCACCTTCCTGCCATCCTTTCCCCCATCCCAGCTAAGCCTCCCTTACGAGGGTCTGCCCCTTTTACAGCTTTTTGCCTGAAGCCACTCATCTCCCAAGCAAGTGCTTTTTTTGAGGGCTCTTAACATTAAAAAGCTCCAGTTTTGGAGCTTGATGGGGAAGTATAACTGTAACATCAGCTCGTGGCACTGGGAAAAAACCCACTGCAAATGTGAGCAGAACTGGACCCCTCACATCTTGAGTGGCTTCGAGTTCCTCAGGAAAGCTTGGCACAAAAATACACTGCCTTTTGTGTGCAAAGCTGTGCACTCAGCCCTGCAAACTGGTGAGATTGGCTTAAAAATAATGATGTTTTAAAACAGAGTAAAATGCATTTTGGGCAACTTTCATCTGCTCCTTGGCTTTGGAGTGGTTTTCAGTTTGGCCCTGGGGACCACTTCAATCCCATTTCCAAGTTCTTCTCTGTACCCTGAAGGGCCAGACATCTACTTGAAGAAATCAAATCAAATCTGAGATTGCCTGAAACCCCACAAAAATACTGATGCTTTTAAAACCAAACAAAATCTTCACTCCAAATGGAAGCTGGGTCCAGCCTGACAACAAAAATCACAAGTTGGCACTGCAGCCCTCCCAGCGAGGCATCCTGGCTGATTAGTGCTGCTGCCTCATTAACATGCATACCGTAATCTCATTTGCTCCAGGACTGCTTTGATGTTAATTCCAGCGTTTTGGTGCAGTGTGGTGCTGCACTCTGTGTTTCCAGGCTAGCATTCCTCTCTTCTGCAGCCCAAGCCTTTTCTTTTTTGTGAGTCTGTCCTTCCTGTGGCCACTAAAGCACTGGCCACCTTCATCCTCCCAGCCCTGTGGCTTTGTTCCCCACTTTCCAGCCTGGCCCCATACTGGTTGTGCTCTGCTTTCCATAGAATTTTCCCCTCTCTGTAATTTTCCAGCCATTCTTTCATATATTTTTTCAAACTAAGAGCACCTTTTCCTCAACCCCTGTAACTCCTAGGTAGGATATTCAACCATGAAAGTTGTCCAGTTTGGGAACAAGAAGCCATTAAATGCACTGAGCAGTAAATCCCATTAAATACACTGAGTAGTAAATCCCATTTACTCCAATGAGAAAATAAATGCACTGCTGCAGGATGGGCAAGGGCATAAGCAGATGTCCAGTGAGGGGGGACCAAAGTTTAATGGTCATTACAGGGAGCTGAGCTGTCAGGAGAGGCAGACATGCTGTTGGGGTTTGCTGGGGCTGGGGCTGGAGTAGAGGTTTTGTTCAGAGCAAGATGGAGACTTCACTGCTCCACAAAATCAATCATTTTCACACTTCTCCAATGTGGATTCCAGATATCCTGAGTATTTACGATGGTGAAGGCTCAGAGCTGTCTCAAAACATGGGCAGGGCCAGAAAAGCGAGGCTGCTTTATTGTCTGGGAGATCAATGACTTTAATAATTAGCATCTTACTTACACATGATTTCTATACTCAATTTGAATCTTAATTAGAGATGGAGAGGGGGATTTAGAAACCCTGATGTAGCTCACGAGTGTCTCCCGCCTCCTTGGAAGAGGAGACCCTGTGGTGAGACCTGTGATAAACCTGCTGCAGCATCAGGGACCTCACCCTGCTGCTTTCTGGGGAGCAGCTGCTCCCTCTGGGGAGGACTTTGGAGCTGGAGGGTCCCACAGCCAAGTCCTGTAGGCTGAGAGAGCCTCAAAATGCAGCTCCAGCCTGCAGAGGGGAACACACCATGGCTTGAGGCTGAGGCTGAGGGTGCTGCTCAGACCTGGAGCTGCTCTGGATGGGGCTGAGGGTGAGGATGCTGCTCAGAACCCGAGCTTCTCCAGATGGGGCTGATGATCCTACTCAGCCCCAGCATCTGCCCAAAGTGCTCAGCAGCTGTAAAAATCCGCTGCAGTTTAGGATCAAGAAAGGGATGGAGGGGCTGTCAGTGCAGGCAGGCAGCTTTAAACCTCAGCCTACATGTCTTTACACAGGGACATGCATTAAAAAAATGCGGGGCATTTGAAGCCCACCATTTTAATTAAACTGATTTAACATCCGAGCTCGCGAGGGGCGCGGGGCTGGCAAGCACAAAGGAGCTGCACAATCACTTTGGCTCCATTGTTGACGGGCTTTTGCTCTCTGTTTGTACAATAACCTATTGAACTTTTCCAGACTGTAATTCAATACAGAATAGATCCTTGCAGGAGGCTTTTTTGGCAGGGAACACTGAAGGCCTTGAATCAATTTCACTTTTCCAGCGTGGTTGTTTAATGTATTGATACCAGCTGGAAAAAAAAAAAAAAAAGGAAAAAAAAAAGAAAAAGAAAAAATAAAAAGGAATCAATGTTACTTTTATTTGTCCTGAACTGAAGCCTTTTGGTTCTGTTCTTTGTGACACTGATACCATGCAGCGTGTGGCTATTGTCCCACCTTCGCCAGGAAAAGCAAAGGCTGTTAACGCGAAACAAGGCGGGTTTTTGTCCATAATACTTCCCGCTTTTCCAAAGGCTTAAAAGGTTTTGTAGGAAGAGAAACGTCCAGCAATCCACCGCTGCATGGCTTAGCTGGTTGTTCTAGAGATGCTGAGACAATGCTGCAGGGCTGCTGGCACTCTGGCTGTGTGGCCAAGGCGGTGCTCCGGGTCAGGCAGCCCCATCACTCAGGTACACACCCGGAGCTGAGCACGGAGCAAGGGCTCTGCCAGCTCCTCGTTGAGGACCTGTTTTAAAAACAGCCCCGGGAGCTCCTGCCATGCTCTGGCAGCTCCCCTGGATCAGCCCTGTGAGGCACCTGTGCTGCATTGCCAGCGGGACACCTTCCTCCCGTGCATCCCAGGCAGCATCGCAGGAGCGTCTGCGCTGCCTTGGAGCGAGTTCTGGAGGAGAGGGAGCATCAGCACGGCCCTGGCTGAGCCGGGGTGGGCTGGCAGCACGGGGCAGCCCATCACCAGCCTTGCACCCAGCAGGATGGGTGGGCAGGAGCTGGGGGATGCCCACGGTTCGGGCTACACGGCAGGAGCGCGCAGGCTCCGGAGCAGGGGGCGCGCAGCGCTCCAGAAGCGCTCCCAAAAGACAGGGCTGTTAATTGTTACTTAAGCAATGAAGCTGTTTCAGATTGCCTGGGGTGAAGCAGCGGCGGTGGAAGGTGTCTCACTGCCAGAGTGAGAAGTGGCTTGGCTGGGGCTCCTCTTTACTGGGGAACTTTTACTGGGAGTGTGAAAGAAAGCTGTGGGCTTCCCCGGGGCCACTGGTGTGACCTGCGAAACCTGGGAGGGAAACTGGAGAATCCAGCCCAAAGTGAGCATGCAGAGGGAAAACAAATCCCTCTTGGGCTGAGACGATTTTCCAGACAAAACTGAGTGGGTCTGGGCTGGGTTAGATCTCCCTGGATTGCCAGGCATCCCTGTTGAGCCACTGAGCCTTTTCCAGCCCCAGAAGAGGAACCTTTCCCTGCCTTGCTCCCATCTGAGCCCTCTCCAGTCCACGCTTCCTGCGGGGCTCTGGCCTCCATCCCGTGTGACACAGATGTCCTTGCAGCAACAGATGACACATATGAACACACATGTAGAGAGAGGGGATGTGCTTGGTGACCATTGCCAGTTTTCCTGGCAAAAGGAAAGGCTGGATTTCACAAACTCTTGGTGATGCTAAAGCACAAATCCCACTGATTTACACTCTCAGTGTGTTTTTCTGCTGGGATTTACCCCAAATGAAGAGGAGACTGATGCTGCAGCAGTTAACTGTAGGAAACAGGAGTGTTTTGAGCAGAGTTTCACTTGCTGAAGATCTGCCCTTAGGAGTTAGTCTTGGGTTTAAAAGGCAGATGCTGGAGGGCAGCTTTCTGCCCTGCAAATTACTGAGGTAGAGAGGGTAAAACACATCCCTAAAATAAATCTGTGTGCATGGCAAGGTGTCTGTTCCACCCCCTGATTAGAAATTCAAGCTGTCTGATATTACTGTAGCAAGTCCTGACAAACAGGACTGGGAAACACAGTCACTGCTTATAATGAGGCACTGCAGTGTAAACCTAATCTTCATTTAGAGCAATTCCTGAAAGACAAAGAGAAATCCACCTGACGAGGTGTCGCTGAACCATGATGTGTACCTACAAATCAAAGCCCCACATCCCAAAATTTAGCTTGGAAAGGGAAATAAATGGCAGAGGGGTGGCTGAGCAGGTGGAGGCTGCCTTGCAGGAGCATCCCTGGGCAGGATGGGGCCGGGGAGGATGAAAAGTGAGGAGCATCACAGCCCCCCCCGCTCACTCTGCCACGCACACGCCATGCTCGCCTGACCCTCAGCATCGCCTCGCTCCCCTTCCTCCCCCCATGACTTATAAATCAGAGCAGAATTAATTCAGGCGCCGCGTTTTATTTGATAAACGTCAAAATATGTAAATACCGGGCTCTCTTCCTACAGTCGCTAAAACAAATGGAAAACACATTTATTAGCATAGAGATGAGTTTAATCAAATCAGCGGCGAGTACAAATTAGCCACAGGAAACGTAATGAGCTGGGAATTAATTAGCAGCATAATGGTAATAACTTTGCCTGCTGATTACCTTGCGGCCATGGCTCTCCCCCAGGGCTTTCCATGGGTTCTCCAACAGCTGATCTTTTCTGTTGCAGGAGCCCCTGAACTGGAACAGCATGGCCGGCAGCTCCCGTGCAACAGACTGGAGGAGGGGAGGGAGACCGAGGGAGGGAGGGAAAGGGAAGGAAAGCCATGTGAAGGATCCACCGCCTTCACCTTCCCCAGCCACGAGCCTGGTCCTGCACCCATCGCTCTCCCGGTGTGCCCTGCCAGCCTGAGCGCTCCCCGCGCTCTATGGGGGTGCCCTCATGGCTGGTGGGCTGGGTGGGATATCTGGGTCACCTTCCCCAGTCAAATGTTCCCTCCTGGGCTGAGCACAAGGCACGTTTCAGAGCAGCCACCTGCACCCCGGGTTTATTCCAGCGCATCCTGCTGCAGGGGGGGTGGTGCTGGATCTGACTCGTCCAAAAATAAATACCCAGGCGGTTCTGGAGAGAGGCTGAAGTTGCCTTGGGAAGGGCAGGAGCAGGCTGACCCCGGAGACTCAGCTGGCTGTTTTGAGGAGCTGATGTTGCATGAGAAAGGGACAATTGGTGCTCCAGGGGCTTTGTAAAGTGCTGAGCTTGTAAATTAACTGTTTGACACCAACAGTGATGGAGAGCAGTTCGGGGCAGGGGATGCATGGAAGGAAGGGGCAGTTTCTCTTGATTTATTTCTATTCCTTCTGCAATGCCTCCCTTCCTAACACCTGAGCAGTCCAAAATAACTTGCACAGAGCCTTTCAGTGCCAGAGCTAAAAGCACTTCATAAGCCTTAATGAATCAAGCTGTGCAACAGCCCTGTGAGGAATTATTATTCCCAGTGGTGTGGGAAGGTTAAGGGAAAAATGTTCCTGTTTGGGGACCTCCATTTAGATGCTCCAGCCCATCCTCATGCACCTTTATACAGCAGCCTCCCAGGCAAGTGACTGAGTCAAAACTTGAGAAGTTAAAAAAAAATAAAGTTAAAAAAAAAGCCAGGCCATACACTGAGGCACCCTAACAGGGATCTGTGGGGGAATTAATGGAGCTTCTAAGCTCAAAATGTAATGCAAAGTGATTTCTGGAAATTTTTATGGATGGTGCAAAGTGGGAATCCTGCTTCCAGGTTGCTGCTACCTGCAGAGTTTCTGTCTTGTCCTTAAACAGAAAGGAGCTTCACATTCAGATCTGATCTCTGTAGCTGAGAGATTCAAGTAAAATCCATAATTGACCTCTGGGTGCAAAATTAAGCAAGTAGGTATGCAAATCCCTGCTTGGACACCCAAGATAAAGCTTTCCAAAGTCCTCTGTTTAGCTTTTCTCAGACTTTTCTGGGAATACGCATTCACCATTGCCTTTAATTGCAAAATGAGGTTATTGTTTTTACCAACATCTCCCTAACAAATTTGATCAAACCTGCCCATGCCTACAGTGCTGATGGCAGTGCCTCGCCTCAGCAAGCTGACTGGGAGAAGAATTTGGCATTTGTTCCTGGACACAGGACCCTCTAAAACCAAGTCAGAGGAGAGCAAATGAGTCCTGCTGCACTTTGGATCAGACCTGCTTTCATGCAGGAACTGAAATGGATATTTAGAAGTCCCAAGATAGGGCAATAAACTGAAATTCAGTCTCCATGGGATGTTTGGTGATGTGTGAACTTTTGTGGGACCATTTGCTCCTTCTGGAGAAGCAGAGACAGGACTTCAAAAGAGCGACTCTTTGGAGCCCGACCTGCAGAGGTGCGTGGAGAAGGGATGTTTGCACAGACACTGCCAGCATTTTCTCAGAATTCCACCTTTCAGGAGGCAGTGCTGACTGCCCTGTTAGAGGCTGGGCTCAGCCTTCCTGCTGCCTGTTGGGTTTGTACCCAAAGCTGAAGGCTCTCCAAGCCAGAGGGGCACTGTGGGCTGTGCAAGAGCTGCCACCCACTCTCAAGGGCCATGCTCCTCTCTGGAGATCCCACCCTGCAGAGTCAGGGCAACACGGGCCTGACCTCAGATGAAAGTTGTATAGCTTCAGTTAAAGATGCTTCATTTTTTACTCCTTTTATTGCCTCTGATCTTTCTTTTCTTCCAAGGGAGCTTGTGTAAGTTGACACAATAGATTAAACCATGAGTCGCAGTTGAAGAATCCTGTGTTTTATTATCAGGGATAAATAATATCTCCCCCAGAGGAAAATGGGAGAACACAAGGTCACCCAGCATGCCCAGAGAGGAGCCTGAATAGAAGCTGTAAGTTGCTCCAGCCTCCTGTGTAGCCTGAGCTTCGTTCTGAAGGCAGAGGGGTTTATTCTTCAAAGTACCACTTTCCTTTGCTACCTGCAGACAAATAGGTTGCTCTGAGATGCGTTCCACGAGCTGATTTTTGATTCATGAAAGCCTGAACCAACACTGATCATAAGAGAATCGACAGTGATCATAAAATATGAAAGGTTTTTAAGAAGGACTCTACATCATACTGATGATGGTCTGCAGCAGGATTTCTGCTTCAGAGCCAGAGGGACCAAATGCATCCCTGGTTTATTGATGAAAATGTGGAAGTGAAAGCAGTGAAAGCAGAATTTTGCCCCTGTATATTCAAGGCTACCTAGTGCCACAGAAGCATTTAGGAAATCTACCACTTTAAGCATAAACACAAAACAATTTTGTTCTCATGCAATTTTCTTGCCAATGCTTTTTCTTAAAAATCTGTACGGCTGTCATATAAAATATGCCTGGGTTTGTTCTAATTTAGATTACGCATATTTGTCCTCAGTGAGTGATTGATTAAGTGCTCTGATCTTGACTGCTATGTTAGCAGCAGGGTATCTGTGCAAGAGGATTGGGAAGCTCATTGGATAAATGGTAGAGATGAAATCTTAGCTGTTACAGATCTGGGTTTCTTGTTCACAGCCAAGGCAAATGCTGTCTTCTGTTCAATAACAAACATGCTTTGTAATGTTTTCCAGGACGGTGCTGAGCCTGACTTTGTTTCCTCATGGAGGGGCTTTAAGCTGTCACAATACCGTGGCACCAAACTCTTCGTGTCACAGCTCTCACTGCAAAGAGGGTATCTCTGAGTTCACTGGATCAGCTGTGATTTACGCTGATGTAACTCAAAACAAAATGTGTCTCACTGACATCTGCGGAGCTGCTCAGATAAAACCAGCACATAAGCAGAATCAGGGAAAAAAATAAGATCTCTCTGTGCAACTGAGCTCATTCAAAGCAGCAAGCATGGCTTAGCAGGGCTGACCAAAATGGAAAACCTCCTTCAGGGGTTAGTTACCCTGTCAATCTCACTTTACCATCACTGACCTTGAGCTGGGAGCAAATACATTGCTACCAACAGGAGCTGGGAGATACTTTCTTGCTTATTTGTATAATCTCATGTTCTGTACTTCCTATAGAAAATTATGTCAATTTATGTTTCATCATCTTTTCATTTGTTTGTGTTTATGAATGGACACAACTAAAGGTACCTGAAAACACCAACTTGAAAAAATAAATTTATTTTATTTTTCTTTAGTGCACCTTCATTTCTACACTGGTCTATTGCATTGTCTTTGCAACGCCATAGCACTAAGAAGGTGTGGTAACAAAATAGGCAATTATGAAAAGAAAGGAGGATTTTTTTTTCTCTCCTTTTCTCTTTCTGAATCATTTCTCTGGCCTTCTTGGAGGTGTCGAAAAAACTTCCAAGACCATCAGAATAAATAGGTTGTTTACTGTGATGCTTTCAGCCTTGGGAAAAAAAAGAAAAAAAAAAAGATAAAGAATAAAGAATAAAGAAAAGTAAATCCTTAAACCCACAGTCTTCCAAAAGGAGATAGATGAGGTGTGAACTCTAGAGAAAATATTCCAAAATCTGAGCACGATGCTGTCACACTAAAGCAGAATGAAACAGAAGAAAGCCAAGCAAAAAGGTGGTGACACCAGGGGGACTCAGCAACCTCCTCCGTATCATGGACTTGGGGGAAAAAATAGGGGCAGGTTGCAGAAATACCAAAACAAAGGGATCCATTAGGAAAAAAAGCTCTGTCCCAGCCTAATTTCCCATGACTGGGGTATCATGTTTGCCGCTGTCTGTGCTGATTTTCTCCCAGCCCTGCACAGGCTGGGGCAGCATCTCAGGTGACTCCTGAGCGATCCCTGCTGAACCTCCAGCCCTTTCCCAGGAAAACCATGGCCTGCAGCCACGGAGGGAAGTGCTAAGCTGTGTTAATGATGCTGTGTTATCATCAGGCTCTAATGCTGCCTGGAATGGATGTCAGTGCTGTGTATGTTCCTGCAGATCAGTTGGTAATTACACTTGGATCCAAAGTAATTACGCTGAGACTTGCACTCCGGTTTAGGAGACAGGAATAACCATGCACTCGCCTGGTCCCACACGTAGCACTTGTGATGTAATTTAATAGCCAGCTACTAACACGAGAGTAAAGAGGCATTTCTCTTATATTTATGCCCTTTTAAATTAAACATTGATGTTTTTCCCTGTGAAAGGAGCACTGTGCCACTGGTCTCCTCTCCCCACTCAAGCGTCCTCCTCTTTCCCTGACAAAATGAAATACACCGAAGGAAAATAAATATTTATGAGCTCCTCCTGGGGTGTGATTGTTTTGATGCAGGTCTTGCTTTGGTTTCACTGTCTGCCCTATTTAAAATTTCGTCAGGGAAAAGCCGTCCCTCTAAAGGCTGGAGGAAGACAAGGCATTTGGATGAGTTTTGTGATGTCTGGGTGGGGAGTGGAAGGACCGACCTCCCTTTTGGAGGTTTTCCAGGTCACATCTGCCGGTGTGTTTCCTCTTTAACCTCCCAACATCAAGCACCTGGACAGCTGTAGCACTGCATTAAGCACCTATTTTTGATGAGGAGCTCAGAGGCGAGGGAGGCAGGCGGGTTCCCGGAGCCCACCTGCAGAGGAAACCTTCCCTGTCTGCAGTTCTGCTTCCCAACCATCCATCAGCAAAGCACGCAGCCCTTTTCTCATGTAGAATCCTCTTGTGCATTTCCAAATAAGCCAAGGCTCTGCAAATATTCTCCTCCCTTCAGGGTGAGGAGCTTACTTTGGTTGGGAAAATAAAGAGTTTACTGTGATCTCTTTCTTTTGGCAATGTCTGGGTAATCATTGCTCATAATAATGCCATCCCAGATGTTGAAACATCTCCTGTATTAATTTTACCCAGAAGATAATTTCCCTTAGAAATCATGTGCAAATCCCCTGTTCTAATTTAAGAATTAATTCAGTACACTAAATCTTAGCACTTCATCCTAGAAATGTTTTGCAGTGCCTGTTAACCCTTTGTAACAACAGCATCCAGCCCAAGTGTGGGATGTAGAGATGTAACTAAGCCTGTGTCCCACACCAAGCCCTTTTTGAGGACAGTACCCAATATTTTAAAGCCTAGACCCCCCAGAGCCTACCTGCTTGAATGACTTCCTTCTCCCCAGATAATCACAAACATAAATTAATTTGCTGTTGCAAGGATAGGGGCAGATACACCAGTGCTCCCAGACACCCCACTGCAGTGGTGCCTGGGACTGTGATCCCACCCACCATCAGGGCTTTGACTGATGCTAAGAATGAGAATAGGATGATTCCACATTTAACAAGACATGGAGGAAAAAAGAAGCTGAATAGTTTGGCTGAACCTGTGTAAGAAGTATGGGAGAGCTGGGGACACATCACACTCCTTCAGAGTCCTGGATGTGGGTCAGTGCTACCATCTCCCCCTACCTGGGTGGGCTCAGGCACACTAAAGTTCACACCAATACTGCTGGTGTGAACTGCTTCATGCCTTTGCTGGGCTGTCTTCATTTAATTTAGAATGGAAACTATGTCAGACTCCAGACTGAGCATTTTCCTGCCCTTCCAGGTTGTGACAATCTTAAAGCATCACAGCCTTTATATTGAAAGTCTTTGACAACCATTGAAAAGAGTAAAGAAAATAAAGAGGCCAAATCTCTGAATTTCCCCCAGCTATGTGAGATCAGAGTGCAGTCCAGCACATCTTTTGTGGGGCAGGATGCTCCAAAAAAAGATCTTCCAATTCCTATGACAGAACAATATGACTTTATTCCACCCCAGTGATAATACCCAGCTAACTGCTTCATGCAACCTGAGGTCACATCTGGGATTCCACTGCTTTTTCTGAGGGTGGTTGTGTTTGCACAAACAGCACCTCGTGCACTTTGCAGAGCAGAGGGCCAGCCAAGGATCTGCTCCAAAGAGGATTTATTTGGAATCAGCTTTGATAATTATCATAAGGTGATAATAGGTGATTAGTGCTGGGATATTCCAGCACCTCCACCAGCACCTCCTAAACTCCCAGATGCTATATTGAGACTCTGCAGCAGCTTGGCCTCAGAGGAGAGGAATGATGCAATCCCCAAAAAGAAACTTCTCTTTCATTTCAATAAAATAGACCGGGAAAATATTGCTGCATCCTTCTGGTCCTTAATCAAAGGAGGCTGCATTTGTGCCACCCTGAATTTCAACACACTGACAACTGCAGGATGGATCTGCTGGCCCAGCAGCCCAAGCTCGTGCACTGGTTATTATTCCTCCTGATGAATTCACTTGGGGGATCTGCTCCTTGAATGCAAAGCTCTCAGGTCAGGACAAATGGAAAATGTGTTACACAGAGCGTGAGATTCTGTGAGTCCCAGAAATGTGTTCAGGTATGTCCATAGGCAGTGGGATAAAGCTGTTCCTCCATCTCACAGCTGCTCTTGGAATTTCCTTCTAGAAACCTCTTTTTGCATCAGCAATGGCTATTTGCAGTGAAATACTGGAGTTTCCTGTATTTATTACATATTGAAATGTAATGAACTAAAATCATAGCTTTGTTCTAATTCTGATTAGTGGGGGACATGACAAAAAAGGCCCAATATCAAATTTGAAGTAATTAGAAAGCCTCTCTATGAAAAAATGGAACTTGAAGTGCTGTTCTGAGGGGAAAGCTGGCTGCAGTTTTCCAACAAAATTTTTCCTGCAGCATCTCAGGATGTTGATCCAAAAAAGAAACAGTTTGTGGTGACTGAGGTCCTGATCCTGCCATGAAACATGTTCTGGCTGGTTCTGTGGGAGTTTCCTTCTTTCTTCCGCAAGGGAGAGACAGAGTTTAATGTTATTTAGTGAATTGTCACAAGACAAGACACAGCTATTCTCACCCAACCCACTGATCTTTCTAGAAGACTTTATATGTCATTTATTTTGCTGTTTTCATTTGCTTTGCTTCTCTCCTGAGCTACAGGGCACTACAGTCTCATTCAGGGTGTTTTATATTCATCTTTGAGGGAGCAGAACTGTGTTTGCAGACGCATTTTGCAACTCAGATCAACACACACAAGCTGTTGTCCCACCAAGAGATTCCCAAATGTGCAGGATGTGGGAAGCTGATGTGTGGGTGAGTTGATATGATAGAGGTTCAAGTGGGCAGAAGTTCACTGTTAGTTTGGTGGCCTGGGACAGGTCCTGGTGTCTGCTGGAGGTGGGAGCAGAGGTGCTGTGCAGCCTGTTGGCAGCAGGAAGGAAGGAAATATCTCAGCAATAAATGATGCCCACTGTCAGGACTCACCATCCCTCTCTCTGAACACTCAACCCTGGCACCTCTTGCTCCCAGGACCCAGATCCCAAGCTCAGTGTTTGAGCTGAGGACAGAGAACATTGGTTCAATGGAACATTTTCTTTTCCCTCCCTCCATTTCCCCTCCCATGGGGAAAAAACTTGGGTTTAAAGTCTGCTCTTGTTTGATAATTTCCCTTAACTACCAGCTAAATAATACATGATCCACCATGCTGACTGATGACTCCCTCTCCTGACCCTGTTTTATTTTTATTGCTTGGCTCGGGCCAGTTCCTTCAAGTCCTGAATCATCAGAACAGAGACCTTGAGGTATTCCAGGCAAATCAATCCCTGGCCCATTGACATATTGCTTTAGCTAACCAACCATACAACTTCGCTTTTCCCTGATAATTTCTCAATTAATTGCTTTTCAGCTCTCATTCGTTACAAGGTCAGGCTGTGACTGGACTTGTACATTCCCATCTCTGATAAACTCTCCTGGTCCCCTAATCAGCCACGACTGGGATTTTAGTTCCATTAACTTATTCATCATCCAGACATTTTCATCTTGGGGAGCTTGACTTTTGATTGTATCAGGAGTATCTTCAATTATTTAAGAGGACTTAAAATTGCCTTCTTACCTAAAGGGAAAATGCATTTGGAGCCATGAAAATTGATCATATTGGACCAGTGTCTTTTGGATGTTCATATGTGAATGCCCATGTTAAAAGAAAAGCTCCTGCATGGCCAGAGCAGAAGAATTTGCTGCTGGTGAACATGTGTGTGCATGAGGCTGACTCTATTAAGATGTCAGCTATAGGGGAATGACAGTGTGCTGATGACTGGTGCCTTACTAATGCTAGATCACGCCTGAGAGTCTGTTCCATGATGTCAAACATTGATTCAGTTTCCGTGGGAAGTTATGCAAATGCCAGAGCCCTTCAATGAGGTTTGAGACTGAAATTGCAAGCAAAAAAACCCCCTAATAATAATAAAAAACGCTTCCCCTCTCCTGGCAAGAAATCTTTTTAGAAAATTTTGATGGGAGCTGCTCCAGGAAGAGGATGGATTTTGAATGTGTCCCAAAAGACGGAAGGGCTTGTAGGACCTTTCTTCAGCTTTGGTGAGATCTGGGAGCCAAATCCTTCTCTTCTGCAACCTTCTCTCTGGGGCTGTGCTTCATCTTTGCAGCAGCTGGTCCAGTCTGAGGCAACAACCCACTAGTGCTACTTTCCACAGATTTATTCTTTTAACAGAAGCAGCAGGACATGTTACACAACCCCAGCTCTTCTCCACGCCCCTCTTCCCACAGTTTACATTCAGGCAAACCTCCTAAGAGTCTGCAAGCTTCTTCCAAGAGCAAAACTGGTGTCAAACCCAGACAAACTGGCATCAGTGGGAAATGGTGCATTTGTGAACACAGTGATGGGACCAAAGAGTCTGGAATCCCACCTTGCTCATTGTCCCAGGCTCCATGACTTTTTGACGGAAACCCACCTTCCCAGGATGGTACTGGGGAACTGTTTCTGATTATCTGAGTGCTTCAGGCTCTGAAAAATATCCACAGAGAGAGGTCAAACTGTATTGACAGGCTCTCTAGGAAGAAAAGCTAGTTTAATATTGGCAAGACAAGACTGCTGCATATTTAACAGGAGCCTCTTCTTCCAGGAAAAGTGCTGTGGTTCCAGTTCCCTTTCTGCCGAATATGGGTGGCAGCTTTTATCACCCATGATTTTATTGCAGGCCACAGAATGATGGATTTTTCTGGCAGAACCCTATGCTCACACTTTGAGTGCAAATTTTCATAATTCACTTAAAAAGGAAAGCCCACATTATCACTGAGAAGGGCTTAAAAAAAGACTAAGAGCACAGAAAATTGGAAAAAACCCCAAACCCTGCACCAAAAGGCAGTGCCTTGTGATGAAGGAAAGTGCAGCAGCAACAACAGCATGAACTGTAGGGTGTTGCTTTGCTTGTTTTTCCCCCTCAAACTGCAATAACTCACCCATCCCACTGGAAAAAATGTGCCCTTTCTTGATGTATCAGCAAGGAGGGCCTTTCCATGGTCTCTGTCTCTTCCTGTCAATGATGTACCAGAAGGCACCAACACTTGGAGGACGTGAAGAAATGTACAGTTCTTTCCCCGCCTGTTGCTAGGATTCACAGCTCTACCCCACCACTTTCTGGGTCTTCAGCTCCTATTTTGGCTGTAGGAAAAAAGAAAGAAACCTTGTTGCTTCCAGGCTTTCTGCATAAGGCTTGAGCAGCTCCAATGCCAAACCTTATAATATTGCTACAGTCAGACATAAAATCTTAATGCACAATAGTGCCTTGAATCTTACATTCTTCTGAAAAAGGTGAGTCCCCAGTAGTAAATGAAATATTAAACATTATTAAATATGAAACAGCTAAACCTGGATTCCATTAAAATGAATCTTTCATGGTTTTCCTGGTTTCTTTTTCCCGTTCCCTTTTTTTTTCCCAGGGAGCACAGTGATCTCGTGAGCTTTTATGTGTCCTTTTAAAGACAGAGAAATCACAGGTAATTTAAGTCTATTCTATTCAGATTTATTTTAGCTGGAAAACAAATCAAGGCAGTGAAACTCTCGCTTGGTCGCATCTCTCTGACTGAACTATTCAGCAGTCGATATCAAAGGCTCACCTAAAGACACTCCTGTAATGCCTGCTGACATGTGCCACCTATTTAGAAATCTTGTACCCTGTTACACACTCCACTTTCATTTAGAATGGCTTTAATCTTCCACCACACACTAAAAAAAAAAAAACCCACTTAATACACAGGATGCATTTTGAGCTGGTTTTGCTGCTCCTGCAGGTTTTCTGGGAGTTAAACTGTGTCTGAAGTGAGTGCCCACATGGGAGCTGGCAGCTGGGCATCAAAGGGAATGTCTGAGAGAAAAAACTTGGGATTTTACAGAACCTCCCTTAGACTGGCTGATGAAACACACTTGACTGAGGGTATGACTGCACTGATAGCACAAGGCAGTCAACGGGATAAGCCAGGACTAAACAGTCTTACTGTATTTCATGACTGTAGTATTTGCACCTCAAAATTCATAAATGTATGGCAATCTGTGAACCTCTGGTGCTGGAACAAACCAAAGGTGTGTCCTTCTCATGACATGTATTTATGTCCTTGCATTCAGATCTCCAGCTCTTTCTGTGATTATTAACTTCTGTGTTTGGGCAGAACTGGTGGAAATTTTTAGAAGAGGATAGGAGAAAGAGCTCTTGGCCTTGCTGAGAGGCTCCCAGAGCTTGGATCTGTGCTGAGCATTCCCTGGCTCTGGCTGGGAGACTGCTGAATCAGGCTGGCTCTGGTGGGAGGTTGCATCTCCAGCACACACCTTATTTCTTGGCTTGCTGCTGGAAAACATGCATGAATTAATCTACAGACCATTTATGGACTGGAAGGCAATAAGTACTAAGAAAGACAAGTCAAAATGGCAAAGAAGGTAGAAACCATTAATTATTCATGACTACTGTTCCATTTTGTGCAAAAAGCCTTTCTGCCTTGCTTTCCATTTTGCTTTGCTTGGGTCACTTCTGAGGCTCAGCAAAGGAGATTTAAATGGGCTCCCCACCTGAGGAGCTTGTGCTGATGGCTCCCTCACATCCAGCTGGGTTTTGCATCCTTCCCTCCAGGAATTCAGCAAAGTGGAGTCCAGCAGCAAAGCAGGAAAATCCACACTCCGCCCTGGTTCAGTGTGTGCCATTTTTCAGATTTCCTAAAAAATAAATAAAAGAGTAAATTGCATGAGGTTATTTTCTGTATTTAAACAGCAATGTTTGCTTTTTGCTGTGGTTCTACTTCAGCTGAGATGGCAAGAGCATCCCAGCAGCGTGGCCTTCTGGCAGCCTGACCAGAAGCATACGCTCTTGGTCTGCTTTTGTGAGGGCTTTTTATGCCTTTTTCTGGCCTGACACCCTTGGAATGGAGAGCAGCGAACCCCAACCACATTATTTATTTATTTTAATGAACTGCCTTTGGCCAGCTCAGGCTTTCACCACAAAGATTTCAGATTGCCTCAGAGCACCAGGAAACATGCTGCAAATTGCTATGAAGCTGAGACACGAACATGTCAAATAAGTGATCCACATGAGAGTAGATAGACGTGACATTTAGTAATCATCTTTCTTGGACAAAATGGGGCACTGCTGTCACTTTAAGTAAATCTCAGTCAAATTTCTGGCATTTTACCATAGGGGAAGCAGGAGGCATAATAGTAAATTTCTCTTAAAAAAATATAAAAGATCAACCTTGGGGAAAAAAAATATGGTTGCCACAATTTAAGGTGCAATACCTCATCCTAGCTTGGCCAGCCGTTTCCTGGCTGCTGATATCAATATGTCACTCCTAATGTTTACTGATGTTCACTTTATAAATGACTTTTCCTTGCTGTCAGAGGATCTGTCACCAGCTTCTCTTCCCCCTCTTTGCCTCTCATCCCCTTTAATAAAGATTAATATCTTTGAGGTTAAGTAAAAAGATCACATACTACGTAAATCACACCATGGGTCTGATATTTAAAAAAAGATGAGCATGTAATTGGTGAGATTATGTGAGCAAATTGGGTAATTCCTGGCCTAAATGAACAGAGTTGGCTTTTGTGGGATCAGTTAATCTAAGTGCACATTCAAATAAAGTGTATTTTGTGCAGGCATTTGAGCTTCTGAAGGTTCTCCCATTGAGGAACTGCAGATGTCTGAAGCAAAAATTGGTGAGTTTAACTTTTACAGCTTCTCTGAAGTTTCAATATGTTTAAAAGACATGCAGAATGGGGATTCTATATAAATGTGGCACACTGGCTTTCCATATTTATAGTCCACCAGTGACTTCTATATTAAATGGTTTCAGTCTATGAGTCCAAACAAGATTTTTCAACCTGTCACTCCTGCAGCTCAGCCTGGTACATGAAATGCTAAACATGTTCTGGCTGCTTTGTACATCTTCCTTGACAAACACCTGGAGTAATGACTCCAGAATGAATATTTAGCTGGCAATTTTATGGATGAAGCACAAACCAGTCATTTTGGCTTTGCAATGCTAAGAGCAGTGAACGTGCCCTTGGCTTTTAAACTGCAAGATGCAGCTTGGAAGGCACAGTGAAGGAGATGATGGACCCTTCATATAAACTATGATCCAAGTGAGGTTTGCCTGGCCAAGAACTGCAGGATCAGACCAAGACAGGGTCATACCTAGGTGCTAAAACCTAAAGATCAGACTAAAACAGCTGCTGCAGAGGTCAAATTTAGGTTTGTTTTTCTGACCACTGTCTTTGCTGTGTATGTAGGACAATCTTGTGGCTAAGGGTGGAAGATGCAGATTCCTGGTCCAGTTTAGACAATTTCCTGCAGACTTCCCAGCCAGGCTCCATGGGTCAGATCCACACTTCAAAAGGGACTTCAGTCCTTCTTCCGGATCTACTGGAAGATCTATTGAATCTTCCCTCTTTGGCACTCCAGCTTTGGTGTTAGAGGTCTGTGATACCCACAGCAGTAATTCTGTGTATCCTCAGATTTACAGCAGTTCTGGTGTGGATGAGCCACTCAGGTTGTGGTTTGTATATCTGACCCATTGAGAACTTGCCCACAAAGGCTCTTCCACTCTCTTCCAGGCACTGGAATTTCTCTGAAAGCGGAAACAGAGCACAGGGCCTGGAGATCCAGGTCTTGTGCTATCTGGGAGGCCCCAGACCCACATCTTTGCATGGGGCAGCATCTCCTTCTCTGGGCTGTGCGTGTTTTGCATTTTGCATGGTTATGTGTGGTGGTGACCCGGCTCCTCTCCATCCTGCTTCTTCAAGAAGCATCCCCAGAAATGAAGAAAACCCTAAGGACACACTGGAGCAGGAATGGAGCATGAAAAGAGTTGTGGCTTTGACAAAGACAATTCCTTAGAAGTGGAGCATTTTGGCTCTGTTTTGTGCTTTATCCAGAAGCAGTTTGACATAAATTGTTGGATTTATCCCCTAAACTCTGAGTAAAACCCTCCTCCAGGTGTCAAAGGTGACATCCCCCATCAGTGCCCAAACTACAGCCTCTTCTTTGAGTGGGAACATTTTGCTGTGTTGTGAACTCCAACTCAGGGATAACTGCAGCTCCTGAATCTGCAGGGAGGGGACAGTTTGAGAGGCAGATCTCATGCAAAGGGCACTGATGATGTTCTTTAGTTTCACACAAAACCTTCCAGCTACTGGAAATCTAAAAAAAAGAGTTGGTACCAAAAGCCAGTTCCTGAAGGGAGAATTGTGTGTGTTATTCCATTCCTGTGCACCAACAAAACTATTGTGCTCTGAAGATGACTCTGAAACTGCCTTTTGTTGTATTCTGTATGAAGTAGGATTTTCTATCTGAAATAACCACTGGGTGATTTTATTTCTAGGAACTAGATTATTTCACAGTAAAGGCAAAGAGTCTCCAACCATCTTAGCAAGTGAAGAAAAAACACCTCTAAACATTCCCAGAATATTATTATAAATCCTAAAACCAACTTAGTTTTCACTCACATAATTGATTTGTGTACTATTTTACTGCACACCACTGTTTTTCTTACACAGAATTGTTTCTTTCAACTATAGCTAACTTGATTCTCTGTGCAGCAGGATCTGAGGCCAGTAAACCATGAAGAATTTTACATTGCAGACTGCAGCAAGCAGAGGTCTCTCTAGTGAAGGCATTATTTTCCAAAATGATGGATGTGTATATTTATTTGCTCTGTGACTTCCATGTCAGGTTTGTCATATTTCCTCAAATTACTAGTTAAACCAAGGTTTTGAGTTTTGTTTTGTTTTTGTTTCTGCTGAAGCCTGCAGGCTCAATATACCTTATAAAAATCAAGCTGTAATTTATCTGCTCCATAGATCATGTGTAACAATAATCACTCTGGAGTCTGCCGGGTTCGGATGTCTGGCTTTGTTGGAAGAGATGTATGAAGTGAACAAAAAGCTTCCTGATTTTCATACTCTGCAATAAACCTGAAATATGGAGAGAAGTGAAACATGTATTTAAATTAAACCAAGGAATCATGACAAAGAAGGAGCACAGAGAAATACACACACACCCAGATGCATATTTTGCAATGACATGGTATTATTTCTCTTACCAGCTGGACCTCTACAAGTTCTGCACTCTCCATGCTGCAGACACTCAGCAATCAAAGCAGAGAAACGATTTTCACCCTGGACTTGGACTCACCAGAACCGTGAATTGTTAACTTGCATTTTGCAGGGAGAAAAACCTTTGCCCACACAAAAACATGGAGAGCCCCAAAAGGGTTCATAATCACAAGCACTGCCTGGAATATTTAAGTGCTACTTCACACTAAATTCACTGCTTGGTGTTACTGCTTGTTTCGCATACATATGGGTAATTTTGGAAAGGCCACGAGGAAACCTCAGAATCGTTTTCCAGGTGTTTGCAAAAATAATAGTAATAACAAGCTAAAATTATTAGCTGACCAGTCTAACCACATAGAAATGGAAAACTCACAGAAGATTATTGTAGCTTTAATCCCCTCCTCGCCCACACCCACCTCTGGGAAAAACAGGGAATAATCTCAATACACTGAAATATTATTTATTGCCTGGGGAGGGGGGGGCAATTCCTCCCACAGCCAAACTTGCCTTTTGCAAGGCGTTTCTCTCCTTGTTTTGTTTGTCACAGCACCGAAAGGATACGTGATTCATGTTGCAGTTCCCCACGTGGGGACGCGGAGCGGGTGCGAGACTGCGCGAGGCGCCCGCCGGGGCCACGCGTGTCCCTTGTCACCACAAGGGTTAATCAGCAGCCAGGCTCTGTCACTGCCAGGGCCCCAAGGAGGCCAAGCACTTGGAAAAGATTTCTGGTCCATTGGCTGCAGGAACACAGGGCTGCAGCGAGGCCCTGGCATGAAGAAGAGATTGCAATTTTAAAATTAATTAATTCTCTGCTATGAACTTCGCTGGAGAGCTGCAGCCGTGCTCGGGTGGTGGTGGGGGGGTACCTGCTCTGCTTCCCAGATAATGCCATGCCTGTGACTGGATGGATAAAACACTTCCTGGGAGGCACTTCCAAAAGCCCAAGATCTGTTCAGTTAGCAGCCTGAGTTACAGGGCAAATCTGATTCTGCCTCCAGCTCCCCAAACTCTCTCGTCCTTTTTTTTTTTTTTAATATTTTTTTAAAAACTCCTAAATACAGTGGCACCGTCATTAAGAGATCCAACAGGAGCCTGGAAGAAGAGATTAGCACATACCAGAGTGACAGGGCTTCTGGGAAGGGGGAAAAAAATAGACAACATCAGTGCAATGTACCATTAAAAGTATGGAGTGACAGATGACAGTTGGTCTGTGATGGGGTGATTCAGCTAAATGGTAAACAGAAGGGCGAATTCTGATCTCGCTTATGCCAACATAAACCTTGGGCTGCAGAGGAGCTGCTTCGCATCTCTAGGACCGGAGCGGAGCCCATAAAAGCTGTGACTCAGCCAGATAATCTCTGACAACTGTTAGCACCGTGGTAAATATGGCAACGTGGCAGGCTGGAAGAGGGGCTAAAAAAAGTTCCGCTTCCACACTTCCAAAATGAAATGTTTCAGAGGTTTTTTATCTCAAAACGACGTCTAAAATCTTGGTAGCAGTAATGGAAGTGGTTGAGAAATATTGAGATAAAACATGTTGGGGTTTCTTCTGCGGGTTGGATGAAATATTTTGATTGAGGCCAAATTAATGAGGTTGCTGAGCCAATGGGGTGAAAAGTCAGTTATCCCCATAAATTCCAGTCCCTGTGGAGTGGACCTGCTGGACACTTTGCACGACCATTAATGGTGATGTGATGGAGAGACACTAATTCGTGTCTGCATGAGATAGATGAGGAAAGGCTTTTAAAAGGAGGTATTTGCTAAGAGAATGTTTAACATTTGTTTTTGCTTCAAAAACACATTTTCAAAGAGAGGATCCCATCCAAAACATATGTTCCCTCCCTGTGTGGGCAGGCGTGCAAACACTAACGTGGGACCGAGCAAACTGCAGAGGAGAGCATGGAAGCCAAAGCTAAAACTCTCCCATCTTGCTGCTGAGGCTTTCTCGTGATAAAGCTGCTGCTCGCTGATATTGGCACTGAGAAAGGGATGGACTGGGGCTCTCCTTGTCTCCTGGATGCCTGAACCCCCTCGTCCCTTCACCCCTTGGCACCATCTGGCACCACGTTGTTTGCCTTTGGTAAATACAGTGTAAAAAACTATTGGGATGTGAACCTGTGCTGTATTGCTCTTCTGATTAAGAGAATAAATCCCCTTTTTTCTTTCCATGGTTTCACTTTGTGTGGTAGTGGTGTTTTAACTTCAGTCCACACAGTGCCTAGTTTCACCAGCAAGCTACTGTGGTATCTGCAGAACTACAAATAAGTTGTTTCTTACAGAAAATGTTGCATTTTTCACATTTTAGCTGGCTTGGAAGGTATCTCTGCACAGAGATGTGAAGATCTGAAACCCATCATCCTTGGTGGGAAAGGCCATGAGGAGGGACTGTCCCATGGGGAGGCCACCACTGCAGCTTCATCACCCTCAATGCTTTAGAAAATTTAGGATCACTCAATGTCATTTTAAGATTTGGGGTAAAGATTTTTTATGAAGCAGAATTGCTTCCTTCTGTGAGCCTGACTTGAGGTGGCAGTGAAAATGGGTCTAGGAAATAAAGCTCTGCACCTTATATAGGAAAGCTACCAAAAATATATGGATTGTGGAATTACTCTTTGCTGAGAAGGGAATTCAGATTTTATTCCTCCTATTGCGTTTTATTTCTTTTGTCATTACAGAATACACAAGCAGATTATTCCCCAGCCACAAAAACAGTTGCATCAAGATGCTGCAGTTGAAAAGAACAAAACAGGCAACAGTTCAACATTCTCAGTTAAGATAATTATGATACTATTAATGGATATTAATTTCTGTTTATTTTACAAATATTAGGAAACTAGTTTTCAAATTCACACCTCACCAAATGCTTTACAACAATGATTTGTTTCATTAATTTTATCAGCTTGCATGCCTTGTTTTTTTATAGCAGGTTCTTTGCTGAGAGACATTAACCTGTGATGGAGCATCCTAAGAGCCTGTGCAGAGGATCCAAGCTGATAAATGCTGGTGTACAGGCTGCCCACCACTGTCAACTTTTCAGTTTGCAGTGTAGTTGGGGCACATAATAAATTTCTGGGGGTTTTATTTAATTTTACAGAAGCCTTGAAATTTTTCTGTGCATATTTTCTCACTGTTTTAACATGCATATGAGCCCTCAACATCCAAATGTCATGTTCTGTGTGAAATGGGTTAGGTAATAAACCCTATGGTATTATTTTTAGAATACCTATCAAAATAACTAACACAGTTTAAAGTCATGTCTTAGTTAAATATTCAGTGTAGAATTGGTTTTTAGCTGAATGCAGTATCCACTATTTCTGAGTTTCTCACTAATAAATCTAAAATGCTAATGGAGAGCAAACAGGGAAATATTCTGCATATGCTAAATTGACCTTACATTCAAAATGCAAAAATGCTTGAGCCACGTGGTTAAGAAAAATAAAGTGGGCTAGTGCTTACACCTGGATGATAAAGAGAGCAGTGCACACATCGTTATTTAAAATATTTTCCTTAAATTCTCAAGGTTTACAAAATGCCATGGCTTTCTCTATAATGGCAAGAGCAGAGAGTGGCAGCCAGCACTGAATTCTATTTCTGATTTTGATGCAGATTCATCCTTGCTGCCCGTTCCTGGAGGATGTTCTGGAGCTGAGTGTGGCAGCGTTACCCCAGCACAGGGAACACGGCTGGGCAAGCGGCCCAAGGGAGCAGAGCCAGGTCCCTCCAGGGCCACCAGCTCCACTCCACTCATGTCCGGCACATGAATCATGCAACACTTGTGGGCCAGTGGTTTTACAGCCCCTGATCACAGGGATGCAGGCATCCTTACCCCTCCCAGGTGATGAACTCCTCCCCAGAGGGAGCAGGAGGCAGGGCTGGAGGTCAGCACTACCCTCCTCCAGGTGAGGGCAAGCCCAAGTGAGGGTTTTACCGGCTGAGCCAAGTCCCAAGTGCCTTTTTCTCTGCTCTTCCCTGTCAGTCTGCTGTGGATGCTCCCCTGGATGCTGAATTCCTCTGCTGAAAACTGGAGATGGAGCTAAAACTCAGGTGTTGGGGCTGGACCTCCTGTCACTGCTCTGAGTCTGGCATCTGTCAAACCCTGCCAGCGATGGATCAGTGCAGGAATGGCAGTGGGAAAAGATTGCAACAACAAATGGCTGCTGCTGCATTCCCTCTCCTCCTCCCCAGTCCCTGGGCCAAATTTCTTTATCTCTTTCAATGTAACTCAAAACCAGTGAAGTCAATAGAAAAACCAGTTAACCAGACCCTGACTCAGCCCTTGGTTTGCTTAAACTCCAGTGCAGTGGGGTTAACCATGACACACTTTAGTTTACCTTCATGTCTTTCCTCAGCATAGACAGAAAATCCTATTTTTCATATTTGTTTCCCTGGACCTTGGCCAGCTGAATAGAGGTCAAATACGTCAAGCTGGGTCTAAACTACAGCAAAAAAATGAGCTGCATTTCAACCTTTTTCTCTAGCAGAGTGACAATATAATTCATGTTTATATTCCTGCCTTCGCCACCATCCTGCTGTTTGACCTTGGCAAAGTCACTTCATCTTTTTGAACCTTCATTTCTCCTCCAGATTGTTCCTTTTGTCTTTAGACTTCTACGGGGCAAAAACAGACAGATAGACAAATATCTAGGGCAAAATGTGGCTTACACACTGGCATTACTACAACAAAATGCTTCCACCCCCTGGACTTGAGGTCCAGGCAGAAGTTTTGGATAATAATATCAGCATAAATTCCAAGCATGGGATAAATGTAAAGCAATGCTCTGTCCCCATACATGCCATGGGTTTTCAGCATTCAGGAAAAGCCCATTCAGATAAGACCAGGAGCTGAGCAAATGTGAAATGCCTTCACTTGGGCAAAACTCCCGTTTTAATGGAGATGTTTGGCTGTCTTCAGATCTAATCTCAGGATCCAAAAACCCAAATTTCCCCATAAAAATGTGTTCAAACATTGCTTGACTGCTATTCTCCTTTGCTGCAGAGCTGGGAAGTCACCACAGTCGATGAGGAGTTATTATAAAGTTGACAATTTGCCCCTTTTCTTCAAAAAAGCAATTCTGCAGAGCTTCATTTCTTTCAGCCCACACCGACTCTCATCCAAAGCCTTCCCTGCTGCTCAAAAGAAACCTGAAATTTCCCAACTGCAGGATTAAACTCATCTTCACCCCCTCCAAACAAACAAACAAATAACAAAGGAGGGAAGAAATTATCTCTACAGTAGGGAGACGAAGGTAAAGAGCTTATATGTTAATCATTAGCAGAAAAAGAAAAAAAACAACCCAGCTGAAGTCAGAAGAAAAGAAAAGACAATAAAGGGGAATATGGACATTGGAGGGGAAAGAAAGGCAAGAGCAGGAGACACAAAGTGCTGCTGTCAGGAGTGTTTTTTGTTGTGTGAGAGTGCCCAGAACCCTGTCCAGACTGGGGGAACAGAATTATTCAAGTTTTAAACTCCCAGCAATTCCTGCAGGGTCTCCCCTGGGTCCCAGCTCTCCTGCACCCCCTGGGTGGGGGCCAAACACCCTCTGTCCCCGTTGTCACCCTGTGCTCTGCCTCGCAGGAACGCAGAGAGCTGGGAGGGAGGGAGGGCAGCCCAAAGCCAGCAGCCCCTGCACCCCGTGAGCCCCTGATCTCCTTTATACCCATCACTTCTTCATTCTCCCTCTGAGGACTGCTTCCAAAATAAAGGCTAATTGATGGATGATATTTATTATTATTATTATTATTATTATTATTATTATTATTATTATTATTATTATTATTATTATTATTATTATTATTATTATTATTATTATTATTATTATTATTATTTTTGCCATCCCTGGTCTGGAAGGAGTTAAAGTCATTATCCCCTCGATGTCCACCGCATCCCCGCATCCCCGCCGAGCTCCATCAGAGCTGCCGGGGCAGTGGCAGCGGTGACTTCACCTCCGCGCGTCGCAGCCTCGCGCGGTGCCCAACTGCTGGAGTTTGCTAATTTGTGTGTTTTCACTCGAGGCCTGCTGATTCAATCATTTTAAAGATGCCCATTTCTTCCAAGCCAGGGATTTTATGGCTCTAAGGATTAGAAGCTGTTATCCCAACAAACCCTGGAGCTCTATATATTCTGATTTTATGGTAAGCTTCACTAATAAACTGTTTAAAACATATGTTAATTGTGTTTATTGTATTCTTTAATTATCATATGTATCATTAAAGATGTACTATCCTGTTTGGAATCCTAATACCTAATGCCCTCCTTTTATTTATTTATTTTCTTTTTTTTGGTATCATTTCACAGTACTGCGTTACTTGAAAAAAAGAGAGAGAGGAAATGGAAATACAGATATATATTTTAACAAGGAAGCTTATTTTCAATTTTCATTGTTTATTTAAAAGTAGAGTCTTTGAATTTCATTTGAAATCTCTCTCATGAAGAAAGGCAGGCAGGGAATGACATAACAAAACATGGCACTCTGTCTCTGTGCATTTTATTCTTTAATTCTTTTTTTCAAAAAAAATATGCCTCCCTATCATCTAGTATGCTTAGTTTTCTGTTTTCAGACTGCTCAAAATGATAATTTACCCAGCTGAGTTGGGTTACAAAGGATCAGAATAATTGTCCCCTCATTTTTGTTATATCTCATTATTCTTATCATACATGCACACACTCACAGACACACCCCAGCGTGTGCATAATAAATAAGTGTATTATGTGTGTGTACATGCACCCATGTATACAAATGTATATTCACACTAATTGTGCTCATTTTTACCCATTAATGTGGAGCTGTTTTTCCAAAATAGAGATACCTGCCATCCAAGCTGCATGAGCAACTTTCACTGTTTTCAAGCCTGATTTTGATCCTGAACGCTGTTTTATCCTGTTGCTTGAAAATGAGGGTGCCACTGCATAATAAAATCCTGAAATTAGGATTTATTCCCCTTCTCCTGACTTGCTCCCAACAGCCAGAACAATGTCCCTCAGCCCGGTCACTGTTAAAAACAGTGGCCAGCCCCAATTCCTATATTCTATATTGGTTTGATTATTTCTGTTCTTCTTTTTCACTTGGGAAAACAAGCTGGCATTAACATGGGGCATTTTGTTCATTGCTGAAAGAGAAAACAGCAATAAAAAAATCCCGGCATTTTTCAGCTGCGCAAGTCAGGGGAAGGGCAGGAAGACGCATGTGCAGCGAGATCCGTCCGTGGTCATCAATATTGCAGATGAGAATAATAAATATCTGCAGGCACACGACAGAAAAACGCAGCCACGCTCATTTCTGTGCTCCAGCTTTAAGTTCTGTTTCCCCCCCAACCTGCATTTGAGGAATATCCTGGGAAAAACACGATTATCCCAACACAGAGTTTTGTTTTGATGAAAAAGAATGAAACTGCCGGGCTGCTTTGCCGCTGGTGTAGTGGGGGATTTGCTGTCAGGAGTTTATCAGTCAGACTTTTTTTATTTTAGTTGGTGAAGAATGTTTTGTTTAGGTACCAGATGTTAATGTCACCTCATGAATGAAACTGCTTCTGCAAATTGAATAATGTCATTTGCATTCACTCATTCTAAAGAATATTGAAAAGTGGCAATGCTGCTTGTGTTAAAAATTCTTTTCCCAGGCAAAAAAATCTCTGCTTGTGTATCCTGGACATGATAAACAGCTGGGATTTGGATTCTTTAATAAATTAGGTAAATAAGTGTACTATTGGGCCAAAAACTTAGAAAAACATGTAATTTTGGTTTCTAAATAATGGTAACCCACAGCCTAAGCATCCTCATCACACAATACAGAACTTAATGTCAGGTCAGTTTCTGTTTCTAGAGGTGATGGGTGAATTTGGGACAAAATGCCTGTGTAGGTGTTATCACTTTTCACTTGCTGGGATCCCTGAGGAGAGGATTAATTGTCTGTTTTGCCTTTTTGGAGAGATAACCCATCGTTGGTCTGACATCCCAGCCACAGGTGTGCTTCAAGCTGCAGGAAGAAACAGCGGATTGTATCCTGTCAAAACAACCCCACCGAGTTAGAGACATCTCAGCCCCTGGTTGATTTTATCCTGAATTCCACGGGTGCAATATTTGGGGTTGTGGTGTGCCTGGGGGGCCCTGGGGGAGCACATCCTCCCTGCCTGCACCAGCCCAGCCAGCAAAGCTCTGCCCTTGCTGCAGCCCCTGGAAATGATCATTTTGCACAGCCCCACACAAATTAGAGCATCACCATCTCTCCCTATTATATTAATGGATTTTATGCTACTTTTAAATTACACTGTTTTCAAACAGGAATACATTTGAATGTCAGACTGTAACACCCAAATATAAATGTCAAGACCTCTGTACATCTCCAACATGTAGGAACTAATTTAATCATCTCAGTGAAACGATTTCAGTTCAGAAATCACTTTGTTCGAGTGGAAGGGTTATGAAGAGGGTGCACAGCCACAGGAAAGTGCTTACACACTATTTAGGGCCTTGCTTTTTTATAAAAAGAAAACCAAGATGGGCATTTGCTCAGGAGTGGAAATTCCCAGCCTCTGCCAAGCTGATGGCAACTGAGGTAATTGCACTGCAGGCTCAGAAAAATGATGCCTAGCACCGAGGAATAGTAAATGCTCACTTTTTGGGGAAAAGAAGGGGAGGGGGCAGTGATGGAAAATGACTTTTTTCCCCTGTGTCTGGAAAAGAGAAAAGGACAATCTTGTGAAATCTAGGCTGCCTGGTCAGCGAGTGCTGCTGAGCTCCTGAGTGGGAGATCCCGCTGGCTGTGCACACAGAAAACATGGACACAGGAGGAAATCCAGCAACAGTTTTGCATATGGACTGTGGGCTCCTGCTTCTAAAACTCATCTTAGACGGTTTCATTCCTCCTTTTTACATATGGCATTTAAAAAAAGACAAAGGCAGTGCAGGCAGGGTTTTTTTTTCCCAAAGGGTAACTGCTAAACAGGACTGGCAGAAGGAGCTTATTCCTTATGTGGGCCTGCTACCCCCAGCATCACTGTATTCCACCATAACCCATGGCTTCAACCATTTCTAGGAGGGAGGGAAGCTCCCCCCAAATTTCAGAGGTAGCTGGGATTGGCTCCAGACCACTGCTGTACAAAGATTTTCATCAGCAGTGGTGCAGTGACTGCGTGGGAAAAGAGAAAGCAACATCCCAGATCCTTCCTGGGGGTTCTGGAGGATCAGGGAGGCTTGAGAGGAAATGGCATAGCTGGAGAAAGATGGGAAAGAGAAAGGGGAAGGGTGGATCAGAGCCTGGAGACATGGGGAAGGGATGGTTAGGGACCCCAGAGTTAATGAATGAAGGACAGGCACCAATCCATGTGTGTGGGGAATATTTGACCATGTCCTTTCCCTGGGCATGCCATCACCTCCCGAGCTGCAGCCCAGCACAGTCTGCACAGGAGCTGATCCAGTTCCCAGTGAAGCTGCTGAGGATAAACACAGATTCAGTGCTGATCACCTTTCACTGTCTTGAATTTCAAACTTCCAACCCTAATTCTGTCTGCACAACAAGTAGGATTAAAAACTTTGAACTAAAATTATGTTGCTGCTGTTTCATGCAACCCCAAACAAAACACACTAAAAGAATAATGAGGGCCTCAGTCCATGTTGGAGAGCTTTGGTGAAAGAAGCTTAATTTGTTGGGTTACTTGTTACAATTAGATGCAGTACAGATGATATCAAGTTATATTAATAGCTCTAAGATTTTCCAAGTGTTGGCATGAAAACTGCCCTGCCTTGATAATGAAAACATGCGCAGGAGAGCTTTGTAAAACAATCAAAAATCAATCCTGTGCGTCAAGTTGAACATATCAATGAGACAGTTTGCAGTCAGAGGGTTTTCTTATGAAGTGCTGTCAACAGTCAATGCTACACTTGTCCTATCCGTCCAGCCCTGCTAAGTGGAAAGATTTCTCTTTATATTAACCCAATAGAAAAGGAAAGGAAAACCAGGAAAATGTAAGCCACGGTAATTCATCTCAAGTATCCTGAAGGACAATTAGCAACAAAGGCTAGCGGTGGTAAGCCTGCTCTTTGGTGGGGTTTGGAGATCCGGGGCTGTAATTATTGAGCCATCCTGCTGAATAGCACAATCAATGCTTGACGGCTGTGCCGGTGCGGCGGCTCCAGCTCTTGTGTAAATGAAACGTCAGGCTGGGGGAAAGGGGCCATTGTGTTTACCCGAGCCTGGATTAGCTTTTAGAGAACAATGAATCTGCAATCGACACAAGACATTTTAATGGTGTTGTCGGGATCTTTCTTAATAGGAGGTTGGGGTGATGGAGAGGGAGGGAGAGCGGCGCTGGCGAGGAGGATGGATTCCACCCGCACTGTGCAGGTGTGCACGCATCCAGCCCCACTTCCCAGCTCATCCCAGCTGGACCGTGGTCCTTGGAGCTGGCAGCAGCCATCCAGGATCAGGGCAGTGGGACCACAGTGCAGTCGTGCCAGGCTTCACAACTGGCTGGGCAGGTGACATGTTTTTCACCTGACTACACATCTCTCTGCCCAAAGGGCCTTAAGCCTCCCTCCCCTTGCTCCCTCGAGCATGGCTCTTCCTGATTTATAACCTCAGGGTTTATCCCTCTCTCTCTTTCTCAGTATTTTCACTCTTTCCCTCCTTCTCTCTCAAAGAATAAGCTTCTCCCCAGCAGCATCAAGCTCAAGCTTTTCAGCCGTCCCCTTAAAATCCTGTCTAACTTCTCATGGACGCATCTCTATTCTTGTCATGGCTTACTTCCTTCTTTCACAGCAGAAATATTTATCAAACTGTTCTTCAAATCTGCCAGTAGCTTCACTTCCCCCTTCAGTTTTCTCAGCACTGATCCTTATATTGCAAAATCATCCCTTTTTCCATGTGCTGAATGAACATTCCAGCTACAGCCAGGGATGATCTGGGAGAGTTTGGGGGTGCATGCCCAGGGATGAAGGACTCAGCCAGATTTTTGTGGCCATTCAAAAGGTGCTTGCTAATCCTCTTTTCCCACCCGTTGCAAAGATTCCCGTCCTGGACAACGTGGCTGGGTGGGAAGGTGACAGGCATCCCAATCCTTCATTTCCAGCTGGAAGAGCAAACCTGCACTGCCAAAGCACATATGCAAATTTCCTTTTTGCCCATGTGTAGACTGTAATGCTCATCCCTCCAGGAATATTAAGGTAAATAAATGCCTGTGGGATGTACATTGCTTTGTGCTTGTTTTTACTGCAGGGTGATGAAGTGAATGAAGCAGCCCTGGCTGTGCTAAGCCTGGAGAAGACAACAGGAATATCCAAAGGTTTTGGGAATGCATTTGCTTTCTTTACTGAGGCTTCATTCAAACCCATTTTTGCAGCCTATTCAGTGTGGGTGACTTGGTGCCCACCTTACCCAGACCCTGACAACACTGTGGTGTCTGAGTCCTGACACTAAACCCAGAGAGCTCAGTCCCATTTTCCTCCCTCCAGCCCCAGCCCCTGCTCAGCCATGGAGCAAACCAAGGCTGGAGGTGTGGGAAGTGCTCGGGGCAGGCACAGAGTCTCACCCATAAACCACCACACACCTCCTCAATGGAAGGCAAACTCTGCAGATGTAATTGATTAGTAACTATCAGCTAATTGCAGGGTAATCACATGATTATTTTTGCTTTGCAAACTGAATAGTTGCCATGAGATTGGATAATTGTGTGGGGCAATTTTACACAGAGGCACATAGCAATGCAGAGTAAAACCAGTTTCAAGGCTGTGTACAGCAGGCAGGGTGATTTTATTCCTGCAAGTTCAGGGTGCACATCAGTGCATCGTGTGCTTCTAAAGGCATCTTTGGATCCTGTGCTCTAAAGGAGAACCAAAAGATAAGAAATTGCTCTACCAGCATCACTAGAATGAAATAAAATCCCCAAACTTCTGGCACAGCAGCATCTTGACGGCTCTGCCAGCCCAAAGAAAAGATGCAATGTTCCTGTCCTCTGGAGGAGGGTTTGGGCTGCAGGAGAACACTACTTCACCCCAGGAACTTGTTTGCCTGCAGCCCACGTAGGCACCACAGCCACAGCCGCACCTGCAAATGAGTGCAAAGCATCTCCCTCTCCTCCCAAGGCCTCGTCACAAAACACAGAGATGGTGGTTGGAATATTTTGTCCTTCTGTAGCTCATTAAAATTTTGGTGTTGGCAGGAGAGTCAATCAAATGCCAGCAATGCAACCCAAATATTTTCCCAGATGGGTTGAACATTGTACCAGAAAGCAATTGAAGAAATTATTTTCTCTGTTGGCAAGGCAATTTCAAAGGCACTTTAGTCTCTGAATGTCTCTTAGTCGATTAAATATTTCAAGCCATTTTCAATGTCACCGATTCAGATTAATCAAATATTGAAGAGATGGGGTTAAAGCTGGAAGACGTGTTCTCTTTGGCCTCTCAGTGTTGTGGCATCAAACCTGTGGGATAAATGCTCCTCTCAAGAGGCCTGTATATTCTAAGTTTAATAGAAGCATGAATGCTTCCCTTGCCAGGGAATCCTAAAGCTTCCTACATGTCAGGATTCCTGCAAGAACCACTGGAACTTCTAAAGTGGGACCAACTGGGGAAAAAACTCACATCTCAGTGATTCAGAAAAAAATAATAGAAAGAACCAGCATATGTCTGAATTACAAAAATGTCTGTATTAATTTCTGTCTGGCATTACAAGACATATTTCTGTGAGAGCCGAGAGCCAGCAGAATGTACATGGGAATATTTTTGGGCTTTATGTAGGAAAAATTAATAGAAGAAACAAATGCCATAAGCACATTCATGGATGTACAGGAGGATGGCTCAGATCCTCAGCTGATGGAAGTAAGCTTCCATCATCTGTTGCAAGGGAGATGCAGGGATTTACCCCAGCTGAGGCTTCAGCTCAGACTATGGAAATACTGTTGATGTCAAGTGGCCAGTGGGCACTGACTGGGAAGAAAGTCGGAGCAGGGAGCCTTTGTCTCTTTGGATTTCTTCAGGAAATAATGAAGGAAACATAATAGAATATATCTGTGAGGCCACACTGCTGTCAGAGGGATTGGGTACAAGAAAAACAACTCGAGCTCCACTCTTGTATTCTGGTATTCACTCCGATGTCCTCAGAAGCTGCCATTGGGAGGCTCTGCCCTAGGCCCCAAATGAGCTAAAAAATGTTTCTGTGCAGGAAAAAAACCCTCTCAGAACGAGTTACACTGCCTTTTACAAGGAGCCACATGTGCTCATAACCTGATTTAAAGAGAAAAACAAGGAAAAAAGCCCATTTCGTTGTTAACAGGAATGGTTTTGCTCTCAGAAGACAATCTATTGGTAATATTGCATCTGCAATTAATTTTGAGTGAAACAGAAAGCTCACACACACTCACTGATCTGAATTTGGAAGAACAGACACACTTTGCAATCATTTTCATAATGCTCCCTGCTACTCCCACACCAGGCATTTCAAGATGCACCAGCTCAGCTTTCTTAGTTTCCAGGTGTAGGTTTTTGTAACTGGAAAATATATGTATCATGCAAACTCTGTTTTTTTAATATCTCTGGATTTAAAAATCTCAGTGGTTAAACTAAGAACTGTGTTAGAAGTAGAAAGGAAAGGTTGAAAGCTGTAAGTGAGAAAAAAAATGGAGGAAAAATCAGGGTCACCTGGTTAAAGTCAGACAAAAGCCACATTTCAAAAAATGTACCCTGTAATTTAGTCAAAATGGAAAGGACAGGAAAAAGGTCAATATTGTTTTAAATGAGACTAACAGCTTCCTTTATGTAATGGGTGAACTCCAGTGTGTTTCCGGATGATTGGCAATTTAGCTCCTTGGGGGGGGGGGGAAAGGTTAAACTTATCAGCACACAAAAGTGCCAGCAATTTATTTCTGTCACTTTCCTACAAATTAACCTATTTTAAGGCATTCTGAACCTCATCAGCAAGCCCAGGTGTGTCTGGGAATGGGGGCACCACCAGGCCCACATGCACAGGGAAAATGTGACAGCGGCTCCAGGAGGCAACAACCACACAAAGGAGCTCTCAAAGATGAATCCCATGAGGAGAGGGATTTATATTTTCCAAAAAAGGAAATAAATACTCAACACTCTCCTAAATGAGTGAGGTTTGCTCAGCCCAAACACTAATGTGGATCCTGAGTGGGATGCTCTACTACATCTGTGTGTAGAATGGGACGGATGTTCCAGGGGGGATGAGCTTACAGAGCTCTGCTTCATCAGAAAAACATTTATGGACATGTGTCCTGCCCTGCCCATCCCCTGGCTTTGGAACTCAGAGAATGACAAGCAGAAGAAAACAAACTCAAAGCCCATCCCTTCACAGGCCTCTGCCCACCCGGCTCCAAACCCTGTCACAAACGCGCATGTGACCGGGGTTTTTAGGTTGTAATCCCTGGAGTCAGCACGGAGAGAACACCCTCTAGTGCAACTGCAGCATCAGTGTGCTCTGCTGTCTGTCTGTCTGCCTGTCTGCCTGTCTGCCTGTCTGTCTGTGGTGCTGAAGGCAGTTACAGCTCGATGGACAAACAAAGCTGGGGTCACACCAGTGGTGACAGTCCCAAGCACAGGGGTGGCTGCCCAGTGTGTGCTCAGGCACAGAGGCTTCCCACCAGCTCATTTTTTTACAGAGAGGTTCTTGATCAATCTCCATTTATCTTCCCCATGAGGCTGACTTGGCTCTGTTCCACATTTTTCACTGCTGGGGTGTCTGAGGGCATGGACAAAGTGACACTGAGGAGGAAGTGGGAGAGGGATGGCCAGCAACAGAATTTGGGAAAGGGTTGTGATGTCCATGGGACGGGAAAGCTGAAGAAATGGTACAGATGGAGGAAAGAGGAAGTCTGAGTAGGAGGGCAGGCTCAAACCCACCTCTGAAAGCCTCCAAAAGGCACAGATCCCCACAGCAGGGGAGGAATAAAAGCAGAAAAGCACCATTTTTTGTTCATTGATTTATATAAGAGATACAGGCTTTCCTAAAGACATCAGCTTCAAGGAGACCTTTAGCACTAACATTTTCAAACAACCATTGGTCTTTCCTTTCCATGCTGATTACAGCTTTTCTAAAAGCTCAGGGCAGGGCCTCCAGTCAGCCCATGTGCACTGGGGCTGGGCAAGGCTCTACCACACAGCACTCTGCAATTTCAACAGAAAATAGCATAATTAATTTAAACACAATAGATACAATTTTCAAGGGGACCAATGTGGAAGTCTAGTAGATTAAGGCTCCTGTACCATTTATGGCCAGAAGTTTCCATGAGGTGTGGCCCTTCATAGTGAGGTGCTCAGAGCTCTGGAATTCCAGGATTTTTACCTGGTGCAGCCTCTCGAAGGGAACATTAATGGCTTTGGGCTGAATCACTGAGCCTCACAGCTGACAATGCTTTTAGCCAAGGCAGTGGCTCTCCCTTTAAAACACACTGGGTAGATAAAACAGCATCTTTCAGTATCTGGATATTTTTTAGTGTCGATTTTAAATACAAGGATGCTTGACTGGCTGCTCTACACCGTGACAAAGCTCTTAATGATTGCTCCAGATAGATCCACAGGTGAGCCTGACAGTGAGTTAATCAGCAGGAGAGGCTTGACACGGTGGTATTTTGATCTTTGGGATTTCTGTGAGTGCTTATGGGCCCTTTATTTCTTCTCTGACTACTAAAATCATCATCACCAGTGGGTCTCCTTCATAACCAGATTGCTCTGGAACTAAATGCTGACCAAGAGCAAACTCCTGACCTCAAATTAACAGCAAAGACAAGACCCTTGTAAAACTTACAGGAGTATGATTTCAATTCAGGCCATTAAAATATTTCAGCTACTTCTGCTTGAACCTCAATGTTTCTCTTCTTGAATACCTGAAATACCTGGTTTAATCTGCTATAAACATCATTACCTCTGCCATTACCTCTTGTGACACAACCCTTGCTCTCATGATTACTTCTATAGATGATTAAGAAAAAAAGTAAAAATATGAGTTATTTTCAAGCAGTGGAGGAAGACTTTAAAATTTATCTTTTATATTTAACTAATACAGCTTAATTATCTTTTAAAAGAAGTTGCCTTCACAATTGGAATAAAATATGATGTTGCCTTCACAATTGGAATAAAATATGATGTAAGCAGTATTGGGGGGATGAGCTGTAGATGTCTAGCAAAGTTTTCAGGGTATCAGTACAGTGTATCATGGAGGGAGCTGCAAAATACCAGTTTAGGGAGAAAATTAGGAAGGCTTAATTTTCACTCGCTCTTTTCCCCCTCTGGTATGAGAGAGTCAGGCAGCAGCTCATGTTACAAAAACATTAACTTCCAGAGGCCTTTAATAACAGCCTTCAGTGAACCTAGAAACGCTAAGAGGGACAATTTTGCAGTCTAGGGTATTTGAATCAGTAGCTTTTCATATCACAGTTGAGGCATAAATAGCCATTGTATCAGCTGAAATTATTTCGATCAACTTATGTATTCACCAAGTGGTGTCACTACCACCGCTCTCCATCGCAGTGCTGGAGGAGCTAAGATTCGAGGAACTTGACAGGATAATTAAGTATGAAAGCAGACTGGATTTAGCAGGACCCCAGTGAGTCAACAATCCCGATTGTTTCATCATCTCAGCTTTGTGCTGTTCATATCTTATCAGATTAGATAACAATCTGGTATAGCTACGAGTTGAATTACCATGTTGAACTGCGCAGTTAGACCACATGAAAAACATCAATACACATTTAAATAATCCCATTTTCAAACTCAGATAAGAAATGGCCAACCTCTACAAATCAAAGGCATATCCTCAGGCTAAAATAAAGAGTGGTCTGATTACCTATTCAGTGATATCAAAGTGCAACAATCAGATGCTATTGCCAATATAACGCAGAGGGCCTTATAGCAGAGCAGGAACAGGACATCATCCTGACAGCAAATATCAGAGCTGAAATTCACAGGTTGCAAATTTCAGAGGTGAGGAAAGGATATAGCCAGGTATCTCCTACAGAATGGAAATCTTCCAGTGCCTCAGAGCCTCTTCCTCCTCCTCCACATTCCTCCTTTCAGTGCTCACAGGGCTGATGTTCTCAGCCTCCAGTGCAGAAGCTCAGGGGGTGTCCAGGCAGCAGATCCCCCCTTTTTGTGAACTTTCCATTACCCTGCCTGGACACAGAGTCTGTTACCAGCCCACACACACAGTTCCTCTTGTCCTGTCTTCCCAAAATGACCCCTGCACTCCAAGAACTCCCATTTTGAGTCTTTTCCATGGGAGAATCCCTGTGAGGTGGCCAGGCCATGGTACCAGTAGGAGTTTGAAATAATTTCTAATTTGTCCTGGGTTGAGAAGAAAATTAAGCTTGGAGAAGTTAAGTTTGAGATGAATATGTGGCCCTTTTAATTACAGTCACAATTTCTGCCACCCTGCCAGATCCTGACACCCCATGAAAGGTGAGCAAAACTCTTCATTAAGAACTTTGTTATTGAGAATAAAAACTGAACTGAATAAAAATTAAACAAGGGATCAAATCTCTTTAAGCCATGCCAGTCATTCCCCTTCTTTCCTCCTTTTCCCACCCCTCACACATTCTCCTCTGATCTTTTATGCAGCTATTTGCAAACTAACCATTAGTTGTCAGTCTCCAGCCACGCAGAGCTGGCAGCCGGAGGATGCTGCAGCCGCTCCGGGAGAGAGCTGCACCCATGGACCCTCCAGCACGCTGGGAGCGGCACAGAGAGCACACACGAGGCCAGGTGTGACCCTCCAGAGCAGGGAAACACTGTCACTAAACCAGGAAACCTGGAAACAACCGGGTGATGATCACAAAACAGAGCTCCTCCGTTTGGCTCCGCTCCCAGCACAAAACCGGCTGAAGCGGATGAGCCAATTCCCAGAGGTGGCACTGGAACTGTGGCACCTGTTGTGGCACTGGAATTGTGGCACCTGTTGTGGCACTGGAATTGTGGCACCTGTTGTGGCACAAAGGTGGAGGGAATGACATGGAATGCTGGGAGAGGCTTCTGCCCTTGGAATTTTGTCAGTGCAAAGCAGAAAGAGCTAGGGGAGGAGAGGGACATTAGTAACATTTTCACATTTTTGGCCAATTATTTTCAAAGTTTTCTTTACTGGAAACGCTTCTGATCATGATATTCTCTGACAGAACTGTGAAGGAGCACATACTTCTCATAAATGCTCCATCCCTGGAAGTGCTGGATGGGGCTTTGAACAACCTGGTCAAGTGAAAGGTGTTCCCTGCCCATCACAGGGGGGTTGGAATGAGATGAGGCTTAGGTCCCTTCCAAATCAAACCATTATGGGATTCTGTGAAAATAGCCCACTGCATTTGATATATTTTTCTAAACTGGAGAACTCTCATCTGGGTTTGCTCAGAAGCTCTTTGGCTGCAGATTAGGTCCTGCAGCAAAGAATATCTGCAAATTTCCAGAGTAAATGGAGGCTGACCTGGCAATGAGCACCATCCTCATGATGAAATGAGCAGTCTGCAAGATGCAAGTGTGGAGGGTAATAAATATGGGCTGTGGATATTCTGGGCACTCATCTTGAAAAAGAGCAGGGTGTACATTAATAGGAAAGGAAAGTGTCAGAGTGAAAATACCTTCAGTGTGCTGATGCTGGATGAAGATGTGTGAATAAACCATAACCTGATCTGTTAAACTGTTATCTGCTCATGGCTTATATACCCTTGAGGAAATGGTTCATCTGACCAGGAGTGGTCAGAGAACAATTTCCCTCAAGGGGCACAGTGTAAGCTTTGAGAATAATTGATTTTTTGAATGGTGGCCAAATTGCAGGGCTGTGTGCCTTTGTACTTCATTTTGGGTCAAACAGAGCATGTTCTGTCCAAAATGAAATGTCTGACTCCCGTACCTTTCTTTAAAACAAGATTTATCCAGAGCTGAAAAGAAACCATGAGTTTGAAATTTTGCAAGCATATAATTTAGGAAATTTCTAACAAAAATCCCTTTTTAATGTTTCAATCTTTGCTAGTTAAAATGATTTATGGATTCAAGCTGTATGGAGTGGGCAGTTTTGATTAATGTTGAATGTGACTTTTAGTGACTAAACCATCCATACAGCACATTCTCTGGGACAACACTTGAATGTGGTTGAAGGAAAACCCCAATCTGAAAGCTGCAATTGGGGATGGTGGCATTTTGAACCCAGCAGCTTTCCAAGGACAGAGGAGGAGGAATTCAGCCATGGCTCCGCGTACCTCAGAGGATTCCCCTGCGATGCTTCCAGAGCAGATACTTGGAGCTCTGCTTGGCAGCACACAAACTCCCAGCCCTGCATTCTCATCTCCTTTATGGGTGTTGGCAGCATAAACCAACATTTCTCCTTACAACTTCCCCAGAACCCTTCTGTGACGCAGGCCCAATGTCAAGAAATCCGTCAGCTCCTCGGTTACAGATTTTTTCCCCCCAACCTTTCACGGGTGCTCAAAGCGGCAGCCCCGGGAGACGGCGCATCCTCGGAGTCTCACAGCCTGTGTGCTCGGGATCATCTGAAGGGTCTTTCCCAACACAGAAATGCTTCTATGATTCTGAGCTGAGGAATGGGATTGTGCAGCTCGTTCAGACTGTCACAGCTCATCACACTCCCAGGACTCCTGTGCACTGAGGTTACAGAGACATTTCCAAAATAAGGAGCAAAATACCAAGGAGATAATTATGGATGGAAAACAGAGGGTTTTTTTTTTTTATTTTGTTTTTTAAATTTAAAAATATATTGATATATACGTCGATGAGCTAAACTGACAAGCTGTGCTTGAGAAAGGAGTAATTGCATCTTTAATAATATTAAACCTGACACCTGCCTTGGCCGATAACACGCAGTCCTGACACTATTTAGCTAACAATTAGGACACACGAAAAGGACAGAGGGGAAAACAGTATTAAACTGAATCTGCATTTTAAAGAACGTAAAAATAAAAAGAAAGACTGTTAATTGTCTAACACTCTGCTAATTCAAACAGGCATGCAATTTAAAAATAGCTTTGCATTTTCACTGAAAGAGGAATTAATTACGATTTCTTCCTGAATTCCATATAGGAGAAAAAATATTTAGAACAGGCACAGTGCTCTTAGAAAGAAAACCCCGATGCTAATTTGTATCATAAGCACAATTAGAAGAGATGTCCTCCATTTGAAAAAGAACAGAGAGATACATAGCTAAAGGATATTATTGCAAAATGATAAATTGTTCAAAGGTAGGAGTGAAAAAGAGGGTCTTGTCTTTAGTGGTAAAATGCCATGTTATCTTGTTTAAATGGCATAACTTTGCAAAAGGCACCACAACATTTCAACCTTTTAAAATGTCATTATTAAAAAATACATATCACAAGTGGTGTCTTTATACACTTCTTTTTTTTTTTTTTTCCTTTTTCTCCTTCTCTTATTTTCTCTCTCTCCTTTTTTTTTTTTTTTTTTTTTTTTTTTAAGGGCTAATGTAGTACTTGCAACTTCAAACGGAAAAGGAAAGGAAATAGCAAAGATGGTTCAAGGTGATCTTGAGCACCACCAAATGTAAATAGGTTTAGAAGCAAATTTGGCTTTGCAGGGTTTCTTTCCCTCTGTGTGCACGTTCATCTGTGTTTTAAATAAAAACCACAGGCATCCTGCCAGCTGGGTGAGCACTGTCTGTAGCACTGGGGGTTTGAGATGGGAGGTCCTTCCCCATCCTGATTGCAGGGAGAGCTGTGGAATGGCACTGGGAGCAGCTCAGACCCCACAGGTGCTGGGAGCCTGGGCTTATTTATTTATTTCTAGGAAGGGCACCTTAATCATCACCACCATGCTGCTTACTCCTCTCTTTTTTTTTTTTCCTCTTTTTTTTTTTTATATATTTGTATTTTACCTTTGCAGTCACACTTGGGTTTCTTCAGGGAAATAAATCTGTGGCTTGGTGTAACAAGAGAAAATTATTTTTTCTCAGTTTGCTGCCTGAGCACAACGAAACATTTTACCAGCACCTGTTTTTACCAGCAATGGTGGCAAAAAAAAAACAAAACAAAAGGAGGAAGAATGAGACAGCAGAAGTCCTTCATGCAAATGTCAGAGGCTCCCTGTTGAACCAACAGATAAATAACCATGCAGAAATTGTTAGGCATTAACCAGAATCATGGAATCCTGGAAGGGTTTGGGTTGGAAAGGTTGAAGCTCATCTCATTCCAACCCTCCCACCCCAGGCAGGAAACCTTCCACTGGACCAGGTTGTTTAAAGCCTTGTCTAATATGGCTTCAAAGCAGGCTGAGTCCATGGCTGGCAGTGGGATTTGCTATTTTTGTTTCTAGATTTTATACAGTCAAAGATTGACCAAAAGCTTAAATTAATCGCTTAAAATATTTTTCTTTCTGTGGAAACTTCTCTTCATCCAGAAGCTCTGAAGTTGATGTCAGTGGGATCATAACTGTGCTTTGGGTAAGATTAAAAATAAAAGGGAGGTTGGGACTCCCCCATCCTTTGATTTCTAAAAGTTGCTGTGTATGGCTGGAGGGAAGTGTGGAACTGTGAACTGCAGCTCTTGGTTCTGTGCTGGGTTGACTGGATAAACTCTGATTTCAGTCCAAGAACCCCAAACCAGGAATTTTGTTGTAGTTACAGCTGGAATATTCTGCAAATAAACCATCAACACGTGTCTAAATGAAGTGTGTGCACACATTCATCTTCCTACAGACACATGTATATACACTCACATATTTATAAAAAGATATCCACTTCCCTAATTTATGTTACATAGAAAACCCCACACTGCTCTTACACTGGGAACACAAATGACTGTAACTGAACTTGATTTGTGGGGTTTTTTTTCAGTTTTCACATTGCACTTCTGTCAAATAATCAATGACATTGTATATATGCAGCAGAAGAATATGCATTTATTTATACATATAGAACATGTTATATCTATACATATAAATGGATTATTTACAAAGTATTTCTCAAAATTTCATGACAGTTCATCGTATTGAAGGTGCTGTAGCTGGGTTAAAATGACACTGTTGAGCCCCTGGGGTCTTTTTTAATAAATATATTTTTGGCTTCTGCCTTCTGGAAATCTGCACCAGGCTTTGAAACTCCTGAAAAATTGATTTGCTTTTTTATTGCTGCTTAGTCCACACTATAGGCTGGACATATTTTCTTATTTTAATTGAATCTGCCCATTACACTGCACAAGTGCCAGGACATCAATTTAATATCTAGATTTTTTTTGTGAGCTTTCAAACACACACAAACCCCCCTTATTTAATATGGTTGGATGTTTCTATTTCGCTCCTCAGAGTTTTGATTTGTCTATTAGCATTACAGTAGCTGTCCAAGTTGTGTGATATTCCTTGGGAGAAAAAGATATAACACACTAGAGGAATTTTTTTTCTCGCTGCTGCTGCTTTCCTGCTGTAGCTTATCTTCTTAACAAAGACAGGACTACAGTGGGTTTCACAATCTGAGGAAAAGCACTTTAGCTGAGAGATACACCAAGGAGTAAGAACTGAGAGAAGATAAACATCCCCACATCAAGAGCACCATGAAAGCGCTCCAGCAAGGAGGGATGTGCAGAGGCTCTCGAGAGCAGCCAGGGAGTCTCTGGCACAAAGCAGGGCTCTGCCCTTCTCTGCTGTGATAATCGTGCTGGGGACAAGTGTTCACCTTGCAAAAGTCCAAATCGTGCTTGTAAAAAAAAATAAAATAAATAAATAAATTTAAAAATCGTGCCAAAAGAGAAATCTAAAAAATCCCCAGGAGGCCCAAAGTGCCTGATCCCAGTTACTGCATGAGGCTGGGGGCAGCAGCTCATGCAATAAAAACAGTGGCAGCCAGGAACATGAGTTTATTAATTAAGGGCACAAACAGGTTTAGACTGGGTTGGAGGCAGAGATTGCAGCCCTCATGGCTTCAAGTCCATGAATAACTTGGACCATCCCAGTGACGGAGAAGGATAGAGCCAGGCACATGCTTCAAACTGGCTGAAAGACTTGACCCACATCAATTAATTAAACCTCTTGATTAACTTCTCGGAGAAGGAAGAAATAAGCAGTTATGAGGCAAATGGAGCTTAAGGTACTGTCTACAATAATTTCCCTTTGTGTAACTGATTTGCTTCCTTTGAAAACCCCTTCTGCAGCAAGGATGCAGGAAAGGTGCAATGCAAGATTTACATCACTCAGAGTCTGACCAAATCTAAAAAATTACCAGGACAAAGAAGATTGGTGTGCAGAGAGTCAGAGCAGCACAAACTTCCCTGGTGCTCCTAGATGTTCTAGATATGTGCTCCTATTCTTGATTCTGGAGCCCTGTCCTCATCTCCCAAATCCAGTCCTTTACTCACTGCATCATTATGTTGAGTTTTTATCCATTGTCTGTGGAACAGGAGCAGGACAAGAGCCCTGAGAAGCCCCTTCACAGTGCCTGGCTCTGTGATTGCTGTCTGGGATTAGGAAACATAACCCCTTATCAAGCATTTTTGTTTAAAATACTTTGGGTTTGTTCTGCTATCATGCTAAATAGGAATATTGTACTGGGGTAAAAGTGAAATGCATTGATAGAGCTGGGCCCATGTGTAATTAAGGTGGAGCCGTTGTACAGAGGCACAGTCAATCGGGATTAAGGAGTTTCTTCTCCTGTATTACTTTGATGTCAACCCCTTTCCCCACTGGATCAGATAAACTCCCAGCTTCAGCTGACTGTCAGCTTCCAAACCCAGAACAAAGCAGGGCCTCCACAATCCCAGAGAGAAAAAAAATTACACTTTAAATGAATCTCAGAAATAAAAACAAATGCCAGAGTTATTCCAACAGGGCTGTATCATGTACCGGTGATATTCCTGGGCAAGGAGGGGGCAGCCCTGGAGCAAATACTATTCATTATTATTGATGAATATTCTCAGGAGAAACAGAGGATGTTGCTTAATGACTTGATCTAGTACACCATCAGAGAAGAGGGAAAAAATAGAATGAAAGATATCCTCAAAAGCAAAAGCTGAGGAATCTTCTGAGCTCTGGCTGGTCCTTTAATTACCCACGCTGCAAGGGAGGAACACACAAAGAAGAAGATGGTTTCAGTGAAAGTCCTTTGAGAGGAAGTCCTTTTAGTACTTGTTAAAGCTGCAATAATGTCACCTGGAGGTTAGTTTTTTCATTAGGACTTTGAGCCACTGGAACATTTAACACAGACTTGTGCATCTAATTTGCCATGTGATTGGCAAAACTACCTGTGCCAGGTGGGCAGGTGCAGGAGGGAGCTGATATAAATGTGCAAGGAATTATTAGGCTTGTAGAGACAATCAGAAAAAACTAAGGGAAAAAAAGAATGTCAGGAGGTGATCTGGCCCTGGCATGGAGCAGGGATGTGCAAACAAAACCATGGTTGGCCAGTGAAGTTTTAGGGAAAGCAATACATACAGCAACCATGAAATACCTGCAGACATGGTTGTGCTGCTCCTCTGCAAAGCTGGGCCTTTTTTTTCCCTCTGAGTTATCTGGATGACTGGGATAGCCAAGCCAGATGATAAGGCACCTTGTCAGGCAGGTCAGGCAGGTTCAGAAGTGCCTGGTGGCAGCTCCTCTCTGCTTTCTGCTCTCCAAAATCTCTGGAATGCTCCGTCTGGCTGCAAGGGAAACCCTGAGACGCCTCTCTGCCATGTCTCTGTAGGACACCTCCTCAGGACAGCTCTGACAGCTGTGTGGCCTTGCAAGCTCTGGGAACCAGGAATTCTCCCATCACAGCCTCCCACATCCCCCTTTTCCCTGAGTGGGGACCCAGAAAATGCCCTGGGTCCTGCTGGGGAGCAGTGGGCTCCTGGAGACCTTGTGCTGGGCACCAGGGATGCTCTGCCACCTGTACCCAGGCTCCAGCCCTGCATGCCCATGAAACCTCCCCAGCTGCCTGTGAGGGCCCAGCAGCACCCCAGCCAGCTGGCAGGCAGGGAGGGCTGCGAGCAGAGCAGGCAGAGGAACCATTAGGAAAATATCCCTGGCACAAAGCCTGGCAGGCTTGTGGTGCCAGGGAGCTGCAGGAGGAGGGGTGGCAGGATGCTGCCTGGACCGTCCCTGGGGCCTGGGTGACAGCAGGGTCCCCAGCCTTGTCCTTAATGTGGCTACAAGCTCCAGTTGTTCCCATGGAAGTGATGTCCAGGCGCTGGCACTGCAGCTCCTGCAGCTTCAGGGAGTTTTCTGTACAAGGGCTGTGAGCAGAGACACAACCTCAGGGCTCTGAGGGAGCTGCAGCACTGGAGCTTGCAGGACTCCAGCCAATGGAAAGGGAAATTGGAAAAGGAGCTGCCTCCCTGCACTGGGAAATACAGGGAGACACTGGATCAGCACTACTGAGCAATTCTGGGTGCTGTAATTAATGAGCTACGGTGTGACACCACCCCAATGACCCAGGCTGGGCCATCCCTGGCACTGCAGTTTGGATCTGCCCAGCTCCCACCCCACCAGGCATCCCCCTGCTCTGTCAGCAGAAGGGAAAAATCTCTGCCTGATTCTCTCCTCACTCACAGCTCATCTCCCCCCACTGGTTCTGTTAAATGCAGCACATTTCCAAAGAAGCAGATTTTAATTTCAATAAACTCTGTAAGAAATAGATCAGTGCTAAGGAGGGGAACAGCCACAGGAAGTGACTTTAACTGCTTGGCTGCAGAATATTAATAGGATGGAATGTTATTAGAATAATTTTTCACCGTTTATTAGAATAATTTTTCATCATGAATAATAAATTAATAGAATAATTTAGTGCCACTAGCCCTCTGTTTGAAAGGGTATTTTATTTAAAAGTAGCTTGAAAAGTGGCATTTGGGGAGGTGGGATGAAGAGCAGGTCACGGGTGGAGGAGCTGCTGTGAAGCTGCTTCATGCAGGGACTCACTGCTTGCCTTTATTCCCCTCAGTTTCCTCCTGGGAAACCCAGCCAGGTGAGTCCACCACTGCTGATGGCTCTGAGAGGGTCTTGCTTGGGACAGGAGATGCCTGACACTGAGGATTCAATCCCCGGGATCCTGCAGCTCAGATCCTCCAGCTAGGCATCACCAGACATCCTCTGCAGCTCCCCAGTCCCGTGTAAAGTCCCTTTTTCCTTCCAGGAGCCTGGGAAATGGCCACATCCACTCCCAGGTGCATCTACCTGGCTTTAACTCCTTCCTTGCCTACCCCACAGTGAGACACTGATGCTCTTTGCAGTTTTGTGCAAACCAAGAGGTCTCTCTCTCTCTGTCTCTCTCTCTGTGTCTTTTTCTTTTTTTTTTTGTTTGCATCTGTGTGGAAGATAATCATTCCTTGGAAGGCTATTCACACCACAAAAGCACAATGACATTATTCTCTCCCTCTCTCTCTCTTTCTACTGTTTTACTCTACAACTGACAATTAATGTTAGAAAGAACATGAAATGGAGGAGAAATTACAGCAATTTATCAACCAAAATTATAGGTGTAGACACATGTCAGCAGTGGAAACAGTTTCTATCAAAATTAAAGTATTTAGAGATTTTCCTCAAATTTCAAATTATGCAAATCCCATTTTTGTGATATGCTGGTACTGTAGCTTTAATTGCAGGATTACCAGCAAGCTGCAAACTGCACTTGTAACCAGGATTCAGCTCTTCGGGGAGTGGCTCCCTTCTCTAGCACATCTTATTAATTCAACAAAGTTCCCATCTCTTTAACAAATTAAATATGTTTTGCAGAACAGGCAGCGGTTTTCTCGGTTTCAATCTGTCACGCAGGACCCTGCTGTTTGCAGAGGTTACTCGACAGCTGGATGAACAGACAGGTTTGAGTCCAAACACGGATTCAAATGCATATTTATACATAAAACATATTTATACAACAACATCACAGGAACAGCTTGTGCTGCTGAAGTTTCTACAAGCCCCTTTACAGCGAGGACACTGTTAGCGAAGGTGGGGAAGGAATTTGGATTTCACCTTCTTCCTCCAGGTCTTTCTGTATCAGTTAAAGCTGCTCTGTGACCTCAGGAGACCACACGAGCTCCCACAAGGGTGGAAGTTGCTTTTCCTCTGGCACTGATGGGCATGGCTGGAAGGCCCTTGTGCCAGCAAACCTTACACCGTGCGCTCCTGAGAAGCTGTTTGATCACTGCCAGCCTAATTAGAAGGTACAATATTCAGGGTGTTATTTCTCTTCCTTCCCTCCTTTCATGTTCCTCTGATGTTGCAAAAGGACTGGAGGAAGAAGCCCAGGAGCCGGCAGGAGCTGGGTAAGGCACACATGGCAGAGAGTGCCAGGAGACTGCTGGGACAAGAAGGGGACACTTGCTGTGCCACACCAGAGCCTGAGGCATCCCTGGCTGCCCTGGGATGAGGTAGTTCCACCCCCAGCATCCAAGAGCCAGGACAAAGCAATGGTGACAGAAAGAGAGGAGAACATGTTCCATCTCCAGAAGAGAAGCAAAGAAATCTCTCTGGGTGCCTGTTCTGTAACATCATTTCCTTACTTGCCCCACGAAAGAAGAGTGGGGCTATCCTTGGCTGCCGAGGCGTGGCACTGACACCTGCAGTGTTTGCACCTCACAGCATTCCATCTCAGTGGTCTCTGATCTGCATCTGAGTGCATCAATCTGCCATCGAGCTGGGGTTTTTAGGTGTTTTGCAATGATGCTCTTTAATGCAAGAACACTTCAGTGCTGTTCAACACATTGGGGTTAGATTCACCATCCTACCAGCACTGAGGCTGAAAATTCTTTCTCAGACTCGACTGGGTGGTTATCACATCTGGCTGTAGAAGATCACATGGAATTTGTAGACACTGACAGGACTGTGAGCTCCATGTAGAGAGGTGTAGAGTTTATAACTGGTCCAAACAGCACCAATTTGGGCTGGATTTTTTATGCATTTTGCTTGTTCATCTGCTGACTGACGGGGTGACACATGGCCACTGAAAAAAGTTGGAGATAAACTAGCATTTAATTTCCCTTTTTAGATTGTTCTGCCAACCAGAAGTTAAACTGATGATGTTATTCTTAGGATTGTCACGTACAGGACCAAGAGTTGAACTTGATGATCTTCGTGTCTCCCTTCCAGCTCAGGATGCTCTGTGATTCACTGATGCTGAAGTAAAGGTGTCACAAGGTTCTGAGGTGCATCAAGCATTTCACAGAATCACAGAATGGGTCAGGTTGGGAGGGGTCCCCATGGGTCACCTGGTCCAACCCCCCCTGCTCAAGCAGGGCCACCTCAGAGCACACCCAGATGGTTCTGGGATATCTCCAGTCAGGGAGCTCCACACGCTCTGGGCAATCTGTTCAGTGCCCAGTTACTGCCCAGGGAAGAAGTTCTTCTTCATATTTCGGAGGAATTTCCTGTGCATCAGTTTGTCCCTGTTGTCTCATCTTTACTTCATCCGAGTCTCTGTTCTGACAGCAGCCCTTGGTGCTGGGGCTGCAGGTGCTGCTCCCATCTGTGCTGTGCTGTCACATCCCCCAGCCCCAGCAGCGCCCAGGTCACCTCTCAGGTGTGCATTTTGCATGACCATTTGTACTTGTACTACTTTTAAAAACTCCTCCTTCCCTGGCTTTCTCTCCACCTCCTGATGGATCACACCGTGGCCACTGCAGGCTGCCATCCCACCAGGGCCAGCGGCGCTCCCAAAGCCAGAGGTTTCCTCTCCCATTTTTGCCAGCCCAAGACACGAGCAGATGCCTGGGATCAATCTGCATATGCCAGGCAATGCGGGGCTGCTGACAGCCGCTGGATCCAGCTCCAGGAACCACGATATGCTCCATCTGCTGCCGGCCCGGCATAGCCACAGCGGGGAGCTGTACTGCCAGAGGCACTATCCTGGAACAGCTGAATGGCTGAACAGCTGGGGGAGCATCAAAGGACACTCCTCATACACGAGCAGCGTTCTTGGCCCCGTTTCTCGTCGCACACACGCCGTGGAGCACAGGCAGAGGAGCCACAGAGGCAGGGACAGGTTATAGGGGCAGCCTCTACCAGCGTCTGTGTCCCCTGCACCCCACACAGCCATGAGAGAGGCTGGGGGAGCTCATGTGAAAGGAGCAATTGGGGAAGGAGGCTGCCAGCAGCCCACTGCACATTCAGGTGGGGGAGAATTTAGCCTCTATCCAGTGGTGATGCCCCCTGGGTATCAGTAATCCTCTCTGCTGCTGTTTTTAGGGAGTGATGGGGTCTGAGCTGAGCACCTGGCATCAGGGAGAGAGGCCAGAGCCAGCCTGTCCCTCTGTGCAAGGTGAGGAAACACCCAGGGCAGTCAGCTCTTGCAGGATACAGGACCAGGCTGTTTGGATACACAATTTCCCATGCAGGGTGTGTGGAGGTTGCTGAGTGAGTGCACAAGGATGGCAGCAGGGACTGGATGGGACAGTGATGCCCAGCACAGAGCTCCAGGCTGGGCTTTGGTCAATGTTACCCTGCTTCTTTTTTATTTTTTTTTTTTTTTTTTTGAAAAAGGAACCAAGAAGATGGGGATGGGAATGTGGAGTTTTTCATTTTCAGGTAAAAAGACTGATTTTCCTAGGCTTGGTGTGGGAGCTTGAGGGAAGGCTACAGATAGTTTTTACCTGAAGCTGGGAAAGGAAACAGAAAGAAAGAGAAAAGGGGAAGAGGAAAGGGACAGGGAAAGGGAAAGGGAAAGGGAAAGGGAAAGGGAAAGAGAAAGAGAAAGAGAAAGAGAAAGAGAAAGAGAAAGAGAAAGAGAAAGAGAAAGAGAAAGAGAAAGAGAAAGAGAAAGAGAAAGAGAAAGAGAAAGAGAAAGAGAAAGAGAAAGAGAAAGAGAAAGAGAAAGAGAAAGAGACTGGGAAAGGGAAAAGAAATAAAAGAACAATCATTGGGAGAAGGGGGAAAACCAGAATTGATTCTATGATTTTTTTTTTTCCAAAATAATTCAGTGATTCTCATTCAGCTGGTGCTTTTCTTAAAGACCAAAGAGCCTATATGATAAGCATATTTTACAAATTAGGTAGCGATTTATCCCGCTTTTGTTTTAATGATTGAAATGAATGATGTCGTGCCGCTTGCTGCTGCTGCTGCATTCAGCGCCTGCTGTTCTTGGGAGCTGAAGACACTGAGAAATTTGCATACTTAATGCCGGGAACTGGCACAGACTAAATAGCTTCTTTTCTTTCCTCTGTGTTTGTAGATTTACTGTAGTGCTGGGTTTAATCAAAGGCTTTTTAAAGCCGTCCGTGTGCCGTTTCACAATGCTGAACTTGCATGTGACAAAGGCAGCTATTTATTACTTATCAGCTTTATGGCAAGGACCATGGGCTACCCTAATTAAAGGTGTAGGGGCAGCGTGCCCCTGCAGGAAAAGGCACTGGCCAGTTAACATTTCTAATCCCTAATCGAGGCATGGAGTGGATTATTTTTCATTTTGTTTTGTTGCTGGTTAAGTATTCAGAAATAATGTTAGGGCTAGGCAGGGAGCTAAGCCAAGTTTGGATGGGGTGTGAAGTTCCGAAGGTGTGAGCTCTCCATGTGGATGCCGTGGGCTTCATTGATTGAGGTGCTCTACATTTTCACCTAACTAAACTAAACTAAAGCAGAACTGGCTGGGACATTGTCTGCTCCATGAGATGTCACCAAAACAGGATGAATCATTGGATGTCCCATCCCTGGAAGGGTCCAAAGCCAGGTTAGATGGGGCTTGGAGCAACTGGTCTAGGGGAAGGTGTCCCTGCCCATGTCAGGGGGTTGGGATGAGGTGATTTTTAATATCCCTTTTAACCCAAGCAATTCTGTGATCCTGCTATCTGTAATCAAGGGTAAAATGCACTATAGAGACAAATCCACATCATCCAGCTTTCTTCTGGGCTTCCCTGCTCATTTCTCTTGTGCACATGGGAGAGCAGAAAACAGAGAGCTGTCATACCCCATCCCTTGGTTTGGGGTTGAGTGGATCATCAGAAGATGGAGAGTGAAAAACTCTTCTTCAGAAGGAGCTTTAACCTCCCTTCTCATATGACCAGGAAAACCACCCCAAAGACAAGGCTATGGCTCAGAAATCTCCTCTATCTATTAAGATTATCCAACACTCCAAAATCTCAGAAACTTCCTTATGATAACTAGGTTTTGATTTGATAACTAATATCAAGTCATTGATACAATTCTGTGTTTTCAAAAAACAGCCCTAGATTGTTTGGTTTTGTTCTATCACAGACAAGAATAAATGCTGGACTTTGGTGGATGTTCATAAGCCAGAAACACCTCATTGTGGGCAGGTCTGGATCCAAATCAGCCCCCATGAAACCCTTCAAGAACAGCTACACTGACTGCAGTGAAAGCAGGATTGTCCTTTATTTACTATCAGCAAATTTAGGGCTCCTTTTCACGTCAGTAAGAAATTTCCACAGGCAAATTATTATTATTATTTTGAGCAGCAAGAAAACACATTTTTTTCCTCTCTAAATATTTTCCAACTTAAAGAGACAAAACAGAGCGTAGGGGAGAGCAAAGAGCATTAATGTCTTGTCTGGGCTGGCCCATAAAGAGGCAAACTTCATAAAAAGAAATAAATAAATTGCCCCCTCCCCCCAACATCTGCTGGGAGCACTCAGAGATAACTGGCAGCTTGAACAATAACTCCGAGGACGGGAGTCCTGGAACAATGGGAGTGGGAAGAGAGCAGCCCTGGCTGTGGCATCGTTTCCAGGCCTTCTGCACACACAATTGGTTCATGGGAATAAAGATCAAGTTGGACCAATAGCACTATAATTTGGGAACAAATATATTGATTACAAGAGAGTCCCAGTGGGATGAATGGGGCTCCTCGGGAAGCGCCGTTATTATTCTGCGTGCGCGGGGATTGCAGGATGCGCTCTGCCCGGGCTCTGAATTGATCAGCATGAGATTTTCACCCTGCAAATGCAACATCAGCCTGCTGCAGCACTGCCTGGACACACAGCCATGGGATGACCCAGCCTGCAGGGCCACTCATGCACAGGATTCCTCCCCACCCCTCTGCTGAGTCTGCTAATTCCTATGGATCCTTCAGGAAAACCTCCCTCTCCACACCCTGCGCTCCTGAACGTCACTGCGAGGGGAGTATCTTCCTTCTAAAGTGACTGCTTAATGAAAGAAATAAAAAACAGCCAGGAAATATTTAAGAGGAAGGATAATGTTAAAATAACAGGACTTTCCAAAACCTCTGTAGCTATTAATGATGTTTTAGAGTACAACAATGGGATTAATTATGAACTCCTAGCTCCCTTTCACCATCAGTGGGTTTTAGTTAAGTTCAGCGTTTTATTTAGTGCTGGAAATTGCGCCATATCTCTCTGTTTTTATTCCAAATTATTTATTTATTTAAATTTAAATTAAAAGATGAGATGCACATCTAGGACTTTGAATTCCCTAATTAATCTTTCTTAAGGCAGAAGAGTCCCAGAATCACCAAAATGATCATCTTGAAAGGAGGTCACTCATCCATACCCCTGTAAAAGTCCTCCAGTTTGTATTACTTCACAACTAGAAGCAACAAGTCCCAAAATTCTGGAGACCTCATTGTCTCTGTCCTCATAACCAAAGAATATCAACCACCTCTTTTTCTGCCACTATTCTGTGACTACTACTTTAGAATAATTTAAAATTCTGTTTATTTCCACCTCTTTCTAACATGAGCATCACTGCTGCCTTTTCACTGGTGTTTCCTCTTCTCAGATCTGCTTTTGTCCTTGTTCCTTTGAGTATCACAGCTACTCTATTGTACCTGCCTTAATTTTTATTATTGTTTCATTTAAGGCTGAGCTGAGCTTTTCAAATAGATCATCTTTACCTACTTGCTGAGAATGGTTTTTCCAAAGGTGGGTGTTCAATATTTCCTGAAAATTGTTTTTCTTTAATGACTCCAACTTCAGGCTCCCAAGGCAAAAGACACCCAAAGTGCGAATCATTTCTTAAAACTTCATCCCTGTAGCAAAGTTAAATTGCCAGGTTGCATTTTCTTTTCTAAATCACTTTCTCTGCATTTTAATTCCTTTCAGTTTGACAGCCTTAAAACAGACAGATCAGGCTGAACCAAAGATTTCACCAAGTCTAAGCTAAGCCTGTTTAAAATGACTGTAACATCCATTTCAAACTAGGAATTATAATGCAAAAAGTAATTTTTCCCTCAATACGTAGGTAGCAGCCCTGGGCAGACCCTTTTGAGAAAACATATGCAACAGCACAATGCTGATTGATCCAACCCAAAAAAATTAGCAGGGACAAAAATTTGCAAAGAGGTTTTTGCATTCACCCTGCTTGAAAGCAGAGAGACCGAGTGGTCTTCTGACTGCCTGGTGTAGTTAGTGCTAGTGTTGGCCTAAAGGCTACAGAGACACTTATTTTGGTTTGTGGTGCCTGCTGCAGCTCCAGCAGCCTGATTTCTGTGCTGCCTCACATATGTTCACCCACAAAAGCCGTGGACTGCTCTTTTCCACAGATCTGTACCATGAAAGCTGCCGTGGCTTTGGAGCTGCTCCACATGTTTGTCTGGCACGTATCCGGGATGGGAGGTGTGTTATCAGGCCAGCCTGGAACTGTCAGGTGCTGCCACCGACACTTGGTGATAATGCTCCATATGCAGGAAAAGATGGATGATATCGTAGCTGGGATATTTTTTTTTTTCCCCCCAGCAAAATGAGAGCTGTAACATTTCACATCTCCTGCCAAGGAGGACACTACCAGAGCATCACTTGCAGGCCCAAACTGATGATCTTTATGTGCTGTAGTAACTGGCTCTCCAGCACTTTGATGATAACCATAATTCCAATTCATAAAATACGACCAGAAAATATTCCTTGAGCACAAAATTTGTTATTTATAGACCCATTTTCAGCATCTAATATTTCTGCAAGAAATCTAGATAGTATCTTCACTCTAGTCATCATCCAAACCTCTGAATAAATCTACAGTTCCATGATAATCCAAAAAACAGACACAATTAAAGTCCTTGGGTAATCACAAGTGTGCCAAGTGATACCTCAGCTGTCAGGAGGATGTTTCTGATACCTGGTGAAGCACCTGCTCTCTTGATGAAGGTGATCAGACCTCATCATGAGCTGGACCATTCCCAACTCCTCACCTTTGAGTGGACAAAGCATTCAGACACCACTGCAAGGTCCCCCCTGCCCACAGGAAGCAGCACTCACTGTGCTGGTGTTGGGCAGGATAGAAACTTGGCTCTGTCATCGATTTTATTCCATTTTATTACTCTCAGCTCTTCCAGAGTATTACAAACTCTCAGGAGACCTTTTAAGACATTTGCTGATGCTTCACTTATAAATCAAATCTCTCTTTCCTGGATACTTTGCTGAGCTCCATCCTCCTCCTGAGCTGTGGGAACAAAATCCTGTGAAGAACTGAGCCCACCTCCACCTTCATCCTGTCTCCCCCAGAAAGTTTTAAGGGAGAAATTTTCCAGTACGAGCTCAGGTTTTACTGGTCAACCTGGTTTTTGTTACAGCTTAATGAAATTTATCACCTCTCTCTCCAAATGCTAATTGTAACAGGTAAAAACCGCATTTCACTGCTCTTTCTAGATCTGCAAAAGATTATTTTGAGCCTTGTGGTGTCAGGTGGAGGTGACAACTCTTCACCTTCCTGACTGACAAGGCTGTGTCAGATGGTGCCTGGAGTGTGGGCACCTCTGAGACAGGGGAAGGTTACTGGGGAAGAAGATATTCTCAACCAACATCTTTCTTGAATTGAAATTAAAAGCTGAAAAGATTTATTACAGTAGCATATTCATGCTGCTATATTTAAGGTGATGTCAGTGTTCTCAGCATAATCCTTCTTATGCACTGAGGATTAAAACTCAGCCATAATAAAGTAGCCCAAACTGAGACTTGTCCTCAAATGTTTCCTATTTGAAGCATTAATTTTATTTTATTAAATTAAAAATAAAATCAGTTCAAGAGTTTTGTGGGTTTGGAGATGAGGACAAGGAAGGATTCTGCCTAGTCACTTGCCCCTGCTGATAACCAGAGAAGTCAAGACACCCAGGCAGAGCAAATGCTGCAAAGAGAGAAAAATGTCGCTGATTTTCTTCCTTTGAGCATGGGATATCAGCCTATGGAATGAAGAAGAACCTTTACACATAAACTAGTGATAAAAATTCAAATAAACACAAATTCCTGTCTGCACTGTGGCCCTTCCTGTGGTGTTCCCAGGACTTTTGGGTACCAGCTGGACTTTAAAAAGCCTTGGTTTCCTCCCTGGACTCTGTGTTTACTCTTGAACACGCTATAAATAATTCATAGGTTTATCTGTTAAAATGACACATAAAATAGCAACAAAGCTACTTTCCTTGTGCAGTAGGAACAATTCTCTATAAGGGAACTTGCTTTTTTCCAGTGTATTGTCATTTTCAAAAATACCTAATTTACTGAGTTCTCTTTTGATGATGGCCAGTATTTTTATTCCCTAAGTTCAAATAGGATATGAATCATAGTTCTGAACATGCTACAGAGGTTTTGCAGGATTCTTTTCCCCTCTGAGCCAGGTGTAGGGCTCCAGGTCAGGATCCATCTGGCTGTGCTGGATCAGTAGAGTGTATTCAGGACAGGGAATGCTCAAGGAGCATGTGGGAGCAGAAGGAAACCAGACTAATTGTGGGATGTTCCCTACATTGGCCACGCTCAAACCACAGCCTTGGGGACCAGCTGGAAAGAAAGACTGGTGGCTGTGCTGGCCCTGGGCACAGGGAGCAAGGCTGCCTTCATGCAGCCCTTTGGTTTGAGATAAGGATGAAATGATTCTTTGAAGCTGAGACAGTGAAAGAAGGGGAAAAAATGATAAAGCTGCTGAGAGAGCTTAGTGTTGCTCATAGCATCAGAAATGGCCAGTCAAGGGTGTCCCTTTGGGGAGTTTGAATAGGAAACTCTCCCAAGAGCTCCCTCCAGCTGGAGGAGGAGGAGGGAGGACCATGAAGATGGGTAGTTAGTCCTGAAGCAACACAATATCATCAGGAGACTTTCCTTTCTGAAGATGAGACACTAAAATCTGGGATTCAGGGAGACTGTGGAGCATAAAGGTGTTAAATATGCCAGGTTTGGATAATACATAACCTGGAAATGCCAATTTAAATTTACCAGAACAATTTCAGATTTGATGCCTTTGGGGATATACATGGGTTTAAGATCTTTAAGCTAAATATTCACATGCCTTTTTATCCTGAAGTGTCCATGTGCACAAAGTGCACCTGCAAAGAGCTCCTTTAAAGAGCAACTGATATTTTAATTCCAGAAAACTGCTCAAACACTGCTCTGGAGGGAATGACTAACTTCCTCTCTGGCTTGTCTATGGAATTCACAAGTTTAGAATTAATTTAGGAGGAGGGTGGTATTCATGCCACTTTCCAGAGGGAAGCACTGAGTCACAAACAAGAGCTCTCCAAAGTGCAGTAATTGCAGAACCCAAATTGTGATGGTGCAGGGCTGGTATCTCATGCCCTGGGGTGTTTGCTCTGTTACACTGCCTGCATGCAGCTGGGGCACCTCAGCACCCCTCTAAGGCCAAATTCCAGGGTATCAGCCCAAAACGGGCATCTTTCATCTATTAAAGACTCCAAAAATGCTAGAACCTGGTGTAGGAACTCTGTGAGGGAGGCAGGAGGGGGAAATACATTATCCAGGTCTTTGGAGACAACTGTCTTAAAACTGGGATGGATTTTCTAGTGGTTTTTATTGAGATTTTGTGATTTGAACTGAAATTTTCCGATGGAAAATTTTAAAAAAAAATTTATGTAATAGTGATTACAGGTTTCTGAGGAAAAAAAAAAAATAAGAAAGAATGAACATCAATCTACTCAGTTCAATTTTGGACTATTACAGGGGAATGTGGAAGGATTTTATGCTGGGAATATGCCTTTTGAAGTTCCCATAAAAATCTGTTCAAATTTGGCCGTGCTAAATGCATTTGTGAAATTACTATTTGCACATGCTCAGAAGAATCTTTTTTAATTTTATATTTAGCTGCTAAAATCTCCAGAGAACCACCTGAGCAGCTTGGAGCTGTGCCATACCCACAGGCTGATCAGACTCCAGCCCAGGACGTCAGCTTGAAATGTGGGATGGGGAGGGCTTTTCCCAGAAGAGGAAGATTTCAGCCCTATGGATGAGCATGTGAATGGCACAAAATAGATGTCATTATACTCTCAAAATCCACAGACAGTATCAGTAGAGACTGAACCAGAGTCTTTGTAACTGCCTTTGCAAGTCAAGAAAAATTCAGAGGAGGTGGAGCTGTCAGACTCGTTGCAATAAATTTTGAGTGATGCTGCTCTCTGAGCACATCCCTGGTTTGGATGAGGTTTGTTGTGTGCATTGTCCAGACAGTCACTGCTCTGATTTTCCTGCTGCAAAGAAGGAACCATCCCACACACAGTGGTGGCACAGAACCTTTCTTCCCACCTTCCCCACTCCTCAATTTTTGGAAAGGCAGCAACACCAGCCTGGCAGCTGTCTGTCCAAATTGGATGTATTAGTTTGGAGCAAGAAGAAGAAATCCTTGCTGAGGGGCAGAGAAGCCATTCTTGCTCAGGGATGGAGCAAACAGGACCTCTCCTCTGCATGTCACTGCCCCAGATGTGTCAACACATGGTCAGGTCAGTTTTACCTGACTGTGGCCACAGTGAGATAAATGCAGCAATGCTGTTAAATAGAATTAGGTATTTATTTGCATGGCATTTAATAGTGTTGAATAAAGGTCAGTGTGCTCTTAGTGCCTTGCCATTTGTGTTGAGGGAAAGAGAGCAGCTGAGGCTCTTCTCCCCATCTCCAGGATTTCAAACTCTCTTATTTTACAGTCAGGTATTCATGACTACCTTTTACGAATCCACTACATAAAGAGAGGTTTCTTGCCAAGAAAACAAAAGGAACTTATCTTAAAATTCCCATCCACCATGACAACAGAGACTGGATTGCACAGATGCAAAGGGCCATGAAAGAACATTTCTCCAGAAAGCTAACCAGAAAAGTCTGACTGATACATTTCTCCCAGAGTCATTGGGATTTATCCATGTGCTATCCAACGTGTCACAGGCAGCCCTGGCCATCTGATGTACTTGGTAAGTCCCTTGGTCCTGTATCTTTTATATTTCAGAGTGAGCTGCTGCAGATCTACCCTTTGATAATGTTCAATTAGCAGGGAGTGATCTGGGACTCACTATTGTCATCTTGCACCTTCCTGTACACCCCTCACACTCCCTCCAGTCCCAGCAGGTACCAGTGTGTGATGGAAACTGGGATTATGTCCCAGCAAACTTCACAGAAGTCTTGTTTGTTGCAGATGCAGTTTCTGCCTGCTCTCCTGTCCTGGTGAGGTGTCAGGGAATGGGGGCCTGAGGGTGGAACACCCCTCACCCTGCCATGCAGGACACAGTGGAGCTGCATGGACTCAAGCCCCAGCCCACAGAAATGAAAATACAATAGCTCTCCATGTAGGTGATCTCATTCAAAAGGATTTAATTACCCTGAGATGAGGAGTTTCACCGGATTTAGTTTTACACCTTTTCCTGATAATTTTTATGGCCTTCCCTGAGGCTCTGTAGGGCTCAGGCAGTACCACAGAAGTAGCAATATTTCCCTAAAAGAGCCATTCCCAAATGTCTCCTTTGGGTTTTTCATAACTTGGTACTGTACCAGCTCTTCTCACCGAGCTACTGTGTGGAATAATGTGCCCAGGCGAACATTGTTACACAAAAACACAAATACTGGAAATGCTGACAGATGGAGGAATCACACTGTTTTGAGGGAAGGAAGGGCAGGATAGGAGCAGGAATATCAGAATGAGTCTTGCCGTTTACATATAACAAGCTACAGCTATATTTGGATACGCTGAGGCATTCACAACCTCCCCAATTGCCAGGCTTTCAAATACACACATTACCACCAGAAGTGCTCTTGCTTAAGTGCTCCCATCTCCAGGATTTCCTTTGAAGTATCTGACTGAAGTAATGTAAAGTGCATTTCAATTGGCAGTGAATGCAGGTTAAATGGTAACAGCACAACAGATCCAGTGTTTGTTCCCTGGGCTTTTTCTTTTACCAGTCTCTCTTTTTACGAGGGTTGGTTACTTACTGTAACACTGCATTCAGGCACCTTCAGTCTATTAAGCCTCTTTCCTGACCCTCTATACAACTGCTCGAGGATGCTGTGAGCTGTATCAGTACTGCTTTAGTACACAAAAAAAGTGAGTAAATGCACCGCTGAGTGCACAGGCTGAGCAGTAAGCGGTGGGTAAACTCCCTTTAGAAATCTGTGCACTTGCATTTACCCTTGGCTACACCGCCGAGCTGGCTGCAGACTGAGCCAAGCGCTGCGGATCACTTTGGATTTGTGTGTCACCTCCCATACATGTTGATGCAGTATCAACTATTTAACCTTTAAACAGAGTGCTTTTCTAATCCATTGGATTGGCTGAAGGACGTATATTATGCTAACAAAATAGCCAAGTCTGTGCTGAGCAATGAAATATCCCCCTGCCCATGCCAGACACTCTCTCCGCCTTCCATCGCCGAGCCAGTGCTGCAGCACTGCTCTTTGAAAAGCAACCAAAAATGCAGGAGAGGGAAAGAGATTATCCTAAGTCACTGGCATTGTCCAGAGGTACCTTACCCTGTCTGGACCTGAGCAGGATCTTCCTCAAGAAAAGAGGAAGGACCCAGTGCAAAAGTGGGGAATGAATGTTCCTGGCGGTGAGGCATCGTGCTGGTCTATAATGGAGAAAAGGCTGATCTGGGCCGTGCATGTACCTATACCCCAGCCAGCTGTGCAGGGAGAGGGCAGGCATCAGCTGAAAAGGGACACAGAAGTTACCTCTTCCTTCCACTTCTGTACCACAAAATCAGGTTGAGTGACTACTAAGGGTGACAGGAGGAGGGATCACATCCCAAACTGCTGTGTAGTACAGCCAAGCTGAGGCTCTCCCACCAAACTCTTTTTTGTGCCTGTGCCTATGAAGCAGAGATTGGAATTGAACTGCTGTAGTTCAAAAGTGCTTGTGCTTCACACATACATGCCCAAGAGGATTTCCTTTTTATTTTTGTTTTCTCTTCTTAAAGCTGTGAGACCTTTTTTTCAGATCCATCTTTATGGAGGGGAAAGAGGGAGAAAAAGGAATGTTCCTTTAGGGCTTTGCTGAATTAGACCCCTTACATCTGAGCATCCTCCAGATCTGGACGTTAGCACCTCCTCACATCTTCCCCATGGCTTCTCTGAAGCTGCACCCATGATAGATGTTTAACATGCTGTAATGCATATTCCTGTGTAATGACTTTGGTGGGGCCATTACCATGAGTTACACCAGTGACAGATTGATACTTAAGTCAGTATATGTTTGCATAATATCTGTCTGTGTGCCCACGTAGCCCCCCATTACCAGTGCACATAATGACAGCACCAAGAGCCACATGACTGGTGGGTTCAGCCCTAGTCCCTGTCACTTATTGCCATGGCACCCAGCACTGAATCACTGAGGGTGTTTAAATAGGCAGACATTAATTTATAGAGTAAATCATTACGAAATGGAGGAAATAAGTGACTATCATTGGCACTGATTTGATCTAATGGAGCCCCACAGTAAATTGCTAATATTCTCCCTCTCCCACTGTATTTTTTTTTTAAGTCAGAAAACCAAGTGAAAATATAAAGCTTTGTTCAACTTGCCACATACATTGCCAGGTGTGGTTTGCTGATGGTGTACAAATCCAACTCACCTCCTTCCTGCTGCTTTTCCAGCTGGGGACAGGATCTCCTCCTTGAGGTTTCAGCAGAGACAGGCCTGAAAATTGGAGGAAGACACATTTACTGCTCTTTCCTACTCTGCCCTTTCCCTTTCTTCTTTGGGAGGAGGCAGCTTTTGGTTCACTCGAGTGGAAGTTGGCTGTCCATTTCTTGATGGCAGCGAAGAGCAGACTCCCATCTGGTTGATGCAGATGCCACTGTTTTGACTTTATCCAGGTGGTCACCCAGCAAACCCTGTTGTGCCTAATTATTTAAGAGGGTTGTGAAACACTAGGTGATTTTATATACCATATGTGCTAGAAAACATAAGCATGAAGATGCTGTGACTTAATGATGTGGCAATTTCAGCTCCGAATCTTCCATGTTTTACGGCTTAAATCTGACCTTTCCCTTTCCTGTAATGCACTTTGTAGCATTTAGCATGAAAGAAGAGCAAATAGAATTGGAGATGGGGAGGTTATCGGCAGCAGTTACAGAGCCATCCTCCACCTTCTATCAAGATAAAGCACTTGACTCATTTTAGAATATCCATCCTAGCAGGAAGAAGGCGGGAGGAGAGAGGGGAGAGCCTGACCATTAAATGGAATTTCAGGATTTGGAGTTCAGAGACTCTCTTCATGGTGTTAGAGCAAATCACAGACCTCCTTCCTCAGAGCAAAACAACAACACACAGGGTCTCCTGTTCTGGTTATTAATTTATTTATTTTTAACCCATGTAGTCTGTTGCTTTGACTTCTCAAACAATGGGAAGGTACAAGGAGAGAAGGATAATAAATTGCATTCCCTCCTTTTTGCCATTGCAGGAAACCTTGAGGGACTGTTCAGCAAGCTGGAGCTCTTATCTGCCTTTGGGCGATCTCATTATCAAACCTTCATTTTGCTCCCCAGCAGGAGAGATGGCCTGCAATGTATGATAACCTCTACTTATGAAACTCACACTCCAGAAATCTCTGATAATAGGCCAGCTAAAACGGAAAACCAAAGAGCAGGCACCGGGTTTTCAGCCACCAATAAAGACTACACACATGCACACACACAGAGGCAGGTACCAACACATATATATTATTTTAGTTTTTATTTCTATTTCTATGCATCAGCCCCACTCTGATAGCACCTCCCAGAATTTAAACCACAAATCTAATAGGAATAGTATTTTCCAGCATACCTGAAATGGTATTTTCAAATAAGCCTGTACAATATAGGAGCCTGTATCCCATCTACAGAGAGGTCAGTGAAATCAGTGGGAATTATAACCTATCCAACTTGCTCAGGTGTTTTTATAAATCCCATTAAACACTTATTTAAAGACAGTTAAAAATATGAGCTGTAGGAACAGAAGTAGTTCCTGGGGGTAGGGAAAGAAAGAGAAGAGGGATAATCAAGCTCCTTAAGCACTTGGGTACTTTATACCTTAATATGATATAATATAACATAACAAAATAGAATATTTTTATTATTTTTAATTACTTTCCCATAATGATGGCACTGTCCAGTTAATCCTTCATCCTCCAAATCCCCCATTTCTGAACCCTACATCTCTCCATAGGCCGTTGAGGAATAAATGGGTTTGGAGCACTCCTAGAGCAATCCCTTCTGGGTATGGGCTAGAGAAGGTAGGAGACTGAGATCTGGGGAGTTCAGCTGCAAATCCCAGAATTCCTGCCCACTTTTCCTGGTTTAGGCTGTGTGTCCTACAAGTCTCCATGGCCAGCAAAGAGATCCAGCTGGCAGGGGGCCATGAGGGCACAGTCCCAGCCCACAGCCCTCACCTGCTCACAGTGTGGGAAGGCGAAGGCTTGGATCACGTAGCAAAGGTGAAGAGGCTCTCTTGAACCCGGAAAGGACTCCAGAAGGACTCCCCTGGATGCACAGCCCCACTAATCCATCCATTCCCACTCGCAGGGCTGCGTTCCCCAGCTCCATGAGCTCCCACCAAGAGCAGCTGCTCTGCCATGGAGCAGCTTTGCTGCTCTCCACAGGCAGGGGATTAGGTCATGGGAATCAGCTACAGCTCAGCATCCCTTGGCCATCCCCATCCCCATCATGCTGCCGTGCCAGAACTTCTTATCATAACCTGAGAAACAGAGCAACCCAGGCTGTGAACTTAATTTTTATTTCCTTTTGTTCTGTACCACTGGGAGATGTTCCGGAACACGCGGAATGTGGTGCGAAGGTAAAACACCTGGAAGCATCAACCTCTCTTTTTGTTTCCACTTTCCTATCAGTAAAAAAGGTCACCAATAGTCAGCTGGTCTCTCTCACTTGTGCAGGGAACGCAAAAATATATCTGCTCTTGTAAAACCTCCCTAGGCATAACACACTGCTGCAAATATGATAACACTTTTAATTATATTTTAATATATCATACGGATTATATTTTCAATACCTTAAAAAAAAATCAGCCTGAAAGATCCCTGCTAGTGAGGAAATAAAAGCAGAGAACAAAAATATTAAGATATGAAGAGATCTTTCTTCTGAAGGCTAAATAGGTCTTATTTCCAAATTTCCATAAAATGGAAACAAATAGGAGAAAATAATCACAAAAAGCTGCAGTGAGGCACCTGGTTACCTGAACAGACCTCGTTGGGATGAGCTGTTCTTTCTGAATAAAAGAGAAAAAGTGAGAGAGTTCCCCGCATTTTTCTGCACTGGATCTTGGGGACGTGCTCCTCTGGGGGTGTTTTCTCTAACAGGCAGAGGCAGGAAGGGAAGGGGGAGTTCTCTTCATCTCAGGGCTCCCACCACAGGGAAAGCTCATCCACCCAAGCATTGGGAAAGGAATCATTGTCCATTTCCCACCCCTGGAACTGCTCCAGGTCACGTTGCTTGGAGCAACCTGGTCTAGTGGAAGGTGTCCCTGCCCATGGCAGGGGGCTTGGAATGAGATGAGTTTTGAGGTCCCTTCCAGCCCAAACCGTTCTGGGATTCTCTGATTCCCGTGGTCAGGCTGTGGATCGTTACCACCACACACACCAGGAGGGTGAGCAGGAACCAGCTCACGCTTGCTCGTACCAAATGATTATTTTGTTAGAATAGAGGCTTTCATTTCCAATGCCAACGAGTCCATTACTTCTCAGAAACAACACAGATATCCTCCTAAAAGAAGTTTGGGGGTTTCTCTAATGAAAAGCAGAATCACCCCAGTAGTGGCCAGGGCTGAAGGCAGATCTGTCTGGGCAGACTGTGCAGAAGGCTTCGAGAAAACAGCAGTTTGTTCAATAAAGTCAAGTCCACTTCAATGAGCACACAGAGGCCTTTCCTTTAGAAACAGGCAAGGAAACAGGTGGAATTCAAAGCAGTCCCCTTTTCACAGAGGTGTTTGATCTCTTCTCCGCTGTTGTTTTGCAAGAGACAAAGAAATGAGCCCTAAAACCGAGGCAGTAGATCTCTGCTCCCGACATCTTCCAGTCACATTCCACGCCAAGACTGCAGTTGGATTCCTGGGAGCTGGAAGGAGACAGAGCTCATGCTCGCTCTCCTCTCCCATGCTAAGGGCAGGTAATTATCTCTGCATTCCTGGAGGAATGTTACAATAAATATGGCTGTCATTTTTCATTACTGCATAGTGAACAAAGAGAACAAAGAGAACAAAAGAAACTGTGGTTTTGCTAACCTGGGCTTGCATGTGCCTGGATATGTGCAAGGCAGGAGTAGAGGGGAGTTTATTTCTATTATTTAGTGTGGATAAAGCAATCTGGGTGACTGCCTAAAAATTTACCCGTTTTTTTAACTAATTAAAAATTATTCTCTGGGAAAACCCTTCTCCCTTACTTGGTGTCCCATCATTAGGTTTCTTGGCTTAAAATGGAGCTTATTTGAAAGGCAAGAAATGCAATCAAGTCTCCCTAACTTCTACCATGCAAAGCACAAATATTTACTTTCTCATTTTTTCCCCATTTGACCTCTCTGTAGTGGCCAGATTTCTGAATTTATCTTGATGACCAATGTCTCATAATGTTGGAAAATAAGGCAAAGGAATTTGTGTAAATAAAGTACTTAGAAGCTCTGTGTGTGTGTGTGTGTGTGTGTGTGTGTGTTAGTTCCTTCCCTCCAAAGTCACCCTTGATGCTTCTCCTTCAATGCAGACAAGATAAAATGGAAAATGTTCAATACCCCTAATCACTGAGAATATCTAATCTCAGTCAGCTCAGAGTCCAGCTCTATCCTTGTGGGGTTTTTTTGCATGGCTCCCAGGTGTTTTTCCTACCTAAATGAACAGACACTTTGATTTGCCAAACTGTTATTAGAGAAAAAAAAAAAATAAATTAGAAGGTTCACAGTGTTCACACTGACTGCAAAATTATTTCCTGAGTTGCAGAGAGAACAGTTTGCACTCATCTGTCTGAAGTCTAGCAGCAAATGGAAAATTACAGTGTAAGCAAAATTTCCCCTGGCAACTGTCTACGTATGAAACATCAAACTCTGGAAAGGTCTGAAAACCACAGGTCACAACACAGAAGGATCCCAGAGAAGAGTCTTGCCTCTCCCTTTCTCTGGTAAGAGACTTTGCTGAGATCAAGGAGTGACAAATTCACTTCTGCTATATCCCAAACCCCATGCTCAGTCTTCCATGATGTTTTCTATAACTTTTGCATATCCTGTTCTTTTGATGGACATGGTGGTGCTGTCACTTCTCCTCCCCAGGCCTCTGGTCCCTGATGGTGTCTGTTGCAGCCACGTGAGTTTGCTACCAAAATCCAGCTCACAGAGACCCAGCTTTGTGCTGATATCTGCACCAGACACACACTTGGGGATGTCTCTCCCCACAACAGCCCCACAAGGTCTTGCAGACTCACACTTCCCAAACAACTCCTGCCTTTAACTCCTCTCCAGAATTTCACAAGTGTCAAGATGCTGCACGTTGCTGTGGAATTTCAGGTCAGCTGTACTGATATATAAATATCTAAATATCTCAGAGTTACAGTGGCTCCATATGAGCCTGGAGATGACTCGGGAGAAGCTCAGCCAGCCCAGAAATGCAGATTTCCAGCACTGTGGGCAATCTGCACCCACTGGCACAGCGAGAGCTGGGTTCTCTCCTGGTGTTGCACACAAACCTTCTGAGGACACACGAGTGTCATGGGGCAGATGCTCAGCTGCAAACCCTTCCTGATGGGCATTTCTGCACTGGGGGAAGATGTATACACATCTCAGTTAGTTCCTCAGCAGCTTTAACTGTGTGATAAAGCATCTGCAAGCCCATCCCTGTCAGAAGAGAACAACTAGAAACTGGTAGGAAAAAAATAAAATAAAATAAAATAAAGGACATTGATGAAAAATGAGATATTTCTGATTTGTCACTCACTGCTCTAACCTGATCTCAGCCTTTTCTCTGTAACCTTCTTGTCAGTAGCCTCAATGGCATCAATTGAGTGGGAGTGCAAAGCATCAACATTACTTGTGAGAACAATCCAGTTAGGGAAGGTTGCTCTGCTGGTAATATTAGAATCAAAACATTCAAATGCACAGACAGAGAGGCTAACAATTCAATTTATGCTGTGAATGCTGAACAGCACATTAAGCAAATCAGTTCAGATGGCTCTGGGTTGTTCGTGTTTAAAGAAGATCAGAAACAAAATTTCCAATCCTGTACCACATCTAAATGCTCAAGAGGAAGCACTGAAACCTTCACTATTGATATATTTATTTTTTGCATTTCCCTCAGCTGACTGGTCTTTTACTGCTGCCCTGTGGTCCACAGGGAACTGCTGTGGTCCTTCATAGAAGAAATACCAAGTTTTCCATGTGGTTACACCTCCTGTAATGGGACATTTTAGGGCTGTTAATGGTAATATTTTCCCAAATATTCTTCTGTCTTAGATCATCCACAATGCAATAAGCAATACACCTTCCAGCAAGAGTTTGCCATTTCCCCTACAAGCCCAGATTTCTGAAGGACTGCGAATTTCCAAAGTTGCAAGGATTTATGAGGAGATTTAAGCAAGTTTGTTATCTAACCACAGCAGGTCATAATTAATGCCAACTGCCCCACGAGTGCCTGAAGGTGTTTCCCCACCTCTGACACATTGCTTTGAGCCCTTCAACAGCCTTCTTTTCATGATGGACCTAATCTCGGAAGAAAGTCTCCAAATATTCCTGGACTCAGTTTTAAACCCTGGCTTATACATTACAGGGGTCTCCAAATACTGCAGGAGGGCATGAATCCGTGTGGGTCCTCTCCAGCTCAGGATATTCTCAGATTTTATATTTATATATCTGTATAAAATACTGGACATTCCAGACAGCTGGATACATGGATGAGAACAACCCCTACAGCAAGAGAGCTGGGTGACTGCAATTTCACAGCTGAAAACATCTCTTCCCAAAACCTTGAGGAGATGGAAGGAAGGAAGGGTCCAAAGCAGAGACGTGGAGCCAGCAGGGCTGGAGGCAGCAGAGCCATCCCCCGAGCTGGCAGTGCCACCGTGTCCCCCCTGCTCTGTGCTCCCAGGTAGGGCTAATTAGCTCTTGTTGAGCAGCACATTAGCACAGCAATGCAGACTTTCCCGAGTAGCCCGGCTTGCTTGGAGCTACACCGTGCCACTTACAAATGTTTTAAGATTCATTAACCTCCCTCTGCACTCCCCAGCTACAGAGACAATATATCAGGAGAGGAAACCTGCAGCAGTGGTGAGACAGACAGGATGATAATTTCTCACCCATTCTCCTCTCCTCTGCTCTAACACACTCCAGATAATCACACCCGAAGCTAGATCAGACAGGGACAAAATTAACTGGAGCTGGAACTGGGGCCTCACACGTTTCTTGCTTGTATCTACACAAGGCAGGGCGACCCTTCCCCATCTGTCACCTTGTCCCTGTGTCACTGTCACTGACAGCCCAGCTCCACCAGCCTGGATGCTGAGGCACTGATGGTTCTGTGCTGTTCTCCAGGGCTGTGTGTGTGAGCCTGCACCTGCACCAGGTGACACCAGCAACTCCAATCCCACTTATCCAGCTCCTGTCTGTGTTCCCACACTGCTGTGGAAATTCAAGGTGTGCTCTTCCCTCTCTTTCCAAAACTTGAAAGAATCAGTCCCTACACTTTAACCATCCCTGCAGCACTGCTATTCAGTAATTTATGCCTTAAATTAATGGTGAATACTACTGGAAAAATGAGCCTGGTAATGAATTCTGTGTATTTTTTTTTTCCCCAAAAATAATCTTTGAAAAATGAGTTTTCTTTGGTCAAAATGCAATCCCCTCAATTTAATGAAGGTTACTGAGAATTATATGGGTCTACTATGCCATTCTGGACCTGAATTAATAGTGACTCGTTTGACACATACTACTTAGTTAACCTAGGTAGGGTATTACTTTCTTATCTAACTACATTAATTGATTCTACATCACTTAATAGCTCAATAGCTTATCAGGTTACTTCACTCACTAGACAAGCTAAATGTCTGGAGGCAATTAGAGTGTCATTCTCTGTAATAACAAGTTTCTTTGAGAAGTTGCTGATGAGGTTCTTTATTACACAGATTATAAAACGTATCTTCATACTGTTATAAATATAGGTACAAATTGAAATGACTTACCAGGAGTCCCACTTCCCTAGCAACCAGGCAGATTTTAGGCTCCTTTTAGGAATGGTTTCTTTCTCCCCTTCCTCTCCCCTCCCCAAAGCCCTCTCCTGCCTTCCTTGTGATGTGTGTCCAATTTTCTGTCACTCAGAGGTGATCTATGAGCAGGGAGAGCCTGTCCCTCGCAGTTTGCCGTTCTCAGAGCTCGGCTCATCCCGAGGATGTTCCCTCCGGGACCGGAGCTCAGCGCTGGGGTTTAATTATGGCTGCTGCTCTCCGTGGCTGCCACTGACACGAGGAGTGCAAAGGCAGAGAGGAGCTCTGTCCTTTCACAGCTCCCTACCCCAACAGCTGTGCCCTACAGGACCGTGGACACAAATTCCCAGCCTTCCCAGCTGAAGGTCTGCTCTGTTTTCCACCCCATCCCTCCCACTTCAGCTTTATTACCTGGTTCATTTCTCACCCATGCACCCAAAAAGCCATTAAACAGGGATGGAGGGTCTTCTCTCTGCATGCCCAAATACACCCTGGTGCTCAACAGAAACATGAAAGCATTTTGCTTACCCCTGCATGCATTCAAACAATAAAAAAATGCTTCTTTCCATGAATTAAATTAATAGCATTTAAAATTAAGTGAAAGCTCATGAAATTAATTTGTTAAACTGTCTACAAAGCTGGATGGTTTGGAGAAAGAGCCAAGCCCAATACCTTTTGTGCTATCCCCAAACCTGCCTCCACTCCACGAAGCCTAAATTAATTATTTTCTTATCCCAAACCAATGCCAAATTTGGGGAGCAAAGAAAGGGGGCAGAGGGGGAAGTGGGGTTGTAAGAGATGGGCTTTGGGCTCTGGTGATCTCAGCATTGTGCAAAAGGGACATTCAAGGTGATCATCCCCCAGGAATGGGGCAGAAACATGATTTTAAACATCAAAGGAAAAACTTGATTGTGTTTTTTCTTCTTTCCATTCTAAATCTTGCTATTTCTCAGCCACCTCCTGTGGCCATTCAGGTGGCTGAAACTGCCATTAATTGTGCTCTTTTTTCTGGTTCTTTAGGAATGCCTTTTTGGTCACTGCCAGAAAAGTTGCAGGAGCTATGGGAAAAGGGAAAAACTGGTAGAAGTGTGAATAAATATTGCTTGTGATCTTGGTTTAAAGGAGGGGAAACGCTGTGTCCCTCTATACAGGGAAAAATCGTGATCTTGTCTGGGTTCCTGATGGTTGTCCAGTAGAGAAAAATGGAGACTTTTCCATCCCACATGGAGGCTTTGCATGTAAGGAAAACCAGCAGCCTATGACTCTGGGATGGGTAGAAGAAGAAGGCAATGCCAGGTCATGTTCTGAACATTCATCTTCTCCACTGACATCAGCACCTCTACACCACAGACCCACATCTCCCTTCAAAAAGCGGTTCCTGTAGTCTCAGAGTTTCGTTTGGGAAACTGTGTTTTGCTTTTAAGCCCCTGATTCTCATCACTTTCTGTAGAAATACTCTGCTGAGTTGGAGGATAAAGACAGAGCATCATTCAGAGATGTTGTCCTGAGCCAGCAGCTCCTTTGCCCAGCAGCTCCCGTTGTTCTGGAAGCACCTGGGCTCTGAGCCTTCAGGAAGGAATCTGCAAGGCACAAAACCAGCCTCCAAACAATCCTACAGGAGCTACAGCTGCCCTGCTCAGCCCAGCACATTTGTTTTCTGTGTCTCCTATCTCTGGCATTTGAGATGTTCAGTAATTTTCAGAGGACAAACAAACCAAACCCTCGCGGTTCCCTTTAAACAGCCGGCAGCACCCACAGCTCGTTGATATTCACCAGCCAGAGATGTCTGCTACCTCCAAACAATTAGTCTAAAATATTTATCAGAAATAAGTGTTGGGGTTTTTTGTCCAAGTTTTTGAAGTTATGAGGCCTCAGATGGGATTAATGGAAATTTTAATTAAGATATGGAAATAAGCTGCTTTCTCCCTGTCTCTCTGAGACTGCAGGGAGTTCACATTATCCTCAACAGCATGTCTCAACCTGCTGGGGGAACCATTTGCAAGATGACTTTGTTTTTAAGTTCACCTTAGACAGGATGTTTAGCTGGGAATTTGATGTGAACCCCAAGTCCACATCTGCAAAGAGCTGCTCTGCCCCAGAGTGTGGATCCCCCTGCTCTCTTCCACAGTCAGAATCATGAACCCTTTTCCTGCTGCAGGGAAAAGATTTCCTGAAGGAGGGAGAGGGATTTAAATCCTTTTAGATGCTTTCCGACAGGCATCCTGGCCATCAGGCTGATTAGCTGGGCTGCATTCATAAGGAGAAGATAAACAGAGAGGAGAATTGAAGGGGCAGCAGCTGAGCAGAGGAGCCCAGGCTGCCACGGGGCTGTCGGGAAGAGCATCCCAGAGGAGCAGAGCCTCTGCTCCAGCACTCTCCAAGCCCGTGCTGCTGCAGACAGGACCCTGATGAGGCTGATGCTGAGGCAGATTAGCAGCACCAATGATTTTAGGTCTGGTTTTAGTGTCCGACTTCATTCACCAGTGGCAGTGCAAATGCCCAAAACCAGCAGAGTGAGCACCCTCCCCTCAAACACTGCTGTTACCCTTGGGAAAACATTTATTTTATGGATGTTTGCTCCCCTTACACTGCAGCATTGCTAAGAGTGTGAACTGAGCTTTTTTTTTTTTGGAGGTAAAGGATTTTAATTTGAGCTTCAGAGCAATTTTGGCCCCTGGTGTTTGAAGATTTCCCTGGAAATCGGGAAGCCAAGTAGGCTGAAGAGTTAGATTTTTGCACAGAACAGAAATTATGTCTTGCATGGAGAGGTTGTCTCAAAATATTGAGGAAAGCTGTCTGCAGGAACTGTCTGGAAGCTTTTCTGCTTCTCTTCCTCCTTTAGTCTCTACAGATAAAACTCATTTTTCCCAGTCTAAATATGAGGGAAACTGAAGCACATAGGCTTTATTTCCCTAAGAGAACTATATTTTTGGATGCTTTGGCTTCTGAATGCTCTAAACATTTGTATTTCTAGCTGAGCCCAGCATGAGAAGAAGATTTAAGAGAAGAACATTTTAAGTCTCTTTCAAAAGGTAATGAAAAATATCTGATAAAAATATTTCAAGTCATTCATATAATTTTGCACCCTGTGGAATCACACTTAGATACCTATTGATATGGATAAAAGTATCTTGTTTATGGGAAACAAATCTCATTCTCAAAGCTGTTAAAGCAATGGAAGCACATCTGAATGTGCTGTGAATAACTTATTTCATGTGAGCATCACAAAATAACTCATGAGCATTAATTAATCAAATACTGAGACCTAAGCATGAGCTATCTGGGCATTTCCATACCAAATCCATCTTACTGACAAGGGGGAACCAAAAGGCATGGAATGACTTGTCCAGGGTCTCCTACATGTCCACAGCAAAGCTAAAACTGAAATCTGGCCATTCTTTTTCTCTTTCTTCCAAACTAGGAATTGTCCTCCTGCTGTGGGAACAAAGGGAAAAGGAAAAAAAGGAAAAGAAATAGATGCATTAAAGATGCCCAGATGTTCAGGACACAGAGGGCAGAGGTCAAATCTGAGATCCTATTTCAAAATCTAGAGAAAATTACCTTTCCAATGACATGTGGCGTGACCTTCAACTCCTAATAGTGTAGGAGCAGTCCATTTCTGAACGTTTGCATCATGCATTTTACATTCCGGATCTCTAAATCATCTCTTATCATTTACTTACTTCTCCCCGATAATGAACACTATTTTTCTGCTGCATCTCTCTCTCTCTCTTTTTTTTTTTTTTTCCCCTATGTGGGCTGCATCCTGCTACACCCTGCTTTTCAAAAGCACATGAAAAATCTCAAAACACAAAACTGACATTTAATGCAAGGCTGGGGTATAGTTGCTGATTACTGCTTGCGTGTGTGTTTTGTACAAAATGGGCAGACAGACTGCAGAAGGCTGGGAGGCATTAAGCAGAGATGATTTTGAGGGGATCTCAACCAAATTAAACTTTTTTTTTTTTTCAAGTAAAGCCCAGCAGGGGATAACAAAAATTAGGGTTGGATTTACTAAAAATGAAGTGCTCCGGTGATTAAAAAATGGTTGGCTACAAAATCCCAAACTGCATTTGATTGTGAAACAGCACCAAGCCAAGATAGGGCAGCTTTAATAAATTGTGTTGCTAATTACAAATATTTCATAGTATCTCCATTTAGACAATAAGAAAGGAACTGTTTAATGACAATTTATTAGTGCATGTGCACAGATATACTGTATTTTAATCTTCTTTTTATTTCTTTTTTATTTTTTTCCAATTGGTTCTTCCAAATAGGAAAAAATGATAATCGTTATCTAAGCTCTTGACTTCCCTTGACTTAATTGCAATCTAAGCCCACTTCTAATCTATCCAGATCACGGTTGCACGATTTGGAGTTTAATTTGAACCCCCGGTGAATACATGTGCAGAGGCTGGAGGGTTTGTGTGTGCACACATTTGTGTGCTCAGTGCTTTGAACGTGCCCTTTTATCCCCCACCAGAAAGAAAACCAAGCAGGGAAAATGTCTCTCTGTATTTTCACTATTAGCACACGCAGCATCTGCCCGCCTGCCAGGACTGCAGCTTTCTGAAGGATCAGGATTTTTTCCCACAACTCCGTATTTCGTGACATAAATACAATTCAGAGCTTTTGAAGTAGGAAACCATAATTTGCTGAGAGTGGGGAAGGCCAGAGCAGTTCTTCTGTGCGTGGTCCACAGAGTGTGTCATGCCCCTGAGCTAAGGAGAAGATCCCTTTGTGCTCCACGTCTGATACTGCAAAGCTGTTAAAGAAATCTGGAAGCCTAATTCTTATTAGAATACTAAATTGAGGTTTTTCTTACACATCTTCACCTCGTGTTTGCCTCGGGAGGATTCCTCCATCCATTTAGAGATGCTGGGAAGGGGATCTCAATCTCTGCATTAATGTGGCTCAGCTGGGGAGAACAGGCAACACGGATGAAGCAAGAAACAGCACACCTAAAATTTGAACCAATTGGTATTGGAAGCTCAAGAGAGACAAGTTACCTGTTTTTCTATCTTTTTGATTATTACGTTTAAGGTATCTGCTCATCCTAGTTCAGGCTGAAACCGCTGAGCACTGAAATATCTCTGTGTTTGGTAACTGTCTCTAAATAAACACAGAAGGGCTGTGTTTGTCCCTGCAGGAACCACAACCCCAGCATGGTCAAGAAATAAGCTCAAAACAGCTCCTGCCATGGAGGAAAAGACACTGCCTCCTCCCCTGCTAACTTACCAACAAAAAAGCAAAGCCACATACACTGAAAAAAATATTTGCTGTGCTTGTAGCTAAGATTTAGGTTGATTACAGCTGAAATAAGACTTCCACAATTTTAATTAGCTACAGGGTGGGGGCCAAGCTCATTACTCTGAAAACGTAATGATGTTTCCGCTTCCATTTCCACAATCAGGTTCTTCTGCTTATGAAGGGGCTTCTGGCATATTAAAGATGGGTTGTGAGCTTGTCGTGTCACATCCACTGTTTTGGGAGCAGTTTGGTCCTGGATGTGGGAGTGTGGCTGGGCCTTGCCCCGGGTTCAGAGGCAGAGGCTGCTACAGCACTCCCCGTGCCTTGCCTGAGCTGAACTCTCCTGCCAAAAGCAGATCCCCAAACCCTCCTGCTCAGTATTTTTCTCTGCAGAAAACCCAAGGTCACAATGAGCTGAGGATTATCCCCACCTGAGATGATGCATTGTCCAAGCTGCCTCCAAGCACGCTCCCACATGCCTGGCAGTCCCAGCGCCTGATGATTAACAACGAGCCCAAGCGGGGACTCAGAGACAGGCAATGAAAAATGTCCTTGCAAGACAGGGAGGCTGAAAAGGAAGAAACAAATCCCTTTGAGGTGCCCTGAGAGTTACTTTTAGGCCCATGATAGCTCCATTAGTTGTATCTAAGGTGCCACTTCGCATTTCATGCTACAGCGAAGTTTTCGTTTGACCAGCAGTGATTTGCACAACTTGTGGAAGTTTCTTTCTCAGTGCTGGCACATTAAAGAAAAAGGCTCCACGGTGCTGCAGGCGAGATCCAATATTTTGTTGTCATCTACGATTGCCTATTGACTGTGAAAAAGCAAATAACCACTCTGAAGCAGGCCAGCTTTCGGGTACCTGAATCTGAGCTGGTCTTGCTGATCACAGAGACCCTTTGGCAAATGTCTGGGGAGTGAGAGTGTCTGTGTCTGTGCCTGTGTGTGTGTGTCCCTTTTTCCATAACCCCAGAAAATGTGTCAGACTCTCCCAGTTAAGAAAAAGGATATCTTTTCTTTTAACTCAATTAGCAAGCACTGCCAGCTCTGACAGTCCCTAGCTCAGTCCCCAGGCTGTCAGCTGCTGGTCCAATTTTAGTTTTGTGTACTGTCTAGATAGCAAATTTATTGATGAAATATGGTCGTAGGTGTAAGAAAAACTTGGAGGATCCAACACAACTTCTTGAACCTATACTTATGAAGGCTAATGTATATCTTTACAAGCTGGCAAATGCATCTTTCTGTCTCTGAAGGTTTGTGTATGTGAAAAAATAAATCTGAAAAAGAAAATATGCTGATACTTTAAATGTTGGCTTGTGGTTTTGTTTTTATTTTTTAGTTCTGCAGTCAGGGAAAAAAACACTGCAAAAAACAACATATAAATAATTGTTACTATGACAGTGCTGAGGAGACTCAGCCCTAGAGCAGCACTCTGTTCCACAGGGGCTTTTCTCAGCTTAAAACCCCAAAAAACTCCTTATGGAAGACTTTTGTCCAAAAAATTATTTGGCATTAACAGGTGCAATTCCTTTCTTGCTGTACATAATAGGTGATGTTGTGTCAAGGGACTGGAGGTGGGAGGGGAGAGTGGCAGGAGGGACCTGTGGGTTGGCAGCTGGGTACAAAGGTGACACCATCCATTGAAATATTTGAATGAATTTTGTGTTTCTCATTTAAATTAATGCCAAACGTATTTTGCATTGTATCAAGATACTGCCCAGTCCATGTGCCATGTTTCCTACAAATGGAGGTCTCTGAAAACATAGGATCAGCTCAGAAGAGATCCTTGGGGACAGATTGAGCACATTAGTCCCCCAAAATCTGTGCTTTATAAGATCTCTACACATGCAACTCTGAAGCCAATGGGATTTGTTGGAGAAAACATAATCCCACCACAAATAATGGGAATGGAGAAGATTCTGTCCTCCTACATCAGCGCATGGAGATCTTGGCATGTGTGGAGATTGCCCTTCACAACGGGGAGTGAAAATCCAATAGGTCAGGGAAAGGGCGATATAGCTCCATCATACACTGAGAAAGAGCTGGAGGGGAAAGAAATCCTTCCAGTTCTGTAGAGATTCCCTGAAAATAACAATTAAAGTTCTCCCTAAGGACTGTGAGCATTGGCCAGGAGGGAGTTACATCAGGAGCAGACACGATGGTGCAAACTCCTTGAAGTTAATGCTCATGGCTTTCCTTCCCAGAGCCTCTGGAGAGGAAGCAGTGATTGAATCCAACAAATCACAACCCATTTACACACAGAGAGAGGAACAGGCAGGACTGCTGGCTATGGAGCCAGGTAGCAGGGGAGGCAGAAAACCCTCAGAAGTGTGAGAAAAAAATGTCCCCAGTGTGTGGGAGGAGAAGGAGAAGTCAGACAGATTATACTGCTGGTTTGTGGCTCAGGCTCTCTCATGTTCTCACTGACTGTGTGTGACATGGACATACCCTCCTCATTTTAACTCTTCAAGTTGCATACAGTGTGTTGGTAATGCCTGGTGCTTCCTTTAGTAGAAGCAAAAGGTTCTGGGCCCATAAGTGGGGGGGAAAAAAATCAATAAATTACAATAAAAGTGAAAGAAAAACATTTCTCTGGCAACCAGCAATGCAGGACCAGCAGGAGAAACAGCCGCAGAAAGCAGGGAGCAAAGACAGGGGGGGAAAATAAACAAGATATCTCATGTAAGAAAAAGAAAAAAAAATAAAGCAAGGCACATGTTTTGCAGGAAAGGAATAGTGGTGAAAAGAGGAAATTTACATGGAATAATTCCCCTTAGAACCTTGGATAAATTGGAAGGAATATATCCCAAGCAAAAGCTGGATTTTGTTGGGCTCTAAAGACAAGTGAGAAGAGGGAAAAGCAAACCAAATTAAAGCAGGAGGCAGCAAAATGACTTCCTGTGTGGCTGAATGCCCAAAAACCCTTACCCAGCAGCCTGCAAAGTATGGAATTCCATGTGAAGGGAAAAAGTCATTAGGATTGGGGGGGAGGACAGACATGCTGAAGCAATTTGTCCAGGAACATTCAGGGCCAGGTCCCAGCTCAGTCCTGTGCTCTCCCTGCACCTCAGTCACTGCTGAATTTTCAGTGGAGGGTTTTTATGGCTTTAAAAGCCTCTGATGTGGGGCTCTGCATCAGCAGGGAAACAAAATGCTCCAGGTGACCGCCTGCCCCAGGTTGGAGAGACTGGCTGGAGTGGGGAATGGGGCAGGATCTGATCCTCAGGATACATCCACATCCTTGTGTCGACACTTCCCAACCTCTGCATCTCTGCAGGTGCTTCAGCCCGTTCCTTGTGCCCAAGCTAATCAGCAATTCATTGCTAAACCACTCTTTGAGAAACCGCTTTGCAAATAAACTCTGGGCTTGGGCGCTGGAAGAAAACAATCTAATTATTGGCTGCTGCTTATTTTCTTCTTTAAGAGATCTTTAAGAGCAAGTCTGATCTATTCCCTTCACAGTTTTTTTCTCCCTGTCAATACTGAGAGCTCATGTGAAGGAAAACACTGGATGCATCAAATGATCTTCTCGCTTGCCTGAGAGTCACTTTGGGTGGGTCCAATATTTTTAGGTTTAAAAAGTAGTCAAAAGGTTTTAGAATAAGTGAGATGGAAACAGGCTGGTTTGTATGCATGAAAAATATATATTCTTGTCAAAAAGCTCCTGATAGCAGCTAACAGCAAAAGGGATGGGTTAAAGGAAAAAAACAGCATTGTTGGTTGAGCTGAAAAGTAACAATGAAATGAAACAGGTATTCTGCAAATAGAGATTTAAAGGCAGATTTCAGCCTGGGCAGCTCTGGAATAGCTGAAGGGAGACACATGGCTGCAGGAAGCCTTGTGCTCCTGCAGTGAAACCCTGCAAGGCTGTTTGCTCCCATGAGAGATTCCCTGTGCCCTCCCATTGCACACATCCCTGCATGGCCTTTCCCTGCAAAGAGCCTCATTCCCCCCCTTTTACAAGAGAAGGGTTTGTACAGGAAGAAATAGATGCACTAATAAAGTCTTCAGTGTCTATTTTCACTAATTTAATCTATGGAATCAAAGCAATTACCCAGCAGAATAAGGTCTCTCAACATTTTTGAGTCCTTGACAGAGACCAGAGGAACTGATACACCCTGGAAAGGCTGGAGGGAAATATGAAACACGCAGCCACTATTGCAGGGGGTAAATTAATCTCACTGGATGTAAACTTTGTTCACTGCCTCTCTGTAACCTGTGCTGCCAGACAGCCTCACTGACATTTCCCAATCCAAATAAAGAATCCCTAATGCTAATCCTGATTTGACTGGACAAAAAGGAACAGGAGGTCTGTCAGGCACCTTTGTTATGCTAGGTTCTCTCCAAATATAGACCAGAATGAGGAACCCCAGCAGACAAAAGTCAGTGAGAAAATCCTTTTTCCCCTCCAAATTTCTCTGGATTTAACATTTCCATGTGCTTCCCCTTACGTGTGTGTGGGTGTCTTATTGCCAAGACCTTTCCTGCCCCCAGCCCCTGCTTGCCTGCTACCAGGCTGCAAAAACACATGGATTTGGTCTGGAGTAAAATAAAAATATTGGAAAGCAATATGAACAAAACAATGGATTTGTCTTCTCTGTGAGTTCACTTGGAGAGAAAAAGGAGAGGAGAGGAGAGGAGAGGAGAGGAGAGGAGAGGAGAGGAGAGGAGAGGAGAGGAGAGGAGAGGAGAGGAGAGGAGAGGAGAGGAGAGGAGAGGAGAGGAGAGGAGAGGAGAGGAGAGGAGAGGAGAGGAGAGGAGAGGAGAGGAGAGGAGAGGAGAGGAGAGGAGAGGAGAGGAGAGGAGAGGAGAGGAGAGGAGAGGAGAGGAGAGGAGAGGAGAGGAGAGGAGAGGAGAGGAGAGGAGAGGAGAGGAGAGGAGAGGAGAGGAGAGGAGAGGAGAGGAGAGGAGAGGAGAGGAGAGGAGAGGAGAGGAGAGGAGAGGAGAGGAGAGGAGAGGAGAGGAGAGGAGAGGAGAGGAGAGGAGAGGAGAGGAGAGGAGAGGAGAGGAGAGGAGAGGAGAGGAGAGGAGAGGAGAGGAGAGGAGAGGAGAGGAGAGGAGAGGAGAGGAGAGGAGAGGAGAGGAGAGGAGAGGAGAGGAGAGGAGAGGAGAGGAGAGGAGAGGAGATATCAATACCAAATAATATCAAATTCCCCTAGTCTGAGATCAAGCGGAGTGAGGTGTCTCAGCCTCTGTGCTGATTATACCATTGTCTCTCCATCCCAATGTCCTGCCACGAGGTCATCAGACAGGAGCACCCAGATCCCTCACTGTCCACCAGCCCTCAAACTCCTGCTCCTCTGGTGCCCAGGACAGGGAAGAGCATCCCACTGCCAGGAGACAGCCTTTTTCCACAAAGGGAATTTTCCACCATTATTACTCTGCAGTAATAATTCAACAGCAACCACCCCAAACCTGTGACTTTTCAAGGAGATTTGGGGTATTTTTCAGCCTACTTGATCTGCCAGAGCGCTGCAGCCTGGGAAGAGTCCTAGATTGAGGTTAGACCCTAAGGACCTGATTTCCAGTATTCCTGCCCATTGGCCCCATTCAGAAAAGGACTGAAACTTGTGCCTAACTTGTCTCACTGAGCTCACAAGCACAGGAGTCAGAACCAGGCAAGAAGGCAGAGCTGTCTTACACATCACCTTAGGCTTCAGTGTCAACAACACAGATGCTGAGGCACTGCTGTGTCAAAGATGAAAAATGCACTTTATCTTCCTTACCATTCTATGGAGAGAATTCCAAGGAAATGTGTACATGTCTATATTTAACTCTTGTTCTTTAAAAAAAAAAAAAAATTCAGCTCATACAAGCAATGAATATAGGCCACAGAATCCAACACACAGCAGCAAAAGTACTCCATTATTAAGTCTGTAATTGCCAAGAATTAATTTGCTAATTGCATGCAACTAATCTGCGTCCTTTTTGTTTTATATCAATTAACAGAGTAATTAAAAAAAGCAATCTTCTTGATAGTTCCTCACTGGCAGACTTAGCCCAGCAGAGCTAATGAAAGAGGGCCACCCTTTAACTAACCTCATTAGTATCTCTTCTTTCGTTAAACATCCTACAAAAAATAGTTAATTTTGCTGCGTGGAGGTCCTTGATGTTGGGCTGCTAATGAGGGGGCCACACCGCCCTGATTTGGTGTTTGTTTGGAGAGTGGCTCCGTGCAAGGCAGATCTCTGCTCCCTGCCTCGCTGCCCTTCCTGGGCAGGCAGCAACAGCCGTGCACTGGCTACAGGTTTATGGATATCAGCATTTACCAAATATTTAAAGTTCCCTCCGGGACAGAGATTTAGTTTGTTTCATTCTTAAAAGAAACAAATTAAAAGCAAAGAAGAGAAGCCCTAACTGCAAGGAGAGAGCAGCAAAAAGAGGGGAATCACCAAGAAGCAAGGGCAGTAGGATGGGTGCACAGCTCTGCCTGTGTCACTGTAACGCAGGAAGGAAAACCTCTGCTTTCATCACTTAAAAAAAAAAAAAAACAAACCAAACATTTAAAAGTCTTCCAGCCAGTTGAACATGATGTGAACTTTCCTGTGAGTAATCTGCAAGTTCAGCAGGGCACTGAGGTCCAAACACAGCCTTCCTGAGAACCTGTGGGCTTAGTGCTGCCCTCACTCAGCAGGATAAAAGCACATAAGCATTTTTTTTTCTGTTGTAAGAGATATTCTATAACATTCCATTATCCAGAGGAGATCTGTGAGGAGAGCTGCAGCATCACTAATGCAGCAGATATTCACTGCTTCCCAGGGCCATGGGGTCTTCCATTTCCTTTGCTTTGGGCTCTGCTGGGTTGGGAGATGAATGTGACGTGGACATCCCATTCCCACAGCCCATCACCCAAGGTGATGCTCATGGGGCTGGGCTTGCCTCTGGGGCAGCCCCTCCCCGTCAGGCTCCTCTGAAGGTGTTTGACGCTCGTGTCCTGCTTTTTGCAAAGCTCCTGGAGCTGGGAAGTCTCGCTGCTGTAATGAGACCTTCCAGCAGGAGGCAAGTGGTGCAGCACAGCACGGCAGCTGCTGCAGCCAGAGCTGCCTCTCACCGCGGACGGGTCCCAGGTCGTGCTCAGGTATCCAAGTCACCAGGAATTTATTTTTGAACACGTCAGATGAGATTTGTCAATTTTTCCCCACGATGGATTTCTAGATTTGCTCGGTAGATTTACTGACAAAAATTGTCAGAGTAGCAGGTGACAGCATTAGCAGTGCTTGCCTGTGCCAGGGGCTGGGCTTTGTCAGAGGAGGCTGAAACGGGTCCGGGTCACTCTGAAAGCACAAGTCAAAACCCAGGCAGGTCCAAAACCCTCCTCCCAAGGAAGCTGGGAGACCATGGACAGAGACAGAGCACTCTGTGTTCCTCTTTAGGAGCTTTTTGGAAGCCGCCTCTCCCTTCGGACAGTTTCTCCTGTTTTGGGTGAATATTCTTTACCACATTTAAGGGAGACTTGCCAGAGAAATGCTGGATCCAATCCTCAAGCTCCTTAGACACGAAGCAGAGATCATTTCACCACTCTCCTACCTATTGCCTGTGTTTTCAAGTGTTCTCACAAGTAGCCAGAACTCTTCTGGTTATTTGTAAGTGAAGAGAAGGGCTAAAATAAAAAATAACCCACAACGGCTATTGCTGTAGCACTGGTGACTTGAGGCAAGGGTGCCTTTGCAGTGGTGAGAAGCAAGAGCTGAGTGACAGTTTCTGTGTCACCGTGTCCTGGGCCATCACCCTGTGACAATGTGTGTGCTTGTCTTTACTTTGACCAAAACTCCCACCCAGATATCAATCACAGTTGAGGATTGAGCTGACTCTCTCTCTGTGTCTCTGAAACAGTGAAAAATATTTACTACTGTTTAAAACCATGAAGATTTCCTTTTGTTTCCCCCAGGCAGAGAATGCCTTGGAGCCTGGGGGATGTCAGGGCCTGCATCCGTCTGCCTTGGCTTCCCTGCACTGGGAGCAAATGGAAGTGAAGCAGGGGAGGGGAGCGAGGTGATACCACCAATGGGGGATAAAAAAGGGAGGAAAAAATTAAAAAAAAAAGGAAACCAGATTTGTATTTCAGCCATTTCCCTCCATAATCAGCTTATGTTGCAGAGTTAAATGAACCGATGGGGAAGTCACGCAGGCGGATGGGCTTTGTCAGCTGGGAACCTGGAAATCAGCTGCTGGTGTGAAGAGTGTGTGCAAAGATGGGCGTGCAAGAGTGGTCAGTGGTGCAGGGGATGGCAGTGGTGCAGGAGTGGTCAGTGGTGGGAGGGAGGGCATGCCAGGGTGGTCAATGGTGCCAGGGTGGTCAGCAGTGCCAGGGTGGTCAGTGGTCAGTGGTAGCAGGGTGGTCAGCAGTGCCAGGGTGATCAGTGGTCAGTGGTATCAGGGTGGTCAGCAGTGCCAGGGTGATCAGTGGTCAGTGATGCCAGGGTGGTCAGCAGTTCCAGGGTGGTCAGCAGTGCCAGGGTGGTCAGCAGTGCCAGGGTGGTCAGTGGTCAGTGGTAGCAGGGTGGTCAGCAGTGCCAGGGTGGTCAGTGGTCAGTGATGCCAGGGTGGTCAGCAGTTCCAGGGTGGTCAGCAGTGCCAGGGTGGTCAGCAGTGCCAGGGTGGTCAGTGGTCAGTGGTAGCAGGGTGGTCAGCAGTGCCAGGGTGGTCAGTGGCTGCAGCAGGAGGAGGCTGGGGGGGCCTGTGCCCCTCCCTCCACGCCGGGTGTGAAGGAGCAGCTGAGAGGAATTGCAATACCTCCCGCTCCTGTGCCCGTTTGTTTCTTATGAATGCATAATGAATGCTAATGAATTCCCCACTTGGGGCATATGGTTAAGACATATAGAGCCTAACCTTGCTACAGAGAAGAAAGACCTTGATGTTACAAGATGGGGGAGGGCCAGGGGGAACCCAGCGATTCCTGAGCTGAGCTTGGGTCAGCAGGACTCACCCTGCTCCAGCCCAAAGTCTTCCTCAAACACAAGGGCTGCAGGATCTGGAGGGCACAGAGAAATTCTGTACTTCTCCACTAAAGGAAAGGCAAACATATGTCCACAGATGTGTTTTAGAGGCTGAGAGCTGCCATGAGTTTAAAGTAAAAAGACATCTCCTTTCTCTGAAGAAATTGAAGGTATCTGAAGGAAAACGTATCACAGCAGTGCAGAATGGAAATAGGCACACAGAGATCCAAAAGCAATATTGGGAAAGACTAAAACCAAAGAACAGACCACACCAAAACAAAATTAGCATCATGCTTCAGCCTCAAGAGACTTCTTCTTCTCAATCCCTGTCCCTGCTGTGCCATGGATCTCCATGCTTCTTCACCTGCATTCAGCTTTCCAAACAGGAAGGTTTAGGGCTATTTTAGACTCTGTAGTGTAACCAAGTCATCCTTGAGGGACTGGCAGATGTGGCACAGGAGCCCTGAGTCCAGTCCTGAGTCCTGGAGACAATGATCTTCAGGCCACAGAATCCCACCCAGTGTGTCACAGGCTGGTGTAGTGGCACTGTGTGAGCCTGATGGCATTAGTGCAGGTTGGGACCCTGCAGCAGCACGAGTTCATGGCTCTGCTTTGGGCTGATGTGTGAGTGAGACATTTGTGAGCATTTCTGCCACCCTTCCTAGACATCTCTGGTGCTTGTGCCTCATGAATGAATGCTGCAAACCCTGGACTGTGCCCCAGCCTTTCACAACCCCATGTGTTTGAAAACTACTGAGAGACTTCTTTTTCTAGAAGACCTAAAACCTTGATTCTCCAGACAACTTTAGATCTGGTCACAAAATGCTGCCAGTACCTCAAAGAAGCAAAAAACCTACAGATCAAGATTTAAATGAGCCAGCTGAGATAGCTGTAGAAGCACAGATCTCTTTGCTGGGTTACATGCCAAACTCCTCCTGGCTGAGTTCTGGGTCTCCATCCAACTCTCACCTCTCAGTCCCAAGCCAGGCTGTGCTACCTAGATCCAGTATTCCTCCATGGGCTCCTGACATGAGTGAGATATCACCAAACATGCACCCTGATGGCCTGTCCCCAAAGGGTTGGAAGACATCAAGAAAATACTCAAGGACTTGCAAAGTATTCAAAAAAAATCCGGAAGAAATTTTCACCCACAGCAAAAATTCTTTCAATACCAAAAGCTGCCATAGGACCCTTCTGGAATCTTGCAGCAGGCAGATTTCTGAGTGAAAACACCTCCTTTGAACAGCTGGGGTCTAGGATGACATGTGAGCTGTCTGCTTCACCATCAGCATCAGGACTTGGACCAGGGTGGGTGAAGGTTTCTCTCTGCCATTTTCTATCTAACTCTATCCACATCCTTTTCCCTAAACTGTAGCAGTAGCATTTAGATGGACGATTTAGCAGCACTTTGAGACATTGCTGTCTTTTGCTGCCCATCTCAAACCTTAGAACAGGAGCTGAGATTGGTCAGAATGTACAAAAGCGGCATTTGCCATAGCTTGAGAGTGCTAATTCACCAATGCATTTTTGAGAACAAAGCAAATATCCAGGTACCTCCCTGAGAGAGCAGTGAAAAACAGCAGAGAGAGAGAGAAAGAGAGCTGGAAAAATTTCAAAGTCCTTCTAAAAATTAAAATCTGAAAGCCAGCCAAGTCCCAGCAGCTGAGTGGAGGTGCGAGGCATTTTAGTCTCCGGGGTGGGCAAAAGCAGCCGACTGCCGTATGCATCAACACCTCTTGACACTTATGAATATGGGGCTGGTGCTGATGCCCACTTGGATGAAAGAACAGAGTGAGATTGCCAGAGCTGAAGTGGGTGGAAGGGAGGGATGATCTGCAGCAAGATGTTGGGTTTTCTTTAACCCTCTCTCACACAAAGAACACCGTCCGTGTGGGGGCTTTGAGTCATGGGGGTGTAAAGGTTGGAGGTGTTTGGGTGCAGGTTCAGTGGAGGATGGAGCTGGGCTAAGCCCCCCAGAGGAGATCTGTATGGCTGTGTGTGCAGATGAACTTTGCATGGACACTGATATTCAGGGTTGGGGAAAAAGATCTGATGGGTTTCTTGCAGCACTGAATGATCTGTGGGAAAGAATCAGCTTGCAGGGAGCTGTGGTTATTGAGCCACTCTGGAAACTCTGGGCCTCTGCAGCTACTGCAATATTTTGCACAAAACTCAGCAGCAACTCCTGACTCCTGAAGAGCAGGGATTCCCACTGCCATTAAATTTCCAGGCCTTCATGAGTTCTACAAGCCCAAAGAAGACACTGGGATCAGCTAAAACAGTCCTTTGCAGTAAAAGACCATGAGAATCAGAAGTTTTCAGTGAAAGCTACTGATAAATGAGGGCTCAGCATGGAATATGTTTTAGATCCCCACACCATAAATACAAATTCATGTGGGTGGGGGCAACCAGGTGAGGGGTTGGGTTGCAGCAGCGTCATCAACAGACAATGAACCGCTTTAATTTGAAATGACAGCCTCCTTCACTTTCAGAATTCTCAGTTGTCATTTCTGGTTTTTGCCAAACCCTGAACAACAAAATCATGCCAACCCCCTTCCTGCCATTCCTCCTGCTCCCCTTGCAGGCAGCTATCCTTCTATAAAGCCTTTCCCACTCCCCCAGAGCCACCAGGATCTCACCCAGGAACTCTCCTCCTGCCTCTCCATTTGTAAGACAGGCGTCTCCTTTATATCACCCACCCTTCCCACAGGAGCCCAGTCCATCCCTCAGGCATCCCGTGGGGATATTTGTTTCCCACCCTTGCCCTCTCCCCTACATGCTTCCAGCAAAGCCATGCTCTGATAAGTTGGCCCTGTGCTAGTGCTCACTCCCTCTCTAATTTGTCTGAAATCTCGGGCCTCAGGGATGCAAAGAGTGAGGAGTCCTGTGATGCCCACCCTGCATGGACACGCTCCAGCCCGGCTCCTCGCCCCCAGCCCACCCCAGAGAGGGCTTTGGTGGTCAGGAGGAAGACAGGAGCATCTCTCTGGGAGAGACTCAGTCCTTACCCCAGCTGCAACACGCACCGTGCCTGATATGTTGTAATGACATGAAAATGAATAGAATAAACTGACTGAGTGGCATTGTTATTAACCTTTGTTACCTCAATAAATCACACCAAAGAGCAGCAATTACTCCCATTTCTGACAAATACTGGTTTGTGCTGTGGATTCCCCCTTTGCTCTCAGTCCCATATCCTTTCCTTCACTCTCTTTCTCAACTGGAACCTGGATGGTGCATAGTATGGAAAGAAACAGGAATAATTTAATAGCATCATAAAGGCGTGTAACAGACAGCATGGGCCTCCCATGACACCCATCTACTGCACTCCTAAAGCACCTACTGCTCTCTTAAATGCAGTGGGTTTTCCAGGGGCATCCCTGGGCAGATCCTGGTTCCAGCCCCTGAAGCCGAATGCCCAGCAGCACTCATTCCCTCTCAGTGCACAGACAGGGGGATGTGCATTTCTTCTACTGGATAGCAGGAATTACTGAATGAAGAGGCTGGGCAGGAAAACTCACACTCCTCCAAGCTCTGGTCCAAGGCATGAGTCAAGATTTTGGCCCCAGACCAGGACCAGCAATTGGGCTTTTTGCTCAGCTCTGACTTGGCTTAGGTTTTGTCACGCACTTGTGTCAACACAAATCCGAGTTTAGGAGTTTGATGCTGCTCCCGAGCCAGCTAATTTCTGAGGTCAGTGCCATGCTTTGAGATCGATAAGTTCCGAATTTAGTCAGCACAAACAGCCTCGCAGCAGAGTGCTATGCTTGCATATTTAAAGCAGTCTGGGGAAAGGACCTTTCAACAAAGGTATTCAATGAGACTTAAAAATCAATCCTCATTTGGAGAAACTGGCAAAATATTGTAGTAGCCATTGTTAAAATGCCTGGATTGATAATAAATCAGAGCTGACAAATATTTCTGGCCTTTTTTTTTTTACTTTGTAGATTTGTTTTCACAGAGGACCTGCTTGGGGATACAATCCTTCTTCACAGAAATATTTAGAAATATATCTCCTTAAAATTTGAAGGACTTTTTATAAACCTGGCAGAACCTGTGGGTTGTTTCTTTGGTTTATTTTTCATACTATATTTTCTTCAGAAATCAACAGGAGTAATTTTGGAGATTTTAAAAATTCCCAGGGGATTTCCAAATTCACATATACGGTGAAAAGAGTGGCACTATAATATGTACATATCATGCCCAGTCTTGAAATAGTTTGAGACAAGAGCTGAACAAATGGTCTGTGGCCATAAATAGCTGAATTTTGGGTTCTTCTTGCATCCATGACTCTCCCTCACCTGTCCCAGGAGCATGTGTGTGTTGCACTGTCTGTGCTCCCACTCCACAGACCAGAAAATACAGAAGCAGGGCAAGGCTGGTTGTTCTGCCAGGTGAAACCTTCCTTTTGAGATTTGCTGGGCTGTATTTGCTTCCTCATGCTTAGATTTTCATTAATCCATCATGAAACACCCCTGTCTGTTATCAGCACCCTTTGGTACAGGATCAGTGTCACCTGTCTGTATGAGCTACACAAACCCATGAGACCTAAGAGTGGCCCAAAATCATTGTAGACCCTCATCTCTGTCTGGGACAAAACAAGGAGACAATAGATAGGATTGTGTTAATACTCTGGATAAATTCTTTATTTCCTCTGATATAATTTCAGGAATGTGATAATGTGTGGTTTTCAGCCAGGGAACTACAACTTTTAGGACCAAAGGGAAATATTCGGCTCTTCCTGAAGCTACTGCTTGTCTCAGTAGCTTTGCTGGATCTGCAGTGAGACCCAACCTTTGTTTTAGGTCAGCTCGAATCTAATTTAGGGAGGAATCTTTGTTGTATGGATGTCTGTGTGACTTATGTGCTCAGAGTTGATTTTACTGGCCCAATCTTATTAAGGACTGATTATAGAGTGAAGACTGCAGCAGAGTCCATGAGGGGATGGGAGAGGTGCCCTTTATTGCCAGTGAGGGGTAAGTGTGTGAGCTAGGAGTGCAAACTGGACATAAATCATCCAGAATGCCAGCCAGCAGAGCCTAAAACCCATGGAAAAAACAAGACTATTTCTCTTTTCCAAAGATCAGAGCGTGCGACCCCAACTCTGTCAGTGGGCAGTGACTTCAGCAGGCACCAGGTGTGCAAGGAGCAATACAGGACCTCTTGCTTCATTTTCTGTACTTTCATTACCCTAAAACAATCCTTCCACTCCTGCCTCCCCCACTGCTTGAGAAGAAAGAAGGTGGGATTTTGTCATTTCCATCAGCGTGAGAGAAGTGGGGCTCGTTTGGGGTTGAGGTGGCTGGAGCCCAGATTTCCTCCCCTTTCTTTTCCGCTGGAGCATGCGACAGTTTGCAATGTGAGGAGCAAAGTAGTAACAAAAACCCACCCAGTCCCACATCACAATGACTTTTCTCAGATGATAAACATAATAATAAAACCCCTCCTAGTAGCCAATATGATGCTAATGCTTCTTAGCTCTGTCAAAAGTGAAAACAGCTCCTTGCTGTCAATTACTGGAGGGACAGCTGGAGTCTCTCCTCTCACTGTCAGGATGCAGACATATTGCATGTCATCGAGAAGGTAACAAATTCACCAGGACAGCATCACCATCTGTCACCAACAGAGACACCGCCGAAACAAAGGGTCAGGCTTCGGCGCAGAGCTCGGGCCTGCTCTCTCCCCACATCGCTCGTCCTTCCCTCCTCAGAGAAGGGGCACAGGTGGAGGTGCCCCCCAAAGCCAACCTTCATCCAGGCCATCCAGAGGGGATTTGGGGTTTATAAACCAAGGGGATGAGGTCTGAGCTTTGAAATTATTGTTTCCACCAGGGAACCTGGTGCTGAATCCTTCAGGCCCTGCTGATGGGTGTCAGCCATGGGGTGAAGCCCTGTCATGTTCAGCACGGTGCCTCAGCCAGCGTCCATGGCTCTGCCCCTGTGACCCCTCCCGTGCATGAGGAGAGGAGTTTGGGTACCCACAGGAGTAAATGACACCCAGGGAGGGCTGGGGGATCAGGCTGTAAGTCGATTTGTTTGGGGACAGATGGTTGAGTCCCCACATTATTGAAGTCTGACTGCCCTGGATCTGCTCTTGAGAGGAGAAGCTCACCACCCCATGAGGGCATTTGCAGTGGGCCAAACTCTGCACATGATCTGAAACCCAGTCAAACGACAAATAATTCAGTGATCTGTTTTGAGATAATTTTCAGTATTTAACCATCCTTCCAAAAACTTCAAAAATCCTCTTCAAAAAAAACCTCATTTAAAAATGCCATTTTTTAAAAACATGTTTTTGAAGATGTTGTTCAGAATAGTGTAAATAATGTAAATAATTTAAGCAATTTTTTTTCCCCTAGCATATATTGTTGTGCTATTTAAAAATAACCCACATAACTCCATTCTTTCACTCCAGACGAGGCTTACTTCCAACGGATGATGTGCTAATTATTTCGAGAGCAAAGTTTATTTTTGACAGAAAAATCATTGTACTTAAAATCACGTAGAGTGCTGAGACTTTGGGTGAGTCTGAAAGAAAGATGTTTTTGCAAAACTAGCCCAATGTGACAATGCAACATGTTCACGTAGCTCCTGTGTTTGTGTCACAGCATTAATTTGGGATACCCTGCGGCTGCTGGCAAATGCAGCTCTGCGGGGTCCAGCTGACATCTGGGGATACCCTTTGGGTTTCCAGAGTCAGATGGCAGCTTTCCTGTTTGCTGTCAGTTGCAAAATCCAGGACTTATAATTTATATTATTAAATATCTCAGGTGTTATTTAGAAGTTAGCTCATGAGTCACCCTGGTGAAGGAGATGAAGCTACCTGGAATTAACTGGCACAATTCAGACTCTGGAGGTCATTTGGAAGCTGATCCTGCAGGATTTCCCTGCAAATCCTGCCTCTCCCCTGCTCTATTGAATAGTAATAATCCAAAATAAGCACAATTAACATATGAGCTTAATTCCAAAAATACAGCACAGAATGGACTTGCTCCTGCTCTTTCCCAACTTGCACTGCTTCCACTGAGATTTACAACAAGTATACAGAGCAAAAGCTGCTATTGCAGACATAAGGATTGGTTTCTAACAAAGAGAAATAGCCCATCCTCTGGGCACAGGCCTGTGTGCCAAAATTCACTTCATACTTTAGGCTACAATAAATGACAAGGGACCACCCTGAATCACGGGAAACAACTTTTAAAGAAATTACAATTGCTGTGTTGCTGCTTTTTCAGCACCATTTCATTTCCCAAACCCAGGATGAACAGCTCCAGCAGGGAGAGGAAGAGCATGGAGCTGGGAGGCTGCATCCACCATCCTCCTCTCTAGCCTTCCATCTCCTCAGTGCCCATGGGCTGCCTTGGGGTTTCTCACTTGACTCCCCTCCAAGGTTGTGTCAAGACTGCTGTGAAGTGGAAGTCATGGGGCATTGCCAGCAAAAGGCTGGAAATTATGTTTGAATGGTGCCTGGTGGTCCTCCCTCCACCCCTCCCATCCTGAAACGCCTGTGTCCTTTCCTGCAGAAATCAGGAGACTTTTGCGGGGAGCTGTGAAACTCTCATTCTCAGAGTCATGTAAGGCTGCAGGAGTGAAAGTGGGAGGTTTGCAAACTGCTCTGGGAGGGCCAGTTTGTGTTTGGGAAGGGAAAGTGGTGGTTGTCCTTGTTAGGACAGAGAGCACAGACTGGCCCCATGTCTGTCCCCATGGGCTGAGGGCAGGTGGTTGAGGCTGGGGCTGCTGCCCTCATCCAGACCCACACTGGTGTCTTCTCCTGGGGAGGACAGGTGTGATTCACTCCTTACACAATTTCCACAAAACCCATTTCCCTGAACTCTCACCATTCTGGAGGTGGCTCTTTGGCAGAATTTTAGGTGGACTTTGGTCTGCTACCCTCACCATTTTAACTTTGCTGAGAGAAGCAGACAGCTTACAAATTTACTTGTGGTTCCTCTACCAAAGCCTTTCAGGATGGTGTTTTTCCAAGGGAGAGCTGTGATCCGGATCTCCACAGGGAAGCTGAGGTCATTGGGGAGGCTAGGACAGGGCAGGGAGGTAAGCTCTGAGATATTTTTCTGCCCTTTAGGAAATCCTTCACCCTAATCCCCACATATGACACCATCCTCCACTGAGCAAATCCCTGGCTCCCTCCAGAGAATCAAACCTGGACACTTTGCTGAAAGTCAGAATCTCACCTCTAAATTGGAACACAGTCCTGCCAAAAAACAACCTCAACATATTCGTTTAGAAAATCATATCAAGTGTTGCTCCTTGAAGAGTTTCTGGTCTGCTTTGAAGAGATCATCTCTGCACAGAACCCGCCTGGTTTAACCCATGAGTTGCAGGTTTAATGGCATTGATTGATGGAGGCCAGGACACACACTTGGGATGTGGACAGGATTTTAATTCTCTTGTTTGCCAAGGTTTCATCAAAGTGAAGCAAATCTTACTGTGGTTACCCAGCTTGGTTTGCCCCGTGATAAGCTTAGAGTGGAATGAGGGTATTTTATCTTTATGGCAAAGTGAGAAAAAGGCCAAATGACCAAATACTCCTTGTGCCCCTCCCTGGCTGGGTCTATGCTGGGCGCTGACTTCACAGCCGATGCTTGCTGGCTTTCACAAAGCCCTGTGCAGCTATTTTGGAACTGGAGCTGATCTTTATGCATTAACATGGACCCAGATTTTAGAAGAAAACTCACATCTCCTTTGAGCTGCTGCTCAGAACATTTTGCTCCCTCACTGGCTCTGCCTGCAGAGCCCTGTAGCCACCACCAGCAAAAGGGACGTGAGAAACCCAAGGCTGCTCCTTTATTAAACAGAGCGGAAAACTTGGAGAGAGAAAAAAAAACTTAGCTTGAAAGTAATATCTGCACTTAGATATTGTTTGGAATGTTACTGCAATATAGAGACGTTAAAATACAGCCTGAGCTGTTGTCCTGAGATCACATTTCAGTGGTGCCCCCACCACAGATGCTACAGCAGGGCTTGTCTGTGGCACTGTACATAAAAATTGCTTCTCTGTCTCCAGTGAAACACGTTTGTCTCTGGGGTGGAAAGAGCAGTTGATAAAAATGCAGCTGTTTCATTAGTTTGGACAGGGAGTGGAAAAAAATTGGAGAGCTACAAGGGAAAGCCAGGTGGGAAGAACCTGATCTGAGGAGCTTTTCTAAGGAAATATTTTTTGTTTGAACACAAGCAGCTTTTCAATGTGAATTTTTGGTACTGGCCACATTTTACTCTCTGAAACAATTGTGACATTTCCATTAAAACTTTTCATTTTGACTCGTAATTTGATTCAGTCCATAAAAATCAGCAAACGTTGTGATTTATCTCTTGGAAGTCATGAACATATTTGAAGAAATAAATGAAAAAATGTCTAAAACCGTCAAGAGTTTTGGAAATTCTGGGTTTTCCCAGTAACTCAACCACTTATAGTAAGCCATAGGCAAATAGAAAAGGCACAGTTTTAACTCTGAGGACACAAAAAGGGGGAAGAGTTTAGACCAGGGGTGTCATGAGGGGCTGCACACAGCTGAGCCAAGGCACACAGGTTTGTCCAGGACTGCTTCAGAAGCCTTTTATAAACTGGGAACATTTTCACCACAGTTTCTACACAATGTGCCAAAGATGTGTATGGGTGTAAGCACTGCTAGAAAACAGTTATCCATTAAACAACAAATCTGTCTCCTCTGGTCTTAACTTATCAAAGACACCTTCACCAAAGATATTTAATGATATCAGAATGTGATAGCACTTAAATATCACATACAGATTTTGTGTAGGTCATAAATTCTGTGAGTCTGGAGCATGGCCCATACTTTGTGTTCACTGTATCCCTTTTATCAGAGGTTACTGATAAAAATATATTTTCTAGGAATGCAATTGTTCAGTCCTCCTATGTGACTATAATGCATGAGCAGAGCAGGTGAGGGCAATGGGCCCAGAAGAATTTTACTGTTCTTTGAAAATCCACAATGATAAAATGTGGTGTACACAATGAAGTGCATTTGTTACCAAGTAACTTTTTTTCTTTAGTCAAATAGCAAATTAGTTTTCTAAAACATCTGAGGTATCAGAGATGTGTATTTCTGCGATTTTTGTTTTGGTTTATTTTAAGTAATTTCCCAGGTCAAATCTAAGTTCTCTGGAATCTAAGTGCTCTGGAACTGAAACCCCCCAGTTTGCTCCAGCTGAAATAGTGAAACAGTGAGATGTAATGAAGAAGCAGTGAACATTTGCACACAAATACTGGACAAAACACCAAGTGCACAGCTAATGATGTCTTGGTTTAAATGACTGTTTTTCCAGAAAGGTAGATACATATCTGAAATCCACTGTTACATTTTGCATCCAACATGAGATTATTTTTTTTAGGTCTCATGAATCTAGATGCAATTTGCACTGAAAAAAACCCAAAAGAATTAAATACCTGATGTAGTTAGACAAGTTCAAACAAATTCAAGAAATCCTTATTACAATTTTAGAAGTTTTACTTGCAGCTTAAATCCTTTTCTATCCAACAGACAGGGACTAATCACTTCTACACAAAAATGGACTTCAATTCACTGCAATTTAAAATTTATCTGGGAACCTGAGGATGCATATGCACATACTGGGCTTTTTGAAATTTCTTGAACATCTTTAACAGCAGCTACATGTCACAAGTTTTGAATGCTGCAGTAGACATCTGTATGAATTTTCAGGCAGAAAAGTGTTTTATAAACATAGGATTTGTAGGGATAAATATAGAAGAATGTAGACAAACACACTTCTTTAGATGGTTTCTTTCGAGAATATTTTCTGGAATCCTCCAAAATTTTAACATTTAAACTGCTTGGGTAGAAAGTAAAAGACAAAATGGGTGCCTGGACCTTCCTCAAGTTTTCCTACCAAGTAGCTCCACCAAATTAGGAATTTAAACTGAGTATGAAACAGCACTTAGTCTGCATTTACAGACGTATTGCCCCAGGATAAGAGATGTAATTCTCTGAAATGAAGAAAATTAAATCATTACCCTCTTCACCCAAGCCTTTTTGCTGTTGGAAAGTTGGTTTTGCATTTAATGAATATGGGCTCATGTCTTTCTAATGAGTATGAGATAGCTGATGTAATTGAAAACTTAAGCAGGGAAAAATCATTACAAGGTTTGGCTGGTTTTTTTTTTTTAATTAATTTATTTTGTATATTTGTGTTATGAGTGATAGCTACAAGTAGAGTAATGGGGATGAAAAACCACAATTTACTCAACAGGCAATTCAAAACCATGCGCTGCAATAGGAGATTCCCCATATTTTACCTGCCTGAAGGGAAGCAGCTGGAGGAGTTTTCTGCTGTACCTCCCTGTGTCTCTGGGAGATCCTTGGCACCTCCTTATTCCCGCCTTCCTCCTACTCCTTGCCATCATGAACTCATTCTCATCATTTTCTCTTCTCCCTTTTTTTTTCTGACAGGAAACACCTCCTCTGCCCCTGATTCTTCAGGACTGTCAACCACCCTGACATTTGGGAAAGGCACCTTCAAAGGAAGGGGTGGGTAGGGGATAACAGCTCCTGGGCTGGCTTCCCTCCACGGCCCCACAGAATCCTCCTCTCCCACACTGGGATGTATTTCAGGCTGGGTTTTGATCTTCCTGAGGGTCAGGAACTAAGCAAGAGCCCCAGCAAATCCAGGGCAGAGCTGCTGAAGGGCTTTGTGTGTCTGGAATGGCAGGGATGGCTGGGAGCTGGACAAAGGACAGACTCTGGCTGCTTCTGCTCGTTGTTCAGCCCTTCAGCCAATGTCCTCAGCAGAGACTGATGGCCCTGCTTGTCACTGTGTCCCCATGTATGAAACAGAGGAGAGAAATGTGAATTTTTAATAATGAGAGGCTATCCAGGGGAAGGGCAAAGGAGGTGCTGGGGAGAGAGAAAGGTGGTTCATGAGGTCAATGTGATTCATAGCAGATCCATAAATCTCCACTATTAACAGTCAATGCTTTCCTCCATCTTTTTTGATATCTCTCCCCAGGTTTTGATGATCCCCTTCAGCTCTCTGCATGTTTACCTCTGGAGGCCAGTCTTCATTCACAGGTCCATGTATCATTTCCAGACACAGATTTTGATTTTTAAGCTTTGTTTTCCTTTGGTGTTTCACCAATAAGATATTTTGCATGTCCTTGCTCTCCCATGAATAGCTTTTCTTGGCCTCCACTATCCACAGCAGAATACCTCTCATTAACCCCACTTTAAGCCCTGATATCATCTTCCTGGGAGCTCTTTCCATGCTTCCTGTACAAAAAAATTCATCCTCATGCCCACTTCAGAGATCATCCTTGAGATATCATCTTGAATTTCAAGAACAAAATCAGAAGAGAAGATAAGATGATTCAGAGAAGTTCTTGCTGCTGGGAATTTTCCTGGAAAGCCCCATTTGCCCCATTCCAAGGACCATGGTTAGCACCAGGCTCTACATTGTCCTCAAGGAAGATTTCCAAAGTAGCTGAGAGTGCAAGTTAAGGAAAGGCATTTCTCTGCACACTACAAAACTGATTGAAGGCTTTCCCAGCCTCCAGCTTTTCCATCCTTCCTGCCACCAGCCAGGAGTGTGTGAGTGCTCCCTAATCAGTTCCACGTGGTCATCCATCTCCTACCTGCAGTTCCTGGCTGTCTAAACTAACCTGGCTGATTCTGCCCCAAGTGGATTAGGGAGTGCACGTCCCATCGCTCCAGCCCGCGGGGCTGGTAATAGACAGCTGGGGAAAGTTAATGTCTTCGAGGAGCATCACTTGATCTGGGAGAGGATAAATGTCTGAAACAGTAGCCAAGGGTTATGTCCTGATCCCAGTACATAATTTATCCACAAATTGACTTCCTGAAAAGAAGCAGGAGTAGAAAAGCACCTTTGTTTCCAGGCAGATCAAGCTGAGACATGATAAGGTTGCAACTCTGCTCCAGAACTAGAGCTGGGCAGTGATTTTTCTGCTCTTCCTTTCCACAAACACCCAATTTAAAATCAAATGTCAGTCCCTACTCAGTGTTCAGATTAGAACAGACGCATCTGGAAACCACGCATTGCCCTGAAAGCCACCCAAGCTGGCTCTGAAGTTGGAGACGAGGGTGGAATGTTCTTATCCCAGAGCCAAGGCTGTCGCTGCGCGAGCACAAAAGGCATTTGGTAGGACATCAGCTTGTGGGAGTCTCCTTAGTTACCATAAGGAAAAGTTAAATGTCACAGTCTCCACTGGATCAAAACTACAAGAACAGAGATTATTTATTTGAGCTCAGATCTGAGCTTAGCCGCTGATCTGAACGTGAGGATGGAAAATGGAGCTTGCAAGAAAAGTGAGTTTTGGTTTCTAAGGTAAAACTAGAGAAGTCAAGGCAGCAAGTTTTAAATGAGGTTGGGAGATTGTGGCCTCCCTGATCTATGATTTAATTTATCTTCATCAATATTTTAATGTGTAGTTTGCTAGTACGAGCTAAATTTAACTAACAAATTCTGTATCTGAGGAGAAAAGAGGAACAAGATCTGCAAAGCAGGGATTCTGATCTTACTCTCATGTCAACTTTCTGGTGACCCCAGTGTGACATGGGCAATACCTGCTGCAGGGGAGTGAGGTGACATCTCTCTGAGATGGGATTTGCAGGTACAGTGACCCACATGTCCCACACCTCCACCACCCTGCAACAGGCAGCCCCTAAACCTTGCACCTCACACTCAGGTTTTTGCTGACCAGGAACAAATCAAAAGAAAAGTCTGACTGAAATGTTATTGGCAATTTAATAAGATGCTAATGCCACTGCCAGCACTGAGACCTTCAACAACATCTCTTTTTTTTTCCTTTTTCAGCCCAAAACCCACCCTGTCAAAAGTCAGCAGCACTTTAAAGAAGCAGAGCAAAGGAAACGGTGCTCATTAATCATTCTTCCACGACAACACTACGGGGTGATTTCTGCTCTACACATTTTTGCACAATAGTATGCAATTTAATTGCTTTTAAAAATGCTTTAATGATACAGACCAAAAGCTGATCTTAGCAACATCTTTTCTAATTCAGTGGAATTAAGGACACAGTTGGTAGTTGACAGAAATGAGCGACTGAACCACTTCAAAAAAGACAAATATATCTCAAACCTCAGCCAGGCTAAATACAACATTTTCTGCAAAGAGCCCAGTAGATCACCTCCTATCTGTCCTCAATCTAAAATGCCTTTTAACTTTCTGTCTGTCCAACACGTATCAGTTCAGAGTGTTTTCACCCAGGACCTTCTTGTCTGTAAGAACTGCTCTCTGAGGAGCAGGTTTTACTGATGGAAAGAGGATGGAGACACAGATGCCTGGTTAGTAAACTGAAAAGACAAAGCAGATGATGAAACTGATGGGATGCCAGAGAGTCTTTATAAAAATTAGGAGTCACAGACCACCAGGTGTTCAAATAAATGTGGTGTATCAGCAGACCCAGCTTTCTAGCAGCTCTCTGCAGGCTGGGTGCTGGATACACAGTGGGCACTTCACTAGGATTGTGTTAGATGCCAGCAGCTCCTCTGAAAAAGTCAGATTATTATGTGCATGCATCAGCTCTGAAGCTGGACTTTTCTGCAGGTCTGACCTTAAAAAAAAGAGCTTGAAACTGAAAACCTGTTCAGAGAATTATTGACATGTTAAACAGGGGATGCAGACTTCTTTCATGATAAAACATGTCCAGAAGTCAATGAATGAGTTTTGTATTTGTGCCACCAGCTATGAAGGGCTGGCTTTAAGAGTGATTCAGGCCACTTCTGTTGTCACTTGTTGTGATGTGTGGGCATGTATGAGGCAATGAGGCCTTTCCCTGCTGAAGGGACAAACCTGTGACTTGTGCCCTTCTGGAGAAGCCTGGTGAACACACCACTCAGAGATTACTAAATCCATCCATGCTTGTATATATGTGGGCTTCGTGACCAAATTTTCTGCTCTTAGATTGCCCTTTACTCCCTATGTGGGATTTTCCAGTTCTTTGACGACTTTTCAGCTTCTGATGTTGCATAACAGGACAGTCTTGCTCTGGCATGCCTTCTCAGGGAGGGCTTTATTGAAATGTCACACGGATTCCAGCCTTTTCTGGATTTGAAGGAATAGTGCCATTGCCATATCATTGCCAGGAGAAGCAGAATTTCTGAGCACTGGGGTAGGAACCAAACTGAAGCACCACAGAAAGGCTGAACCTGCCCAGTCCTGCAAGTAGGAGCCAACTCCTTAAGAAAGGTGTTTCTGAATTCAGGCTGGAGGCACAAAGAGGATGAAAAATGTTGTTTGTTGAGGAGGAGGGGGGAGAGAGGAGGAATGCAATTTGTGAAAAAAGAGAGAGGCCTCATTCCATGTGGCTTTGCCTCTGGATAAGCATCTGTGGCCATCTTCTCCCAGCCAGAAATGTGCACTGTGACTCTCTCCAAACCACACAGCATGCTCTGAGTCCTGAGGTTTCCATCTGCTATCAGATGGAAGCAGAGCCAAGGCCAGTACAGAAGAGATTACCTTCCTAAGGTGGAAGACTTTGTTTTTTCTAAGAGCTATTCATGAAAACCAAATTTGACACAGGAATAGACACAGCAAACTTACTGGAAAATATTCACCTCAATGGAAAACTTTTCTCTGCTCATGGGCAGAGTGTTACATCACTTCACACAGGACCTTAAAAATTCCTCTGGGATCATTATTCTTGAAGGGATTCATTTCAGTGCTGATGAGGCTGGAAGGATATTTTCAGATCAATCTATAGATATGAATGATTCTTTAGATTTAAAAATAAAATAAATAATGTTTTCGGGGATGCAGGCCGTGGACAAGTTTCCTTTTTGAACCAGAACTGCCAGTGGTGGGGCTGGCACCACTGGGCTGCTGTTTTCCAACCCTTGTTCTATGACTGAAGATGTCAATTTGCTCCATGCAAAAGCCCCAGACCTGATGAGGATAGGAAATTTCATTGTTGCTCAGGGAAGTCTGGAACTTGAGAGTTTTGAGAGCAAACAGCCCAGCCATGCTCCAAAAGAACAAGAAGAAAAGGCTGCTTTTTAGGTGAGCTGGTATTTTTAGCTGTCAAGAGAAAACAAAGAAGAGAGGTAAGGTCATAGAGCAGGTCGATGGCAGGAACAAAAACAGAACAGATCTCTCTCCTTCCCAGCTGGTGCCCTACTCACAACAAGGTCTCTCCAGCTGGAGCAAAGCCTATCCTAGAAACTTTGGCCCCATACATGCAATATTCTTCCTCTGGCTTTCATTTAATAACTGGGATACACGGCTCACCCTTGTGCCATTGTATTAGTTTAATGTACATTTATTTTGTATACATTATCTTTCCTTTCAAGCACTTCAATATGTCTGAAAATAAGAGATAAAAAGGGATAACACATTAGACACAGCAACTCCCAGAGAGGCAGGCAGGGTGTGAAGAACACTGAATTCCCTCATGATATTATTATATTGCCTTCTTTGCTGCACAGTGTTACAGTAAGTAAGGGGATTAGCTGCTTGTCTCCCAATATATAGATGAAGAGAAGAAAAAATGGCTTTTATTTCAGTAGTTCTTTTTGCCTACAGGAAGAAAAATCCTGCCTATTCAAAATACTCTTCTTCTGCTGCATCACCCTCTTTCCTCAAGAAACCATCTCTTGTCTGACCAGAGGGGAAAAGGAGAAGGTAGAGAAGCTGGAGGATGGCTCAGATTCTCATCATCATAACTACACATGCACTTCTTCTGTAGGGTAGCAAGCCTTAAGTGGACATTGCCCTTTGGAGCTGGCACATCTTCCAGGGCACGTTCCTACCCTGGGGCTTGGAACCTTCCCTTATTCCTTCAGGGAAAGCCAAAGAGGAGAGCATCTCAGAACCTGGAGAGAGTGTTTAGGTCCTGGAGTAAGAATAAAGTTAGATTCTGGTCAAAGTGTGTGTCTGTCACCCTGAGAAAAGAACAGACAAACTCTTGAGTATTTCAAACGTTCCCTGGACACTGGCTGTTGAGGGAAAAGCGAAAGGCAAGGTTGTGCCAGCTCTCTTGCTTCAGGAAAAGACTTGCAGAGCAACAGGAGGAAGCTCCCCATGTGTGAAAGCCGCACTCATCCAGCTGCAAGGAGGTGCAGCACAGCTGGAGAGGTCAGGGCAGCACGGGAACAGCTCCTGGAGTGCTGGGGCAGCACAAAATCCAACACAAAAAGTCCCCTCATGCTGAAGGCAAACCAGAGCAGTGGATACTGCAAAAGAAGGAAGAGAGATTGTTCACAAATGTGCCCAGCTCCCTCCAGGATCAGGTCCTCTCACCTGACGTGCCACTCAGCCTGGTGTCTGACCTAGCAATTAAGATGTCCTCCGTTGTCTATTAAGTGTGGAAAGCCTCTCTCTCTTTACCCCAAACATTAATTTAGAAAGCAAAATGCCAGAGTGACTGCCTCTCCCGGGTAATTTTTCCCCCTTCAGATTCCCTTGCTTCCTTTATTTAGTGCCAGCAGAAAACAATATGGTTTCTTTCATTGTCTTCTCTGAAGACTTCCAGGCGAGGGGGGAGATTATTACTGTTCCAGCGTGTGACGACATAATAGGCTCCTGTCCCAGAAAACAAAAGTCTTTGCAAGACGATAAAGAGACAAGTCCTACTTATGATGTCACAGAGAAGACAGTAATAAAAATAAAGAAAGGAGGGGGGGGGGAGAAGATAAGAATAAACATCTGTATATTGGGAATAACAATAACATTTGTTCTGCCATTTATTTCTGAAAGATGCCTTAAATTGTGCCTTGTACAGAACAGAAAAGACTTTGTGTGTGTGTGTGTGTGTGTGTGTGTGTGTGAGCACAGATGGATTAATAATAATAAAAAATTCCATTGAAATGCAAAGTTTAGGATTTCCTCCCTCCCCCTCAAAAATAAAAAATTAAATAATTCTTGACAAAGAAAACTGTTCCGGTTCTATTTTTTTTCCTGATCTTCTCAAGTTCTGCCCCTTTTTTAACCATGAAGATCAGAATGTAGGATTTTTTTCAAAAGAGAAATGCGTGTATTTCTGGAAATATGCTTTAGGTTGTATAATTAATAAGGCATGTGAACAACAGGAACCAGAAATACAGGAACTGATTTTCCATCAGTGCCAGTACCCCTGGGAAGATGGAGGAGTCACGCCTCACTCAGGGGCTTTTTCCCTGAGGACAAGGAAAGGAGGATGCTGGGTTTGGAGAAAGTCACGGGCACTGTGTGGGGATCCCTGTCCTGTGTCTGAGCAGCACAGGGTGGGGATGTGCAGCAGCACCAGCCTGGGTCCCAGCAGCAGCTCAGTTCTGTTTGTTCCCAATGTGGGATGCTCCAGCCACGAGGCTGCTTGGGCACGTTGGGAATGCTCCCGAATTTGGAGCTGGCTCAGGCACAGCTACCCCAGGGCTCTGCACCACTCTGGGCTCCGTGCATGGTCACAGCAGTGGATCAGGCTACCAGTGGCTTCCACAGGGATGTTCTGGATGTGCACCAGGCAGCCTGCAAGCAGAATTTGTCCCTCTGCTTGGAAATTAGTGGGAAATACCTTGCTAATTTTAAAATGAGCGTGAGTCGTATATTAATTAGCATGCAGCTCATGGGCCTCTGATCTTCAAGGTGAGACCGTGGAGTGCTCTCTGATGTGGAAAGAGGGGAACTGAGGCACTGCAAGGTTCCAGCAGTGCTGCCAGTTTGCTCCCTGGCTCTCTGAAGGTCCTAAAGGAGTGGGGTAGATCAGAGTACACAAACCACAACCTGGAGCAGGGAGGGACAGCACCACTTCCCACAACTGCTGTTGTGGGGAACACTGGGAGTTGTTTCTCATGGGTTGCTCAAAACCCCCAAAAAATCAGCCTCATTGCATCAATGGCTCTAATGATTATTTCTATGATTAGAAATAATAATGATTATTAATAATCTAATGATTATTTCTTGCTCCTGAAGGCAGCATTGTAACAAAGGTGGGCATTACTGGATAAATAACATCAAACCAGGCATTTACATCTGATTTACCTCTCCTAGAATGGTTATTCCTAAGACTTGCATAGCTTTATTAGATCTATATTCATATGTATTAATAATAACAATTGTACTTGCAATTAATTTTAAAGCCCACCATCAATCTTTCTTAGAATTCAATCTGATGCACAGCCAGAGGGAAGGGACGTGTGCACTGAATTCCATTTTAACCCCTTCCTTTTTTTGTTTCCCAACACTGGATTTATGGTGGATAATAAAGCACGCTTGCAGGCCAGACCTGAAGAGTTAAATTTGCCATCTCAGGGAGATAGGACATCATCAAATCCTAAAATATCAATATGTGGACAGAGGAGAACAATGCGCTCCTTCCTCACGTGACCGATGTTACTGGTGGAATTAGGAATTAACGACAAGATTAAAGCCACCATTTTAATTTCTCAGACAAAGCTGGTTATCTGGGCAGCCATCGTAAGCAGGTGGCCAGCTCTCCAGGTCTCATGGACACAAGGGCCAGTATGATGCAAAGTGGACTGGGAGGTAATAATTCAGCAGATAACCCCTGACACGCTCATTCAGTTGCTAATTCACCCTGCGTGCAGGAGCTGTAACCAGCGTTTAAAGATGCGTTATGATATTTAAAGGCTAATTTATTCCCTTTATTAAAAATGATATCAAACAATATTTCACTCTCCCTTTTGGTGAAGATTAACTGTTTATGATCCTTGTGTATTATGTGGGGCCATAACCATTACTCACATCGGCGGTTTGGCTGAGGCCCTTTTAGATTAATTGTCTGGTGGTTGTTTGTTAAAGCACAGGAGGTGTCACGGAAGAAAACAGCCTCAGTGCTGAATCAACTTGAGCCAAGTATTCAAAACATCTACTTGAGCTTGGTTATTTATAATGACCTTCATATTTTGATGTTTTTTAGCATAGTAGAGATATATTTTCGAATCAGACTACAGAAGATTTATTGTCAGATTTATTTAACACCCACTTTTCCTCAACTGGATTCTTTCTAAAAGCATATATTGATCACTAGCTAAGCACCTATACCTTCCCAGGTATCTCAGTGTTCAGGAACTTATAAGATGCATCACTGGTGTGAGCAGGTTACGAATACTGTGTCCAAGTACCATCTGAATCCCTCCACCAAGCCCTGGATGAGCCACTGGGTATTAATGTTTCCAGCTTCCCTGGGGAATGGATTTATTTTTTTCTGCTCTGGACTGTCTGGCACATTTTCTCAAGCATCTTTTTGCCTTGCATAGAAAGGAAACCTCGCAGATCATCTATTTTATCCTACAAAGACCAGTGCTGATCCTCTAAGTGTTCCACAGGTCCCCTGAACTAGCTCAGTTGAAAGGAATGATAAAGGCCATATAAATATGTGTGAAGTACCATTGCAATGGCCAGGGAATTTCTAAAGAAATAAAACTATTAATTTTAGTTGCTTGTAGCTAATGAAATATCATTAAGGCAGGTCACTCCTGTTAAGGAGGTGAAGTTGGAAATAACACAATGGAATTAATGTAGAAATAGTAAAGAACTGCCTTTCTGAAAAGCAATGAAGTGACATGAAGGGACATTATAAAGCAAGGTATCACTACCTGCAAGGGTTAAAAAAGCACAGCCTCCCCCAAACTTTCCGTGAAACAGAAGTAGAGTGTTAATGGAACACCACTGCAATACAATACAATAATGTGGAGCTGTGAGTGGAAGAGACATTCAGGCTCCAATTGAGACCCAGCCACAGAAGCTGTAAGAGCCCTCTTTGGGCTCTCTTTGGCTTGATGCTGGTCTCCAGGATTCCAGGGATCACTTCCAGCCACACTTAGGATTTGACGGCACCACAGCAGTTAAGACTGCATCACACATCCCACGCCTCCTTTTCATTCATTTGTACCTCCAGATATTCTAAATTTTAACCCACTGAGAGTGCTTTGATTTTCCTGCCTGCCATAAAAACCCAGCGGCTCCGGAGGGATTCTGCTGGCTCGTCATAAAAGGCGCAGATGTGAGGAGCACCCCGCGAGCAGCAGAGCCGGCCCTGCAGGAGCTCCCATCCCCATCCCATGCTCCTGCAGGCCTGGAACAGCTCCACCAATTCCAGGAGGCTGCACTGGTGCTGCAGAGAGCAGAATTTGGGCCACTGACTGGAAACAGTAGGATTGTATGCGGATTTTTTTGCTGTAAAGCTAAGGTGGAAGCAAACAGCTCTTTCAGCTCCACACTTCTGTGGAACTGCACGGATTTATAGCTGCAGAGCACCTCTGGTGTCCCTTGGCCTAAAGGGGATCCTCACTCAGAGTGAGGGAAAGCAGGCAAGCAAATGAGGTGGCAAAGTTCTCTCCATCTTTCATCAGTCTCATCACGCCACAGAGCTTCATTTTCTTCTCAGTGAGAGGAAGACCAGTCAGAAATAATTCATAGAACCACAGAAAGGTTTGGTTTGGAAGGGACATTAAAGATCATTTTGTTCCAACTCCTTGCCATAGGCAGGGTCACCTTCCACTAGACCAGGTTGCTCTAACCTGGCCTTGAACACTTTCAGGGGCATCCACATCTTGCCTGGGCTACATGTGCTAGTGACTCACTACACTCACAGGGAAGAATTTGTTCTTAACTTCTAATCTAAATCCCTCCTCTTTCAGTTTAAAACCATTCCCCCTTGTCCTATCATTATCTGCCAGTGTTAAAGTTCATGTAGCTCTATATAACAAACCCCATGTTAGTAATGGTAAATTTGAATATGTATTATACCCCTTCAGGCTTATTCTTTTAACCTCCCTTCCCATTTTGTCCTCCCAACTGTGTGCATGCAGCTACCTGGGCACACAAAGCCACCTGCACCCCCTTTTAGCTGCCCCTTAGCACAGTTAAATCACCCAGAAGAGCAGCTGCCTCCCTCCTGGTGCTGCAGAAGGGACCAAACAAAAGCAGTTGCTCATTTCATGCAAGTAGAAATTTGATGGCAGGAATGTCAGGAGATTGTTTGACATGAGGAGAATAAAATAGATCCCTCCTGCTCCCCACCTCTAAGGAAAGGAGAGATTGAGCTGGAGCTCCTGGGACCAAGGGGCAAAGTGCTGGAGTTGGGGATTTGGTCCTGGGACTCTGAGCTTCTATTCCACATCAATGACATAGGGGCGACTGCACTTTCATGAGAGTATGACAGCTTATCTTGGAGAAGGACTGAGATAAATAGATTAAAACTGTGCTGGTGGAGAGCCACAGAGAAGAGGGTCATGCGACAGCCTATTCAGACAGTTCCTATTATTAATATGTAAAGCTGTCATACTTCATAAGATCACATCCAATGTAATCAAGAGGATTTAGTTCACTAATATAGCAGCAGTCACACTAGATAAGATTGCTTATAGGGATAAGAGTGTACATTTGTTACTCCATTTTAATTAAAAACAACCTTAATAAAAGGTTGCAATGATAAACTGATAAGCAATTGTGTCTCCCCTTCTCCCCGTAGGTTACCATGCAAAACTCATATTGCAATTAGAAACCTCCCCTAAGACACCATGGGACATACATCAATGTTGGCTCAGCAGCAGAGAGTTACTGGTCACCCCACTTTGTATGTTCAATTGCTGCTAACTAGATTTTTCTCCCCCCACCTCGATTCACAAATTATATTGCCAGACAAGAAACAACCCAGAGTGAATTTATTTAACACATCCTGGTGTTATGACTAAGTGGGAAGAAAATCCTCTCTCTGAAGAAAACTAATTGAAAATGGAAGTAATTCCAGAAAGACAGCCCTGCTGCACGTTCTCCCTCAAAAAGGAGCGGCTCTCCCAGTGGTAGCACGACTACACATTCCCCCTTGTCAGCTGAGGTGTTAAATCCCCTTTTTGGGAGATGAATGATAAAATGGTGTGATCCAGAGCTCCAGCCTGGTTGGATGAGAGGTGCATGTCGATTTATACAACAGAGTATATACATTCTTGTAGCAGCATGAAGAGCATGCTGCTATTGAAATTTCAGATCATTTTGCAGCTGCAAACTATAATAGCAGTAATAATAAACCAGAAGCTGTGCTATCCATTAAAAAGAACCCCAGACACTCGAGCATGTTTGTTTTGCCTCTGATTTTAAACATTCAGCACCAGCTGAACTTCTTGTTCACGACTCATTAAAAATGTCCTGCGTCTTTTCATACACACAGGCTGCCCAGAGATGAGTGCACAGGGTGGGAGGAGGGACAAAAGCCAAGCCCTCCCCTGGGTGAGGTGACACCCCAGGGTGAGGTGAGATGGCTCTCTCCACCTTGCTGGGCCTCAGGTGCTCAGAGAACAGGATGGAGGAGGTGGTGCCTTACATGGCAGATGTTTTCCTGCTGATAAATCCTGTAAAAAGTTTAGAGAGGAGCTGGGTTGGGGACAAGCAGGCACAGAAACTGGCTGGTGGTGTGCTGGTGTCCTGCTGAAGGCAGCTGTGAACGCTGTGTAGGTGCAGTGCCAGTCCTGCAGCACAGGGACAGGCTCAGAGCTCCCGTGTGAGCCACACTCAACAGTCCTGAAACCCTTTCTGCAGTGTCAGACAGAGAAATGATTTGTTTCAGGTCACAAATGCTGCTGTGCTGGATGCAATATTGAACTTTTGCCTTAGAGAGTCTCCCAGAGCTGAGTGGGATGTGGGTTTACAGGTTTGTCCACAAAGCCAAGCCCAAGGAACCTGGGCTGCCCGTGCCCTCAGCACAGCTTGGATCTGCAGCTTTAATGGAAGGGTTTCACTGCCTCACAAGATCTCACAATCATTTAACTTCATTACTCAGGCTGTGAGCAAGAGCGAGATCCATTCCTGATCCTGTTCTTTGAGGTGATGGACAATTAACTGAGTATGGTCAACCAAAAAGCTACACTGGGTTCTGTGACCCTGAAAACAGCACTAAATCTCTCTAAGAAGATAGAAACATTTATTTATCAATAATATTCTCTTGCTTAGCTTTTTTTTTTTTTTTTAATTGTGCCAAATTAACACAATAATGGCAATGTTGATTTTTTTTATCTCTACTTTTCAGTGAATATGAATGCCCAACTCTGGCAGGGCCTAACTTTGTGTATGAAGAGGGAAAAAAACCCGCTGGTAAATATGTTGTTACTGATTTAAAAATCTATTTGTTCAGTAATTTCTGCTGGAGCCATCATTATCTTGCCAAAGCAGCTGTTGGAATATTAACTAGACACAGCAGTAACAAGTGGAATATAATTAGCACTCCTTGTTCCAGTGAATTTTCAGTTTTAACTAGGAACAATTTGCAATGAATCTCTGTGCTGTTGTAATTAACTTAACTAATGCACCACACATACCAACGACTGTACTGAGTACTGTAGGAAATCACCGAGGGTGCTGCGGGTGGGGCAGAGCTGTTGCCTAATTCTGGCCAGCTATTACATTCCAAGGATATCCCTCCTTGCTTTGCAGTGCCTTGTCTGCAATTAAAGACTCACAGCCTATATTTGTGAAACCATAAAAATGAAATTACAAGGGGATACTGATGCCTCACGCTTGGGTTTTTTTCGGGTGTATTTTTACAGCATGTGCTTTTAATACACTAATCATTTCCCAAGCATTGAGACTAAAATGGTGAGGGCAGAAACATATGCATCAAAGTGAACTTTCCCGAGGAAAGCTGCTTCAGCAGCCCCATTCCGCATAGTTAATGTACCATTTCACTTTTACTGCCCCAAGGAGCTCCTTGTAGCCACTGGTATAAGCCAGAGCAGCCAGAGAGGCTGTTGGTGATAAAATGAATCACTGCCACTGCTCTAGTGTCCAACAACACTCCAGCCCAGCATTCTCTGGGGCTCACCTACCCTCTTTACCAACTTATTTCTTCCATCTGCAGCTCTCTCACTTGATTTTACCCTGGAGATTGGCCTGAAACCCCAGTTCTGCAGTATTTTTGTGATGGGCAAATTCTTCATGGGGTTTTGTCAGACCTCACTGCACTAAGCTCTTGCCTACATCATTGGGGTTGAACCCCATGCTCTGCATCCAAGCACTTCTCCAGAGACTCCATCACCTTCATCTACAGGAGTTGTGGCGTCCTTGTTGAAGCAAAACTCTCAGGGAATTGGCAGCAAACACAGAAATTGTTTTTGTGCTGTCCTTGTCTTGTAACCTTTGGAAGTTTCACTGTTGTGTAAGGTATCCCAGCAATTGAGAGGTTGTTAAATGCTTGGGAGGCTCTGGCTAGAGCTGGAGCCTTGCTATGTCCTGTTACCCTTGTCTGCTAGAAAGTCCAGCCTTGCTGGTGGGGGAAACCTGTCCCTACACAATTTCACCCATGGAGGAGACTCCAGCACAAGGCATCTCCTCTGAGTGGACCTAGAGGGAGAGGAGCACAGCCACTGTCAATTCCACCTGAAAACTCTTTTATTTGCCTCTTCCATGGTCAATTTCTCAATCTGGTCTAATACAACCTCCTGCACCTTTGTATATGTGACTAAAAGTGCAGTTAAGGCCAAAGCATTCTGAAGATGATCAAGATGTTCCTTGCAGAATATCACCTCACAATACTCTCCAGACTTCAGCTCCTGGAAAGGTGCTGGGGGACACTCTCAGCTTTCCAGGTTTTTTACAAAAGGGTAAATTGCTCCCTAGACCTTACAAACTATTCCAAAATCTGCCCCAAAACAAACTGGCTGAAAGCAAATAAAAGAAACTCAAAACTTCTGGAATTTTTCATGTTGGAGACATAAGACATTTTCTGGAGAATGGCCTGAGTTGCATCTTCACTCACAGGTGTGTCTGTGCTTCTTCACCCTTGTAAGAAGCAGTGAGAAGTATTAATCAGTGAGAAATATTAAAAAGTCATGTATTTGAACTTTTGTACAGAAAAAACCCTGAAAATTTGACCACATCAGTGAAAGAATCATCACTTCAACACTGTCACTTCTGGCACTGCCACCCAGGGCTGGATCAGCCCCACATTAGCCTCTGTGGAAGATGGCATGTAAATTAAAGGGGTTTAAACCTCTCCTTTATGGTCTTTTCTAAAGGAAATAGTATTTTCCAAAAGTCAACTTTGAATGAGAAATGTTCATAATATATCAGTTTCTAAATTTTTCATGCCAAAGTCTCATTTTACTCCAAACCCCTGAGGAGCAAAGGTGGGGGGAAGCAAAGCTGAAATATTTTTGCATAAATTTTTTAAGCTTCTTTCCACTAAAATTTCACACACAAATAACTCATTTTTTGTTAATCCTAGTCCACCCTTTTTCCCTGAATAGCTGTCTCTTCTTCTTCTTTTTATTATTATCATCATCATACATTTGTCCTACCTCTTATGGCAGTATCAGCAATCAGAGCCTTTAGTGCATTTTAGTTCCTATGACTGATCTCATAAGAATTCTCCTGCAATAAGGACCAGTGTGTGGTTGTAGGATTCTTGAATCAGGGCAGCAAGCAGATCACATCGGAAGAGTCACATTGGTCTAGCAGTTTTTCTTTAAATACTTGGTGTGCTAGGAAGAGGAAACAAATTTAAAAACCATGACAGCATAAAAATAAAACAGGAAATCGAAAAAATAAAATAATAAATAAGAAATCTGCTATTTTTACAAGCAATTGGAGTGCTACAAATAGCAAGCCAAGCTGATACTTAGTCACCAATATGGAGAATAAAGATTAGAAGGAAGCGAGAAATGGGGTGGGGACTGTAAAGAGCAGCTTCCCTGTCTATAAATATTCTCTCTCGCCTGTGTTTCTGCAATAGAAGGGAGTTTGGAGATGTTCCATGCTTTGAACACCTTCATCACAGCCTTGCAGACAGGAAGGTGTGTGATGATGGGCTCTGTCAAAGCCTCCAGCACCCCAGGAAAGGCGAGCCAGGGGAGCAGCAGCTCCGCAGACACCGTCACAGCCTCTCTGAACCAGGTGTGAGCTCCCAAACCCCCGCAGAACCCCACAGCCCAAAACCACACTGAGAAAACGCCTTTGCTGGCTCAGGAGACATCGTCAGAGGAGGCAGCAAAGGGAAAATTTATTAAGTCATGCTGTTGCAAAACACAGTTCTTGACATCTAACTCCTGAAAGGCGAGCGAGGTGGGCTCCTCGCACGCGCTCTGGAAAGCATCACTTCATGCTCCCTTGTCTTTTCCCATTAAGATCCCACACACGTGGCTATTCATCCCCTCAGCACACAGCAGCCAGATTGTTTGCTGAAGTGATAGATGAAAAATTCATTCTGTTTTTGAGGGTGTTTAAACATTCAGTGCAGGAGTGTCACTGGCTGCTGGGCAGCCAGCTTAGCAGTGGCTCTGCAGCTCGGAGTCTCTGAGGTTCGGGATGAAAATTCCAGCTCTTATCCATGGTCAAATAAAATCATCAAAAATTTGACTCAGATTATTTTTCCCCTTTGTTCTCAATAAAGGGTTTTTGGTTTATAGATCCATCCACACTGGAGCAATTTACAATTTTTTCTCCTGGGCTTGACCAGGGCTGTTGTAATGAAAATCTTTGGGTCCAAAGGGAGACACCTCTCTGCGTTTGCATGTGTGTGTGTACACATACACATATTATTTTGAAAACTGAATTGACAGATACCCCTATGAGATCATATTTGCAGGCTGAATTTCTGACCCTATTTTTTGCCTACATGACTAAATCAAGACATTTATGCTACGGAGGCAAAAGATTTGAATATCTCACCCGTCCCCACCCATACATGCTTGTACACACACAAAGCCAAGGCAGAAAATCACATTGCTTTCTCAGCAGATCCATATTCCACCCCTGCAAAAATAGTGTAATCTATTTTCTCTGTAGCTGGAATTCAAGATTATCAGGGATGCTGTGGCAGTGTCATGAAATCAGCTGAGCCTCTCTTAATGGCATTTTCACATATGACTTTTTTTATTCTTCTTGCCTTATGTTTTTAACCATCTCACACGAGGACTTTAAAACACCCACATACCCTGACAGAGAAACAGCCAATGCTCTCCTCTATTGTCAGCCATGGCTGTCCGAGGCCAAAAGAAAGAGGTCACCCATAATAATGTCAACCATCACCATGGTATCTGAGCACCATTTGATTTAAAGAATAGTCTAAGAGCCTATGGAAAATGTAGAGGCAGCAAAGGCAAAGCACTCAGAGTAACTTCAGAAATAATTGCAATGCAATTAAGATGTGCGACCAAAATGAATATTTCAGAGCAGAGTTCATCTGAGAAGAGGTTGCCTGCATTAGAAAAGTTAAAGACATTCAGGCTTGATTAGGTTCTCACATGAAATTCAGCAGCCAAACACAGAAACCAGTGAATTTGTATCTGTAAAAATCCTCTATGACAGAAAAAATCTGCTGCAGAAGGTTCTAACTCTGCCCATCAGCAGCCCCAAAGCTTCTGACATTACTGGGTGCCCAGCACTGCTCAGGCTCAAGCTCTGAAGCTGAAATATTGCTGGACAGGGCAAGGAAAGGAGGGATAATAGAGCTGCCACATTTTTGGAACAGGGTTTTCACGTGTGTCTTTGCATCTGCAGCAGGCAACACCTTCATGCTGGCCCCTTCAAGTGTCACTGTTTAAATGCACATGGGAAATGGTACTGGGAAAGATCTCTGTGAGTCCACTTCTTTCCAGTGTCTCACCTGGAAAATGCCGTTATTTGTGCTAAAAAATAAAGAAAGAAGGGATTTTCAACCCTGATAGTTTTCTCCCTACCCAGCACCGGGCAGGGTGCACTCTGCTTTCACCAAATGAGCAGCCACAAGATAAGCCAGCTGCCTCCAGTAAGGACAGGTTTAAAATTAAAATTAAACATGTTTTGCTTAAATGCTTAATATTTGAATGTTTTGGTGAAGGGGATCAGTTCTGGCAGCCCAGAGGGTTCAGTCCCGAAACACACAGAAGGATTATGGGCATGAGTTAAAAACCCACAGAAATCTCTTTGGAGAAGCACAGGGGAGAAGCTTTTGGATGCTGCTTTTCCCAGAACCACGCCAGAGCTCTCAGCAGCAGTTGTGAGCAAAGAAGAAGCTGTTTATCTACTGGAGGTGGTGATTTATTTTCTAGAGGGCAGGTGCAACTCTAGGGAAGACTATTTTGATCATTAATGCAGGTTTAGCAGGCACCATTATATATTGAGCTTTGCTGGTAAGAAGTTGTAAATATATTTAAAATTCTCATGAATGAAAACCAGGGACAAGGCTCCCTTTGCCAGGCACTGGTCCAAGCTGAAGGTGAATATAAGCACGGGGCAGCTGTGTTGCCTTTTTATGATCCCCACTGTACAGTAGGCTTTGATGTTTATTATGAAATATTATGATTTAAGTGGCTAGAGTAGTTCATGAAAAATGACCCCTGTAAACGCTGCCTGGGAAACTGGATTCAGCAAATTAGCACATTCCTTAACATGATCCTCCTCGTTGTGCATTGTGTGTTAACTTAAATGTGCCTAAATGGACAGTTCAGGAGCCTATACATAAAGTCTGTACATGATTATCCTATTAAGGACTATTATTGGAGTGGTTTAGTCATGTGCTGTATCACTTATGCAAATGAGAGAAAATCTGAAGTTACTGTTACTTTTAGACAAAGTGCAAATAAGCTTTTCACTGCATATTAATGAATTGCTAATACCCGGCTCTTCCGCACCCATCTTTATGCAGATTACAGTAATACTGTTTGCACAGTTGTAGCATTTCAACTTTTTCATTTGGAAGCACCTAGACTAAGACTTAAAAACAAACCCAAACTCCGTACCCTGCAAGTTAAAGCAATCAAAAATCCAAATAGAACTCCTGCAGAAATTTAAAATTGAAGCTGCAGACTCGGTGAACGTGTTTGACTGTAATTTGTGTTGAATCGTTCAAAACTAAATATTACAAGTTCGTCATAAAACTTAGCAGATCCAAACTGCAGATCAAGAAAGCATTGAAGAACAGGCTGAAATCCATCCATATTTGAGGTGTTTCTTAATTTTAAGCAGATTTAATTCCCACTAATTGCAGAGATGTTTCTATATATATTTCAGTGCATCCCTGAAGGAAATATTTTCTTGATTCAGGACTTGAAAGAACACATCCCAGCTCTGGACCTAATCATTAAACCTTAACTTATAGAAGCAACTGCTGTGATAACAGACCCCTTATTTCTGGGAAAATTCTTCAGATATCAAAGACAAAACTTCAAAGAAAACTAAATGCTCACTAGCTCCAATAGGAAGAGCATGAGGTCCACAGAGAAAAACAGTGCTGATAAATGTGATCAATAATGACTGTAACTTAAGTTTTATCTCCGTTGAAAACAAGGAACTACTTCCAACTGTTAAGAAAGGTGGGAAGAAATATATACACACTATTTCAAAGAAGTGATAATGTGTTATGTGGCTTAGCTCCACAGTCATTAGTAAAAGTTATCCTCATAAAACCATCTGGTCCATATCTACAACATTACATTTGAATAAATATCAGAAAAATGACAATCAGTCATTGAGGAAGAAAGAAGTTGTTCTGGAAATGACATTTAGCACAAAACAAAGGGAGAGAATTCTGGCCAGAAGACACCTTTCTTCCAGGTTCCTTCCAACCCAACCCTATGATTCCCAGCAGGTGATCCCCTGGAATTGCAGAGGGGTTGTTTCTCTTCAAGAGTCTCTGAATCCAGATTTGCGACAGCAAACACAGCTGGTGGCACCAGACTGGTGTTTAGGTTCAGTTTCTGGTACTTTCAACACTGGTTGCTTTTCCTTCCTCTCTCAAAGAAGACAGCAATATTTGATAATATTCCTCTGTGAAATCCTGATCTTCTTACAGAGGGCTGTGTTCAGACGGGAGCACTAAATAAGTTTTGGGTGGGTTTTGCCATTAAGAAGAAAGTTTACATTCATGGTTACAGGGTAGAAAAACTGAATTTCAAAGAGCTCCTGTCTTCCAGGGACTCACACACAAAAAAGCATTCCTTTCTTTTGCAGCCACCAAACTAAATATAGGTTATCATGTTTGAAAGGGAAGATTCTGGCTACAAAACAATCTGAGGACTTAGACAGCAATAGTCTGTGGTTTTCCATTACCACCATTCATGTTTACATCACCCCAGGGCTGGCAAAGAGCAGCAGCGACCACAACTCAGCCAGGCAAGCAAGGTGAGATGCCGGGTGCTCCATCCCCATTTTCTGTGTCCTGAAATCCTCAGCAGTTCCTATTTACCCTGGATCATCACAACCGATTCCCAGCCATTACCAGCTCTTCAGTAAATAACACGTATTCTGTCTAAATGCATAACATACAAATGCTCAAATACATAATTAATGCGGGTTTACCCTTGAGAGCTGTTGTTGGTCTCTGAGGTAAGTAATAGGTCTTTTATTGTTTAGACTTAAAGATCTCTTGAGCCTCTTTTAAGGACGTGCTTTGAGCAGCTAAGGGAAGAAAAAAAAAAGAATTCTGCACAGGAAATCTATAGGTGAGTCCATTGGCAAAGAGCCAAAGCTATTCTTCTGTTCTGCTTTGCTCTGGCAGGTCTCCATAGAAGACTGAACAACAAAACTGCCTGCAAGACAGACTGAACAACAAAACCTCTTGCAGGAGACAAGGGTTTGAGCAAAGGATGAAGGTGGAGGTTTGACTGCACCATAAAGAGGACCTCGTCCAGCTGCTGCCCTACCCATGAGCTGGCTGGAGTTTGCAGAAGGACTCACAAACATCTTCACAAACAGGGAGAGAACTCAGAGACCAGCATAGAGAGGAGGGTGCATTTCGACCAACAGCAACAAATATAAGGGCATTTCTATTTGTTTGTCAATTATTAGGGGCATTCAAGACCTTCACCATTGTGATTTGGAGAGGTTACAACATGAAATTCCTCTGTGGCACCTGGGCAAACTGTTTCTATGCAGCTGTGTGAAGCCATGGTGACCTTGTCCAGCTGGGCTGGGTAACCACATCCAGCAGGAGAACATGGGGTGAATCCGTGCTGTGGTATGCTCAGGAATGGCTCCTGAACACAATCCTAAAAGCTCCACACTGGTGATTGTGGTATTCCATAAAAGCACTCATGCCATCCCATCAGTCTGTACATGTGGAACATTTTCATTTCTTATGTGCATAAACAGTTAATATCCCCTATTTTTGATGTGGAGCAGAGCCTGTCCAGTGCAGAGACAACATCCCATCATGGCTGTGCCCATTCACACTTCACTCACTGCTGGTGAGCTTTTCCTTTGCAGGGTTTAGTGATTCTAAAAGACCCTTTCAGCCTAAAGGAATGGATTTTAGCTCAGCCTGCCTTAAGCAGAGCTGTGCAGGGACAGGTGTGTGTGCACCACACCAACCCTGGGCTCTCAGCATGGCCCAGGAGATCCAGGCACACCGTTCAGAATCATTTCAATCTCTCTTGAAGGCTACACCATGGTTTGGGGATGGTGTTTGCAAACATGGGCATGCAGGGCTGATTCCAGCTCTCACCATGGGCCTGTGCAGTAATTACCACTGGTATTAATGAATTTACGAGAGAACATCAGTGGGGAATGTACCCAAAGTACTAAATTTAGGAACATATATGAACAGCAATGCTGCTACAAACACAGGACACAAATGGAATTCAGGCCTTTCCAACACTGTAACAATTCTGAGGAGGTCAATGACTATTTCCATATACAGACAGTGCTTACTTTTGTATTTCCTTTTATAAATGATCAAATTAAATTTTCACTGTTACTTCATTTGGGGTCTCCCTCCTTTTATGTTTAAAACACAATATTATTATAGACTTACTTTATGGGTAGAGTAACTAAGAACAATACAAGCATCATAATGAAAAAGATGTGCAGCATTTTACACTGCATAATAAATGTGTGTCCATATCAATGTAAAACATACAAATGGCAATAATTTAACACTGAATATTTTTCTGCCTTTAATTAAAATAAACTAATAAAGATTTCAGAGATGCATTTGCTTTAATAGAATGCAGAGTTATAATTGGTGACCTATTTTAAGCAATTTAATTTCCCATGACCTGTTTTCCAAATTAACATAGTAATAGAAGAATGTTTATTGTGTTTGGGAATATAAGTTTCTCCTTCAAAGATGTCATATGCCTTTGTGATTTGATTTAAAGGTGTGTTCTTTTATTAAAATGTTCATATAAAGAGCTTGTAAATTATGTAAATGTTTCTTTTTATGGCATTTAATAAGTCTCGAATTTTAAATCAAAGCACAATCAAAGAAAATAAACAAGGACATATTGAAGATTCAGAAGATCACTTTAAAAAAAGCATATCAGCTGGGTCATACCAAATTCATTTGAATCTCCTTTTTCTTACAGCATTCATAAGAATACTTTTCCCAGCTATTTTATTGCATTCTTGTGTTTGTATATACACATAAACACACCCAGGCACAAAATTATGTATTTTACACACATGAGCTCAATCTGCAGCTGTTTGGAGATGGCTCTTTTTGGAATCTCATTAAACTCTCGTGGCATTGTGTGCTAAGGGCTGATTAGGCATTATTTAAAAAAAAAATAAAAAAAAATTCCCTTGTGTGATTTTGAGGCACCTGAATTATTCACAAGTTGCACAGGGGGCCCATTTATTTCCTGGGCCTGATGCTTCTGCACCAGCTGAATGCAGCAAAGAGCAAGTTCAATCCTCTCTTACAACACAGTCCAAGCCCAACAGTTGGGGCTGAGTTTTAAATATTAAATCCTCACCTTTAAAGAACAATGCCCAGATGACTTGCAGATGGATTTGTTGAAAATATTTTTTTTTTTTTTATCAACTGATTTTAGAGAGTATTTCTATTTTCTTCTGGTCCTTCCTCAGCCTGAGGGCAAATAGCCTGATAAAATGATAAATTGAAATGCTTCATAAAAGGGGAAATCACATGAGGTGAGGGTGCTGCAGAGACCTGGGAAAGCCTCTGTGTCCCTCCTGTTCAGGGCAGCTGACACCTCTCGCCAGGTAACCAGCCCAACACCACCATCATGCAAAGATGAGTCCTGCACATGTTACACTGCTGGTAATCCTGCTTTTCATTATGGGATTATGGAGCAATGGTTTTCAAGGCTTCTGAAGAACTCCAGTTTGTTTGGTGCAGGAGGAATGACCCAAGATTAAGGCAAATGTACTAAAAAACCAGGAAAAAGCATTTATTTTCTTCTGAAACACACTGCAGATGGGAGTGCACCCCTAGATCTTAGAGAGTGGGGGAATTGTGTCAAGGTGTTTATCCAGGGTTAATGAAATATGCCACCTCTGTAAAAAAAACAGTTCTAATATTTGCTATTTTAATTATTTTGTCACATTGAAAACTTGCAGATAGACTTCTTTTTCTGGAGGGTTCCTTTCTTATATTTAAATAGGGCTACTCATGACTCAAATATATAAATGCACCTATAATACACCTAAGTGCACATTTTGGTGCTCATATGTATACAGATATTTATATATACACCCCCATAACTGTGCACACACCACAGGTCTCTATGTGCCAAACCCAACCCAGTCACTGCCCAGATAAAGTCTCATTCACTCCCACCCTGAAAAGATGAGAGCGGAAAAATCCCTCCATAGAACCGGCTCTGTAATGTGCCAGGGATGCTCTCTGCCCCAAAACCTCTCCTGCTCTCCAAACCATCTCCAAATCACCTGTGAATCGTTCCGGACTGCAAAGGCACATGTTTAACAAGAGGGAGCTCTCCTCAGGGTGGTGTTGGTAACTATGCAGAGGAGCCCAGTGAGTTTAACAGGGGGTCAAGTGCTTGGCTGGACCTCGGGGTGAGGAGCAGGACATCAGCACCCAGGCAGATGACAGCCTCCTCCTCCAGCTCGTCCCAAACAGCCACGTGGCATCATTTCAGCAGCACAACCCCACCGCAGAGGAGATGCTCTGTAACAGCTTGTTACAGCCCCATCTGTTAGGAATTTACAGCTAATGTATCTTACAGCATGGGTTTTTATAGGTAAGAGAGAAGCGTTTGGCCTGGTTAGATCTCTCTGCGTGGCTCTGTTCGTGATTTTGCTGCCTGACATGCTGGGTTTAGTATTTTGGGGAATTGGTATTAAAAATATCAATGATTCATCCATCATTGATAAACACGATGGGATCTTCAATAAACCTGCTTCAGCAGCAGTATCTTTATATATGTATATATAGACAGATGAATTTGTGTCCCACATGCGATTCAAGCACGAGTCACTCAGAGCAGTCCAAGCTATAAGGTATTTTATGCTCAAATCCAAGCTTTGTACCAAGACAGTTTAAACCATGATATCCATGAAAGTGCAAGGCCTGAGGGCTGATGGAATTAGGGTGCCCAGCAGGACCCTCAGACAGCTGATGCTGTCCAGGCTCCTGGTAGCATCAAGAAGAAAAGGTCAAGTCCCTCAATCTAAGAAGTTTTCAAGCTGTTTCTGTTACATTATTTGCTCTTTACAGCCTTGTTAAAGCACCCGAGAGCTGGAGGCTCTGCCAGGAAGACTCAGAGAGAATGAGTGAAATGGTTTAGGGTGGAGAAAGCACGACCAAATCAGCCTTTAACTCCAAAGACTAAGGCTAACAGAGTTCTGCTTTACATCTACCCATGGAATTGAAGCCCCCCCTGCATCCAGGTCCCTGAAGCACCCCCAATCTCAGGGTTAGATACGTCCCATAACCCCAGGAGGTGCACACAGCCCACACAACGAGCACACAGGGACAGGAGCTCTCATGGTTTACCCCGTGTGAGATGAGTTCTAGACCCCAGTCTAGAACGGTCTAGACCCCAGTCTAGAACAGTATAGAACCCAGTCTAGAACCCAGTCTAGAACCGTCTAGAACGGTCTAGAACCCAGCCTAGAACAGTCTAGAACCCAGTCTAGAACGGTCTAGAACCCAGTCTAGAACAGTCTAGAACCCAGTCTAGAACAATCTAGAACGGTCTAGAACCAGTCTAGAACGGTCTAGAACCCAGCCTAGAACAGTCTAGAACCCAGTCTAGAACGGTCTAGAACCCAGTCTAGAACCGTCTAGAACCCAGTCTAGAACCCAGTCTAGAACCCAGTCTAGAACGGTCTAGAACCCAGTCTAGAACCCAGTCTAGAACGGTCTAGAACCCAGTCTAGAACGGTCTAGAACCCAGTCTCGAACCCAGTCTCGAACCCAGTCTCGAACCCAGTCTAGAACAGTCTAGAACCCGATCAGTGGTTCACCACTGATGAGATGCAGCGTGTCCTCCCTGCTCCAGTCACCCCAGCAACCCTTGTCAGAGAGCAGGAGAAATGGGGAGAGAAAGCACTAAAATAGACAATAAAGAGAACACTTCAGAAACCTGTCCAAAGGGGATCTTTGAAAAGCATTGATTTCTGAGCTTCAAGAGAGGAAAAGGAAGAGAAAAATAATTCAAGGGAAAAAATAGCAGCTCTCAAAACACAGGCTTCTAGCTGCCTAAATTTCCTATTGCCTTCAGGAGCAGCAGCCCAGGTTCACTGGGGTTTAATGTTTGTGCTGCTGGATCTGACCCCAGTGTGTGCTTCACCAGGGCACCGCTCCAACACAAAATCAGCCCAAACTACCATCACATTTTCGGCTGCTCTAACATCACTTCCAACCCTGGGGCAAATCTGGCTCCAGATTTTTCTCCATCCACTGACAGAAGCAGCCCCGCGTGGAAGCAAAAAACCCAGGCCCTCCATTTCCTTTCTACTTTATTTTTAAAGGCTCTGAACCCAAGGCGGGAGGAGGGGAATATCTGCAGATCTCTGCGTGTCTTCTTTATTCAGGGGGTAACGAGGAGAAGCGTTTTGCTGCTCGGAGGGTGCCCAGTCAGTGATCTGAGCAGCGAGTTACATAACGCTGCCGAGGGGATGACAGACAGCCGGGCTTTGCGGGGCGAGCACATCAAAGTGCCCCGGTGACGACACGAACCACGCGAACACAGCTTGAGTGCGCTCGCTGTCGCTCCAAAAGGCGTCCTCGTGCCAGCCTGCCTCGCTTTAATCTGTGCCACCAGCTCATCTCGCCCTCAGCATCCCCCCTCCGAGCGCTGATGCTTTTCTGGGCTGTCTTCTTGCCTTTAGGTGACTGCTGGTCCAACACCCCACACCATCACCGACCTCTCAGGTCGCCTCATCTTCCCTCAGTCTCACCCTGTTTCCACTCCTCTGTTCCTCCTCCAGCCCAGCAGCAAAAATACTGCTGAAATATATCATTTTGGGTCCTATATAGGACAAAAAAATTTACTTCTGTGGTTACCAGCCTGGAATATCTACATAGCTCTGCCTTGACCTTACGTGCCCTTGGTTAAAGGGATGTTCCATTATTAATCCAGCTTAGAGCTGGATTAACTTTTAAAGATACAAAAATGCCACAAGCCAAGGAAGGTGATATATTTTTGGCTGGTCGGAACTGGCAGACTGCCGGGCAGGGTTAGCAAGCATCTAGAGCTTAGGAGAGGTGCTTTTAGATACAAATCCTGATGAAAAAAAACCAGCCAAACCACCCTAAAATAAATTATGTAATCAAGTGACAGCCAGCAGGTCATGCAAGACAGTTAATATCCCCCAGATATATTTGTACTCTATGAGAAATTCCCATTACGGATTGAATCTGCCCAGTCTGGAAAGCAGAATCACATTCCCACCTGACAACAGGGATTTTGAAAGGGGAGGGATGAGAAAAAAGTAATTCCAAAGAGGAAAAAAAACATGCTGAGAGAAAAACATTTAATGTCTGCTCCAAAGCCTACAAAAACTGATGTCAAGGGGAGGTTTTTGTTTTCCTCCTTTCCATAGACATCGGACCGTGTCCCTCCCTGGAGGACAGTTTCCAAATGTGGCTGCTCTAATGAAGCATTGAGAATCTGCATTTGGAGGCTGAAAATTCACAGTGATTGCAGCCCCCCAGGTAGGGACTCTGCCTCATTTGCTGTTTGACTGAACCGAGCACAGGGTGGGCATTCCTGGAAATGAGACCTGACTAGCAGGAACATGACCAGGAAGAGAGGAGAGTGATGGCTGTGAAATGTGGATTTTTGCATGCACCTGCACAAAGAGAGCTGAAATACCAACCTAAGATACCCCCTCACATTTTAAATCAGGTACTCAGACTTGTAAACACCCTTAGAATATTAACTTATGCATCAACTGAAAGATGGATTTTAACATATCCTTGAAAACAAACTCTGAAATACTTTTAATGAGTGCCTCTCATGGAGCTCTGCACATCCATACCCATGGACTGCTGCTGGCTGCAAACACACATCCATTGTGCTTGCTCCCCTCTCTGCCTGGAGAAGGGATTTATGAGCAGGATACCTGCTTTTGACGAGCATTCCAGTGAGGAGCTGAGCAGAAAGGGAGAGGGATGATGTTACAGCACATCTCTTCAGATACCAAATAAACCAGGAACTGTTGAGCTGCTACTGTTTTGCTCATTGCAATAAAGTTCCTTGTTCAGCACAAAAAGGAGGTGATTCTGGCTGGTTTATCTCTATTACCATGTATCAAACATGTATAAGCAAAAATAGTCAGATAATGAGAAAAATTACCTTTGAATAAGCATCACATAAAAGGAAATGGTTAAGATCTGCCATGAATTATTCAAGCAGCTCCAAATATAAATTGCCACAAATAGCAAGACAAGATTTTTTGCCTTTCTGTGTGTTGCACATGTCCTGCAACAACCCAAACAGCACATTCCACTTTGGAAGCTGCATACGGAGAATTGCATCGCCTCGAGGAAATCCAATGGGAGACAACGGTACACAGGACAGATTATGCTTTTCCTCGCCTTACAGCTTGCATATATGTATGTTCTAAAGCCATTTTGTGCAACTAGGAGCTTTCAGCACATTATGCCCCTGTTGAAAGCCCACTACTACACCCAGAGGGTTTCACAGAAAATACTGAGGGGTCCCTCAGCTGGAAATTAGGGCTGTGGAGCTGCAAGGGAACCCAGGCTCCGGTATAATTAAGAGTGATTCTTCACTAAAATGGCAATTTTGTTACTGCAGTACTGACAGTTATTTAGATGCACGTGGAAATAAAAAAATACTGGCTGGTGGCTAACTAAACCTGTGTAAATCTGTTTGTACCAGCAGGGCTGCAGCACGCAGGTCAAACAGCAGATTTGGCACGGGGGTGGTGGCACTTGGGCTTGCCTGCCTTTTCTAGGACACAGCAGGCAAAGGACAGTGGTAATCTGCACTTGTGCTTGTCTGAGGCTGCAGGGAACAGAGCTCCTCTCCTCTGACTTTGGTCACTGTGTAACACCTCTGACGCCTGATCAAATTAAACAGATCGAAGGCAGAGGCGCATCCTCATGTGACCTGTGAGAGCCCGGATCAGCCCCTCTCTGCATCCACGGGATTCTGCATCCTCCCTCCTACTCAGCTCCCTCCTTCACCCTTCCCCTCAGCCTCTCCTTTTCTTTAAAAATTTGGGTCACCTTGCTTACACTGGCACAGATTTGCCCAATGAAAATTGCTTTTGTGCAGTCCCCCAGGGTAGGAATAAAGTGGGGATTGATGCTACAGGGAGACAGGCGGCTCTCAGTGCACAGAAATTCAGTTCTCTCTGTCTGGGGGGAATATATAGATAAGCATTTATATTATTTTTTTCTTCAGAATATTCCAAAGTTCAGAATATTCCAAATAGGCAATCTGCAGAAATGCATTGCTCTTCTTAAATGCTCAGAGGAAAACAGAAGTCTTTGCTTTTGGGATCTTTATTTTTTTTTTAATTTTTTTACCTTTTATTAAAACACAAAACAAAACAAAACAAGAGAACAACACGTTTTCTGCTGCTTTGAAAGCAGCACACATTTGTTGTGCCCACTGCTTGAGAGTCTCTCTGCCTTGCCCAAGGAGCATGTGCCTAGCTCGAGTCCCCACGGTGAGTGGCAGAATCTGCCATATGGAGGTCACCTTGTCCAGGTCCATAAATAGCTCTTTTTCCTAAGCAGGGAAGGGAAGGAGCTAGTGAGAGTAATGAAAGAGGAGGCTAGCTCACATCCGTGGCACTGATTGGTGCCAGGGTTACAGCACGCAGAGACTTGTCATGCCAGCAGCAGCGATACCGTCAATCTGCAGGCACAGAAGTCACCTCCTTCCACCATGGAAACATGTGCCAGCCAGTTTTTCATTTCAGCTTTCACACAGGGGTTTGGATGCCTTTCAGGAGTGGAGAACAGATACTTGTGGAAAGGTGTCCTTGGGGAGACAGCAGCAGGCCCCAGGCACAGGGATTTGCTGCTTAAGGACACGGGTGGGGGTTGCCAGGTGGGTCCCACGCTGTGGGTCAGGGCACGGAGGGGGTTTGATGAGCAGCACCATCCACCCCCCCCCACTGCTGCTGAGAGCTCTGTGAAGGCACAGGCATGAAATGATTCAGGTGCAGTGACAAAACCACAGTCATTCAGCCCCCCAGTTTGTGGCAAGGACTCCCATGCACTGACAACTGGAGATGGAAAGATTAAGAACTGCACCTTGTGCAATGAACCTTTTTGTATTCAGCTTTCAAGATACCAACGACTACGAAAATGCTACAGCAAAACCACCTGATAGCCAACAAGGTGCTCAGCTAGCACTAAGTAATTGATACCTTCATTTAAAAACAGACTAGAACGTGTCAGCCAGAATGTCGTGTCAGAATGACTTTCACAGACCAGAAAGCACACTGAGGTGTTTGCACTGCAACATCCTGGGGAGCAAAGGGAAATTAAGGAAAACATTGCAAAAAATTATATTCCCAGGTAAATAATAAGAAATTTAAAGGAGGGTAGAATGCAAAGAGGAGATAAAACCATTTTTTTCTTTGATTCTAATTAAAAATTGTTTTAGAGTGAAAACACCTGAAGTCTGAACTAGCACCTCCCTCTTTTTGCCTCAAAACATTTAGCTGATAAGTCATATCGAGATGTGAGGTTAAGGAGGAGGCAGAAGCATCAATCTTGATGCACTCAGATTGCAACTTTTTTAGAGAGTTGCACCTGGTAGTAGGGAGGTTGTAACCCAGCCGTTAACACCCCTTTGTCAGGGTGCTGCCAGTGCCCTGCTCTCGTCCTGCTCCAAAGATCCCCTCCCATTTGTCAATATAGGAAGGAAAGAGCACTTATCCCTCCACGACATCTTTTTGCATCCCACAGGCTGCAAATCCCTGGTTTGATCTTGTTCAGTGTGGAACATCTGACATGCCTGTGATGGGGAAGCTTTAACCGCTCTCATTGCTTCTTATGATACCCATGACTATAGGATTGGATAAAAGGGATGAACAGATGGATGGATCACGTATACACACTGCAGAGCCTTTATCCTTCGCTAGGTGTTGGTTTAAGTGATGCACAGTATTTTTAAATAGCCTCTTCTCTTTTTCCTTTCCCCTTCACAAGTTTCCCTCTCATGTTCCTCCCCTTGGCAGTCTCTTCCCCCCTCTCCCATATAAACACTTTGAGCTCAAGTTTTGATACATAAAAAAACACCCAACCATGAAGCAGCCCTAAGCCAATGTTTCCTTTGTCCTTGCTCTTTAAAAGCTGTAGTTGCTGCTCAGATGAGGTAACGGGCCCCATAACACAAGAAGTATGTTTTTCAGAACTTAATGTCCTCTGCCACAGATGTCGTCTCTGCCAGAGGCTTATTAACACCTCAGAAGAGCAAAGCCCTGCCCACAAAGGGAAGGGAATCTAAAGAAGATACACAAACAAAGGAGGTGAATGTTAAAAGCAGCTAATGAGGAGGAAAAAAACCCTCCACCTTCCCATCACGGCACTTCAGAACAAGTAGCATTGCCAAGCACTAAAAACCTGGGGATTAAAGAGACAATTTAGGAAGACTTGATGTGGGGAATGGAAATCTCCTGGAAGACATTAAAAGAACACAGAAGATCAGCACATGTGTTTGGGGAAAAGAAGAACCACCTAGAAAAAATATGTGTGTGTGTGTATGCATATGGACAACTTTGCCAGGACTAACAGAAAAACTATTAAGAAATAATCAGTCACATTTATTTCCTCTAAAGAAAATTCAAATTTGAAGGGAAATTGAAACCAGGGGACATGCACACAGGTTTCATTATCAAAAAAGATGGACATTCAAAGAAACTAACTGAAAAAGAAAAGTTGTTTGTTTATCAACCTTTCTCCTTAAACCAATCCTCTCAGAAACACCGAGAAGCACTCAAATAAAATATCCACCTCACTGACTTGTCTTTCCTGCTCTGGAAATGCTATGTGCTGTTTTTCAAATTATTTTTATTCCCCCCACTGATGCACTTGGTCCCCCTTTTTGCTTTCCAGTACTCCAAGGCATTCCAGGGGCACTCCAGTGCCTCTGCCAAGGTGTTCAAAGGCATCCCATGGGGCTCCCACCACCTCATGCACTGGGATGGAGATTTCTTCCCTTTCTCTCTGGGGCAAAGTGAGGCAGGTGTCTCTTTATTCCTCTGGAGAAGCTGAGACAGATCATAAAGACCAGGATTTTTCTCGTCAGAGCAAGATCCTTGCTCAGAGACTCATGACACTGGCAGGAATGTGGCAGAGCTCTGGGGCCAGACTGGAGGGTAAGACTCCTTGCATGAAAACAGGATGGGTAAGAAGTTGTTACAGGGCCACAAAAATCAGCAGAAATAAGCAATAAGTCAGGATGTTCAAAAGGGCACTATGAGTGATCTGAGCCACAGCAAGGACAATAAAATCAGCCCCTGAGAGTGTTGCTATTTAAAGAAATGTTTCATATGGAAATGAACAGCCCATAGAGGGATGAGCTGGGTTCGTAACACTCATAATGCTAAAACTGCCTGGCATTTATCCCCAGTGCAGCAGACAGAGGCTGCAGGGATCACGAAACATATCACAGAGGTTAAGAAAACTCAAGGGGTTAAAAGGATTCAAAAAGCTCTTAAGCCAGGTTAGACACTCCTGCAAGAACTGGATGATAATTAAAGCTTTTCCAGTTAGTTAAGTTGCATGCACTCATTCAAGGAGAGGCAAACTTTTAGCAGGGGTCTCACACTTCCTGCCTTTAGCATGAAAAACAAGTCAGTGTGAAAGTTATCCTGAACTGCTTCACACTGAACTGAGGCTGCAGCAGACACAGAACAACCCATTCCTTGGAAAGAGCTGAATCACTGAGATGTCCTGGTCACACAGTGGGGCTGGAAGTCCCCATGTTGACAAGGACCTTTGGAGGAGACAACGTTATTGTCCCTGTGGTACCTTTGTCACATGGAGGGGTCATCATTCCTTGTTCCTTGAGGCTGTCCAGTACAGCCTTGTTAACAGCTCATGGGCATGGAGAAGAGCCCCATGGAGCCCCTGCTACACCCCAGGGCCAAGCATCATGTCTTTGGCACTGGATTCACAGCAAGGAGTATTATAATTTTTCAAATTGTCCATTTCTTTCAGAGGATCCCTTCCCAGTTTTGTCAGCTGTCCTTTTCTCTTCAGGGCTGAGCCAGACCAAGGAAAAATCAGGATCATTCAAAGGGCAGAAGGATGCAGTTTGCCTCAGATGGTGCAGGCTTGGATTGCAGTCAAAGAACTGAATCTTCTGCAGAGATTAACAAGCTCCACAGGTGCAGGGGAAGAACAGGCTCTTCGAACACAGGAGAAGAAAAACACACAGTATGGAAAAATGCCCACTGCCTGACTTGCTACTGAAACTGTTAAACAACTGTCAGTGGGTTTTCTGGAGGGAGGTTGGGAGATGCAAAGGTGTGGAAATAGAGAAAGCAGCAGCCGCCGATGTCCCACAGGAAGGAAACGGCGGCCAGCGCTAGGAGATACAATCTGATCCTTTGTGTGTTCTGCAAGTTGCCTTGTTGGAATCAAAGACCGTAGAAAACCAGTTTGTGAAATAATGGTGGTGACAGAGCAGCACCTCCCTGTGTCAGGGCTGTTTCACAGAGTGGGGCTAATTCACCTTTTGTCTGCCTAATAGTACTGCAAGACCAGAATCCCTCCGATCAGAGAGACTGAGCTATTTCATGCTGTAAACTCTTTGCAGGCAGCCTGACAACAGAACGGGCTCTGTAAAGCATTTCTGAGTATCAATGAGCCTCAAATGGCACTTCCCAAAGCCTTTCTATCCCATGGAGAGCAAAATATGTGGCAGGGAAATACCAGCTTCTCGGAGAAGGGGCGTAAATAGCTCTAAGTGGGTATGGCAGCAAAAGCAATGTGATAATATGAAGGAAGAGCTGCTGAGATTATCAGTTCCTGGCATTATATTCCCAAAACACTCCTGAAGCCTCACAGCTTCCATATGGCTCATCAGACACATACAATAACATGATCGCTCAGAACATTCAGTCCTATAGAAAGGAAATAAGAAACACAGACATGTCCCCGTGCTCCTGCACACACAGCGGTGACACCGGGGCCTGCAACAAAAGGGACAGCACCAAATTCTGTGTTGGGCCTCCTGGTCACAAGTTCATTGTGAACATCAAACCTGTGCGGAGAGGGTTCATGTGCTGCTTCCACATGGGGTGCAGATCGTACAGAGCCGCCAGGCCCATCTGCTCAGGGACCACGTTTTGGGCTCAATGGAGACACAGTTCTAACCCAAGCTCCCTGGGGGTGTCCTGCAGGCCTCTAGTGCAGAGCAGGTGGCATCACCGGCCACTTCCAGAGCCACAGCTCCATGACAGCCTGACAAAAATCCTGCCTAGGAGCAAAGTGGAGAGCAATTCTTCTGGAGAGAGCAATGCTGTACTGAAGTGACTCTGGGTGGGGGTGGCTCTGTGCAAACGTGGCTGTTGTCACATCTTAGTGACACAGAAGCTGTGGATGTCCCACCCCTGGAAGTGTTCAAGGCCAGGTTGGACAGGGCTTTGAGCAGCCTGGGATAGTGGAAGGTGTCCCTGCCCATGGCAGGGGGTGGAACAAGATGAGTTTTAAGATCTGTTCCCACCCAAAACTTTCTGTGATTCTGTGATTCCATGACAGCTGAATGGGGCCTCAAAGTCCTCTTCCCTGTTCACTATCAAGAGAGTGAGGTTTTAAGAGGGCAGAAGCTGTGATTAGTCGTGCTAGAAAAACTTGGCTGATCCCCAGATTCTTCCTAGACAATGTCCTTGTGTGGCAAATCTGGCCCATCCAGAGCTGCTGGAATCATGGTCTTCACTGACTGTAGCATTTTTCTTCAGTATGAGGAAGGATCAGGCCTGTAGTGAGCTCCAGAAAAACTTCTCAGTCATGGCTTGTAACCATGAAAACTCCTTCCCCAGCCTACTGAGGCTTTAAAAGATGCACTTTCAGTTTCTGTGATTCTCTTCCAAGACTGATAAGCCAGCAACAGTATTTCTTGTTTCTCAGTCATCTGTTCTTCAGTTTTCAGAAACTATTTCAGTTCTACAAACTGGCCTGCCATCTTTTTCCTTCTATGAGACTTTAGAAAGAGAAAAAGGATGAATCACTCTTTTTAAAATTACTTGAATTACTTTTCCAAGTGTAGGGTCTCCTTCACAGAGTTGCTTATTCCTAGCATCCATTGCACTGTTCCTTCTGTGGTACATCCCATTTCTTTGATGCTTCCTCTTTCCCCACCAAGGGGCTTGTTTATTTTTATTTTTTTTTATAAGCAAAGCCTAATTCTTGCTTTTCTTGTTTAAACTCCTCAACCAAGCTCCTTGAGGAGTAAAGTAGGCATACAGAAAGTTAATGAGAAATTCTCCCTCTATCCCTGAGGATTGAAGAGGGGATAATTTAGGTAGTGTTTGGAACCAGCTCCGACCCTTTTAAGACTATCCAGAATCGCTGCGGGAGGAGGAGGATCCAACTGTCCTACATTTTCCTTATGGATGCTACCACTGCTAACAGAGCATGGCTTTTCTTCTATGATTTTTTTCCATGTCTTTCCTCCCGTGGCTCTGCCAGGGTGGAGCAGGAGCTGCAGTGCTGAGCACAGCCCCGTGCCAGCACCCAGGCAGCGCTGGGATGCTGCACGCTGAGAGGCTCCTGACAAAAAGAGTTAATTTCCATCGATTCCCTCCACTGGACACCTCAAAAGCTGATGACTGGTTATGGCACCTTCCACTGGATGCAATCACCTCATCATCTCCTAATTAGCTTTCCTCCTCATCACCAGCAGCCACGGAACGCCTTCTCCCTCTTCCCAGGATGGGCTCTCCCCCTGCTCCGCTCTGCCGCGCTTCACCCTGGGAAATGTTTTGTGATACTTTGGATCCCTTGTAAACCGTATTCTTCCATTTGGGCAGTCTTTCAACTCCATGAAAGTTACACGTTGTTTTCATTTCTTCTCAAGTACCTCAGGTCAAAGAAAGACCTGTGTCACAGTGGCTCTAAAAGCCTAATAAAGTCTTTCATCCAGAGACCTGCTTGCTGGCGCAAAGTCAGGGAAAACAAACTAAGTCATCGAGTGTTGTTCAAACTGTCAGATCCTTTTCAGCATGCTCTTCCTGCCAGCCTGTTCGTGTGCATTTGGGGGCTGGGATGGGGAGGAAGGGAAGGGGGAAAAAAAAATTCCTGATGGCAGAAAGCCCATGGAACAACTGGCACCTTTCCAAAGCAGCCTCCCCCCAGCCCCCAGCCCGCCTTCATGGGCACAGGCGTCTGCCAATCTGTTCTGCACACACACACACACACACACTCACACACTCACTGCACAACACAAGCAACAAAATGACTTTCCAACAACTTTGCTCACAAGTGCCACTCTACCCCAAGTTTGGCACCTTGAGCTTTTTCCTCACCCCCGCCTCTTGGGGCTCTGCCTCCCAATGAGCTGGACAGGGTCCAGTGTTTAAAAGCCCATTTAACCACTCCCTTTTGTTTAGAAATACTAAGCCTTGATCTGATTTTATCGACCCTGCCGTGCCAAGAGGAGGAGGATGCTGAGGGTTTCTGAGGATCCTGCAATGAGCTGAAAAGCTCCATGAGCCCTTCAAGAAGGGCTTTGCCCACTTTGCGGCAGCCCTTGTGCTATTGTGGAGTCCCAGAAGGAGAGAGAGTACCATTTATGGGACCACACAGGATGGCTTCCACTCTTGCTGTTGTGCACATTTCTCCCTTTGAAAACTTCATTATTGGCACTGAGGAGCCGAAATTCAGCTCTGTGCTTGGCTGGCACTGTCTTTTGATGGTTAAATAGCTTTCTTTACACTCTTCACCTTGTTCATTGCCGCTATGCCCAGAAAAATCAGAGCAGCAGGGGAGTGAGGCAAAGAGGCACGAACAGGACCTCTGCTCTGATTGACAATTGTAATCTTCCCGGGTATTGTTAGGAGACATCTTTCTGCACTTGATAAACCCAGCATGATTACATGAAACATATCCTTTTAAAATATATTTCTCTTTTTCATAAAGCAGGTAAAGCCAACTGCATTTAGAGCTAATTTCAATCCCTTTGTACGGTGCAGCATTTGGATGCCCTCTTAAGGATGCTGGGTTTGAAAGTTTGTCTTTTCTCATAGCCCCAGAGAAGCTCTTAACATCAGTGACAGAAAGGACTGTCAGATTACAAGTCAGACAGAACCAGAGAGCTCTGGAGTAACAGGAGACCCTTCCCAAAAATGCATCTCCATTTCTCCCATGATTATTTATTTGAGAAAGAACACACATTCTGAGGAAAAGTGTAACCACTCACTGACCACCAGCCACATTTTGGTTCAATTTGGTTCAATTCTTCATCTCCATCATCCCACCAGTTCTGTGCTGTGGCTCATCAGGGCACTGCTAAACAGGGGGAGGAATTTAAACATCCACAGAGCTGCTATAAATTTGAATGAATACGAATAGTTTCTCATCTATGGCAATTTGCACCAATCAAGGCTGTACCTTCATGTATCCGGCAATCTGGAGGAAAGAGTCTGCCTCCTGCTAGGCAGTTACTGACACATTTTTAGCTTCCCTACATTGGCTCTGCCCTTCTCTACTTTTCATTTCCCACCAAAGATAAAACATAAAGGAAGTGATGATGAACAGGCAGCTGTGGTCAACAGAAGAAGTAGCATGATCGGGAGAGATCCTATCTAAAAAGTTCACACAGGAACAGCCTCACTGGCATTGAGAACAGCAGAGCCTGGAACAATATCACTGAAAAACAAATTACACACAGGCACTATCCAAGTCCAAACCAGTCAGATATTCTTGATATCCTGCAGCTTCAAAGGGGATAACAGCCAGTTGAGTGCTAGTGCTGAAGATCACGTTAGCCCCACCGGATTATTCAGGTCATGCTAAACAGCAAGTTCAGTGGATTAAAAGAGTTCTCATTCCTGCTGTGCACTTTTAACAGTCTGCGAGTTACACAGAGGGCTGAGGATGCTGTGTACGTCGCACGTCTTGTGTAGCACTTTATAGTCAGACAAGCTCAGCAAGGGGCATCTGCCTTCCTAAAAATTGCCATTGACCCACTCCTGTTCAGGGACACTGAGAAACCAATGGACTCACCCAGCAGCTATGTGAAAATCTCTTTGCCAAGCCATGCAGAACTCACTTTTGTGTCTGCAGTGCATCGGCGCTGTATTACCATGACAAAACCAAATTGCCACCATTGAGGACAGTCTTTGCTAACACAACAGTCCTTCTCTGGTAATAAACTCGTGCGCACAAATGACGGCACAATGAGGGGATGTGGAACCGCTAGAGGATCTCTGGGGTAGCAGCCAACAGCTTTTCAGCTTTTTTCTTGTCTGACCCAAGTCATTCTCCACGCAGGCGTTGGTGTAAAGTTCAGCAGCACAAAGCTTGGCCATCAGGGCAGTGTCATTGTCTCACATTAATGTACAATTCCTGCAATTGCTGCAGAGCAAAAGGCAGCACGGCCCCAGTTGTCACTGCAAAACATTTTGGGGGTTCTGCTGTGTCTAGAGCTATTATTGCTCTCATTATGGGTCAGAGAAATCTTGGGTGTTTCTACAGAATGTCCAAAATCTGTGTGGTACCAACCCTACTAATGCTGCAAGCACGCACAGTAATTAGGGCTGTATTTCAGATGTCAATTACAAGTCTTTTGTAATCATTACAAATGGGGATGTAATGAGACAGGAGGTCCTGGCACAGGCAGGAAGAGAAGGTCTGACCCAACTCCTACTACCTTCTTGTCAACCCCCAGCCCAGCACAACAGAGACAGAGCTCCCCAGGACCATTCTGTGATGGCCATTGTTCATTTGAAAAAGCAAATCCTTCAGTGGGTGAGTGAGCAAATGGCAAATAAATAAACAGGGATACTTCTGCCTGATTTCTCAAAGTACCTTCTGCTGAGGTAGAGTCTCTTATGTCTATTAGAAGTATGAGCTGTGCATCTCTCTTCCTTTCAGGGGGAGCAGCAATGGGATTTTTGCCCTCTCCTCCACTGCCCATGCTGGAAAGTTATTAGGAATGAAATATCATTGAGACTTCTACCTCTGTCAAAACTGGGAGAGATTAGCTGACAGACTTAAAAAAATGTTGTGGAAACTGATAGACAGAGACACCTACACACTGCTTCATATGGAACAGAACTGTTTTCCCCCCAAAAAAACAAATCTGGGCTAAAAATGAAAATGGTCAGTCCCTGAGCAGGTCATAGATATATGGGTTCCTTGTGGAGACAGACAGCTCTCTTGAGATTCCATGAACAATATAAGAGAAGGATTTGGTTTGGAGTAAAACACTAAGTTGTGCACAAGGGTTTGGGAAGAGAATTATTCCCAGGATTAAACTTAATCATCAGTTTCACAGAACAACTTTGACCTCACAATCAACACATTATGGACTCAAGTCTCACAATTGCACCCAAAACTAGGAGCTGAAGTAGCCTTTTTTCCACCCATAATGACCATCTTACTGGTGTTTTAAGACAGAAGACACCAAAATTTTAACAGACACTGTACCCATGAGGCTCTCGACAAACATTTCATTGATACAAGTGCAGCATTCACAGTAACAATTTGACAAAGGCTTTTTCATAAAAGTTTGCACATATTCCTGAGCACTTTTTCAGCTGAGAAAAATCACCCAGAGCTACCACAGAGGACATCTCGAGGGTAGGAGATGGCAAAGCTGAACATTCATCACCAGCAGATCAGGGAGCAGATGGAAAAACCACAGAAAGAGGTTGCACTGAGTTTGCTGTTTCTTTAAGTCACTGATGGATTCACACATGATGCAACTAGACACAACACAGCACTTGCATCTTCCTGCATCAGTGATTCTGCAGACATAGATCTTCCCACCCTCCTTTTCCCCCTTCCAAGGCCCAGATATAATTTTTGTCTGCAACTGGATACAATCACTTTCTGCACACAAACCCAGCAAAACAAAACATCCCATTTTCAGTTCACAGAGCTGCCATGGCAGAAATAAATATTATTTTGTTTGTTGTGGTTTTCCTTCTGGTTACTGTTGTTTTGTTTTCCAAAAATCATTGTTCTGCAGAACAATTTAACACAACGCATTCTTCCTGCATCGAGACTTTGCAGTTAGCTGAACAGTAGTTAGGTTCTCAGTGAAAAAGCAAGTCCTTCCAAGCCAAACCCAAAATTTCTCTGAAATCTCAACCTTTAAATGATTTCCTAAATTGACAAACCTGAAGCAAGCACTCAGCCTCCTCCCGTTTCAGGAGGAAATGACCCAACAGAAATCTCTGCAGCACTGCCATGGTTTGCAAGCAGAAGGTGGCACCTTTGGTTTTGCCCCTCTGCTTGGAGCATGCCAGAGCTGAGGGAAGGCTGCTGGGTGCAGAATAACCCATTCCTTGCTCCCTGAACTGTGTTTGCAATTGATATCTGAATTTCTTGAGAGGCATGGAGCAACTGGAGCTGCCTGATACCCCAGGTGTTTAGGACAAAACCCAGAGCAGAGCAGCAGCCTCACAGTCACCACCACCAGGGCTGTATTTTCAGAGGCACATTGCTTGATGCTGCTGAGTTGAGGAAGATGATGAGTCCTCCTTGGAAGAAAAACCTAAAGTTAGGGCTTTATGGTCCTGGCTCAAGCACATGTAAAGGAGCCTGAACTCTCTTTGCAGGGGACAGCTTCAGGAATTAGCCTCTGTTTTCTCCTTCTCTCTCCCTTCTCACTTCAGTTGCCTGATCTGGTGGTAATTTTCCTGTTTCTGGTGCCTCCCTACCCATCCTTTCCTTCTCTCTTCCCACCCTGTCAGCCAATGACAAAAATAGAGATGAGAAGAGACACAATTGCATAAAAGAAGGGATTTTTCCATCTTTAATCACAGAGGGGGATTGGCTTGCACTCTGCCTCGCTGCAAAAGCTTCGCAGGTTGGGCAGGTAAGATTTGAAGGGAGGCAGTGTGATGCATCGAGCTGAGCTGGCCCTTGACCTCCAGCTCCCTGCCTGCTCTGCCTCCAGCTTTAGTGAAGGCACCAGGCGTGAAATGGCACCAGCAGTGCTGCTTGGTGCTTTTCTGAGCAGCCTTTGAGGGGAGGGAGCAGCCATCTCCAATGCGCTCCCTCCGCGGTGCTCACACCTTCCTCGGGCACACCTGGGGAGGAACATTGCTCTGGCTTTGCAGCACTAACACAAAAAGCACTTTTCTGTGCACACACTGGCTCTGTGGCTCAGCAAATACAATGCTGTTGTACTCCAAGATCAGTTTTCATTTGAAAAACCTGACTTACTGATAACTTAAAAATGAAGGAAAAAGAAACACTAATTGATGCTTACCTTGATTTTTGGCCGGTTAAGCTTGGGGGTTTCTTGTTCCTCAGGAGCACTGGACTTTTTGTAGCTAAGGAAAAAAAGGAAAATACTGTAAGAACAAATTGAAAGAAAAAAATTATATCAGTATACCATTTTATAAAAGCTCTATAGGGTTAACTTTTATCCTTGCATTGTATTAGAGATGTCCAGATTAAACTTTACAAAAAAATATTCTCCATAGGTATATCCTCATTTTTGTTGGGAAACGTTCTTTGATCTTTATTCACTTGGAGAACTGTTCTTTCCAGCTCTTTGCTTTCTTGCCTTTTGCCACATTTGAAACTGAGGCCCAAAACTGCTCCAAGACATCATTTTCACCAGGGTACTTTATCACCATCCTCAATACATTCTTCTGCTCCCCAACAGAACAATTAAAACAACACCAGGTTAACAAAGGATGAATTTCCAGGTACCATCAGCACAACCTGCAGGATGAACCCTCATACAAACCAGGGCAATTTCATGCATTTCCACCAGCACCATGGCAAACTACTCAACCATTTCTGAATGCAGAGCTGGGTCCTCTGAGTGACACGTGCTGCCTTGCCCTTCCGAGCAGGGGCTCTTTGCCTTTTTTTTTAAACCTCCATTTTTCAATATTTCCAAGAGGAACAGTCCTGTCCTTCACCTCCACAGTCATTTGTGCCAGCACAAACCAGATTCAAGTCACAGGAAAGCCCCAAGGCACTACTGGCCTCAGGGACAGTATCATCCTGCTCAGTGTTTGATTGCATGGTCCCCCTACAAAATTAATTGATCTTGTCTCTTCTATAGACCACAAACAGCTCTCAAAATTAACCACAAAGAAGCAGACTCCATTCAGAGATTTGAATCAACAAAATACGAGCACAAAAATAAAATCATTCCCATTATGATACTCTTTTAATAAATGCTCCTCAGTAGGACTACATGAAGGATTTTCTCTAGTGTACTTTGGTCTGGACTTCTTAAACACATTTGCGAAATTTCCCAAAACAATTTTTGTAGAGAAATGGATCTATCAAGATTAAAAATTTCCCCTGGAAATTCACTGTCAATATTTTTTTAACCTACTTTTCTTCCTCACTCCCTCCCCAGGAGCTCTTTGTCTCACATCAGCGCTCTGCCACTCTTGGATCCTATGAGTCCTTCTGCCTCGATGCTTCTTGGGATAAAATAATCTTTCCCAGGAGCTCTGATAGGCTGCTTTAAATCAGCTCTTTCTTGATTCATGCATTTCACAATTCTCTCTCCTCTCCATTCTTGCAGCTATAATTACTGGTGAATTTAAATTTTATTTTTAAAAAAGCAAACAAACCAAATCAAATACAAAACAACAAGAAGCAAGCCACAAAGAAACAAACAAATAACCCACAAAAGGCATCCTAAACCCCTCTTTCTCCAGCAATATCCATCTTTTCCTGCCGGAAATGACCCCCACTGAGCTGTGCTCAGGATGGCAGCAGGGCTGCCCAAGCCAGATGGAAGCTGCTGAAGACCTTGGAGATCAAGCCACCAGCCTTCAATCTTGACATTTGGTCGTGGGTGGCAGAATTTTTTTCCTTTCACACTTAAAAATGTTGCAAACCACAGTAGTTCTCTTTGATGGGGAACTGGAGGCTGATTAACCTTATCTTCTTCTCTGCAGATACAGATGTTAAGAAACAATTTCCTGCCCACGCTGGCCAGAACTGGTGTCTGGACTATTGGCCAGCACACAATCTGCCATCCTGAGCCCTACACCCTCTAGAGATCTCTGATGGGGTTTTGGTGCCATTCAGGACATGGATTTGGGGTAAATAAAGTTTATCCTTTTCTATGCTGCCCTGGGAACCATGCCTTAACATCCCCACATTTTTAGCAGCATTACAGAACATTTTAATGTGCTGGGCCAAATAAATGGGTCCCCTTTTCCAATTATGCTCCCCCCAGGACACGATGCTGAGCCAGCAGGACCTTTCCCATCACAGGTGGCAGGAGATGGGACAATGCTCCCCCTTTTCTTTTTTTTTTTTTTTTTTTGATAAGGAGGATCCTTCTTCATCTGCTTTCATTAAACCATGTGCCTGCACTGTGAGCTCAAAATGACACTTTTGAATAATTTAAGATAACGATAATAGAAACATTAAAAAAAACCTCTCGTAGAGACCAAACCCGATTCCTCTCGCAGCTGCTGAATTAGTTTTTCACTTGTAGCCATTCCTGCTCTATCTTAAGAGCTATTAAAAATAAAAAAAAAAGGCACGATAGATATTAGGAAATTACTAATGCTTTTTTGAAAGCACCTATTGCTTAATCTTCTGCAGGACTATTTCTGGATTCCTGTGCAGCTTTCATCTTTACCCTGAGTGCTTCACAAGGCGCCTCGCACGCGCACAGCCCGAGTCCAAAGAGGACGGGTTGTTTTTGCGCATTTTCCCTGCAGCTGTTTTGTTCCATTGGAGATGATGCCTCGCTGGGTCAGGACTTTTTTTTTTTTATTTGCTTTAAGGGATGAGCTTTATTTACCAGACAACATTAACCATTTGGATTTCCCAGTTCCAAAATTCCTCGCAGGCATTCTGAATATATTAGGGTGGTCTGATTTTTGTTTTGTTTTGCTTCTTCTTGCTTTTAAATTCTATTTTTACAGCCCGTAACGCTGGGTCTGACACAGCTGGGGACTTTGCTGCTTTTTCATTTCTTTTCTTTCAGGGAGGCAGAAACACAAACTACTCCTAAAACACCAGGATCAGGACATCATCATTTTTTCCCCAGCAACATCTGGAATATTAAGAGACTGGAGTGGGATTGGAGTTACATTGGCTGAACCAATCTCCGGCAGGAGCCTCCCCCTGCTCGCGCAAAGGGAGAAGCAGCCGGAGCGTGAGGAGCAGCAGCCGCACTCACCGCTCCGTGGCTCCAGCTCCATGCCTGCACTTCTCCATTGATTTATGGGGCAGCTCATTTCCAGACCCACCTCCTTCAGGAGGAGGAACTTCTACTCGATGTGGATAATAGGGTCCTATAGCCCTTAAAGCACTCGCTGCTTCTTCCTGGGGTGGGGAGGGGAGAGTTGTGGCAGAGAGAAATATTCCTCCTCCCTTTGAGCGGGTCTGGAAATGAACCGAGAGAGCTGATGCATTTTTAATTTAAATAAAATAAAATAAAAAATGTAAAGCTGGTAACCCAAAGCAGAGCTTGGGCTGCGGAGGAGGAGATCCCTCACCCCATTCCTCTCGTGAAAGCCGCACAATGGAAGACACAGTCGCCTTCCGCCCATTCAATCTCTGCCTTACATCTCTGTATCTATACACACATGCCCCACAAAGACATATTTTCTACGTTAAGCCTATGGATTACTGGCTCAGGCCCTCACAAAAAAAAAAAAAAAAAAAAAAAAAAATTAAAAAAAAAAATGTTTCCAAGGCAACGAGCCAGGGGTTGCTATGGCATCTCCGAGCGAGCAGCTGGGCCAATCCCGCTCCCTTCGAGCTGGGAAGGCGCAAAGCCTCTAAATTTAATGTCAGTGCGGAGAGGAAGGGAAGCTGTTGAGGCATGCATGATGCTGAGCGTGCGCTTGCTAAATGCGGACAACATGGCCCCCATGATTAGGACCAGCACACTAATGAATATTCATTGGGCTGATTAAAGCAAAGTCAATTAACTACTTGACTGCTTGATTTTTTGCTGGATTTTAGTCGTCTCTTTTAACCATTTTGCCACTGGGGATGCTCTCGTTCTCCCCTTCATCTCCCTCTTTCCTCCTCTGTATTTTCTTCACTGGCAATTAAGGTTTAGATTTTTTTTTTTTTTTTCCCTTGTCTTTATGCTTTTTACTGACAATAACCCATCCTCCTCATATTTTACGGCTTGCTTTATCTCACCAATAAATCACATTCTTCTAGGGTCACTGTCTTCCACTACAGCTGCAGGTAAGGTAGAAGGTCACAGTTTTCCATCAAATTTTAAAATCTTACATGCAATTTGATTCCAAATCCGCAGCTAAGCAGTAATGCTGATTTTCTACTTCACAGTGGGATTTCCCCCCATCACCGCCACCCTTTGTTTTATAACACAGGGGTTGCTGTGAGCCAGGTCAAGGGCTGGAGAATATTTTTTTTATTTTGATTTGTTTGGTCAGAATTCCTTCAGACAGACAACTCAGACTGAATGTTCTACGAAACCTAAAGGGATCCTAAAATAAAACAACAATTCATTAAAGATGGTTTTCAATTTAGAGAGATGTCTCTCCCAGTGCAGTAGTGATGTAATAAGACTGTGAAGAGGACTGCATATTTTATAAAGATCATTCTTCAGAATGTGCCTGAAAACTAAAACATGTGATTAAATTAAAAATAAATGAAAAAATGTTCATCAAAAAATAAAAAAATAGTCCATATTTGTGAATTCAGCCCTTACAACCTAACCTGGGAAAACACACACATTTTCACCATGTTCTTTGGCTCGTTCTGAAAACTCTCTCAGGTTCCTGTATTATGTATACAGGGAAAGACACATTTACAGGACAGTTATGACTCTCCTGGAATGGAGTTATTAACAGTTTGAATAGATCTGATGGGAAGATTGGAAAACCTGACCATAATCACCCAGCATTTGGGCTCTTGCCTTTGTCAGCAACTGAAGGAAAAGCACACAGCAAAAGGCAGAGTGTACAGCGGAGCAGGGACAACACTGACTTCAATATTGTTTGTTCAATTCAGCTACATGTGAGCAAAAAAACAGAGAAAAAATAGCAAAGAAGGAATGAAATGAGATAGAACATATCTGTGTGGGGGAAGTTTGCATTTTTTGCAAGTGCAAATGAAAAAACGCTCAGTTTCTATTATATAAACTCCATGGATGTACTTGTTTCTCTATTATTTTGCAGGATGATGCATATATTTCCATGGTTTTTAGATATACAGTTATAAAACCAGACGGTTGTTTCTCCCCCAAAACACAGAAAACCAGGAATGACAATGCTTCCCTACACAAATTGTATTTTGGGAGCGCGGCGTGGCGCTTCCCCGCAAACCCGCCGCGTGTCCACCATCCCCCTATTAACACCATTATCCCAACTTTTCATCTCCTCATCTGCAGCCCAGGGTTCAGCCCCTGGTTGGGCTCAGGGAGTCACCCGGGTGGGGAACGCTGCCGCAAGGATGAAATCACAGGCACGAGTCGGAGCGCGCGTCCCCGGATTGCCGAGATGACGCCCTTCTTTGCAGAGCTTTATGTTCCTGCCATCAAAATCAGGAATCTGCATAGCAACACTCAGCTCCACGTTGCATCCACCCAAATCTGAAGAAAAACCCCCAACAAATAATTACCCACTTACAAATTAAGAGAGCAGCAAAAGAAAAGGAAGGGGAGCGTGTTGAGCTGCCACGTTCAATTTAAAGAAATATAGATTGGGGGCTCTGTTTCAAAATAACGTTTTTTCATCTCTGTGCAGTGGAAATTTCTTCACAGGGGGCAATGTGCAAGCATAGATGTACATGCACACAAAGACAAGTGGAGTAATTCCATTCTCACAAAAAATTTAGAGAATTGGATTCAAATCCTATGTAGGTCACAAATGAAATGTACTCAGCAACCTACAACACTGGGAAAGAAATGAAAGAAAAAGACAAAATCCCAGCCCAGTGCCACACAACCCAGCAGTCTGCAATTCCTGGTCATGAGAGGCCACAGCATTAGCCAGGCAGGGTGTTGCAGGTCAGGATTAAGACGCATTAACAAATTCATGTGGAGGAAGCTGGCCCAGCACCTGCCCACAATTTGCCAATTCACTTTGTCCCCCTTCCATGTGAATCAAATTCTCTTTTTCTACTTGGAGGATGATTTTTTTATTTTTTATTTTTTTTTAATAATGTTATACTGGGTAAAATGTACATCCCCAAGCTGTGAAAAGAATTTTGACTTGAAATCTACACAGGAGCAAAAGCAACATAAATATTGTGCTTGTATTGTGAATGAAACCGACGTGAAAATGCTCAAAGACATGTATGTGAACATACACACACACATCCAGAAAAATGACAGTTCACTGCATCTATGGTGGTTCTAAGATACATTGCAAATTCAGTAAACTATAAAAAAAAGTCCTCACCATAAAAATACAAACTGGGAATCTACATCTGCACAGTGGAAAATATTCTGAGCGCAAACCCATTGCGGGAGCAGTAAATTCAGGGTTAAGTCTCTGGATTCCTGTTTGATACTCTCAGCCTTTCATCATGTCTCTATGAATTTTTATTTCTGTACTCTGGGGTAAATTAAGGCTGATGGTGTCAATACAGGGTTTTGGGTCCGATTTCAACATTTCTCGTGTTTCACCTGTTTAACTCAGACTCTTTAAGTTTGGTTTTCACCATTTAAGAGGGAGGCTTGGGGGTTTTCTAATTTTCTTTCAAAATGCCATATTTTCTAGGAGGCTCTTCCCCACCAAACTCGCCCCCCAGAATGTTGTGCTAGTGCAGTAGCCATTTTCCCAGGCAGAACAAATTCCTCCATCCCGGAGGGCTGATGCTGAATGAGCCCCAAGAGCAGGAGCACCCCGAGGCTGCAGAGACCCTGAACTCCTGCATCTCCCTGCTCCTGTAAAAAAGAGCCCCCCAGAACCCTCCAGGAAAAGCCTGATGCGTTTGAGATTAAGAACGTGCTGTGTCTGGGATTAAAGCAGAACACGTTTACAGCCCTCGCAGTGCTAACCAACCAGAGGAGTTATCTAATACAGGATTCATGTGATTGCTTGAATAATATTCCAGGAGACGCCGCGTCCCTTCCTGCCTGCGTGCACAGCCCTCGATGCAGGCACACACATGGTATTTCTAATAGGATCTCTTCTCCCCTCTCTCTCTCTCTCTCTCTCTCTCTCTCTCTCTCCCCCGCTTTCACAATCTGTCGCTCTCCAATCTGCCCACTCTGCTCTATTTTCCCATCCAATATTCCCCCCCTAACACCTTCCCCTCCTCTTCAGCCCCCACCCTTGCTCCTTCTCCCCCTCCTCCAGGCTCTGCCATCAGCCACCTTAGCCCTGGTGCTGAGGTTTGGGTGTCTGGACATTCAAAGCATTTAGCAGAGTGATCAAAAAGAGGCAATAAAGCAAAAAGCAATTTCTCCCCTACCATTAGCATGTGAATAATGTGGTAACTAGCTAACCCCTCTAATAATTTGGTACCTAAAATCTTGGGGTTTTTTTTGCCTGGACTATGTTATTAATGTTTTATCTCATTTGGTGCTATTTCATCAGAAACTTTACAAACAAGTTCACCATTGCTACCTCCTCTTTGTGGAGGGGAAGCAGCAGCAGAGGGAAGGGGAAGGCTCAGCTAGAGCTCCCCAGCAGGCTGGTAGTGTAGCTTGAAATAAATGAGGTCTCCTGGGTTCCACTCCAGTGGTCTAACCATTAGTCTCTGACTAAGAAACAAATGCGGAGGCCAGAAAATGTGTAAATTAAAGCAACGTTCGCTTTTCCTTGTAGTCTGTAGAATAATTACAAGATGCAGATGTAGCTAAGATGCCTGAGGCTTTGGTGATCCCAGGGATACATTTCTAAGATCAGGCTTTTCCTCCAGACCATCCGGCTGCTCTAAGGCGCTGTAGGAACCGTTCACTCTGAATTAGGGCTGAAATTTGGCCCTAACCTGGGCAGCACAGGGCTAAGCAGAGCAACTGGTTTAAGGAGTTCAAGGGAAGCATCAGGCTTTACCTAGGCCTGGTAGGATTATGGAAATAAGTATTTAATTTCCCAGAAGAGAACAAGCTCATGGCCAGCTTATGTGTGCCTACACATGGACACAAACACGGGCACACGGGAACACGGGAGAGTGAGAAGGGTTTGACACTGTGTGTGAGGTAAAAACAGCTCTTACCACGAGGAAATATTTACATTCACACTCTTAACTTAAAGGTTGTAGGTGCCCCTTGATTCATGGCATGCTGCATGGCCTGTGGGATGAGAACAGCTCTGATCCCATGGAGCAGTGAGCATGGCAGCAACACTGGAGAGGGGATGCAGAGCAAGGACTGTTCTAGGATATACTGACATAGAGATTCTGGAAGATTAGGACATTTGGCTTCCCTTTCCTAAAGATAAAATCACCTGCCACAAGGAAGGTGAACACTGTCCCCATGGAGAAAGCATTAAACCCCTTAGAAACTGAAGCAGTCCTGCAGACCAAGAAAACACGTTTAAGCACAAAAGGAATCCAAAGTTCCTCAAAGGTCCAGAAAGCTGAGTTAGGTTCTCATTCTCTCAGCTCACATCTAATGCACGTTATTTTCAGACATAGTAAAACACAGGGCAGCTGATCTCATGGACTGTTACAAAACAATTCCTGTACTAGAGAGGAGCAGACAGAAGCACCACAGAGCACTGAGCTGCTCTGGGAGAGGTTTGACCCAAAGATCTGGTATGGACCATGGTTGGAGCCATGATTATTCCTGGAGGAACCTCAGCTCTTGCCCTGCCTGGAACTTCTCCAGCAGCACCAGGCTCTTCAGTACCAGAGAGATGTGAATACACAGGAAGTTCAATGAAGGACCACACGGATGGTGAAGGGCACAGGTTTTGTCTCCTACAAGGGAAGGCTGAGAAAGCCAGGACAGTTCAGCCTGGTGAAAAGAAGGCTCAGAACATCCAATCTTCCATACCAACAACATGGGCTTCCTGCCTTGAGCAAATACATCTTTATAGAAACAATCCAGGAAGAGATCAGACATGATAAAGATATGAAATGTCACAGCAATTTGGAAAAGCTGAACCTGAGGACTCTGAACTGGTAAATATGACTCGCATAACTAGCGGAAAATATTTGCAATCCTGTAAACATACACAAATTCCTAAGATGTGTGGCAGATTTCTGAGGTGTGACTAATTCATTCAGCACAAAGGTGACAGTGTTGTGACAGAGCACTTGCATCTCTGAACTCTGAAACCAAGATGAAACCTTTTCCTACTATCTGGGGTTTGGTTGTGAGTGATGCAACTTTCCTAGGCCAGTACAAACAAGTTTGAAAATCAGGCTAGAGAGAGTCAAAGCCTCCAGGCTTTAACCAAGGCCACATTCATCTCTTAATGTGCATGTGGACACTAAAAATCCAGAAGAATTCACACCCTGCTATCTTGTTCTGATAGAGAGAGCACAAGAGGTGTGCATTGGCTCACTTGATAATGTGCCTACATGAAAAACTCTCCAAAATCTCAATTCCTCAGCACATGGGCTGCTCGAAGAAAACCCTGAGATCCATCACGAGTCAAATATGCTCAACGTGCAGAGACTTTTCAGGCTCAGAAGAGCTCCTCTCTGTTCCCCTCCATCTGTGCTGAGGATCTGCCCTTTGGCTTCACCCACCAACACCTTTGTGCTGCTCAGCACCTGCAGAACTCGAAGCCACCTCTGTGCTGAGCAAAACCCTCCCAACAAGTGCGAGTGGAAGGCGGGAGCAGCACACGAGTGCCCTGGCGCCGGCTCCCCGCGGCCCCGGCAGAGCTGCACGCACACGTCACCTCCCCAGGAAGTTGTTTGTATTCTTGGGAGAATGTTGAAAAATATCTCTGACCCCCAAACATTTACCTTTTGATCGGAGGTTTCCAATGTTGCTGTAGTGTATTAAAGCTGAGATGCTCATAAAAAAACCCTTTGTGTCAACATAGTAAATGACTCTAATTAGGCTGGTGGTGCAATGAAAATGCTTAATTCATTCTGATGAGGCAGAAGGAAGAGCTAAAATGTTTATAGACAATGGGTGAACAGGGAGATATAATGCTGAGTGCCAGCTTTAAATGCAAATTACCACAGAAATCTTTCCCTCTCCACCATCCCATTCCTCCCCCTTCCACTCTCTCTCTGTCGCCAGCACCACTCTGTAATCTCCTAGTGCAGTAATTAGAAGTGAAAGGAGCCACATAGAGGGGCCTCTAAAGGCAACACTAAAGAGAATTACAGAAAAAAATACCTACCTTTAATAGAAGACAGCACTATTTTCCAAAGTGCACCACCATTGCAGCACTTGGCATGGTGGTAGGATCAGAGAGGTGATAATTTGGAGTGGTATTACTGAAATGGGATGTAAATGTGTTTCATTTCTCCCTCCATCTGAACTGGCTTCATCTGCAGTGTCTGTTCATTGGGCTGGGGCCACTTTGCCTTTTGGAAGAAGGCCAGGCCAGCAGCAACAAGCAAACATTTTGGGGGTGATGGCTCTCAGAGTATTTCTTCATCTCACCAGGAGTATGGAGCTGCAAGTGGACAAGAGCTGTGAGCTGGAAAAAACACACCCTGGAAGCTGCCATGAGAGAGTAAACGTGGAAACCTTGCAAAGTCATCCTTAGAAATGTTTCTCATCACACTTGCAGTATTCCACCTTCTTTTAGAAGAGAAATTATACATTTGGTGAGAAGGAAAAGGTGAGAAGGGAAGAGGACAAAGAGGAAGAGAAAAAAGGCAACCAATGTTTGGCTTTCTTACAGGGTGTGACATTTTTTTATAAACATTCTTATTTGAAACATCCAAAATAGCTTTTCCTTGGGAGTTTAAGTGAAGAAATGCTTCTGATGCCAACTTGACAGTGCCTCAATGCTTTAGGATCTCCAATATCAACAATGCACAGCAGTGTACAGATGTGTCTTAGAGCTTCACATCTGGAGTCTGAGCCAAAACCATGGTTTTCTTCATTGTCTATGAATTAAATGCTCTCAGTCCTGTTTCAGCATCGAACAAATCCTCTTCTCCTTCCCACACACAGCCACACAAATCACCCCAGTACTGAGGAAGGTCAGATCAGGAGACTAGAAAATCTGTCACAGTCTGAGACTATGAGCCAAATGAACTCCTGGTAAAAAGCTGCTGAAATTACATTTTGGATTGAAAGCCGTGAAACAAAAATATTTTCTTTCCTTCTTTCAGCAGCATTTGAGCCTCAAGCTTAAGAGCAGGTGAGTATACCCTGAGGCACACAAGCAGGATAAGAGACCTGGACTTTTGCCAGCAGGAGCTGGGCAGGGGAAAGGAACAGATATCAGGCAGAATTTTTGTGGGCACCAGGAATTTTTATCAACTCTGCACACTGACACAGCTGTGTTGTCAGTGGACAAGGTCACGCTCACTGTGGGCACATCATTTAACACTGTGCTCACCTCTGCAGGCAAGCCTGCTGATGTGCCCTGCCCTTTTCTGCAGGTGGCCTGACCTCAGCAGCCCACCTGGGCTTGCATTTTCTCGAGGGATTCAACACCCTTTAGGAAAGCTGCCAGAGACTGAGGTGTGCTGCTGCAGGTCAGTGCTCAGACCCCGCTGCCAGATTGCGTTATGTTACCAACTCCCAATAAAGCTGCATTGCCTGACCTAAAATACTTTAAAAAAAAATAAAGATGATATTTTTTTTCCTCTCCTTTAAGGCCAGCATGCAGGAGAGGTCCAGCTTTATCCCAGATTCTGGTCTGGGCAGAGCCACATTCCTGCAGGACAGCTGCCACAGAGGTGATGCCACATTTGTGCACAGCATAAATACAAGGGAGCGCCGTGTCCTCTTCTGCATGAACAGAAACCCCAGACAAAGCTGGACTTGAAAAAAATAGGCACAGCTTGCTTGTGCCTGCACTTCATTCCCAAGGCTCAGCTCAGCTCATTCATAAAAGATCTCCATCTGACCCTCAGAGCCACCTCCAGCCCCTGGTGTGCAGGTGACGCTGGGCTCTCCTGGAGGATGCCCCTGGGCACGGAGCCCTGTGCCAACAGCTCCCTCTCCCCAGCCGCCAGCGGGAGCATCCCACCGTCTCCTTCCCCTGCTCCCTCTCTGTGTTTGCTCACTGAGACAGAAGCAATACCAGTTTGCAGCACAATAAACCATGTAAAGGAAGCATCAATTAACTAGAATACATGGATATAGTATTTAATTAACTGTTAGGCTCACAGTTACCGTATGATGTCATGGAAACCTCGAATCTCCTGGGTGCTGCCTCACACATGCCAACCGGGAATTGGAGCCATCACAAATCCCATGTAAAGTTTGAATCCTGACATTTTTAATTAAAAAAAGAAAAAAAAAAAAGAAAGAAAAGAAAAAAAAAAAAGAAAAGAAAAGAAAAGAAAAGGAAAAGGAAAAAAAAGGAGATTCTGACTCTCTTAAGTATCTTTTAATTGACGTATGTGTGTGCACATCTTTGGTGCTCCAGCAGTCCTGGGTGGGATTGCTCCCCTATTCACAGCCACTGTCACCAGCCAGGGTTTTGTGTGGAGGAACCACAAGAATGAGCCCATAAGGCTCTGTGGAAATAAAAAAGAGGGCAAAATCACACTGGATGGGTTTTCAAGGATATAAGAAGATATACATTGCATTTACACTACTTTTGGTATGAGGATCTCAAAGCACTTTGCAAAACAAAAATGCAAACATTTGAGGTCGATTGAACAAGAGCATGCAGTGACAGAACAAGGGGGAGTGGCTTTAAACTGAAAGAGGGTAGGTTTAAATTGGCTGTTGGGAAGAAATTCTTCCCTGTGAGGGTGGTGAGACCCTGGCACAGGATGCCCAGAGAAGCTGTGGCTGCCCCTGGATCCAATGGAAGTGTCCAAGGCCAGGCTGGACAAGACTTGGAGCAAATTGATCTAGTGGAAGGTGTCCACAAGACAGTCCCATTTTGTGATTCTATGATTTCCTGGCTCTTCATTCAGTATGAAAGATCATTTAAGTCTATAACTTCTTGTTCAGCACATTCTAGAGAGGCATCCAGCCCTAGTTCAAATACTGAAAAATGTAGCCTCATCTGTTTAAGAAGCAAGTGACATTTTCCAGGATTTTCCAGGATTTAGAGTTGAAGAAGCTGAGGCAAAGGGAGGTTGGGGCCATGGATCCAAAAGTCGATGTCTGTTGTGAGCCAGAACAAGAAACAGAGTCTAAACACCCTACACATGTTTGTGCTGACCAGAGAGAGCCAGGATGAAGAGGGAGCATCACCCTCACGTGCTGCTGGCAATGTCCAAGCACTGCTCATCCCTCAGGAAGTGCCCAGGGTCCCTCCTGCTCACACCAGGTCTGACAGGGCCTCTCACACCCCAGCACTGCTTGTACCTCCTTGAAGAATGGTTCAACAAAGGTCTGGTTTCCACAGGATCAGGCTGCAGCAGCAGGTACTGGAGTGGGATCCTTGCAGCCCATAAACAAACACCAACAATCAGCCTCAAACAACATCCCCACACAAGTAATTTTACACCTCCAGCTGTAAACATTAATACTTTAATTCCATTTACTGCAGGATATTTGTTGCCCAATACTAATTTTGTCCCAACACGTTGAATTGCAGGAAAAGTCCTGTATTAAAACCCATTAGGCTGAGATGTATTGCACACCTTCCTTTAGTGCCTTGACAGTAGAACATTAAGCTTACACAGACCCAGACAGGTAAGTACAGTATTATTTTCTGTGAATGAAGGTGTGTGTTCATTCTCTGTATCCATTGTCTATGTTTATGTGGGAATTACTTTATGGATCACTCCTGACAGAGCTACAGCGCCCTCCCTTAAGGGCATTGCTGATATATTACCTTTGAAAGAGAATCACAATTTATTCATTCAAACACAGAGCTAAAGATAGATGTGCTCTGGAATATTTTGAAATATTGCATTATATATAAAATGAAATAGGGGGAAGCTAAATTACACAGCTATAATTACTTAGAGTTCAGGTGGCATCGTAAATAATCTATTCACAACTCGCTCAGTGTTTATTATGTCAGAGCAGAGCAATATAATTAACATGGTATAGACAGGAACTGTGCAAGGCAGATGCCTGATACACCCAGATCAAACCCACTAGGACGCAAGCATAAAAACACACAAACACATGCTATGTCATTCATAAAAATTCATGTGAAAGTGAGGAAAAATAACATAAAAAAGCAGCAGTTTGAAAATGCTGAGGCCCTGGCCCTGCCAACAGCACCAGCTCGTCTTTGGAACAGTCATAGTTAAATTTATGGACATGCTTCAGTGTTTACATTGCAGGGGCAGAGGTGGTTTTGCATTGACTGCGTTCATGCTACCTATGAAATTCTTTCTGTGCTGCTCTAAAATTGGCTTCCTGGCTGTTAGAGATGAAATTGTTACAAGGAATAAGAAGCTGTCAAACAAAACTTGGAATCTGAAAGTCATCATCCAATCCTTCCCCACAAATACACAAGTTCAGGTGCCAGAATTGAATTGCTTGGAAATTTAAAAAAAAAAAAAAAGGGATTTGGCAGAAAAGCAAGGAAAATATCAAGGAAATCAGATTATAAAGGGGGAAAAAAACCCTAACATCGAGTGCCAATACAGTAGTTAAATTTATAAGAAATTATCTCCTGCTTTACCTTGATTTGTACAAGATTTGTCCACTCAGTATCTTGTTTCCAAAAATCTCAGCTCACAGAGTAAAATTCATATTTACCTTAGCACTGAAGCAAAGTTTTAGAAACACATGAAGATACCTTTCACAGGCTCAAAGGAAGAATGAGAGAAGCAGGTGGCAAACTTTAAGTCCAATAAAGAAACAGAAAGCTTAGAGGAACAGCTTTTCAAGAGGTTTGGTTTGGGGTTGCCATTTACTTATGTACTATATGTTTTTCTAATTCTGTTTCTATATCAGGGAAGAAATAGAGCAGAAGAACAAAATCCCACCGTTGCCCCCAAACTGGAGGTGAAAAAGTGAGCCAGGAATCAGATTTTTCCCTTTACACCTTCTACTTTTCTCTTCTGTAATCACTGTTTGTGGAGAGTTAATTACCTGCTTCCCCATTGCCAAGAGACCAAATAAATATATGAGCAGAGGAGTTTGAAGTTTGCTCTTTCGCTGGTTTATTGGTCCAATCTCTTTTCTCTAAAAGCAGGAGAACTTTCCCCATCAGCCACCAGATCTCCACTACCACTGAGAGCCCCTCTCCAAATTAATCACAGCCTCCAAACAGGAACCAGAGCAACCCCAAAGGACACATCCTTTAACCTTTGATTTTTTTGGATTTGGTGATCTTCGAGGTCTTTCCCAACCTTAATGATTCCAGGATTCTATGACTTGAAGGGCTGCAGCCCAGCCTCCCACAGCACCAACACCACCAGGATTTGAATGCACAATTTATACTGAAGATGGAGAAGATGCCCAAATAAGCAGTGTTTAAAAAAAAAAAAAAATCATTCAATCAGCTGCACTGAAATCACAATTTCCTTTCTCCCTCAGTTGAATTGGAGGTAGAAACAACGTCCTTAAAGAGTTTTGGCCCAGCACAAGGCTTGTTCTTGGCCCATCTCATCACCTTGCAGAGGAGGTGTGAGCAGGCTGGAAATGATTCAGGAGGTTGGATGCAGAGCAGAGGGAAGTGCTGTGTCTTTTATTAAACAGCATCTGCCCTTCTACTGGATATATTACTTTATGCCAAGTGGTGTGGATTTTTTTCTTTTTTTTTTTTTTTTTAAGTAAAGAATATTTAATGTCATATAACAAGAAAAATGGTCCCTTAAATTATATTTGGCATGTCCTCTGTGCTGTGGAGGAACAAAGCTCACTCTCCCAATGTGCTGCACCAGAGTCCATGAGCAGTGGTGACAGTCAGGAAAGAATTTATGGTCCCTGGGGAGAGATCTGCTTGGGTCCTGCAGAAGAAGATAAAATATTTGAGCACTGGGGCTTTTTTTCCTTCTTCTCTGTGGAGATAGCAGAGATGAAAGATGTAAACCCATTTCCCAAGGACCAAGACTCCACCAAAATACCTTCCTCTCCTGGAAGTCAGACTTGAGCTTTCAAAGGGAAGTTAATCTAGTTTTGTTTTCATGTTGCACTTTTCTGTCTTCCTTAGAAATTTTGCAGTGTGAACAGGAATTCTCCAAAGGCTAAAACCAAACTCTGAAAAAGGCCAAAGAAAGCAGCACACTGGATTCCCTTCCCCTTGGGCCCTCATGATTTCTTTTTTTAATTAGGATGTTTTTGTGCACACTTTGTGATTAATATGATTTGTGAATACTTGCAGAGGCCACTCCATCCAGGCATGACCATGGAGATGATCTTGCTTCATGTTTTTAAGTGTTATTAAATGCCTCTCACTGGCTGCTCCCTAAGGGCCAAGCAGAGCTCAGGACTCAGGTGATGGTCACACCTTGGAGACAGGAGCCAGCCTGACCCAGAGGGTCCCACCAAAGGAAGAGCAGCTTTTCTGCAGTCCCAGTGGTGTTTTGGATCTGGTTTGTGACTCCTGTGTTGCCACAATCTTCAGTGGTGCCCCTCTGTTTGCAAAGGCTTCCCTCCCTTGTCAGCCAGAATGGCCCAGAACAACTCAGATAAATTATTTAAAGTGTTGATCCTGCCTCAAAATCTTCTATGGATTATGCACCAAGTTCAGCCCAAGCACAAGGAGCATTGCCTTTAGCAAGTCAGCAAAGATTCAAGAGTGCCAAACTCTGGCTGATGCAAAGTGCCAAAGGATCATTTCATCATGGAATGCCATAGTAATTAATACTATCTAAAAAAGTCACCCTAATTTTTAAGCACATCCCATGAGCAGATAGTTGCCTTCAATGTTCATTTTTTCAGCCTGAACCACACTCAGCTTTAATGCAGAACAGGGTAATAGACAGGGGTTGGAAGGCAGCACCAATGCTGCTCACACCTCCCCACGAAGGGGTTCTGTTTCCTGCAGGCTGCTGCAAATTGCACTCAGCATCATCTTGGGAGCAAAACCCCAAAGCTGATCCCATGCATAGGCTGGAGGAAGATTTTTGTGCTTCCAGATGAAAAATGGCAAAAGTTATAAGCAGGTTTGCTGCCCAGCCAAAACAAGCATCAGCATCCACAGAGCCTCTCTGGTCTCAGCCTGCCTCAATTCCAATTGTGCTCTTTTATTTTTGCCCCAGGACTCCAAAAAAAATCCATCTTTAAGAGACTGATTTCGCTGGAAACCAGCACATCACCTAACTGCACATCCCACTTTCTGGAATGAAGATTTCAGCGGTGGCTGCAGTCCTCCCTCCTGCTGCAGGGAAGTGGAACTAATTATCCCACTGTTCTAAGCACCAGTTTTGCCCCTGGATTCCCACCCAGGCAGTCCCAACACATGGAACAGTCTCTGCTACAAGAGCACCAAGGCACCTCGGATGGAGTGACAACAGCAGTGAGAGATTTGATCTTATTATGTTCATTTAGAAACAAGTTTATGGCAGGCTGGCATGAATTTCAATTCAAACCTTGCTCTCTTCCCGTAGCATCTTGCAGAACCTGCAAGTGTAGGCAAACACACTGTTCTTTAAAAACTGAAGATGTAGGTCAAAATGAAAAAAAACACAAAGTTACATGAGTCCTGTGTTATCTGAGCTCTTTCACAGTTCCACCAAGGTGTTCTGGTGTCTCAGCTCTCTAAAAAGAAGGGCTAACCATAGAACCTGGTCTCTGTGCATGGCTGGTGACAACACCTCTTGCAATGTGATGGAGATAGAACCAGCTCCATTTCACAATGGACTTGAATCCTCAAATCTCTACAAATATTTAGACTTTTACTCCTCAATACCAGTGAGCTCTAGGACAGGAATTGCTGCGAGACTCAGACTGAAATGCTGAGGAGCAGAACCAGAAACGCTCCCCACCACACAGGAACCCAAAATCCTGATCCCAAACCTTTTCCTGGGCCCCAGTCCTCCCATGGCACCCTCAGCAGTAGCCAGCTCCCCTCGTGGCAGCAGTTCAGATCAAGGCTAATTGTATTTGAATCTACAGGGCACCAATTTTCCAGCGAAGGGGTTTTAATCTAACATGCAGATCTCTTGTCTACATTCACGTCACCCCAGAGACCCATAACATAGGTCATTTGTGCATACACAATCTCAGTAATAGGATGCACAATTTTAAAATGGCTAAATGTGTAGTGTAGAAAAAAATGTTATTACAGGAGGAAAAAGAAAAGATTAGCTCACAGGCTAAGATCATGTTTGCCAAGTTTCCACCCAGAGAATTATTCCAGTACCGAATTCTATGCTACCAAAATAACGGGTTTATACAGCAGGCATTGTGCCAGCTTTTTGGCTATAATTATAGTGTTTTCCTCTCTCAAGTTCTTTATTGATATCTGGATTTTTTTATTTTTTTTTTTAAAAAAAAGAGGAGGTGGAGAAGTGATTTTATACGTTCAACAAACTACAGCAACACTTGATGCAGTTAAAAAAAACAGGGAAGTTTTAACAACCTGCCAGCCTCCAACTTCACAGGAAATGTCAGTGCCACTATCAGACTTTAGAGAAACCCCAGGGATCCATTACTGCAGTTTGAAGATGTCCCTGCACTTCCCTTTTAAGTAAACGCCGGAGCTGCTTGCTTCATTCGGCTGCTGCTGTGCTGCACAATATTCCTTTGAGAAGATGCTTTGCAGTGACAAAATAACTGCTGACAATGTGAATACCGACTTCATTTTAATTTTGTTTTACATTTTCTTTGGTATGTTTTGATCCTAAAAATCTTTAGAGTGCAATTTTTTTATGATAATAAAGCAACTATTTCTACAGTACCAGTGAGTCGTTGCTCCTCCTCCCCCCCCCCCCCCACCCCTTTCCCGTTTTCCTCCCCCATCCAAAGGGAGCGGGTTTTGAAGGAATGACGCATCCTCAGCACAGGTTCAGTAAAGGAAAGAGGTGGAAGGGAAGAGAAGCACCCTAGAAAAAGCAGTGACACAAAATAGGGCAACACTTCTCCTTTTTTTTTGCAAGCTACCAAAACAAACACTGAAGAATGTGACGTCAACACGACTGTCAGGGAATCGAGCCCTTGCCACAGTCAGTTCTTGTAGAAAATGCTGCTTCTCCATCCTGCCTCCATCCCAAAACAGGCAGCCAAGGGTAGTCAGTCCCAGTTGAGGAATCTCTTCCTCAGGGATGCATTTGGCTCAAGCCCTGAATTCCCTGAATCCAGGCTATTAATAATATACTTCTGAAAACCACGGCTTTTCCATCGTCTTTTATAATTCTGGGAAACTTCACAAGCACTTAAATTAAAATTCCATCAGCCCTGAACCCGGGAACAATTAGCCCAGCTGAGATGATTCCTGATAGTCTTCTGCATATAATAACCAATATCCAATATACCTCAACATTGTGAGGATCTCTGTAAATGAAGTGACATCTCTTGCTGGACAAAGCCTGGAAATGTTATCCTTGGGTGATAGGAATCCTAAGGGGACAACTATTCTCCGTCGTTCCTAGGCTTACTTAATTGTTCCAGTTGCTGGAAATTTTAAACAATTTCCCCAGCCGCTCTGCCAAGTTGCGTTAAGCTCTTTGTCTGGCTGATATGCCAACCAAAGGCACAGGGAGATAAGGAGAGCTCTGGGATTTGCACAAGCCGACTTACACAGCCAGAGTTCCCCCGCCCCAGCTCCTGCCTTCAGCTTTGCCACTACTTCTACTGCTTATTATTATTGTCACATCACTGGAACCAGCAGCTCTTTCACCTCCAGTGCCTCGGCTGTACTTACAGAGAAGGACTCTAAAAACAGGGCATGGCATTTAACGCGTTCTTTTTGTTCTTCTCCCTTCTATATTCGCCTTATTTTCCAGCAAAATGATAAATTTTATCCTGATTATTTCAGTATTCCAACAGCAGAGTGGGCATGTCTAAGCACAGACTCATTGACTGCATTTGCACTTACTTTCCCAGGTCAGATTTTCAGTGGTGATAACGGGTGGAAGCCTCTGATTTTCCAAGAATGACCTGAGCCATAACTGAAACCAATCCTCTGGATTTTTGAGCAGATGGGCAGAGTTTGGGGGTCACTCTCCTGTGATGCTCTAACAGCACAGCAGGTCACAGTGAGACCCTGCCCCACGTCACTGATAGTAATACATTATTATATGGCATTTGATCATAAAAATGATACCTTCTTGCAAAACATGTCTTTACTGAGCATCTCAATATTACCATCTCAACCATCTTTGGTCCCATTTGCTGAGACAAAAAAGAGGTAACAAAAACCCCTTTTCCAAGGTTATCTCCTCCCAGGATCAAACTACGAAGCAAAGGCCAGAGCATTTAGTAGAGGGTTGCATTCTGTAGCTCCCAGGAGCAAAGGTTGATCTATCATATTTCAGAAAGGCTAAATCTTCTCAGTTACGAGAATCATTGGGGGTTCTCTGCTTTTAAATGAACCTTTCCCATCAGATCCATGAGCAGGTCATTGACAGTATAGTGTGGGATCCTTGGAAGGGATTGACCACTGAAATTTCTAACCCTAATTCTGGACTTGTGTGACTGTTTCACTTGCTGGGAGCTTGGAGAAGACAGTGTGGCCTCTCAGGTGTCCCCCTCCACTCACCTGCACAGTTGTTTGCCAGCACAGCCACACCACTTTTTTACACCCAAATGACAGAGAAGCTGCTCTTTGGCACAAGACCTCCTTGCTCCAGTTTTGGCTAAATGAACTTGCCAAAGTGTTTAACTTCCAGTCCAAAACAAACTTCTTTAGACTTCCTGACAGACTGCCCTTTACACACCACATGGCTTTAGTTTCACCCCAAACCTTCATGTCAATGTTCGTATTTGTTTCAACATCAGCAAAGCAGAAGCATCCAGTCTCCTGGTAGCTTGTAAAATATCATTCTTTTCCCTAATCCATTTTAGCTCTGCATGAAGACAAACTTCAGGACAGACCTTCAAACTGGCATGAACTTAAACCACTTCAGCACTGACAATATCTCTAAAGGTTTGAAGAGCCAATATAATTTCAATATCGTGTTCTGTTTTGCAGTATTATGTCCAGATATTTTCTAGCTCTACACCATGACAGAGAAAATTTCCTTTTCCATATCCCTATTTCCCCATCACAACAATACCAGGATACAGAAGTGTGCAAAAAGGAAGTATCTTCTCTCTACAGCCCTTTTTTCCTTCCTCCTCCAAGAAGAAAGCCAGGAAGGACCAGAAGAAATTGCTCTGTGCTCTGCCAGTTCAAGCTTGTTACTAAGTTAAAAATCAGAATTGATGTCAACACTGGTGGTAACAGCCCACAAGTGTTTCTCCTCCACCAAAATAGTTTTTTAGAACACCATGATTTGCTATCTCTTTAAAATGTTTCAAGCCTGAAAACTTTTTATAAAATATTTTGGGGCAACAAGTGGAACATTTGAGCTAAAAAAACCTTGAACTGTAGCTTGAAAAACCCCTTAACACTTTTTGCAAAAGCTGTTTTCAAAAGTGGGAGGTTTTCCTCCTCAGAAAATATGGAGAACATCATGTACAGGTACTTGTTCCGCTGAAAAGACATTTTCATTTTAAAAATTCCTAAAATATACTCCCTTCAGGAATCAGTTTTAAAAAGACGCTGATTTTTTGGTTTTGTTTTGTTTCAGGGTGACACCAGCAGTGTCTGAGCAGTGCCTGCCCTCACAGCTACCAGCTACACACAGAGCAGGGCATGTTCTCCACCACAGATCCAGCAGGCAGGACCACAATTATCCACAACGTGACATTTCAGCGGAGCTACGGTTTTCTAGCAGTTTTTACAGCTTTCTAGCTGCAAACCTGACCTGTGGTTAAATGTTTCTGGACATTTAAAGCTCAGGTTTGTGGCCCCCCACAGCAAAAAGCTCCACTGGTTTCACTGGGACCGTCCAGCCCAGTGATGTTAGAACCCCCTGTGTCTCCTGAGAGGTTTTCCCCACCAGTCAGTGATGCTCATCTCCTGACCCTAAACTGATTTCATGGTAGGATGGAGGGAACCAACAGCCTCTGACATTGGCCTCCACCACGGTGTCACAAGCTTTGCCACTTCAGCAGGATGGGTGTTTGCCAGCAGGAGCAGGAGGCTCAGGATGCAGCCTGCACTCCTTCCTTGAAAATAAAATATATTAGTTTTAAATGCAAGTCGCAGCTTACAAATGCCAAGAAATTCCTCTTGCCACATGAATGTTTCCAGAATGCTGTGCTGAATTAAATGGATTCAGCTTGCTTTCAGATCCACACATACAAAGAGACAGCTTGATAGATAAATACATTTAGGGTGCAGACAGCTCTGGTCAGTGGACAATTAAGGATGGAAAGACAACGGTGCCTGGGTAGCTTCAGATCCAGAGCACAAATTATTCCTGCTAGAGAATTCTATTAGTAATATTTGCATCTTGCTAATAGAAATCCAATTACTCAGAATGACTCTGAGCACATTATCCATTTTTAGCAAAATTTGCCTTATTCTGCAAACAGATTTTTGCTTGATCGTCACTTTACTTTTGTTCCCGCAGTCCTCTGGGATGCAGCATCCTTCAAGGACATGTCAGAGGAGCGTGCTATCCCGTCAGCCCCTCGCTTTGAGGCCTAGCAGCTGAATCACCCCCAGCCCTATTTTCTTTTCCAGTGTTAGATTAGCGAGAGGGCTTATGACCTGCCATCTGTCACTGCAGTCTGCTGACTGTGAGGCTCTGCTCTCGCCACAACATTGCTGAGGAGGTGGAAGGCTCTGGCGGGGGAGGAGGGCAGGGGAAAGAGCCTTTCCATCCTGCTGCTGCTCCTTGCTCCAAAGCCATCCCACAAAGCCGAGCCCAGCGCAGGATGCTCCGGGGAGGAGCAGCACCCAGCAGGGAGGGTTTGTGGTTTGGTTGAGGGGCTGCTGGCGGTGCAGGGGCTCGCTGACAAAGTGCGGTGGTACCTCGGAGGCAGGCGGCTCTGGACCTGCGGCTCCCGCATGCTGTTTGATCACACCTGCTGAAGCTTTCCCAGCCTTGCCAGGGAGAGCCAGGCAATGTGACCATGCATCTGGCTTCCTGGCAAGGAAGGGCTGCCGCTGGCCCCGCGCCAGCACAGTCCATCTCCTCCTGAAAATAGTGCTCCCATCGCAAAAACCACCAGAAATCCGCGCACCCCGCGGCGTGCACGGAGCCAGGGCGCAGCTCCGTCACCCGCCAAGGATGGGTGACCCATGGGTGCTGCCACAGGAGCAGCAGTGCAGAGGATTTGGGGAGGAAGCAATGCATCCACTGCTGAATTTTCCTGCCTGACTTAGAAGGTTCTGATTGCAAAGCTCCTGCCCTGAAGAAAGGAAATAACTTCTCATTGAAGCAAGGAGTCATAAGACAGCAACTCTCCTTGCAAGCCAAGGGAAGGAGTGTTCCCACCTCCTGTTGGTTTGCTTGAAAAAAAATCTCTGCAGAACTTCTCCAGTATTTTCCACTGAGTCTCAATATAATTGTACCAAAGCTCAGCAGATGGGACTTTTTCAGATCAACTTATTTCTATCTTAAAAATAAGACAGTGCACAACATAAGCAAACACTAAATCAGTCCAGTTGTGGTATCAAACTTCTCCCCACAGCAGTTCCTTCACCCTCCTGCTCCTGAAATGGTTTCTGCTTCAACGTCCAGCCTGAATCCTGCTCTCAGTTTCTCTGCTGGGATGTGCTCAGGTCATTTCTCCCCAGCAACCTCTATTACTGTAAAACCACAAACATGTAAGGAAAACCCAGCAGTCTGAGGATGAGAGACCTGATTTGGGATTTTGTGAGTCAGCAGCAAGAGTGAACCTGCCCATACATTGAGCTCTGGTGCTCAGGGAGGGACAGCCCTCCAAACTGGCCTCCAGGTCCTCTGCCTTCTGACACCATTTGGGTCTGCCAGCACCGGGCTGCTCACACCCTCCTGCACCATATGAGAAGTCAAAAACATCTCAGAGATGTTTCCCTGGCTGAGAAAGAAGAAAGGACTCAGGAACCAAAGGAAGAGGGCAAGTCCAAATATTTCTCCAGCCTGAAATTCCCTGGGATTGTTTCAGCAGAAGTTGAATCAGCTTTGGAGATCCAAGCAGCTTCAGCCAGACCCCTGACATTGGAATAGGGTGGGACAGGGGTACACTGCCACCTTGCCAGAACATTTCTTAATACAGAGACCCTTTTGCATCCACAGGTAAGCGTGGAGATAAGCCTTGCACACCATGGTCAGATGCCACGTCCTGCCATCCCTTTCCAAGCAGTGATCCATCCAGCAGATGGTATTGTTGACAAGGAGCCTGTGAAACTGGCACTGGCAGTGCTGCCTTCCCCGCGGTGGTCCATGACCTCACCGCAGAGCTGCTCGGGATGTTGCTAAGGCACATGTGGGCAGTCTGATGTTCACCAGCAGATATTTCCAGAAATAAGATTATATCCCCTCCTAACTACCAGCAGTATGTACCACCAAGGCAGGGCTAGCCTCCCCCTGGACACCCCCATCCCTCCTGTCTCCCAGAACATTTTATCTGGATGTAGTGTGAAGGCTTTGGCCACATGGGCACCCAGAAATCCCAGAGAAGCGGCCCCTGGACACACAGAGATCATCTCAGAGCATTTGGGCTTGCTGCAAGTGGTCAAGCTATTTTTGCAGCATATGTGCAGCAGGCCAAACACAGCATGAAGAATCACTGGACATGTGTTACCCGGTGTATGTGCACATATTTCTGCACCAGAAGCCTCCATCAGGAGCTTGACACCTTTTATCATAAGGCAGCAGGACCCAAACATCCAGCCCCGCTCCGAAGCCACGCACACAATTTGAGTGCAGACACAGCAACAGTGTGCACAGGCATAAAATTAACTGAGCTGCATTATCCCCTCCAGCAACTCTGCATTCAGGGATGCTGCAACAACACAATAGCAAAAGAGGACAAAGGACAAGGCTGTGGGTTGTAGAATTTGGCATCAAAGCAGGAGCTGTTCAGCTTCAGTTTTCCTAAGACAATCTGGCCTCTTGCAGCCCAAGGAGAGCACAACAGGTACCGTGCAGAGCTGGCACTGAGCAAAGCTGCTGTGGGAGATGCAGATTAGACCCAAGCACAGGCTGTGGGACTCACTAGGGTATCTTGGACCTACATTTCTGGGCCCAGGCACCCTATTTCAAACAGCTCCTGGAATTGCACTCAGGTGGGAGGTCAGGCACAGTGCAGGCAGGGACACAGGTTTCCAGTGAGAACCCCAAGCTTCCTTGCCTGCCCAACACAAGGCTGATGCCAACCCAAGGGGTTACATCCCCCAGCACAGAAATGAGCTGGGGAGACTTGCTGGGGTGCAAGGCAGGAGGGGAAAAGACAACTGAGCCAGTCCCCCTCTCCTCCAGGGCCCATTACAGCCTGTTTAGCAATCCTGGCTCCTCTTTGCACCAAAACCACTGGGGAAATCTGTGCCCTGGCTTGGCTGGTGGACATTCTGCAGCATGAACCGGGCACGTCAAATCCTTGTGCGTTAGACATGCAGAGATGCCAAAAAGTCATTTGGAAATAAGGAAGTGTATAAGTTACTCTAGCTTGAGGGCTCTAGTAATTTATGCACTGAGAATTTATACAGGTCATGTACCTATTTACATTGCTGTGCTCTAAAAAAATGCACAGTTACCTTAGCAACTTTAACATTGCAAGAGAGTACAGAGCTTTCTTAAAGAGATATTGTCAAGAGTGGTCAGCCTGACCAGCCATTCCCTCGCTTCCCTGTGTCTGCTGGATCCATATGCACGTGTGCTTTTCCCCTCAAATATCCATGTTGTTATTTTAACAATGAAAAAAACACTTCAGAACTTACTGACATCACCTAATAGTAAACAAAAACAAGCCTACCATGAGCAAGAATGAGGAAATGTCATCAAAAAATAGACAGAATTTACTCATTTCATCATCCTGACATGTTCTGAAAGCTTAAAATGATTTTTCAATTTGTAGAAATTGCCTAGACTCTATAAAAACATAAAGCACGCTAGTTACACCTTGGGGCTTTCAGATTTTAAAAAAACATTCTCAAGGAAATCTAATAAGCTGACTAGGCAATAAGCACCCAACCTCTCTAATTTGTTTTAGTCAATTCTCCTCTCTCGCCAGGATTTTTCACTAGATTTGTTCATATAGTGTTTTTCCCAAAGACAAATTAACAGAGAGTCTCTAAAAAATGTTCCCTAGTACCCAAAATGCAAAAGAAGCTATTCAAAAGATAAACATTTTCTCTGCCCATCACAAGAGCTCTGGTACAGTGAGGTCCCACCAGGTCTGTTGGCAATCTTCTGTCAACCCTGTGAAAAGTTTTCCAAGCTAAGAGAAGATGTCTGATAAATCCCCAAGCTGACAGCTGTGGAGAAGGACAGTGAAGTGGGAATTCAGGGTGTGGAGGAGAGCACAGCCACCCTGCTCAGGGGATCGGGCAGCCCTTCCCTTTCTGCCTGGAGAGCCCAAAGCAAAGCAAGCAGTGACTGATCCCCAGCACCCAGACACCAGCACAGCCCTCACTGGGGCTTCCAAAACACCAACTTGCCACCCCAGATGATTCAGGGTGCACTTCACCAGCTGCCAAAAATCCTCCCTCATATTCTGCAGCTTTCAAAAGCAGAGTAAAGCAATGGCAGGACACACCACCAGGGAGGGACTGTGCTACAGAAACAATGATTTTCAACAAAACCTTTGGAGCCACAATCAGAAACGGCCCAGAAATGTTGCACTGTGGCACTGCTGGAATTTTGACCCTTCTTTTCCTTCCTACTTCACATCTACAAGCCATTGGAAATTCCAAAATCCACGATAAAATATCTCCTTTCCCCCCATACCTACATAACAGCCACCCATCTTCCAGTGTTTTAAAAAAAAAAAAAATAGTTTATCTTCCAAACAATTCTGGCTTTGCAAACCTTAGAGAGCACACAATAGATTTAAACAACTCTTTTTTTTTCCCAACAGCTATAAACATGATATATTCCCTGCAGCATTCTGTGAATAGTGGAGGTGCCTCTTTTTTTGCACACAAAGGTTGTGCACGTTGAGCTGGGGCAGGGAGAGCAAGAGGAAAGCTATAAACCTCCTGTTTTCTGGCAACCACTTTATTCCTTCACAATCAAAAAAAAAGAGACAAACTGTGGCTCCTTGCAATCACAGGTACAAAAAAAAAGATGTAAAGAAGCAAGATGTTGTCTCTCCCTGATGAAAAGTGTATGTCCCCAATCAAATTCTGCATCTCTAGGCCCACATGGTTGGAGTCTAAACCAGCTGGTCTGGAGAATTAGGGGAAATACCTACCACAAAACTCAGGGGTTTTGGATTTCCAAGTGTCCCTTTTCCTGGGAAGCATAGCACACCTTCAGGACTCCATTTCAGGAAAAGATGTGGGAGTGGATCTCAGCAATCACCTTCATAAGCAGCACAAGTAGACTCCCTCCAAAGCAATACAGCTGGGCTGGGAATTCATTCCTCTTTCCTCTTGCCCTTATGGTTATACACAACCAAACCTCAGTGATTTTCTTTTAATACTGCACCCAGTTGTCCCATCCACACTGTGCTGCTGAGACAGCTCAGAACAGGCTGCAGGTCCTGTAACCTGCTGTGCCTCTGTGAACCCCCATGAGCAGCCTTCCCTCACATCACTCCCCCATGGAAACCAGAAGAGGATAAGGCAGCTTTAAGCCATGTCAGCCACTGCAAGGAAACCTCTCCTCTAAATCCAACTTCCAGACCTGCACAGAGGAACAAAATCCCCGGATTTCTGAGACTCCCACACAAAACAACACCGTCCAAAGCAGCATCCCACCTGCCTTACAGCCTCCCTTCTCCCCCTGCCCTGAGCAGGAGGAGTCTGGGAGCAGGCAGGAGGATGTGGAGAGGGGGGGTTGAGCAGAGCCTCTCCTCATCCTCCACACCGTGTCCTTCTCCACGGAGGCAGCGCCATGCCGGCCGTGCCCAGGTGCCACAGGCAGTGTGACACTGCCAAGGCACTGTCAGGTCTGTGCTGCATCACAGACAGCCCCTCCACATTAATTCAGCTTCGTGGAATTAAAAAAAAAAGAATAAAAAATAGAGGGAAGGCAGGACAAGGCACAGCAGATGGCTGAGGACAGATACTGCATCCCATTCTTTCTTGCTCCGCAAGGAAACAGCTTCACTCTCTGCTGTTTATCATGCTGCTCCTGGCTTTTTTCTTTCCACCTAAAAGAATGCAGAAATCGGTGTCCAAATACCCAAGGTCCCCATGTTTTTGTTGCCTCCACTTAAAATTTGTGGCTTTCTCTCCCCTTTGCAGCTCTTGAGGCCACATGGCACAATGAGGGTGCGATTGCTGTGAGATAATCACACCCTTGGGGTGTTATTAAGCACAAGGCTATGCCTCGTGCCTCTCACTCTCCAGGGATGTGATTATATCATGATAACCAAACTCCCCAGAGACACCTTATTGCAATTATGACATTTCTTTCAGGTTTATGTATGAATACATTATTCAAGGAAATTACTTTGATCACCAGAAACTTCCACTTAGTGTTCAAATACTTAAACTGGATGGTTTACCAAGATGAAGTTCCTTCCTTACAGTGTTTGACAGGGAGAGAAACGGGGCTTTTAATCTGAGCAGAGCAGCACCAGGGCCTAATCACCAACATGCAGATGCTCTCTCTCTCTTATTTAGGATGGCAGTTTTTCAAATGTCCCAGCTAATCCAAATATTCAGTCCATATTTTGGCAATTCCAATCCTTGGAGAACTCATCCCACAAAAAAAAAATTTCTAAAGAAATGTTTAAGATAAAAGGAATTAAAGATGGAGTTGTTGCCTTCTGGCTTCTTAAGCACTCAGACCTGCTGGTTCAAGGATCAGAGAGAAGTAACAGCTCCTCTTACTGTCTCTAGAAACTTGGCTGGGCCACTGAGCTGGAGCAGCCTCACCTATGAAAGGCACCCAGCATCCCACCAAGACTTTCCAGTGACATCCAGTGACTCTTCCTTGACACTGGCCCAAATGCTCCAGCAAAACTCGTTACTTTAATGTGCCCACCTGCCTCCCTTGGTTATGGACACGTCTGCAGCAGCAGGAGCTGTTTGTACAGCTGCCTTTCCTCTTCCACTGTGGTGCAAGAGCAATCAGATCTACAGTGCTGAAGGGTTAAATAGTTGAGGAGCTAGAACTGGCTCTGCACATCAGTGGTGGGGCAAAATGAAGGTCACACAGCAGACAGGTCACAGGAAAGGCCAGCACTGTGCCACAGATGGATAGTGTCAGCTGATAAAAGGTGCAGCCAGAAGGTCTCCAAAGCCCATCAGATCCTTCAGGGACCAGCTGAATTAAAACAAAGCAGCAGAAATAACACCTGCACCCCAATAGCAATGAATATTCCCTAGAGACACATGGACTTAGCAGGAGGGTACTGTGGATCTGTTCCTGTGTTTGTTTTAGTGACCTTGGCTGAGTGTTTATGAAATACATATTGGTTATCGATCGCTGTCCCCATCCCTCACCAGAGAGAACCCACAGTTAATGGCATTGGTCTGGTGTCAGAGAAACATAGAAAATACACAGAACAAGGCACAGCCTTAGTGCTTCATAGGAGGGACCAGAAAATACACATCTAAACTCAGTGGCATCATCCACAGGCTTTTTTCCCATTGTTTCTGTACAGCTGGGCTGTGTTCCACAGCAACACTCTGTGCTCCAAACAGCCCTGCTATCACTGCTTCTTTGACAGCCAGCAATTCCAAATGTCTGTGCCACCTTCCACTGAAGCAAACACCTGACCAAGGGCTACAAACAATATTTACTCAATTTCTTATGCTCTCTTTCAAATGAAAAAAAAAAAAAAAAGATTGTGTCAGGGAAAAAAAAAGAAAGCACTTATTAACCATATTCTGGCAGTTTGGTTAAATAGTTTGTTTTATAAAAAGTCCTGAATGAGATGGGAATTTTAACAAGAGTTCAGTGTGCACAGTGCTGCTGAACAACCTACAGGAACGTTCCCACTCTGGGTACTCAGTAAATATCTTTATGATGTTATTCCTCCACTTGTGACCAACAGCCAAGGCAGAAATCTCATCATTGTTCCAAATTTCTTATGCCAAGCCCTTCTTTCCTATGCAAAGTATTAGTCCCTGATCACCTGTCTCTGCTAAACATAATTGCATCCTGTCATGAGCTCTGATCTCTAAAATAGAGATCATCTCTAAAATTGCCAGTGCTCAGGGGCCTCTGCCTTGCTGACGTGCTGCAGCAGAGCTCCCTCACAGAATGGTTTAGAACAGCAGGAATTTGGCTGTGCTGGGCTGTGAGGTGGTTCAACCTTTTATTTGGGATTTTAGAGAGCAGCATTTCCATGAAGCTCCTGACACCCTTGTCCATGGTGGAATTCAGCTCCATGGAAGTGCCTGTGCTGATGTCTCCTCAGCCCCAGGTGGCTGCCAGGAAAAGGTTTCTGCAGGTACCAGAGGTCACAGACCACTCTCCAGCGCTCTTAAAGCTTTGGAACCCTTGTCCTGCTGGGCAATAGTGCTGTCATGCACCTACAAGCCCACCTGCAAACGGGGAATGCAAATGCTTCCAGCCTGCACAAGACCTTCTGAGAGCTGCTGCAATTCTCCTGTGCCTTCCTCAGCCTTCCCACCACCTTCAGAGCCCATCACACTCACACCTCTTCCTCTGAATTTGAGAAGCAAAGTGGAAGCGTCAGAAAATCTGTTACACAGGTGATGCTTCACTTACAACAGCCATGAGAATGTTTCTGCCACAGGAGCCAAATATATATATAAAGTGCTAAAGATAATGACAGAGTGTGCATTACCAGCCTCTCATCACTGTATAGTTATTGGTGATAAATATGAATCCATGGTGAACTTCGTATATCTCACATCCTTTACTGACTATCAGTAGAGGTGACTCCAGGCAGGGACAGCTTATCTCCAGCAGTGTACCAAGTTAATTGAAATGAGCTTAAAACCAGCTCAAATGATCAAATTCCTACACACACGATTTTGTTTCTATCTCTTCAGCAACGTGACAGGCGACCTGCAGAATTACAATGTGATGGAAAGTGCCAAGAGAGCTGGTCAGACATGTTTGAGGGGGGGAAGAATGGGGAATTTGGTTAAGAAGCGCATTTTATTGCTAAACAATCCCTGCTGTTTGAAAGCTCTGTATGATGATAAACAAAAATATTAATGCAGAATAGATTCATTACTAACATCTCTATGAACTGGTACTTACAACATTTGCACTGCTGCTCACCCAGCCTTCCTCAAACACTGTTTTTCTTTACACTATGAATTTGAGCAGAAACCAAACATTTATGTGTTATCAGGAAAATTGCCTCTTGCTTATCCTGTTATCACAGCACGTGGGGAGTGATGCTGGGAGGCTGAAGCAGCCGGTCCCACAAAATAATTGACAAAGAGCATCCTTGGGGTTTGTGTGCACCAGGACTTGCTGATGGAGGTAAATGTGAATTATGGTAGAGACCAGCCAAGCACAATTCTCTATATCAATTTTAGTTCTAATTCAGCCACCAATTCTTCCCCTTTATTTGGCCCAAACTTTCTTTTTGTACATCAATACCTTTATTCATGTCCCCCACTAACCCAGTCGTGGTAGTCCAGGCTTATGCTGGGTAAACTGAGGCTGAAGAAGATGATGTGTGGGAACAGCCCTTTATGTCATAAAAGAGAGTGGGAGATCCTGGTTTGTTTGCCCTCAAAAACCTGAGGCCATGGGTGATACCTCTGACTCTCTCCTCTGGTTTGGAAAAAAACCACACACCTTGGAAAGCTGCTGAGATCTTCCCTCAGAGCACCCGCTGGCCACCAGTAAAAGCCTCCTGTGTTCATCATGAATGCAAATAATAAATGCAATTTATGTACAACAAACGGTTCTTTGGACAATCAGCAAGAGCAATAATTATATTTCTAAAAATCACCCATGAATCAGATCCTCTGTTTGCAGTGATTGTATTGCTCGAGAGGAGGTCTTAGATCGCTGTACTTCTCCAAGCTAAACCTCTCTCCTGATGCTAACAAATAAATGCACTTGTTACGGTGCACTTGGTTCTCATAAGGACAATTACGCAAGGACAGCATCAGGGCTGCCAGAAAATGAAATCAGGGGAGGAGCAGCAGTTGCCAAAGCTGAGCCTGTACTTTATGAAATCCGATTCTCTCCCAAAGACACAACTCCAGCCCGGCAATATTTGCAGAGGTGACACAACTCACAACAGATTCCCGTGTTGTAAAATTCATTGAGGGCAGAAGAACAACAGAAAAAAAAAAAAAAAATTCAAATGCTTCACCATTTAAGGAGTGGACTTTAAAATAAATGCACAATGAAAGGTTATGCTGTCATTAAAGGAGTAGCCAACGCTTTCCAGCATAAGTTAACACAGTGCTGCACAGGCACTTTGCATTTGCAGCTAATCTGCCAATGATTAAATGAGCTGTTATTGAGCATTTGCCCTGTTGAACTAGGTTTTTCTTATCCTTATTAATCATTCATTTTGCACTACAGTAGCCTCCTGTCTTTAAGGAAAACATCTTTTTTTCTTTTTTTTTTTTTTTCACTAGGCAAATTTGGCTTTTCTTTTCCTTTTCTTTCCTCTGGTGATGCCCTTTCTGATCCCAAGAGCAGATAGCTGAGCAAAAGCATGGACAAAACCTGGGAGAGCCCTAAAGAGCGTGGGGAAGCAAATTCTTTTTGCACTCAAACTTCGGGAGTTGAAAGTAGAGGACATGGCTGGAGCACTAAGCTGTGGTGTAAACACGGCCATTTAAGAGGATTTGCATACCATTTATTAACCTTCCAGAGGAACTACACAGACCCCAGTCAGGGAAAACAACTGTGTACACATGTTCCTCCCATTCTTGTTATCGAAATATAGCTTCTGCCAGCCACCCCCCAGCATTTTCCACAGGCAGATAAATATTGGGAACAGGAAGAGGATGGGTGGATCCAGACTCTTCCCTGTCCCCTTTGGGTTTCATGGGGTCTGGAATTCATTTTTAGCTACGTTTCAAGAAGGAAGGTGTGAGCAGGCACCTGCTGTGCCTCAGGTATTTGTCAACACCCAGAAAGGAAGGTGATCCCGTGACCCAGGCAGGAAGGATTGTGGATGTGGGTGCTGGGTGCTGGTGTGGATCATCTGCAGTGCTGGGAGCTGGCAGAGCCTGCAGCACCTCACATGTCCTCAGGTTCCTCCTCCACCAGGGCCCAGTCTCACCTTCATCCTGATTTAGGATTTCTCCCTGTGCTACCACAGTTTGTGCCTCAGTTTCCTCAGGATCAAGTGGGGACTGCAAGGCCTCCTCCCCTCCCTTGGGCACTCCCAGATCCCTCCTGGCCCTCTAAGCATCATTCCTTGTGCTCTTTCTGCTGTTACAGGCTGTATTTACTGCATGCATTTCTAGGTGCTTAATAAAAATTCTCAACAGCAAATTTTGCAGCCTCCTGGAAAGACAATCCTCTCTATATGGGCATATTACTGAGATCTCTTTTTGAGAAATACAGGAGAAACAAAAGCAAAAAAACCTGTCTCCACAGCAGTAATTAAACTGTGCACCCACACAGGGTAAGAGCAGGCACACAGACACTAATGGGGTGGGGAGGTGTTGGATGGAGAAATTCCAAAGACACCAAGTGCCCCAGCTCTCACAGAGCTTGAGTTGCATCCCCCAAAACCTCCCAGCCTGCTTTTTTTGGAGTGACTGTGCTTCATGGAGAGCACCCAAATGGGAGGAGGTACAAAATACCCTGGGACTTAGGAGATACAGATTCTTATCCCCATCCTACCACGTATTTGCACAGCTCCAGAGTCCCTCCAGCTCCATCTGCACCCCCTGGAGAAATGGCCAGAGCCTTGACCCTACAACCTGCACTTGGAAGCAATGGTGGCTTTGAGCTTGGCCCTGTCTTGGTGTCCCTGTGCCTCAGCAGGAGTCCTGGAATTCATGGGTGCACTGGGACTCCATGAAGATGGATGAATTGCTATGAATTTTCCTGGAAAGCCCAGATTTCTATGCCTGAGAATTCTCTACACCATTCCAAAGAGCGAAGGCGTGAGCTGAGTTTGGAGCTGGGGGGGAGTGGGGGTGAAGATCAAACATCATCATGAAGGTGCCAAAAAGGCATCAGGGAGCCCTCCAGCCCCTGCTCCTTCCCCACCACACACAAACACTCTCGGGCTTCAAAGCTTAGTACAAGGATGTTATTAGCTTTAAATAAATACAAACAGAAAAGAAAGCTTGTTAGAAGAGATTTTTTTCCTCTGCAATTTCTTCTGTTTTTTTACTTTAAACACGTTTCATTCACTTTACTCCTTGGTTTACTAATACATTTTTTTTTTCTTTCATAGAACAGCATGTTTTGAAGTTTACTCTGCAAGCACTGCATAGGAAAAGCTTTAAAATAAAGCTCTATAATTGATTTTTCCTTGATTTTTGCTTAAACTACAAGACCTATGCGGCTGTTATAGGGTTCTATAAAACACTATTGTTATGTGTTTGTTATTCAGGTTATAATTTATTTTAAGAATAGCTTCTTTAAACTCTTAATGTAATAAAACCCACTTTCATAGTAGCTACTCTACCACTAAAAATCCAACAACACCTTCCAAAACACAAGGTGATCACGCAATTGAGGAAGAAATCCTGACATCCAATATGTTGAAGATATGTTTGGAAAGTTTAATTAATGTAAGACAGAAAGCAAAAAAGAAAGTTCTGAAATCTCTCCCAGCAATCACATACTTCACAGTGTAGTACAAATGCAGTTCCAAGGGCTATTTTTAGCCTGGCACACACGGGTATATTGTTACCCAGCCTGCTGCTAGAAGTAATTTTAAATATCTTTCTGATCAAAAAAGATGCTATATTCAAGAGCAGGCACAGAAGTCATCCTTATCTTGCATTCTCCATGAGAACATTTGACCTTCCTGATTTGGGTTCATTTGAGAAGAATTTGCTGGCTGCTGGAAGATCTGCATCTCATGTAGAATGATTATAATAAAAGTTGGTATCACAAACCCTACACAGAGCAGAATTCTCTTTACCTACCAAAAGGTGACATTTTCCAAGCTGTTACCTAGAGAGCAAAGGACAAATGGAAAAGATCAGTCACATAAAAGCAGCATTATCATAACATCCCATGGCAATTTCAGGGTCTTTTGAAGGCCAGATGCTTCTGCTCCATATCTAAATTTCCTATAATAAGAGACTCAATGGAAACACAAACGTTGCAAAGTAAAAAATCCTGGCTAACCTGCAATTTCAAGTAATTTTCTGTTTAGAATTGGTCAATGTTTTCCAGTGTGAGAGTGGAATGTTTTCCCTGCTGTGCCAAGGAGAGACAACAAAACATTGAGAGTGAAGTTGTACAAAACGCTGTGGACAGATTGGAAAAGTGGGACTGGCTCAGCTGGGTGGGAGCTGCAGCTGAGGAGCTGCAGGTGAGGCTGAATTCCCTCAAAGGGCAGGAATTGTCTGGCAGGATCCCACCTCATCCCTGACAGCTGCTTCACAGCAAACACAAGACACCCTAGGATTGATAATCCAAAACCTGGACACAGGAAAAGCTTTTTGGTGGTTTCTTCCCATGCCAAAGTAGACAACTTCCAATGCTTTTTAAAAACGTTTGGTTCTGCTGCAACATATTGAGTATATCTGTGGTTGGTACTCAGTGCTCAGACCCTCCTGAAGCCTCCCAAGATTGCAAATCAAGGTTTAGGGTGAAACCCAAGAAAAGCCAGTCCCTCACAAGATCCGAGCGTGGTTTGGGCTCAGCAATGAGCAGCCTCTGGGAACACCCCCAGCAAGCTGACATATTCCAAACTCTGCGAGCTCCATTTCCTTGCACAGATGGCAACCTTGCATGGAAGGTCCACAGCAAACTCTAAAACTGTCATTTCAACCAAACCCTCATGTCGGCCCTGCCTTTCTTAGGCCAAAATCATGCCAGACTATCTGCAGGAGCTGGGGAAAGAGACTGGCTTTAGGGGAGTGCAAACTGACTTCATTGGAACTACTGCCAAGCCAGGCTGATGGAAATAAGAGGAAAATCACTGTCCTCCAGCCTGAATTCCCAAAGGAAGCAAAGCCTTTGCACAGCCCTGGTTCCCACTTGCTCAGCCAAAAAAAGAACAAAAACAAATAAGGAAGGCAGGGGACAACACCCACAGAGTCTGACCAATGCATGGATCTACCTGGCCTTGTTCTGCTAAATCATCTCAAAATATAGGCTGGTTTCTTGGTTGTTGTTCTTTATTTATATATTTTGGGGGAGGGGAAAAAAAAAAAAAAAGGAAAGGAAAAAGAAAAAATCGATTCTTCTATGATTTACGGTGGGGTTAAGGCAAACGTGAAGCTCATGTTAAGGCTGTTCATCTCATGATAAGGCAGCAAAAAGGTCAACAAATTACTCTCTCCCTAATGGTTCATTTGAACCAATGAAAACAGGATATTTTATCCTCCCGGGTCAGGCCTCCTTAGAAATCCTGCTTCCCCTTCCCTCTTTCCCTCCTCAGCCTCCCCCTATGTCCCCCTCCCTCTCTCCCACTCCCAGCCCTTTTCTTTTAACTCCCTATCTCTGATCCTCCAAGGTGACCTTTTCTCCCACTCCTAACACCAAATTTTCTGGCTGAGTGCTGCTGAGCGCTGCTGCCGCCCTGCCCGGGGGTCCCGGGGGCTCAGCCCAGCCTGGGGCCGGGATGATGCTGATGCTGCTGCTGCCCGGGGCACGGAGCGGGGACAGCCCTGCGGCTCCTGCCCCAGCCTGGGACAGCTCCGTGTGGCCATGGGAGCACTCGGAATCTCGCAGGGGATGATGCAGGGCTCTGCTTTAGCCAGAGCTGGAGCAGCGAGCGCTAACTGCTGCCTATTAGGAATAGCTATCACATCTAATTGTTATCCTTGCCGCTGATTGAGGGGGGAAGTGGAGGGATGGGAAGTTCAGCCGGGTGACATGATGCAGTTTTAATGAGTCTCTCTTTTTCTTTCCCTTTTCTTCTTCCATTTTTTTTTCCCCCCGGCCTGGCTGTTTTAATATGGAAATATAGTAAATTCTAACAAAATCAGGCTGGCACGCAGAGCACAGACCGAAGGCAAACCTCCAGGAGGCTTTCAGCAGCGGCTGGGCAGCAATAGCAATACAGAAGCAATTAGTTCCTTAAGTTCTTTAGTGCAGGGCCTTTGGAAGGGGGTGGACACTAGATTAAGCCCTGCTTCATTTGCCTATTTATTCAACTGTCAGGAGGCTGAGAGGGTTAAATCGCGTGTTGGAGCAGAAAAGCTCCCCAGAGCCCGCTGCGAGTGACCGTCCCCGGCAGACAGCGCCGGCTCCGCCGCTCGCTGCAGCCTGGCCTCACGCCTCAAGCAGTTAAAAATGGACTTTTCTCCCCCCCTCCCTCTGCAAATGCAGAGCTGCGAGGTGGGGCGGCAGCACAACCTGACTCAGCAAAGGCTCCTGATGTCAGCGCAGCCCCATCCGTGCTGGAATTCACCCCAGCAGAGGCGAGCGGAGCCCGGGGCTGCTCCCAAAGCCTAACACACGCTCTGCAGAATGAGCCCCACTTTAGAAAAAGAGGATTTCTGAGCTGGGGTGCATGTCTGACACCGGGAGAGGCTGGTGCACAGCGACGGACTCTCTGTCTCTAAATAATGGAGAGATTAAGCTCCACGTTGGGATCTGGTTTGTATTTGCTCCTTGCCTTGCTTCCCCGTCCCCGCAGCCGGGCGTGAGTCCCAGCCCTGCATCCCGGGGCTGCCCTGCACATCCCAGCTCCTTCCTGTATTCCACATTTCATCAGAGCTGGATTCAAAAAGTTAACTCTCCCAGAGTAGTTGTTTTGCTTTGTATGCCTCGACGCGCACGCTGGGCATCAATTGTGTCTGTAGCAGGGAAGGTTTTAATTACAGCATCATGTTTGTGGTGCATGACCAGTTTATCCCCAATATAGGTCACTAATTTGGATTCTCTTTTGGCTGGAGGATCCCGTAGTGCTGCTTGCTGTGATGTCTGGCAGCTCATACCCAACCCCAGAGTTTTTGCTCTTTCTCCCTGTGTTTGAGGTAAAAAATTGAGAGAATCTGTTTTCACCATCTAAGAAAAGTGTGTGCTTGGTTGGTTGTTGTTCCAGGGTTTTTTGTTGGTTTTTTTCCCTTGAAGAATTAAAAATGTAACATGTTTGAAAGGTATTTAGGGACTCACATACAATCACACACTCAGAGGAGGGATGCCAGTGTGTATGGAGTGTGAGAGCTCAAAACACAGAGAGAGCATGTAATGCAATTTTGTTGTAGCATATCACTGAAATTTGTTGATATAATAACCTGAAATAAAGTATTAAGACAGATTGACATGCCTGGGTAGCACAGCTGAGGATTCAAATATTTAAATCTAACATGTTCTAGCTTGTTCCTGCTGAAATCGATGGAAGTTCTCCTTCACAGCTGATTGCAGTGGGGAAAAATGGATCCAGCTTATGCAGAATAATGACAGGAGGGGGAAGGGGTAAGTTCAGCTGAGTTTTCAAATGTTGATTTCTCAGCTCAATTCAGCCCTAATTTCCATCTGGCTTTCGGTGGGTTTTGGGGGTGGGTTTTTGGGGTTTTTTTTATTAGAGAAAAAAAAGGAAGCTATTTTCTTCGACATTCATAAATAAAATAAAAATCATCCCAATGCAAGGAAAGAGAGAGGGAAGAGAGTGAAAAACCTGTTTAATCTGTATCTTCCTTTCATGCCTTTCACTTCCCTTGCCACTCTTCTATTGCCACTTTATCTACCCAAAGGATGAGACCATATCCTGCTGGAACCTGGAGATTCTCTAAGTCTGCTCACAACGGACACAAAAACTTCAAACCACATTTTTGAGCTCCAAATCTGAAAACACAAATATTTCAAAAAATATCGTGGCCTCACGCTCAATTTATGGGTGGCCACATTCTCATTCCAGTCACCTATCTCTGTTCCAAGACCATCCTGAGCAGGCAGTTGCTCTTTTAGCTGCCTGATAACATAATTTTTTATTTTTTTTTTTTTTTTCCAGGATTCTGCAGCTTCACATTACCAATTTCTGTCTGGGCATTCAACCTCCAGACTGACTTCAAAAGATTTTAGCAACAAGGCACTGGTACTTCCATCGAGACAACAGGGATGCCCCAGTTAATCACAGGAGAAACAGGTTCTAACCCAGATCCCAAAAAGCTGAAATCTTTCAAAAAAGGCTAAACTTATTTCAAATTATTTCTACAGAGGGTATTTTCCATCACCCCTCCTCAGGAATATTTCCTTTGATTGACTTTAAATGTCGGGAAAGTTATGGGAAATAGAAAACTTCTGTAATAAGACTCACACAAACACATTTAAAGCTCATTTATAGAAAATTCAAATTTCCATACTAAAAACTTGCCACTTCAAAGTGCTTTCTCAGACTAAAAGCCGAGTTTTCAAAAATAAAGCTGTAACAGCAACAAAAGCAGACTGGAGAATTTTGCTAGAAATGAAGGGTAAACACCTCTTTTCCTCCAAACAAAACTAAATCAAATGAATTAATGAATGGTGAGGAAAATGGACAGGAAGGGTCTTGACATTTCCCATAGGAGCTTTGAAGGGAAAGAAAATGGCAATTCCCAGACTTCCCAAATCAGCCCAAAGAAATCCTTTCTGTGGCAGAAGTCTGGAAAGAGGAAAAATGCATATCCCAAAATACTGCAACACCGCTCAGGGAAGAGCAAGAGAAAACCCTTCCACTGTTTCCAACCTCCTGACTGAAAACTCAAACCCAAATAATTTCAGGTTTTCTCTACAACGTTCCTCAGGTTTGTTTTGTTCAGGAGGGGGGACTGGTTTGGTTTTGTGCTGGTTTTTTTTTTTTTTGTTTCAATTGCGCTTGACAAAAACCACGAACCTTTCAGCTGCTGAATCCTTCCTGAGCTGCTCGCAGCATTCCCGGGAAGGTTCATCTTTTGTGGGAAACAAAGAGTTGGGGGAGGCAGAGGGGAGCAGCAGCCCAGCCCTGCTGCCCCATCCTGCACCCAGGGGAAGGAACAAACCCCTTGCAGGGTACGACCTTGCTCAGGACGTTCCCTTTGCATCTTCCCGGGAAAGGAAAATGCCATTCCCTGCTCCAGCCGGCTCCTTCGGGCTCGCTTTTCCATTCAAATCATCCTCCCAGGGCTGGGCGCTCACCCCAAGCCACGAGCCAAAGTGTGACTGTGTGCTCCTCAGCTGGAGGAAAACATCGCGAATACAAATGGGAGCCCGGATCGTTTCCTGGCGTTATTTCACTGTAAATTTAAATGGCCTTGGCATTGTGAAGCTCTCTCATTTATTTTAAAAGCAGAAAAGATTTATTCTACCCAGAAGTCGTTCAGAGTGGGATGGAGAACAACCAGGACTTGGGTTTTGCTGTTTTCCTAACTACAGCTGAAATCAGGGCTGCCTCTAGGCTGAATTGCACAGGGGTTCAGGGTACTTTTATTTCTCTTCCAAAATACTCTCCTGTTTTTCCTGTATTTCCTACACATCACCTTCTGACATAACTCCTGGTAATCTGATATGCCATTTACCTCTTTAAAACCCACCTGGGTTTTAAGTAGCAGCTTTCCTGCTTACTGTTTTACTGTTTTACAGTACCATCCCTGTATTTCTTGTACATGCTAAACATAAACGTCCCTTCACAGGAATTCAGGTTGTTTTGGCAAACGTGGGGTCGATCTCCTGGCCACAAACAAGGTGTTGCCACTGAGGACTCTTCTGAGACACAAATAAATACTTAGCATTAACCTCCAGCCTTTCAGAGATGGTAAAACAGGCTGGGGAAGGAAAAATGACCCAAAGACAAAGAACAGACCTGCAGGGAAGCTGAGCTTACTGCTCATGCTCCTGGCTGGCAGCCCCATCCCTGTACCACTACTCAAGCTCTACATCTTTGCAGGGTATGCAACTGGCATATGGAATTTTCAAAAGCAATTTTGTAAAGATGGGCTTCTATTTCTGTGCATGCCATAGCTTTTAATCCTGAGGCAGAAACAACCAATGCCTGAGTTTTGCATGCATGCATATGCATTACCTGGAAAAGGCAGGCGAATGTCAGTTTTGGGTTCCTACCAAAATCTTCCCTTAGCTGAGTTTTTCTCAGAAACTAGAGAACAGACAGAAGCAGAGCCCTTAAAATATGTTTTCAGGATTTAAAATGCAAACCACAGCCTTCTTCCCTCCCCACTTGTACCTGGGGTGACATTCAGCACCCTGGGGACCTGCAGATCATCCCCTGGATGCAGCACAAAGTGACCAAGGTGGACATCATCCCACAGAGGTGAATGCTGAATTTGGGCATGAGCTTTCTGTTGGATAAAAAAAAAAACAACCATGTGCAGGGAGAGGCTGGAGAGGAATAAGAGCAGGGATGAGAGATATTTTAGACTGACCTGCTGTTATTTGAATACACAGACTCAGCTGTGCAGAGAGGCCAGTGCTGGATATTAGCACAGAGGAGATTTCAAGCTCTGCCTTCAGGGCTGGAGCTGGACTCTCTTTGGTGATATATTCATGTCTCCCTTGTGTATAACCCATGAGCTGAGGCTGTGCCCATCCTGTCAGGGGGAGGAATAGAGCCACACACGTGTTGGATCAGGAGAGTGAAGCATCTCTGGTTTTCATGGATGCTCAGCAGCCAGCCAGGGATACCCACTGCTGGACTCAGTTGTCCAAGCTGAGAAATTCCAGTACCACAATCATCTGAATCACTCATTTACTGCCCACTCCAGCAAGAACTGCCCTTAAAATCTGGGAGAGCTGTAAACAGCCCTTCTTCTATGAACTAAGATGGATGTTTGTTCATATCTGTTCTTTTAGATGTTTATTGCCCTAACTGGCTTTTCATTAAGTCAAGAGCTCTGCTATTAATTTTAATATTCACAATATTTATGACCTTGCAGCTATATCATCTGATTCACTCCATGTATACATTCTACATTCATCAACAGTTTGTTTCATTTCCTCAACACTGGTGTTTAAAACTATCTGACCAGGTCATGCAAATTCTTACAGTAGAATTCTGAAAAATATTCAAAGCCTGATCTTTTCTCAGACACCTCTCTGAAATTTGGGGTGTATATGCAGGTGTAGAAATTAGATTTCTTGAAATCATGCATCAAAAAATAATGTTTTCCCTTCCTAAAATAAATTTTAGAATTTCATGGTCTACTTCCACAGGGCTATTACCAGTTTAAACTTTGGGGTCTGGATAAACTTTGTTCTTCAGACACAAAGGGGAGAAAGGAAGTAAAAGGAAAAAGATATTCACATTTTTGTAAGTGAACATCATTTTCTTGTCACTGTTTATTCTGACTCCAGCTAATTTCTTATTTTTTTTAACCTTTTCAAGGTTTCTATCACCAAGACAGAAAAAGATATTTAAAGTATGGATAACCATCACTTTTCCATTTGTGGCCTGTCTGGAAGCTTCCAATCTTTGGATCAAACACCCCAGAGATATTGGTGTGGCCCAGGTGTCACCTTCCATCCTCGGCTCACAGGAGCTGGTTCAGCTCTGCAGATTTCATTGGTATCTGCGTTCACTGATGTGAGGTTTTTAATCTTGTCCTTGGGTTGGCTCTAACTATGATCTGAGCTAAGTGGCAGCAAGGTGAAAGGAAGTGATTAATATTGTTTTCAGTGGTGACTGCATCGAGCCTCTCACTCTGAGGGTCTGTGAGCGATGGCCATGGTCAACTCTGCACCGCTCAGGATTCGGCTCTGCTGATACACAATTATCTGGAATTATCACACATGCAAGAGAACAACAGAGTCTGAGGGGAAGGAAAAGTCCAGGAATTAAATCAGGCCATAAAATAATGAATCTTCTGCTGGACTAGAACTGTCATGTCATGGGAAAGGAGCAAACTGAAGAGGCTGAAAATTCAACTCCTCTCCCTTCATCAGAAGGGCAGTGGGGAAGCAGGGACGGGGAGCTCTGGCTACCCCAGCTAAAACCTAACACAGACCTTCAGGCATGGAAAACACCCCTCAGACCTTCCACATCTTCGGCTTTCTTCTCACTATCTTCAACCTCTCTCCTTGATTTGAGAGGGAGAAAAATCCTCTTGGCATTTGCAAATGGCTGTGATTCAATGCAGCGAAGGGTCTCTACCGCCGCCAGCCTCGCTGAGCCTTGGGAACTCCTTGTGCCATAATGAAATCACATCTGCTGCCGAGTAGGGAGTCAGTGAAGGATGGATGAGTGGGGAGATGCTTTCTCAGGCAGGCTGGGCTCTACTACTTCCCGAGTTTAACATCCATGTGCTGCACCATCTGGGGTGTGTGTTGGCCCAGGCATCTGCCCCAGTTCCAGGGACTCTCGGGCAGGTGAAGGGGTGGAGCAGGGTGGCACAAGGACCTTTTTGCAATGGATCAGCTGCTGGGGAGTGAAGGTCCTGATCCTTTTAGGCGCTGCCTCACAAAACCCAGTGTCACAAATGGATGCCCTGATTCCAAGGAGAGGCTGCAGCAGGCTTGGGAAAGCCCAGAGAAGTGGATGTAAAGGCAAACAATGAATCTCATCACAGATTCATGGGAACAAGTGCCTACAGAAGTAGCACTCTTAACAAATTTCTCCAAGCTCTTAGGGCATCTTAAGAGGAGATCACTCTGTCACTTGCTTTATGGGTCTGTGGAGGATCCTACTGGGTAAGAAATGCACATATTTAAGTTTATGGGAAGCTAAACCTAAAATTTAGTGCCTGGCTCTGTTCATATTTAGCCCTGTGCATTTCTGCCATATGGGGCATTCTGGCTGACCAAACTAGAATGGGTTCTGTAATTATTTAATTGCTATTGCAGGATGATACCAGTTATTAATATTATAAATAATAAACAATATGTCTTAAACAATAAACCCCAAAGAGCAAGGCAGACAAATGTATGGGGTAAAAAAAAAAACCAGTGATGTGAAAAATGCATCTCTCCAGTAAAGATGAAACAGTAGCACTGTAGGAGTCAGGGAAATGGAAATATGGGGAAAATAACAGTGTGGTCCCTGCCTTGTGCTGAATCTGCACAAACACACACAATATGAAATAGTCTCTGTCCTGAGGACTTAAAATTCATGGCTTAGGCTGAGTGAGAAAATGCCTTCATGATCTCTCTCTCTCTCTCTCTCTCTCTCTCTTGTGTCTCACTGAGGAAAGATCTTCAGGGGTAGAAAGAGCCAAGCCAGTGGATTTTATCATCGCCAGCTGGATTTTCACCTCCATGCCCACTGAAAGCAGCTGGCTCACAGGAAAGGTTTGCAAAGGGACAGAGAGCAGGGACTGCCAGAGAGAAGTACAGGAGCAAAGACCAATGCAAGGGAAAGAGAGCAAGACAAGAAAGAGGCAGGACAAGGTGTCTGCTCATCTTTTTTCAAGGGACAATGGAAAAGCTTTAGGGGGACAGGGCGGGAGAAGCTGAGCAGGGGAAGAGGCAGGGCTGGAAGTGATAAAGAAAGGTTTCACTGCCAGGGAGGGTGACATTCAACTAATCTTTCCCTGCTGGCAGTGAGCCGAGCCTGGACCTGACATCTCCACAGGCAGGTCCTGCATGGGCTCCCTGCCACAGCCACCTCCCCAGCTCTCCCTTTCTTGTCTGTGCAGAGTGAGAGAAGGGACAACGTTTACTGTGCTTTTTTTTAATGCAAAAACACAGTGACTTGGATATAAACTGCTCAATATCTCTTAAACGACCCACCCCATCTTCTCTCCTAGAAAAACTCTTTCTTTTTTAATTTTTACTACCTCCATCAAATGAGAAGCAGAATTTCCCTCAGTGCTGGAGAGCCTGGTGTGGATTCCCATTCCTGTGCCCCCTCACCCTGCCCCTTCCAGCTCTGGCCCACATCTCTAGCAGCAAAGCCAAGGGAAGTGCTTTAACCCTGAGGATTTTCCCTGAGTACCTTGGGAGAGGCTGGGAATTTTGGCAACGAGGAGGTAAAGAAGAGGAGATAATAATAAGAGGAATAAGAATACCCAAGCACAGAACTCCACATGAATGAACTGCTCCAAGGCCACCTGGTAAATGGCATGGAGACAGGTGGGACAGATTTCCTCCCTGCTCCCTGTCCTCTAATGAAAGATGCACTTTAATGTGCTGATTTCATTTGCACCAACTTCTTTTAAGTGCAAAGCAAATGCAGAAACTCCAGAGATTTGCTGCACTGCTAAAAAAAATCTTTAGTAAATAATTAGCTAAATCATGCATTTATGTATGTAAGTTTTGTGGTGTTTACAGATTAATAATAGTAACAGACTTTGTGTGGTAGGGTAGGGGCAGTGGGTTTACACCTCATCCCTGATTCCATCAAAATTGTCCAGCAAAATATGTACTTTTTTGTTCTAGGGTGTTGGTGATGACACAAGGAGAGAGAAGAAATAAATCTCACTGGGACAGTGTGGACAGGAGCGCCTGTTTGCCCTGGAAAGAATTGGAAGAAGAAGAAGAAAAGGAGTGGATTGCTGCAGTACATTAATTGTACAAGAACTGCAAAATGGCTGAAAACAGAGGGATGATATTTATAAAGCTGTCTAGTTTTGAAAAGATCAAAGGCATAGGTAGAGAAATAATCCATCAGACGTGTCTAATTACACAACGTATATTGTAAAAATAAAATAAAAGTAAAATAAATTTATAAATCCTAAAAGGAAATATCCCTGGCTGTTTCCTTTGGCTCCTGCCTCTGCCCGGGGCTCGGTCCGCACGGCTGGGCAGGCGCTCACCGGCAGCCGAGGCTGCAGCGCTCCCTGCACCGCCCTGCCCGCGGGGACAGCGCGGACAAACCCCGGCATCTTCGGAGGAGAGAGCCTGGAGCAGCTCACCGGGCCACTGTGACACCCAGGGCTGTCACTCTGGGGACACACCAGCCACATCCAGCCAGGGCTCGATTTAAGGAGAAAAACAAGCGTTCTTTGATGCGTGATGGGGAGAGGCCGGATCCCCTGGAAAGCCACCCCCAAGCGCTCGGTGGCTGCGTGGGCTTTGCAGTTTATCCACCCCAAACTGCAGCCGAGCTCCCTCCAAACCCAGCTGGGGCCGTCCCCAGCGCCCCGGGAGCCCCGGCAGGGCCGGAGGGGAGCTCCGAGGCTCAGGGAGGGGACAGGGACAGGCAGGGAGGGGCAGGGAGGGGCAGGGAGGGGCAGGTGGGGACAGCCGGGGCAGCACCGAGCGAGGCAACACAGGCGGGACAGGACAGGGAAAGGACAGGGACACAAACAGGACAAGGACAGGGACACAAACAGGACAAGGACAGGGCACGGACAGACAGAGACAGGCGCGGGGGAGGCTGAGGGGGGAAATGATGTCTCTGTCCCTGCATTTTGGGCCGAGGACCGGGGCGGGCAGTGGCAGCGGAACGGCGGAGACCCCCACGCTGTGCCCGCAGGTGGCTCCGGAGGGCAGGGAGGGATGCCCGCAGCCCTCCGGCAGGGACGGGGTGTTCTCCTGTCCCCACCCAGCGCTGCTGTTCCCAGAGCAAAGCGGAGAAAGCCGCTTCCCGAGAGCTCCCCGGAGCCCGGAGCGGGGGGCCCGGTGCCCCCCAGGGTCCCCCCGGCCCCGGGGCTCCCGCGGCCGCCGCCCCCTCACCCCGGCGCGGAGCCGAGGCTGGGACTCAAAAGAGCAATTTCACAATCGCCTATTAAAATGAGGCTGGGCGGAATTGCATTTCCCCGTCCCTTTAATCCAATAAGTCAGAACTTCTTAACTGATTAATTACAAAATTAATGAGTAAAATGGAAGCGTTTGGGTGAGGCAGGATGGTGGGGGATTTTATTTTTTTTTTTTTTTTTAATGTTGTGCTCTTTAAAAAGACTGATGGAAATAAAGTTACCTCAAAGCATCAGGGTGCTTTGATGCCTATAATAGCAATTTAGTTATTACATTAATAGATTTCCTCTTTATTTTTAACAAGGCATTGTGAAATATGGTCTTGTTTTGTCTGAAGGAGGAACATTGGAGTTTGCATTTCCCATTATACGAATTCTGCCCGTGCAAAGAATTATTTTGCATTATTTCTCTGCCTTAGATCTCGGCATTAATGTGAGATTATCAGCGCATTTCACGGGGGGAGCGGGACTGGCAAAGCCCCAAGCCCGAGTATCCCCCGGCATCCCGACACCCCTCCTGCAGCACCAGCACTTGTGTTTACACGCACACTTTTCCCTCTGGAAACTACAGCACCCAGCTCAGCACAAACACCCCCCGAGATGAACCCCTCTACCCACAATTCCAATTACACGGGGCTGGTGGTTTGAGGCAGCACCAAAGCAGCAGTTCGATGCACACAAAATGTATGTTTTCCCCCGCTGAAACTCCGCTGGAGAAAATACGGAGGTGACGCAGCAGCAGCCGAGATGAAGGAGTTTTACTCTGTCATAATCAACTCGGAGGTGCCTTCCTTTCACTCAGCGGTTGTCACTCTTGTCTCAGAGGAGTGCAAGGCAGAGATGTGTGCCGGGCTGGTACCCGCAGGTACCTGCGCTGGCTTTTCCCCACCGCGGCCCCAGCTCAGGATGCCGCGGCTCAGGCGCGGCTGCAGCGGCTCGGAGCAGTGCCCGGAGCCGCTGCCGGGCTGTTCACACGAGCTGAACGTGTTTGGGACACAAACAGGCTCCTACCTCCATTAGGGGCTCGGTTTTTGGGGGCAAATATAAAAGGAGAGGTGAAACTTGAGGTGGGTGGGAGATCTTTTTTCCCTTCCCGAAGTGCTTTCGGTAAATAAAGAAAGGGGAGGACAGGGATGCTCAGTAAAGCACTGATGGGTGTTTGTCCCCTCAGTTACTTGCAGCTACTTGGAGAGTGGCATCAGGCACAGGAAGGTGCCTGTCCCCTTTACTGGGACCTTTGCTAGAGATGGGCTGATTCAGTAAGAGAGAGAGGAAACCCACAATGCCGATTCTGTTTTCCCCCCATTCCTTAGGGTAAAACAATCTCTCCAAAGCCCTCATGACCAGGACCACATTCCTAGGGATGGCTCAGGATAAACACATTTCCTAAGAGCAAAAAAAACCAATCAGAAATATGATGCTTTTTCCTTTTTCCACCTTCTTTCCTAGGAAAAGGCACTTCCCACAGCCTACCTGGGGGCACTCCCAAACACTGAGGATCGAAGATACCTGAGGGAAGGGGTGTGGGGTTAAAGGGAGGGGGCACAGGGATACTCCAGACCCACTGAGTGAGGCCCTCCTGCTCAGCCTTGGCTCAGTCCCGGCTCAGTCACCGCTCCCCAGTGGAGGAATGACCCAGCTGAAAGTGCTGCTCAACTTCTGCAGGGGAGGCCGAGGGAACAACACCAGAATTCACACATGAAATGGGGAAATGACACCTCTGAGGGCAAGATGTGTCCTTGTGTCTGGACAGATGGACAGCAGCACAGCCAGCCCGGCTCAGAGCCCACGGGAGCTGTAGGGATTTTACTGATACATTCTGCAAAATATCCCCATGAAGTAGAAGTGTCCTACAGGCTCTGAGTGAGCCATGCAGGCCGCACAAACACAGCTGGGGCGATGTGGAGCACGCAGGGCATTACAGCACGAGCTCACACACAGCCTGGCCACGCAGGGAGATGTGCCACCCCACTAGGTATGTGTCACATAAATATATAAATAAACTCCAGTTCGCTCAGCACATCCGTGAGGAAGGAGCTGTAGAGCTGCCCCAACACATGGGCAGTGTCACAGCGTGGGAGAGGGGCTGTGGCTGTGCCCACCAGAGCCACGGGGGAATTTGTTCCTGCTTTCCCCTCCCCGAGGCAGATCCGTGCTTGGCTGTGGGGTGCCCTGAGCAGATGGTGGGGAGCAGAGCAGGGGCACAAAGAATAGGGGTCAAAGGCTGTTCCAAGAGATGGGGAGAACCCTGACTACCCCTCTTCTGCATCTCCCCATCTGAATGAACATCCACAGCTGGGCTGAGGTTGTGGGGGATGCAGGGGAATGCAAAAGTCAGAGGGATGGAGCGGGGAGCAGGGAATTGTGAGGGTCCTTGAGTGGGGGGGCAGCATCAGCCAGGGATGTCTCCAGCCCTTGCACCCCCTTTCCCAGCATTCAGGGCCCGTTCACAGCCAGAACCCCCTCCCACGGCCCTCAGAGCCTGCACCCGGCTTCCCAGAGCCATCTCCCAACATTTTGCAGAAACCCTGTTAAATAAGTGGCGAGCAGTATTTAAACACAGCGCTGTAATTATCAATTCCCCCCACATCCCCCCCCTCAGATGTGAGGGTTTAATTGGCTCCGAGATGAGGAAGCTACGAGCAGCGTTATAAAATGAACTGACCCCGCGAAATGATGCAACATCTGGAGGCAGGGCAGGCGGGGAGGCAAGAGCATCTCTGCGGAGCATCCGTACGCGCAGCCTGCGCCGATGGGAAGGGCCCTGCGGAGCTGCATCCCAGCTCCTGCCTCGGCAATCCCGTGCTAAGAAAGAGAAGCCCCTCGGTGCTTACCTGCCCGCAGCCAGGCGCGTCCCCTCAGCACCTGCAGAACAGGAGCCCTCTCCTTTCAAACAGCCCTCAAAAAATTTCCCCTAAGTCCACCCGGGTGATTATTTTTTTTAGAGCTAATCAAGGAAATAAAGTTAAAGAGGAGGAGAGTTCCTCTTGTTTGGGGTCTGATTTGGGGGAAGGAGGGGGTGGGGGCGAGTTAAAGAGACCAGTTGCTGCCCACTGCTTTGACCAGTGAGGGATTCAACCCTTATTACCATTTTGTTTTTGTCCAGATTTGCAAGTAGGGCCCCCTGCATTCAAATCATCGCCCTCCATCCTTATTGTAAAGGACAGGCCTTAGTGGGCCCCCTTTGGATTGTCCTCCATTAACAATCCCTTCTTTTGTGGAGGTGTTTCTTTTTCTATTCACACACATTGCTGATGGTACTTCAGGCCCAGCTCTTAAAGAAACTGTTTGCAAAATTATACCTTTCCACACACTACTCCACAAGGAAGCGGGGAACTGTAGTTAGGAAAACATTATTGAGGCTTGTAATTTAATTAAAAATGTTAAAGCTGGCAAAGGGGAAGGGAGAGAGGGGAAAAAGAGCATAAAGGTGCAAAAGCAGGAACCAGGTTTATTTATTTATTTATTTATTTTGAGCTCGGGGCTGGGGCTGTGGGGCAGTGCTCTCACTCCTCTGCACAGCAGAGCGTGTCAGGCTGCGGGGACACGGGCTGCCCACGGCTGTGTGTGTGCCACGCTCCCGGGCCAGGCGCAGATGATGCAGCCAGACACCCTTAAGCAAACAATGTTTTTAAAATGTGAATGCAAGCTCGGACATGCGTGGACAGAGCCCCAGGGGCACGGCTGTGCAGCGGGCGCCTGCAGCTGCCGGCTGCTTGGGGCAAAGGCCCGGCCTGCGGTGGCTGAGGGGGGTTGTACATTGCTCCTCGTCATTCTCCTCCTGAAAACATCTCTCTTTACGAGTTTAGAAAGAAAGCTGGAGGGGCTGCATCCCGCTCAGCATCCTCAGAAAGGCTCAGAAGCACGTCTGCAGCGAGGACACCCTTCCTTTGGTTATTGTTGTTATCCTCGTTGCCAACAGATCTGTAAATGTTCAAAGAACAACACGACTTAAAAAAAAAAAAATCATAATAATTCAGCTGGCGAAGCAGGGCAGAGCCTGACCTCCGGCTCCATGGATGAGTGCTTCGCTGGGACCCCTGCTGAGCCAATGTGGACCTTCAACATCAACTCAGAAATTGGTGTGATTTGCCTGGGAAACCAGCAGTCATAGAGCAACTGGCCTTGACAAGATGAAGAGGAAATGTATAGAAGACGTTTAATGGGTCGCAAAAGGAGGAGGGGGGAGAAACTCAGCCTGGAGTGCTGCATTTTATATGTCTGGAGGGGCCCTTCTGCAGGAAGGGAAGGAGCAGGGCTGGGCAGGGGAGACTTTTTCAGATTGGGCTTCATTTCCCAGCCATCAGAAGCCATCCGGGAACGCTCTGCCCTGCAAAAGGTTATTTCCCTGTCCCTGGCTGGGACTCAGGCCCGGGCTGGGCTTCCAATAAACCTGGTGATTTCTTTAATGTCAGTGAATAGCTGAAGGCAGCCCGGCTGGCGAGGCTTTGTACATAGACGCACTGGGCTTGGATTATGCACGCCTAATCGCCTAATTTTCTTCGAGTGATCTGGATGCCGTACTCTTGGGCTGTGGAACATTTTATAAATAGCTGTGCTTGGAGTTAATATGATTTACTGGAGAAAGACCAGTTAAGCAATTCCCCACCTAAGTAGAGCAGTAATGAACAGGCTCTGGAGAAGATGCCTTCCCCACCGGCTCCAAGAGGGGGTGGGCAGGGAAGCGGGGATGCAGAGAGGTGATGTTTATTTGTGTGCGTGCACAGAGTGTCATTGATTTTTAATTGTACTAAAAGAATTGCAGTAGCCACAGGCTGCCTCTAGGACTGGACTTCTCCCTTAAATATGTGCAGTGAATCTGTGGCCTCCCCCTCCTGCTAATGCTTGTACTGCTGCAAAATCCCACTGCAGGAGCGAGAGAGGACAGCAGAGCCCTGCCCCACTGCACATCCCTTCCCCTTTTCCTTCCTTCAACCCCTTCCCTTCCCCTTTTCCTTCCCTCATCCATTTCTCCTTCCCTTTCTGAAGCCAAACCAAACCAGGAGGTTTTGTTTCTGCTTTTGGTGGGGTTTTTTTTGTTTGTTTTTTGTTCTCTGCTGCCCTGTTCCCCATTCTGAGGAAACTCCATTGTCAGGGGGTGCCAGCAGAGCCAGGCTGAGCCCTGAGGGACAGGAGCACCACTTGGCCTGTCCCCTCCACCAGGGAGGGAACAGCGGCTGCAGCCTTGGCCAGGAGAGTCAGCAGTGCCTGGAAACCCAGTGAAACCACTGCTGAGCACAGCGACCCCCCCTCCACCACCACTGGAGCCCTGAACCAAAACCACCCAGATTTCAGTGAGAACCCCAGTGGGGTCTCATGCAGGGACCTCTCTCCTCCCCATTCCTGGGAAAAATACACCCTGGGGCAATATCCTGGAGCTTGGGGGAGCATTGCTGGGATCAGGGATGCTCCTTGGGGAAGAAAGGGGAGATCAGCAGGTTGAAATGATGAAAACACTCTTCTCTTAGAAAATGCGGAGAGGAGGAATACACAAGGCTTCAAACCTTGGTGGTGCTGGTGTGGGGAAACTGTCCAAGGCTGTTCTGGCTCTGAGCAGCAGCCAGCAGAGGCTGGAGATGGGGATAAAGTGGCCAGGCCTGAGCTCCCCAGCCCAGGCTGGCAGGGGCAGGGCAGGGGCAGCAGTGGCTGGTGGCCCACTGGTCCCATCCCATCTGAGAGGTAGGAAATGCCACCCTCAGGGTGGGCCAGGAGAGGGTCCCCCATTCCTGCCAGCACAAACCCCACACCCCAGCTGTGCCACCTCAGCAGGGAAGGAGCTGTGCACCCCCTGACACCAGCACAGGGGTGACCCCAGCATGGGGGAGCCCCCCAGGGCAGGCCCTGCTCCCCCCACACCGGGGGATGTCAGACCCCACTCCCCTCACACCAGGGCAGCATCCAAACCCCAGGCACACCATAACCAGGGCACCTCCCCACCCTCGGCTGTGCCTGCTCCAGGTGACCAGGAAAAATTAGGCTGGAAACTGTCCTGGTGATTGATCCGACCAAATAAACATCTCTAGGGAAAGGGGGGAAGGAAGAAAAAAGCCTTTCTGCAGCGTGGAGCCCGAGAGGGGAAGCAGGTAATTAGCTATGTGATGGAGCAATCCTCTCCTGCCGAGGAAATTCTTGACACCAGAATTCTGCCCTGAGAAACCAAGTGTGACCCAAGTGAGGATTTTTTTTTTTTCCCCCTTCCCCTTTTAAAAATTAAGATCATTATATGTTTTTTAAATGTCAAGCCCAGGAAGAAGTGGCAGGGGTGGGGGTTGGGGAGCTGCGGGCATTCTTCACTTCAGAAGCTTGAATGTTTCAAAGTTGCTGCTGTGCTGTTAGCTGACGGCTATTGTGTGTGTTTAAGGCTGGGGGGGGCTGGGGAGGGGGCTCGGACCCCCCGTTGGTGTGGATTTGCTGTCCAAAGACCGTTAGAAAGAGGCAAGAATGAATGAGATTGAATGGAATTGTAATGCACAAGGCCCTCCTCCTTTCTCAAGGAGCTGGGAGGCCAGGAAAGCGAGTCGTGGGGAGAGCAGGCAGCTTTCCTCCACATAGGAAGAGGCTTTGCAAATCAGCAAATTGTATATTTCTAGGGGAAGAGGGGAGGGAGGGGGGTTATTTATTTTTTTTTTTTATTACAGATCTGGAAAAAAAAAAAAAAAAAAAAAAGCCCTGCAGCAGCTAAGAAGACCAAAAGGAGACAGAGAGAGAAAAGAGGGAGAGGAGACTTGATAGAAAAATCTGATTCCCAAACCTCTTGTAAGTGTAATTACTTTCTAAGAAAATGAATTGCTTTCTAAGAAAGATAAAAAATTGTAGAAGAATGTCTGAAATTATACCAGGGAGCAAACTCTGCTGCTGCCTTTCCTACACAGAGAGATTTCTGGGGCAGGAACCAGAGGCCTAGAACCCGCGAAACCTTTGTCTGAGACTTGAAAGATATCTGGGCTTCATTTTAAAGAGATTTTGTTTTCTCCTCCAGGCTGTGGGTCAGCTCCGAGGCGATGCTCGGGCTGGCGGAGGGGCAGCGGCCGCTCGGCGCTGCTCCGGTGCCTGGGCCGCGTCCCGCTGGCAGCAGACAGACAAAGGCTGCTTATTATTGACTGATTCAGCAGAAATGAGGAGGGGAGATGAGATTTTGGGGTGTTTTTTAGTGCTCTGCAATGTGTTTGTGTGAGAGAGCACGTGTGTGGTGTCTGTGTGTGTGTGTGTGTGTGTGTCACGTTGTCCAGGACGGGGCTGAGCGCACGTTTTCCACGGTTTGTTGTGCCGCAGTTGATTTGGGGTTCAATCCTGTATATTTTCCTAATGTGGTCATCTATGCATGGTGGAGCAAGGGCTTGGAAATGGAAGGAAAGTGGAGGCATGTTGCTTGTCTCTGGGATTTCTTTGTTCGGGGAACAGTAGGTGGTAGGTTTAAAAAGGCAGAGAGCGACAGAGGAGGAGAAGAAGAAAGAAATGAAAAAGGAAAAAAAAAAATACGGCCCTTTTCGAATCATCTGACTATTTTCTTCTGGGATGGAGAAATGCTGCATTAGAGATTAAGGAAGGGCTGTGCTTAAGACAAAATGTCTCACTGGAAGTGCTGGTAAAATAGCAGCCAAACCCAGCCTGCCTGCAAAGCCTGGGATCAGGAAAAGGCTACAGGGCCGCACAAGCAGGGGATGAGCTGGTGAGGGTATTTAATGGCAAACTTTGGAGGGGCTGAGCCGATGGTGGGTTTGTTTTAAAGGAGAAATAAACCCTGCTGCCAGCCTGCCGAGCAGCAGCGCTGCCCCCCCTCCCCACCATATGACACCGCTCAGGCGCTACCACGGGGCTTCGCATTGACAGGAGGCTCAAAATACCCCGACCTGCTCCGCCGGGGGAGAACACAGCAAAATCAACCCCTCGGGTTTTCGGAGAGGATTGGCGGGGGGACAGGGGCAGGCGGAGGAGCGAGCGCTCGGGGACAGACAGACCGACAGAGCCGGCTCCCCGCAGGGCCCTCCGGCCGGCTGCGAGCCTGTCGGGAAGGGCACGGAGCGAAACATCGCCTGCTTTTAGGCGAGAAACAAAGCGGGGGTGTCCCCTGTGTCCCCCCGGGGCTGAGCCGGGCGCCCCCGCTCCGCTGCTGCCGCTCCGCGCCTTCAACACCATGGACAGCGAAACGGGGCCGGGGGGAGCCCGGGGCAGCGGGAACGGGGCTCCGGGGAGGATGAGAGGCCAGGGCAGGAGGAGAAGCCAGGGCAGGATGAGAAACCAGAGCAGGATGAGAAGCCAGGGCAGGAGGAGAAGCCAGGGCAGGATGAGAAGCCAGGGCAGGATGAGAAGCCGGAGCAGGATGAGAAGCCGGAGCCCGGGGCTGCCCAGCGGCCCCCGCATCCCGAGCATCCCTGGAGCCCCTCCGCATCCCTCGGCCCCGGCTCGGGGCAGCACCCTCGGGGCTGGCTGCGGGGTCCGAGCCTTCCCCGGGGACAGGCCCCGTGCAAACGGCAAACCTGAGCCTTTTCCTCCGTGTTAATTTGTTTAGGTTGTTTTCTTTTAAATCGATAAAAGATTGAGAGCCTCGGTCTGGCGAAGTAAATAGGTCAATATGGAACAGGCTCTAAATAAGCAGATTTTTTTTTTTAATTTTTTTTTTTTTTTAAAGTTTCAGAAGATGAAAAGCGAAGGGAAAATTCCCTTTGCTGTGTAATGTCAAACGCTGATTGTCCCTGGTTTGTGCTTGTCATGAACCACAGCATTATAAAAGAGGAAGAGGAAAAGGCACACAAACAGGGACAGGGGCTCTCAGTTCTGTGGCTGCCTTGTAAATATGGCTCTTGAGTTTGGGAGGTGATATTTCACCTCCCTGCAGAGTATTTCAGTAGGCAACGGGGCCCACCAGTTTTTTACGAGCTGCTATTTGGAGGCGGTTTCCCCCTCGGAGCCTGGCCTGGCATGGCACGGCCATCAGTGAGGGAAACGACGGCCTCAAAACAATTGTTTTGCTCCAGCGGGGAAGGGAATAGATCTCTCTTCCAGCGGTTGTTGCCCAGCTGTCCTGGAAATGCTCATAGTGCTGAGGCAGGGAGAGACTTCAGCACTGGAGCAAGACACCTTCCATCAAAATAATTGTATCCTGCCTTCCCCCCCACCTTACACCCTTCCTACCATGAAGGAAAATACCACAGTGCATGGAAATACACCCAGGCAAATAAATCCTTGCCTGAAAGCTCTGCCAGCGAACACGCACAGCACTGCTGGCCATAAAAGTTACTCTAGGCAGGGAATAAGGGCGTGTAGAAAGCCACAGACCTGCACATCCTGGCACAAAAATGTGAGTGTGCCTGTATACAGGTTTTTTGGGGGATGTGTGTGTTTGGAGAAGGAGGGATGGGTAATTAGCACTGAAGAAGCAGGGTCCTTACCAAAACCTCAAACATATGCAAGGCTCCTAAGCAAGACCTCTACTAAGTGGACATAGTCTGTTTGTTATTAAGCATAAATTCTTTTCCCAGAGATTAAATTTGGTGACCTGAGATAAAGAAATAAATCTCAAAGCCTGTTCCCATTGTAGCAGCTTCCCTGTGATGAGGTCTGTAAGTTTAACCAACAAGAGCTGCAGCAAACCCATCTCTGCTTCCCAGCTCTCAAAATGGATGTGGTGGAAGGATATAGTGAAGCACCAGCTAAACTGCAAGTAAAGGATGCCTGAGAGGGCCGGGAGAGATGCCTGCATGCCACGGCACAGGTTAGAGCAGGGTGAGGGCAGCAAATCTTTACGTGCTTTCGGCGTTTTCCAGGGTGGAAGTTTTAACTCAAAAAAAAAAAAAAAAAAAAAAAAAAAAAAAAAAAAAAAGCTCTCCGTTTGTCACTTGGAAGTCAAACCCATTTCCTTCCAGGTCCTCGCTCCTGTGAATCTGAGCTCATGCAGTGTTAAGAAAAATCTAGCATTAAACCCCAAATTATAAAATTCATATTGTATATTTAAAGGGAGCCTCTTACTTTATATAACTCAGGACACATTGTCTCTTCTCGGAGAGAACGGGGGTGAAATCCTACACATTACTTAAAAAAAAAAAAAAGAAAGAAAGAAAGAAAACACGTTTTAAAATTACATCCATGTCAGCTCTAAAGAAAATTATCGCTGATGTCTTTTTGAGCTTGGAAATATAACTGTAGGATTCAGCTTTCCCCTCCCCCTCTGCCCCTCCACCCCCTCCCTTCCCAACAAAAAAAAAAAAAAAAAAAAAAAAAGAAAAAAAAAAAAGAAAAAGCAACAGAATATATAAAGCTCCTCTGATTAACAGTTTAGGTGCAGAACCCTATTTATAGGGTACACGTTCTCCTGTGCCGCCTCGATCCTCCAGCCCGGAGCGGTGCATTATTGATGCAGCTGCAAGTGCTCAAAGCTTAAACAATATTTTTTCCGAAAGCCCCAGCAGCCCGCCCGGGAGGAAGGTGGGGACGGGCTGGCGATGGAGTCCTGAATGTTACTCCTCCAGTTTCAAGGACATCTTGCTGATGAGGATTTGGTTAATGGAGGAGAACTTATGTCCTAGCGGTGACGTCATTGGGTCCCAATGTAATCCTCTTGTGCTGAACCCAATCAGCAGATGTGCTGAGAGCCGGGATGCGGAGAAGAAGCTCTAATCCCTTAGACTGGATGAGATCAGCTGAAACAGCCAGGACTAGACCCCAAACCCCTCTGCTAGGAAGATCAAGAGAAAAGGGATAAATTGAGAGAGACGCCTCATAACCCCTTTAAAGAGCTTCGGAGAAGAGAAGAGAAAGATGGGTGGTGCACCAAGTTCATCTTGCTTTAAAGCCTAGCGGGAGCCTGGTTTTCACTCTGATGAGGTCCTTCTGCATTGTTCCAGGGCAGGAGGAGAAAAGAGGAAAAAAAAAAGAGAGAGAGAGAGAAAAGGGGGAAAAAAAAAGAGAGAGAGAAAAGTCTGAAATTCAAAGATAATGAGAGACTAGGCGCCTTTCTTATTCATCTCCAGCTTGCCTACACAAAAACAAGCGTCCTGAGCCACGGGAGGGCGTTTGCACTGGATCTGAGCGAGGAGCGGAGTTTGTGCCGCCGGAGCCGCCGGGCGCCGCGACCACGAGTGGGTAAATCCGCTACGAGCGGGGCTCCGGCTGTGAGCGCGGGGTGCGGGCGACAGTGGCGGGGAGCGACCGGCACTATCGCTGACTTGGAACGGCATCAGGATTTTTTCCTCCCCTTGTGCAAGCGACCTTAATGGGCTTGTGATTTTTTTTTGTTATTTTTTAAATTTTTTTTGTTGTTTTTCTTTTTTTGCTGTTGTTTTGTTTTTTTTTTTTTTTTTTTTGCTTTTGCTTTTGGACGAAAAAGAGGGGAGGAAGGGGAGGGGGTGAGAATTTTTCAGACGCGATATCTAGAGAGAGAAATCGTCCTAAATTCATAAGGCGACTCTAAATATGACGGCGACCAACGAAACCGGTTTAATTGCTTTACCCCTTTTCGACCCCTCTCAATTTTTATTTTTTTTTCCTTTTTGCATTGCTATTCATTTTTTAAATGAAGCGATTATTGTGCCAACCGCGGCGGAGCGGAGAGATGGGAAACGCATGTTTAACCTCCGCCGGTTTCCCTTCAAGAGGAGAGAAATCGGCTCCTTTGCCTGGCCAGCAAAGACAAACACACGAGCGGGATTTTCTTTTGGCTCTGGGGAGGGAGCGGGGGTCCCCCGCATCCCCCGCCGGCTGCCCGGGGCTCGGATAGCGGCGGCCCGGCGTGGAGGGGAGAGCCGCTCCCGCAGCCCCGGCCCCGGGGGGGCTGTGAAGCATCTCCGGCCGCTTTGCCGCCGCTCCTGCCTCCGTGCCGGGACGCGCCGCACTGCACCGGCAGCCGGAGGCTTGTTGCGAGATGTCCTCGGCGCTACCGGCTCTGTTGTTGTTATTATTACCATTATTATTATTATTAATTATTATCATCATCATCATCACCACCAGCCACATTTTTCTCGCTGGTAGGGCCGGAGCTCGGGATGTGTCCATCTGTCCGCCCCTCTGCCCCCGGGGCTGCTCCGCGCCCGGCGCTCCGCATCTGCCCGGCTGCGCTGCAGCGGTGAGGCTGGGAGGAGGTCCGGGGGACGCTGCCGACTCCGGCAGGGCGAGGAGCGGGGGGGAAAAGGACGGCAGCGGCTCCCGGCCGCAAGGCAGCCCCTCCTCGCCGCCCTCCTCCGCTCCCCGCCGCCCCCGGCCCCGCCGCGCCCCCGCCCCGGCGGAGGGGCCCCGGGCGGCGGGGAGGGCGGCCGGCGGTCCCGGCGGGGTGGACCCTGCACTGACAGCCTCTCTCTCTTTCTCTCCCCCCCGCTCTCTCCCGCAAGCCCCGCTCGCCGCCTGCCCTGCTCCGAGCGGGGACAGCCCGAGCCCCTCTCTGCGTGTTCACAGCGGACCTTGATTTAATGTCCATACAATTAAGGCACGCGGTGAATGCCAAGAGAGGAGCCTCACAGCTTCATTTTCATGGAAATTGGGGACATAAACCCTCTAATTACACTTAACAACAGCCACGGAGCGATCTATGGAGCATCCTCGGCCTTTTGACAAATAGGAGTAACAATGCGCCAGCGCCCGGCGGGGCAGCTGTCTCCTCGCATTAACGGGGGCACGGGGGGAGGCGGGGGGAGGCCCCGCTCCGGCCCCGCCGGGGCTTGCGGGGGCTCCCGGCGTACAAAGGGCAGGAGGAGCGGCAGGACAATGCGGGCAGAGCTGGGGGGGCCGCGGGCAGGGAGCGCTCCGAGGAGCGGGGCGTGGGCGGGGGTGACGAGCGGCCCCTCGTTGCAGAGCGAGGGACCCCCCTCCCCTGCAAAGGGACACCCCCCTCTTCTCAGCCTCCACAGTGCCGCTCAGAAGCTCCCTGGAAAAACACCCCTCTGGGGGATTTTAGGAAGGGGGGCGCTTTTTGCTTCGTTTTTTCAGCAGCTCTTTTTTGGTTTTATTTTTGCCGTTGCCCCTGCAATGCTCCTCCCTCGCGTGGGGGCTCGGCCATGTGGCTCCCGCTGCTCTGCGGAGCCGCAAGACAGGTCCAGGGTCCTGTCCTGCCTCTCTGAGACCCTCTGCAATTCAACTATTCACAGAACTAAATGATCAGCCTGCTTTTTTTCCAAAAGCAGGGCTGGCAAGGTGAGGGGCTGCAGCACTGCAGCCTCCCCAGTGCCACCTCCGGCCCTGTCACCGCAGCCTGCAAGGGCACACATCCCCTTTCGCAGTCTCCGGCGAGAATGCAGTAGCCCACACCTGTTCTCAGGTTAGGTTTTAGACCTCAATAAATCTCTGTTGTAAGACTCGTGTATTCAACTTCCTAAAGACATAGCGACTCCCAAGTTTGAGCCTCCTGAGGACTGCGCTTGGGCAAGGGAAGATTTGATTATTTGGCAGCAAAAAGCCATAGAGTGGGATTGAGCCGCATACACCCAGCTCTCTGTGCCCCCTCCCCGCTTCATCTCTGCTCCACTTTTGTCAGCATTGCGTCTGTCCAAGGAACCGAGGCCACGGATGTCTCCATCCTCCAGCCCCGCAGTGCCTGTGTGGGACACACGACCTTGTCTGCAGTGGAAATGTCAGTGGCAGAATGCTCGCCTTGCTTAGGAGGGGGGGAAAGGAAAACCTTCCCGAGCTCTGTGGGATTACTTGACTTCAAGCTGGCCTGTGAAAAGCAGGGAGTTTCAGGTAGGTCTCCTGGGGGAAGCGGGGAAAGGCAAGAAGCAGAGGACACGGGCTGTGGACGACAGGAGCGTGGTGCTGAGGCAGTTCTGCTGCAGAGGCATTGCACAACTGAGCAGTTGTGGATGGGTCATGCCTCCAAACCTGTCAGGAGACAGGACTGAGGAAGCACCCGATGCCCACAGAGCTCCATTGAGCAATGCAGCCACCCATCCCTCTCCTGGACCTGATCCTGAGCGCTGCTCCAGCGAGGCCAGGTACCCTGTAACTGCAGCAGCTCCTGGGGCAAGAGGCTGCGAGGTCCAGGATGGCCCAGCTTCATCTGGAGGGCTCGAGGGGCACAGAGGTCCTTAAAACAAGCTGGATTTTTCCCCTCCCTCTTTCCCAGTAGATCAGCACAGGTACTGAGGTGTTGGAGACCTGCTTGCTCTCACATCCATCGTGTGCTGCAATGTCACATTTTCACCTCATTTGCCCCCAGCATTAGCTGGGCTATGCGGTGACTGGATTCACCGCTGTGGGATGGAAACGCCCCTGGTCTCTTCCATACAAACCTGTGGGGTCAGAGCTCCAGCCACAGGGCAGTTCTGCTCTTGAAGAAGTTCTTGGCTCTTTGCAAAGCTGGTAGGGAGGAATAAGAACCCCGGTGCAGGGAGACAGATCCTGATAAACCCGAAGTTGACATTGAGAGAAGGGAGTGAGCCACTCCAAGGTAATCTGCAGTGCAGCAGGAGAGCTGCTGGCTTCCTCCAGCAGCCACCAAGAGGCCAAGGACAGCTCTGAAGGAATGCAGGTAACTGGTGAGGGCTGTGTGAGGCCCAGTGGAGCAGACTGGGCCTGGTCCCCAGATTGGGATTGAGAATCAAGATGGGTTGTGCCAAGATGGTGCAAGCCAGATGCTTATCCTGGACCAGATCTCTCTCCAGAGAGGTTGTTGCACAGACTGCTCAGCAAACAGGACTGCCTCTATTCCCAAATGTTCTCCCTCAGGCTTCCTGTGTGCTCCCTTCTTAGACAAGAGGGGATTTATTAAGTTTGATCACTTAGATGTGACCCTCTTCCCTCACACAAAGCCCTGTCCTGTGCTACCACACCTCTTGCTCCAGAGTGCCCGGCAGGAGCCATCCCCATGCCTGCTCTGGGCAGAGCCAGAGGCTGCAGCACGGCTGGGGGGGCCACACAAACCCCACCAATCTCTGGGGCCACCACGCTGCAAGGAGCTCCCCGTGTCACCCATGTGACACCCAGGGAGGCAGCAGGAGCCACATCAGCTGTGGCTGGCAGGCAGGGAAGGCTGGAAGTGCAGCCGGCCGTGGGCTCGTGTTGCACGCTCCCTGCTCCTACACTGACCCCTCTTTAGGTAAGTCAAGGCTCAGTCACCTTGGAGCAGAGAGTTACTGCACAGAGAGCTCTGTGTGCCCATAAACTGCTCTCCCCAGCTTTCTCCGTCGTCTTTGCTGCTCAGCGTGGATTCACAGGTCCCTCGAGGATATGGTCCCACTTCAGTTCCAGCTCCTTAGCCGTGGTTGGTGGTGATCCTGCAGTGATTCCTGGCTGGCTCAGAGGCTCAGCTCTGCTGTGGTTCAGCTGGAGGCACCTCCTCCAGGAAGTCACATATCCCACAGGCTGCTCAGCTGAAAAAAGCCCCCAGAGCAACACCATTAGTCACACAGCAAGGACAGCACTGCCACCAAGTCACCTCCAGTCACAGGCACCACCTCCTTGACATTCACAAGGAAGATTTATCCAAGATCAGGTATCCTCCTTTAGTCCAGTTTTCTGCTGGGAAAGCCTTGGGGAAAACATGAGCTGCAACAATGGGTCTGGATCAGGCCATTGTATGATAGAGTCACCACAGAGGAGAAATCATCACCTTATTTCCCCTGCACAGTTCCCCCACACTCAGGAGTGACGCAGTTTCCTCCCCACAGGGAAAAGCATGGCTGGAGCCAAGTTAGGGTGAGAAGGAAGCATTACCTTCCACCCTCTAAGCACCTCTTCCTTGTAGATGTACACTAAGCACCAGTCTCCACATCCACATGACAACTGCTCGGGGAACAGCTTTGCACGTGACAGGCTCATCCTGTACAATCCTGACATCAGCCACTAAGGACAGGTTAAAAAATAGCTGTCTTTTCTCCCAAATCACCACAGGGCAGATGGAGCTGCCACCGTGTGTGCCAGGGAGGCCTTGGGTTTGAGCTACACTGAGAAATACAGGCACCACTTGTAAATAGGATAAGGAGAAACCAGCCTGGGCAGAGGCCTGGCTTTTGATGACATCAGGGTAAAGCTAAGAAAGAAAGAGCATAAGAGTGAAGATCATAAAAGGCTGCTGCAAGGAGAGAGAACCAGACAATTTCCACAGCTCTGTAGGTAGGAACAGGCCCAACCTGCAGCAAGAATGATTCAGGTAGGAATCAGTAGGAAAAGAACCTTATGGTGGAAAGGACAGAGAAGCACTGGAACAGCCTGAGAAGGAGGAGAAATTCCTACCCAGGGAAAATGCTGGGGAAGCACCTAGCAGGAGTCCCAAGGGGGCACTGGTCCCTCCAGCCTTAAAGTGCCACAAGAAGAAGGTGGCATCACACATCTATTTCTCCTGAAAATATGGCAGAGCTCCCAAGCATCTTCATGTCTTTTCTTAAACCCAGAGGGCTCATCTGTGTCTCCACAGAGACCAGAAGGGTGCCACTGCTCAAGTGACAATAAAAGAGTGCAGTGCCTTGTTGTCCTCATACAAAAACAAGGTTGAGGCATCACAACAGAACTGGTCAAATTCAAGCATCATTTTTTACTAAAAGGATAGAAATGGGATGCATCTTCATCAGTCCTATGGAAATAATCCTATTTGGGATTACTTCCTCACATGGTTTGTCCCAAGCCAGCTCAAAACCAATTGAGAGCATTACCAAGGTATAATACCCTCAGGTGACATCCCAGAGGGATTGTCATTTTCTGTCACCTAATAGCTCCCTTTTAACTGACTGCACACCTTCCTGGGTGCATTTGCAGAAACAGAGGAAAACGTCAATAATCTGATATGTGTAGGATTATATATATATTATACAACTGAAAATTCATATTATATATATATAGTCATATACATAATATATATATTAGGCAGCTGTCTCTCTCTCCAGAGGACTTGCAAAATCAGACAGGGAAGGACTCAAAACACCCACTCAAGGACCCTGAACCATGCCCTACCCTCAAAGGAAGGGAGAGGTGATTTCTTTACGCTTTCAGGACAATCCACCTCACCTGCAGCACAGCTTTCCCAGCCTGGGCTGCCCGAGTTTTGCCACCAGAAAGCGAGAGACCCGCAGCACAGCATCCTCCCTCCCTGCAGAGCTCTCCTGTATCTCACAGCAGCTTTCCTGTGCTGTTTGTGGAGCCTCTCTAGGACGGGGAGAGCGCAGGGATCGCTTTCACAGCCCGCTCTCATAACCCGCTAAGTAACCGCGCCGTCAGCTGCTGCCCAGCCCGAGCACGCAACACCTCTTTAAACTTTCATCACCTTCAGCACAAAGGGAGAAGCGGGCAGGGGCAGCTCCCGCAGAGCAGACAAAAGCGGGACAAAGCTGCGGTGGCCCCTGCAAAGGGCCAGGTGACCGCGGGATGGCACCAGTGGCGCTGCTCCCCGGGACACGGGGATGCTCCTGCCGCCGGTGCCCGGCCCGCCCGGGCGGCCCCCGTGTCACCGAGCCGCCCATCAATGATTCAGGAGCCCGAGCACACACACGCCCTGAGAATTTGGTTTCAAGACTGCGGCTTGAATTAAATTTCATTGTGAATTGAGGAGGCAGCCCCGCTTCCTGCCAGGCCGGAGAGCCCTGCTCCCGCATTTATGAAAACAACCAAAAGGGATCTTCTACTATATTATAAATGGATCTTACACATTCTTTCACTCTCAACATTTTAGCCCATGGCCCCTGTCTGCCCGTGGCTTTGCTGTGAGCTCTCTCTGTCCGGAAAGCGAGGGCTCCGCAGCCCCGGTGCCCAGCCCCGCTGCCTGCCCGGGCTGCCGGCCCCTCTGCGAGGCACGGGGGGCGGCTGGGGAAGGGAAGGGACCCCGAGCTCGGGTGGGAGCCGTGGCTGCTGCTGGGCACACGGTGGCACTCGCTCTCCATCCCAGCAGAGGCTGCGGGAAGCGGCGGCCGATGCAGGATGCAGAGCAGGCGTTGAATTGAATTGGATTGAATTGAATTGGATTGAATTGCTCTGTCAGAAGATGCGCGCTCGGCTCCTGCCTTGCATCCCGCGGGCCCTCTCTGGACCTTCCAGACTCGGCCGATCTGCTCCTGCCCCGGTCCTTTCTCTCACACGCAGCACCTCTGGATGCCAGGGCATGTTGGCCAAGAGTTCGTGTCTAAAACACCAATGCCGGGAGTGTACAAGGAGCAAAGCCTTTCCTGCAGGTCTGCAAGTGAGCACTGTGATAAACCAGACCGCCTGAAGCCCTTTCTCCCCGTAAAGATGGAAGAAGGTTACAGTCTTCACCTATAAACTATTTCTCCCTCCTTTCCCTCATTTCCACAGGCCTCCCAGCTGAGATCCACACAAACACGCTCCCCCTTCATCCCCAGAGGCACCACAAGCCTCCTCTTCCCCAGCCTTGCCCCTGACTAGTTAAAGTAGCCTCCAGGGAGAATGGATGCTCCCTAGCACTTCACTGCACAGTGGTAACAGCCAGCCTTCCCCCACCTCATTCCATTAAATCTTGTACCCCTTCCCATATGGAAATGCCAGCTGATTCAGAGAGGTTCATGTTTTGTGCAAAGCAGTGATCAAAGGCTTGCTTGCAGCTGCTGAGCTTGATTTGAGCTATTGCATGACACAAGAAACTGCCTCCTAGCCCACCTTATCCCCAACAGCATCTCCAAACGAGGAGTGGTATTTAAATGAATACAGAAATCACCTAATATGATGTGTCAAATCCCTTGCATTCAGATGGGAAAAAAAAAAAAGGCAGAAGCAAGGGAGAGGAGGAGGTGGTATGTGCACGTGAGAGAACTTGTCAGGAGCTTGTACGTCAGCTCACAGAGAGAGGACTTTTATCCCGTGCTTGGAAATGGGCAATTTCCATTCTAGAGGGGTTACCTGTAGGGTGGCACCCTCATAAAAGCCATCCCACGGGGTCCTGTAGCAGGAGAGGTTGTGCAGAGCTCATGGCAAGACACAAGGATGCCAGCTCTGGGGCAGCCAAGTTGTGGGCTTGGAGCAAAAGGCACGAGGAGCTGACAGCCAAGTGCCTGCAAATAAATTAAAGCAGGGAGAAGGGAGGTGGAACTGGGATGGAGCAAAGCAGCACTGCAGACTGGCCAGTGAAAGCAGGAGGACATGGGGGCTGTTTTCCTGGGCTGCCTGGCAGTTTTCTGCTCTAAACTCTGCTGGCAGCACAAACCCTTCCCACCCAAGGCTCCCCCTTTTCCCAGTGTGAAAGCCAGCAGAGTCAGACCTCTACACTGTCAAATCCTGGTGCAAAGCCTTACCCCTGGAAACCTGTCATTCCACAGCTACACTCAGGTGCAGGCCCCAGAGACAGAAAAGCTTTTGGCATCGTTACAGGAAAAGATCTGGAAGTGCTGTAGGAAGTTACATCCCAATTAGCTTCACGTAAAGGTGGGGTAAGCATTACAAAGCATTTAAAAGATCAAATGCAAAAGCACAGCTTGAGCTATAGGGACCAAGGTGACTTCAGCAAGGAACAGTTGTGGTTAATCTGGTGGAGCTCTTTGAGGCTGGAACTGCTGCAGCAGCCAAAGGGGAGGGAACAGCACAGCACAATTAGGTTTGCAGCATGCAGTGGACAGGGCTTTGCAAAAGAAGCTAATGACTGAGATGTGGAGTCCCAGAATAAGTGGATGTGCTGTGGCTTAATGCTCTGGAAATTGCCCAGAAACAAAGATGCAAGCAGGAAGGTATTAATGGAAGCCTTCTGTGTCAGAAGGAAATGATTCCAGGGATGCAGCAGTGCAGCCAGCTTGTCTGGAGCAGAACAAAAGACAGAGAGGGAGGACAGAGCTTCCTAGGGCAGGGGGCTGCATTTCAGTCCTGAACATCATATTCCATGACCCCTCATATGCCAAATAAACATCTCCCTCCTTTTTGGTGTTTTTTTTTTTGGTTGGTTTTTGGTATTTTTTGACAGAGCTGCTGGAACTTTGCTTTTTTATATTTTTTTTCATATTTTTTTTCTGCTCTAAGTTAGTGCTTGTTTTTTGGATTTGTTTTTGGTTTGTGTTTTTTTTTTTTGTTTTGATTTTTGTTTTGTTTTTTGGGTTTTTTTGTCTGTTTTTTTTTATTTTGCATTTTGGTTGTTTTTTTAAAACAAAACCAGGAACTACTTTCAGAACAAACTGTGCCAGCAGCACCCACAGGCCCCATCAACGTGGGGATGGAACAGTTGCATGGCTGTGATCACATCCTATACTTGGAAGGCCAAGCATGAGCTATGCCAGATGGTGCCAACTGGGAGTTACATTCCATATATCCTTCCCTGCATTCTGCAAATCTGCAGAGAAATGGGAATGGCAGGTGAGGAACAGAAAAGCCTCATGTTGTACCCTTCAGCTTTGGTAAGAGCTTTGCAATGCAATAATCTGACACACGTGAAAACGAATTCCAAGCAAATGGCACCCAAGAACCATCTCAGTTCCCAGAATTCAGCAACCTGAGAGCAGGGACTGAAGAGAATACTCCAATATGACTAAGAATGGAGCTGAGTTTTTAGCTCTAGTCCTTGAATTCTCTGCTTGGATGTAATTCTCACAAGCCAGGCTGACTCTCAGCTCAAGCCACATCCCTGCAAAGACCCCTGTCTGAGGTTCCTGTCTTGTGGGAGTCACATCTGGGAGTCAGAGCTGAGCATGGCATAAGCTCAGGAAAATAAAACAAGAGGTAAAATATTCTTGGCTCCTGAAGCACTCATCCCACAGGGAACAGAAACCCAGCCTGACCTGAGAGCAGCAGAGCACACACAGGTTAAGGGATCTGTTTGCCAGAGGAGGATGCAAAGCACTTTGAGGGGACAGCACACTCATACAATTTACCACAATCCAGTTCATTTCCACTTCTCCACTCAACAGAAATCTGGGAACAATTTACCAACTACAGCACATGACCTCAGAGTGATCCACATATACCTGTACATTTAAACTAATTCAAAGGCATCCTAAATATGCAGTTGGACCTATGGAAAGAGCCAGTGCCCTGCCCAGCTCTCTTAGGCTCATCTAACTGAGCTCTGCTGATGGCCACTGAAATGGCAACGCTGTTAACTACAGCAGCTACACCAAATTAGCACCATGGAGATGATCAGGATCTCTGCAGTTGGCTTCTTGGCATGAAGCTTGCTATTACATTTCCTCCAGCTTTGCTAATTCTGATCCTTTACCCTCCACTGGCTGTGCTAACTGTGCAGCCTGGGGTGTAGATCCAATCACTGAAATAAGGTATTTTGGATTTTATAGTTAGAGTTCAATTAAAAAACAAAGTATGGGCAGGATTGTAATAGGGAGGGGAGCAGCCCTCTGTGACAGAGCCTGTGCTGTAAGCCAGTGTTGCTACCAGAGAAAAAGGAACACTGAATAAAATCCTTATCTTACCAGCACTTTTACGCTGTAAAAGAATTGTAGAGCTCCCCAAACCCACTGCTTTTTTATTTATTGGGAAGTTCTTGCAGGAAGAACCCACCCTTGCAGAATCCCTTTGTTGGGCTGGAACAACCCAATGTGGGATGTGCTTTTACAGCATGGGTAACTGGGCAGGCATCACACCAGACCAACTGTCTGACAAAAGCTGTGAAAAAGGGGTTGCTTTCCCTGGTTTGCATCTCTAAGAACAGTTTCTGATGTATACTGAGCCTTCCAGACCTCCTCCCTCCTCTGCTATTTCATTTCATTGTTAATCATCCCACTTTCCTCTTTGTTAGCATCATTAATACCTTTAATGCATTCTTATAAAAAGCACAGTGAGATTGCCAGCTAGTGGAAATCAGCAGCATCTGGGGCTGTGCCAATTCCCTTCAGCTCAGACACACAGTGATAGTTACCACCTTCCCATTTGTGTGAAGAAAAAGCCATCACTATTTCTCCGTGCACGTCTCCTCTTGGAAGCAAATGCATGTATGTGTGTACATAAATGTAAAATACACACTGATATACATAAAGCTATTATACAGCAGAAAAATCCCAGTGTTTATTCCAGAGTGTGATTTATTTGAGAAACTAATGGCTTTTTACATGCAGAATGCTCTTATTCTACTGAAGATGAAAAGTGCCTTGGAGAATGAAGTCTCAGAAAGCTGCAAAAGCAACTGCATTGGAAAGGATGACATCAGATCACAAAGAAAATCCATTTTAACTGTCCAGGACTCTGAGCCTGTGTTTGTACAACATTTCCTGTGGGCAGAGGTGTCAGAGTGGTATTGCCTATAAACCTCCTTTTCTCTGTGCTCTGATGAGTCCTGTAAGTAATGTTTCAAACAGACTGAGTGCTTGCTGCAGTCACCAGGCTAGAGATGCTTTGTGCCTCTGGACAAACCTCACCAGACTGACTAATGGCACAGCTGGGATCCTGGGAATAATTCAAACACCACCTTTATTGCTCCATGAGCCACAACTGAGGGATGCTGCAGCAGCCACAAGCCTCTGAGGAAAGCCCATGTGGGCTTCTCACTGCAGGTGTGCTGGGGAGGCTGATCACAGCACATGCTGTGCACCACTTGTTTTCCCTCTCCTCCTCCTGTCTTTCCATTTATCTCTGAGATAACCACACCCTCACACTTCAAAAAACAAATAAGAACAAAAATCGCAGGGTTGCTTTCACACTTGCCACCTTCCCCCCTCTGTCTGCTCAGGTTTCTCTTCCCTGGCCCCCTCTGTGCCTCTCTGCTCCTGCAGCAGGACTGAGCAGGGCTCTCTCATGTAGCACAGCCTTCCCACAGCCAATGTCCTCCCTACTCAGAGCATTTCTGAGAGAAAACCTGCATCTGGTCACTGACTGAAAAGCACAGCTTCACAAATGCCTGGTATGTTTTCACTCACTCCCTTCATCATCTCCACTTTGTGGAGCATCAGCCCTTCAGGAGGTGAGAGGGAAAGGGGCTGTGGGTTCTCTGGAGTCCCAACACAGGTCACAGTCCCCAGAGCAAATGGCAATTCTGAATGTTTCTGAGGAGGGTTGTGCCTCACAACTCACTCTCATTTCACCAGGAATGCTTTTGGAATTCAACAAGAGGAATCTCTGTGCAATTTGTGACCTGTGGGTTCACTTGCTTGTATTTATTTTTTAAAATAAACTCGAACGGATAAATAATTTTTAAAAATTTGTCTAAAGATCACCCCATCTGCTGGTCTTTTATTAATACCTTCCTTTTCATCTTCCACTATCATGTTCTTTGAAATAACTGAATTAGCAACTTGCAGTGTTTTCCCATCCTCAGCAAGGTCAGTAAGTTCAGGAAAAAATCTGAAATGATACCTGGCTCATAAAATTACTCCTCTTCCCCACCTACTATTTTACTCACTACGGGGAGATTGCATTTCCCTCGGGGGCTCATTAGTGTTGCTCTTTCCTCAGCATCAGGAAATCTTTTGCAGTTGTCTTTACTCCCAGTTGATAAAAATTTCTCTTTATTTCTTTCCCAGCTCACTGACCATGACTCCCTGGTTCTGAAGTGGCATTTTCAGAAAGACAGAGATTTTGGACCAAAAAAAACCCCACCATGCTTCTAACCTTGCTGCTGCTTCGGAGTGGATGAACGAGCTGTCAAGTTCTGCAAATCAAGCACTCAGCCAAGGCACACTGAAAGATTGTTCTTTAAGAGACAAACAGGTTAAAACTAGGAATTCTTGTTCCTTGTCAGAGCAAACAAGGAATTACTGCAGTTACAGTGTTTTAGTTGTAATTTCTCTTTTCCTGAGGTCAAATATATAAAACTGGAGGACACAAAGCAGTGCCCCTTGCTTTCATTTCTGAAATGCTGCACACCAGTGATACAACACACAGCTACACCTCCGTAATTGGTTCTTTTGTTCCAAATTTCTGGTGGCTGATCTAGCAATAGTGAAAAAAAGCACAAATCCCTGAACACTGTGAAATAATTAGCTCAGTTCAGCAGGTACTACATATAAAAAACAGGCAGAACAGCCCTGAATTTGGTGTGATTAAGTGTCTGACCATCCAACTTCTGCCAACCGTTCAATTCCAGCACGCCACAACTGAGTATTTTGATTCAAAGGGAGATCTCAAAGTGACACAGAGTGAAGACTAAAAAGGATAAAATATGAGAAAAATTTAAACAATCTGCCAGTGGCTTAAGAAATAAAACCTGCTTTGATACCTCAGAATCTAATATTGTCCCAGAAATGGAGTCCTTCCCAGTAACTGCTCCTTCCTGACACCTCCAGGGCCTCCCTGCTCAGCCTTTTTGGCTGCTACCTCTGGTCCCTGCTCTACCTTAGAGCACCTGTGAGAAAGGACAAAATAGCTCCTTAAAGGATTAAACCTGCACTCTTTAAACAAATGGTTCAACAATCCTCTGCAACAGCACAGTTTTGTTATCAGTCCTACCCTTCCAGCCTCTGTCCTACCCCACTCCTGAGCAGCAGAGCTGGGAAGGATCTCAGCTTTTGTGTATCTCAGAGCACCTTTCAGAGAGCTGAGCACGAGTTAAAGATGGGAACAGAGCTCTAGAAACTTTACAGACAGTTGCGCTTAACAAATGTGGGTTTTCATGCCAGGTAACAAATGTCACCGATGTATTTATGAAATACAGGCCAAAACATCAAAGCCCCTTGTCTTTTCACCAAAGTGTTTTCAAGGGCTCTGGATAATCAGCTTTTTTACAAGTGGCCAAAAGCCTCTGCTGACAGTTTTGGGTATTTTTTGCAGACCTCTGAGTTTTTCCCCCCAACAAATCAGAGTATTTGTGCTCACATAAATGTATAGTGTTGATATTTTACGAATTTGTATGAAACAGATTTATATTAGGACGGATTTTCATACACACCAACAGACTCAGAAAGCCAGAGTCTCCAAAAATCCCCAGACCTTCCAAATCCATTATTCCCTGAATGGGCTGATTATCCACAAAGGGGGTGAAGAAGAAGCCACTCTCTACCAGCAAGTTGAATTCCAAACTTCATAAATCTGGGCCCACAGCAGGGCATGTGCAGTCTTGAGTGAAAAAGTGACTCTCCCTCTAGGTGTAGATAATGATCTGGTTTGCTACTTCTGAGCCTAATGACTCCCAGCTCCCCAAAGTTTTATCAGAATGACTAAATACTATTTCAGCAAAGTGCCTTCAGCTGCAAGAACCTGAACATTCCATTTCTCTGCCATCAAGTGCTTTCAGCTGAAATGTGTTGTCAGAAGACAGCAGCAGAACACAACTTCCAGGGAGATGCTGAGCTATCCTAAAGACTGAAATGTTATCAATAATCAAATTGCTCAAGTTACAATTTGCAGACCCACAGAGCAAAGCACAGAAATCAAAGTAGATATAAATAATGAAAAAAGCTCCCTAATAATATCTGTATAAATCAATGTATCCTTTACTGACAAAAATTATTTTCTTCCTATTCTCACACCCAGATGGTGAGGGGGAAAAAATATTTAAGGAAGTTGCTTGCAATATGTATTACTGCCCAAGGCACTGCATTAATAATCTAAAAATACCTGGAGAACGTATATTTGGTAAAACAAGTATTTACACCTCTTTCCCACTGTCTTCATTATTGAAAGCACAGCAAAACACCAGATCCTACTGATTTAGCAGCAGTTGGACATTAGAAATGCATTTGGTGAAGACTTTACTGTCTGTCTGTTGTCATGGTAACATCCCAGGTAAAAATAATTTCTTGAATAACTTATAAACAGACAGATGGCATAAAACCTCCTACGCTCTCCAAACTGAAGGATATTCAGTAACAGACAGTGTTGATGCCAGTTCCATGAAGTCCTGCATGCTGAAGAAGGCACATCTCCAAGGCCTTGCTCGTGCTGGCAGAAACTCACCTCAGAACGTGAACAAAAGGGAGATCAGGGATGCTACAGGAAGCAAAATGAGGAGACACAAGTCAAGTCAGCACTCTTGTGTGTAGCATTTCCCAAGGGATTACAAAGGTGCCCTGAAATGATGATCCTCCATAAAACAGGGAAATTAATTCCGTATTGTACCAGGGAACAAAAGCTGTTCTTGGAATTGCTAAAGCCCTGCCCTGCTCATGCTCTGACAGGGAAATGAGAAACATCCCTGACTGCCACCACCTGCACGTGCAATGCACTGCTGCTTCTGCAATAGGCAATTTGAAAGCTTTTTTTAATCAACATAAGCTTTCTGAAGACAGGAAAGCTGCAAAATAGATAACGTTCATACCCAGGACATTTCCCTTCACCCTCACATTTGGTCAAAGCACCAAGAGATGTGACCTGGGAAGTTGCACTGTGGGAATGATGTCAGCTATGGAACAGTCCATTGGGCTGAACCATGTTTCTTGTGAAATCCAAAATCTCCCTCTGCCAAGTCACACCCCAATTAAGTAATTTCAACATTCTGACTCAACTCCTAATTCTAAAAATAGGCCGAACAAGAGCTGTTCCTTCTCAAAGGAGCTGTGGACAAGGCAGGCTACAGCCAAGGCAGTGATCACAGCCACAACTACACTTGCTCTGTTCTTGGGCAGGATCACAAACCCCAATTAAAAACCTGCACTTTCCCAAAAATAGTGAACAGCTTTCTCCTGAAATGAGCAGATGCTGAGCACTGTTGTCAGCAAGAGCCAGAGCTTTTTCCAAGGGAAACAGATTGTTCAACATAAAGAATTCAAAGTAGCTGAGAGACCAGGAAAAGGAGCATTACATCAAAACACACTTCCCTCCTTCAGATGTTTGTGCTTTGTTTTGCATTTATCTGCTATTTTAACTAAATCTCCCTTACTCCTCTCAGCTTCTTTTCTCAGTAAGTGCAGAAACCAGAACAGGGCAGTAACATTACATCAGTTAGTTTTCTTTTGATAGTTTTGCACTATCTCTGCATGCAAGTTCTTTTTTATGGCCACATTTATTGGAATTTCCATCTTTGGCCAAATAAAATCCCTCATTGTTAAAGAGGAAAAGCAAATCACTTATCCATGCTCTGTAGTGCACTGTGGTCAGTCTAATGCTTAGAAACACATACTGCTCTCCTTTCCACTGAGATCTCACTAATACCCTTCAAGTAAATTCATAAATATCTTTAAGTTCTCCAAAGAAATATCAAGTATTTTCTGAAGACACACATCTTTGAATATCAACAGCAGTGTTAAGGGTGGGGGAAAAAAAAAAAAAAAAAAAAAAAAGTAGAATTTTAAATTTTACATCCTCTATTTCCATCTCCCAAAAAAGAGAAGTAAAAAATCAGTCTGGCCTTATGAGCATGATGTGCTATGGAAGAGAAGTAATCTGGAATTTCTGTCTGCCTGTTTCTGCCCTCACATTTCAGTGTAGGTTTAACTTCATTGTTTTCTCTACAAGCTCAAGTCACTCCCAGTGACAAATATAATCTCCATAAAGATTTGATTATTCAGTACTATTAATTTTGGCATACTACCTGCAAACAAATAAGTTTTTACCTCTCATGATGCATATTACAGCTTCAGAGCAGTGCCATGTGCTGCCACCACCAAACAGTAATTGAACCAGAGAAATAATTTAACTTCTAATCAGCATTTGGTGTTACCAGCTCCATTTGGCTTAAAAGTGAAAGGCAGCACCATTACTGTCACATCCAAACTTCAGAAACTTAAAGCAAAGCAGCTCATTTAAGGAGTGAGTTTAAGCACTGATTCCAAAAGCACACAGGAACATTCCTTTAGAACTATTACTTGGACTAAATAAAGAATAAGCAAGACTTGTGACATGAAATTATTCTTCAAGAGACACTGGAAGAATGCTTCTTCCCCCTCACAGTGAAATGTGAACTCTGTGAAACACAAAAAGTGAGTCATCCCTTGGAATTGCAGTGGCAGAGGATTGAAAAATCAGGACCAGCAGCCAGCACTGCAGTTATGGGAGCACCCAACATGCTTATGATGAACAGGATTATTTTACCCACTGTTAAATCTTCTCCCACATCTCTGATAGGGCTGTACAACACTGCAGTGTCAGTAACAAACCTTCTTAATGAAGCTGTTTTCTGTTGTCCATAAAGCCAGACAGCTGAAACACATCATCACTTTAATACAGTCAAACTAGTTCCAGCTGAAGGCTCACAATTATTTAAATTTTTTCTTTTAGAAAACATTTACCTGGAGTCTATAGGTATATTACAGCAAAGAGCGTTTAGATCTGAAAAAAAAAAAAAAAAAGTACTGAAGTTGTGTAACTAATTTTTCTTGAGGGTCTATATGCAGCAGTTCTTTTTGGCTTAGAATAACCAGTGGAAGTGTTCTGATGTAACAACTGAAACTAACAGCAGGTGCTTTTATTGGATGGCAACATGTTTATAAAATGCAGAATTGCTTCAGTAAGTCAGTTAAAAGATATCAAAGCAAATTACTACAGTTAGAGCTGGGAAACACAGTCAAGTGCTGGGAAAGGAACTGGTCAGAGCGTTACTGGATTTGGGAAGTTCTTTTCTTACCCTGCTGACCCAAGGCTGTGCTGCTCCCTCCTCAAGGACGTGGCACAGGTGCCAGTCCTCTCCTCAGCTTCTCCACCATACAAGGAGAAAGAGAAACACAAGTGACAGCCACTGTACAAGGATCCAGGTCCTCTGAGGAATGGGAATAGTCAAAGCAGCTTAAATATCCTCTGCAGAGTCTGTGAAACCATTCAGGTGCGCTGAGAGAAAACATGTGAGCTACTCCATCAAACCCCTTCTCAAGCTAGATTTAATTGAGGAGTCAGCATAAAGGGTGATTGGAACAGAGGAAGACAATTGAATGTAGGGAAAAAATGAAAATGACATCAAGCTTGCTAAATATGTATTGTTTATTAAGGCTTGTATTCTCCTAGAGGAAAAAGTTAATCTGATGCTGTCCATTACTCCTTACAGGCAGTAACAGTCCAGAGACAGAGTTATACGTTCTAAATACAAGTCTAAATGATACAGATTAAACTTTATTTAAATTGGAGGTCCTTTTGGAGTAAATAGTATTCAGAAGATACTTGCTTTCTAATATAGTAAAAGATCCTCTACAATAAACACGTGCAGATTCAGTGTGCTAGAGCAGCGGACATGAGCACCATTTCCATGCTTAACTGGAACTCCAGTTGGTGACAGGTTCTCCGACGGTCCCCTCACTCCACAAAAACATGACAGCAAATTCAATTTCTTAAAACAGGTTTTTTTACTCATCCAACAGAAAAAAAAAATTAGACATACACACTGTCAATTTTAAACATCTGAGGCATAATCCATCATATTATCCGTACTATTAGTTCCTACGTTAAAGCTCAGCATTATCGGTATAAAAACTTTAAATGGCATTAGGATTTGGGGGGGTTGGGAGAGAGTAATGAAGGGAAGGATTAAAAATGATCTGCAATTAACTAATAACACCTGAAAGCTGAAAGGTTTAAACACATTGTTTAAAACCCCTGCAATGTCGATAGCATCACATTATTATTTAATTAAGCTACAAAAACCGTAAAGCAGAATTATGGCTGAGAGAAAGCATCTCGCTCACCCTCGGCAGGATATGGAATAACAGATGCACACTGAAGCACTGGTTAACAGAATGTGAAAGGGAAATATTTTCCAGAGAAACAATTCCACTGACAATTTGATTTTCTACTAGACAGAAAAAACCAACATGGCGCATCAGCAGTTTTAAAAGAGTAATTGTACAGATAAATAAAGAGGCAGAGCATCTGCACAAAGTGATCAGAAATTTAGGGTTTTTTTAATTTTAAATTCTGAAGTGCAGTATCTTAGGAGGTTTTATTTTTTCAAATGACAAAAAAAAAAAAAAAAATCAATGCATGGTTCCTTACTTCTGCCATGAAGAAAAAGGGATTGGGAGAAGGATAAAGGAAGATTTGTCATGTATTCTCCATAATCTCTATATCTGGCTAGGAACATAATTTGTGCCAAAATAAAGTCTTTGGGAAGCACTGACACTTTAGTATGCTCATGTATAGGTCCACATTAGGTTAATATAACTGTTTACCAACTTAAAAAAATAAAAACAGACACACCTTTATTAATGATTTCTACAGAATTTTACATAGAAAAAAGATACAAATTAATGCAGATCCACTTGGGCAAAAATAAACTACAATGTACTTAAAGATGCAACAACTTAATTTCCCCTGCACGAGAAGATATATTGGAGCTGAAAGCTTTAGTTTGTCCTGATGCCAGGATACAGCACCAGTTATACTTAATTTTGTTTCTCATAGTCGAATTTAATATCAGTTCTAGTATATATATCAAACTGTATATGTTTATTCTTATTGTTTGTTTCGATTCTGACGTTCCTGCAAAGAGAAAAAAGTTAAGATTTTAGTCAAAGGAACAAGCAAAGAGTTTTTAGTAGTTTAACAGCACTAACGTGATCCCAGATAATTATACACTTAAAACAATGCTGCTACATTTTATAAATATATTGTTCATACCCAACAAACCCAAGGACTTAGTGACTTATATGTTTTTAAGTGCAGCCTCAAGTGGAACATCTGGATGAATACCTGCAGTCACTTCAAACCAAGGTCACAGAGAGAGAAAGGTATGAAATATCAACACTCCTAAGGAGAAACAGGATCTGCAATATTCTGCTTTCTGGATTATTTTAGCTACTGCAGTAGTAGCACAACCAATACACGAGCAGAAAGCAGATGGCAGATTAGTGAACTCCACAGAACTGGTCTAATTTTGAAGCACTCGAATGACTTTGGAGTTTAGTCACATTCAGAAAAAGCAGGGATTTGAGCTGTCGAGAAATTCTGTCCCTAGTTCTTCCTAGTGGTTCAACTACTCTGGGAAGCACTGGGAAATACTTGGGGGTAAGAGACAAAAACAACATTAGGTAGAAGAAAAGTTTTGTGCTTCTACATAGTCTGATAAAAGCCAGCACAGCTGGGCTGAATGACCCAAGGGTGTCCCAAAGTGCTCAGCACAGAAGCTGGGAGGGTCCTGGAACCTTTTTCCAAAGTTTCTGCTAATCACAAATACTGAAGCCAGATAAAGGTCACCCAAGGGATACAGCTGGGGGCTGCCTGCAGTGAGCCCCCATCAGTGACCCTGTGCTCTGCCAGCAGCACAGGGCTCCCACAGACACCTGAGCAGTGCCCAGCAGAACAGGGCATTTCTCCACTCAAGGTTTCAGGAGCCCAAGTGCAGAAGGTGCAATGACAGCAGGACAGAACCAGGCTGCTGGGTCTTAGTCCTGAGCATCCTCCACCTAACGCACCCCCACAGAAAGAGCTCAGCCTTCCTGTTTTTGCTGCTTAGAGTGCAGAAGTGGCATGGAAAGACTCGATTCTGTACTTAAATGCATCAATATGGCACCAAACCCTAGCCCAAAGGAAATTGTGAACTAGCCCAAGCACCACCAACAGCCAACTCCTGAACTGACACCTTCAGATTTTGTTTTGTGGACTCATTCATATAAAGTTCATCTCAGAATTGTTTCTGTTGTGATGTAAAGCTTACTTGGAAATATACCAACCATTGTAAATGTAATAGACTGCATCTACAGTTTCAGCTGGTCACAGCATAAAATCAGAAGAGATTTTTAAAAACTGAATATATTGATTTCTGCCTCCAGGCAGAATATTAGTATTTCAATTTTCATAATAAAATTAAGTCAACAAAGTCCAGAATGAATTATTAATCTGTAATTTAAGACAGAAGTAAGAGATAGCAAAGTTGTTACACCAAATCAACAAAAGAGGCTGTGTAAAGTGGTAGAATTTATTATAAAATCTATATTCCTCCTGTCTTTTAACTCTCAACTATGATGAATTATCAGCAAAAGCCATTTCTTAATGGCAGTGTCAGAACATTACATGTTGTTCTTATTAAAAAGAGCTTATTTTGCCTGACATTTCAAAAAGGTGGTTACAAAGTATCTAGAACCGAATAATATAAACTCCATTTTCAGGCTTCCAAAAAAAGGTAATTGTTTCATCCTATTTCTAACTTCCATTTCCAAGGTGGCACATCCCCTTTATGGCCCTACCATGTTCATGAGCCCAATTCTTTTCCATTGCCACCTCATGTAAACTTTTTAAATTTTTAGTTTTCTGTGTAGTCACTAACTGACTTTCCTAATTACACTTTCTTTAGAAATGGAAACTTCCCATTCTCATGGACTAGTCCCACATAGAAAGAGGCAGGCTAACACCTGAGACCTCCACCTGAAGTGCTCATGGCATTCAGAAACTCAGCTCAGACTCTGTAGTTCAGTAAAAAGTGCTCTTTACTGAGCAAGTTCCCAAGCAGTTCCTCCTACCTTGCTTTCTGCTTTCTCTCTTGGGGGCTAATCTGAGTCTTCCTCTTTACAAATGTCTGAAACCACATAAAGTGATGCAACAATTCTTCGTGCTCTGGAGCATGGCTGATTTTTAGCAGTTCTAACTTTCAAATTCTCTTCCTTACTGCTACTTAGTACTACTGCAAGCGAGAACAGTTTTGTAAGCAGCTAACAAAGCTGTGCTCATTTTGGTTCTGAAGATCCGGAACCTTCAGCTTCTCTTCTCCAGTGGAATACTCTTGATATCTCACAGGAGAGCTCCAGCTCACACTTCTCCTTCAGGACACTAATCTGCATGGTCTTCAGACACAGGGAAAATAGGTTTCCACAAAACTTGCAGAAATTTCCATCTTGGAGACATTCATCCCTGTCAAACTTCTTTTCTCTTCACCTCAGGCTAAAGTAGCTTCAACTTTCCTACTAAACTTGGTTAAAGTCAGTGGGATCAAAGCATTCATCTTCAGACACAAAAATATAAATGTTTTCTTTATCTCAGGAACACAGTATTAATCTTAACATACATTTTTTAACTAGAGCTTTGGAGGAAAGATAATATTCCATCCTTTTAAATTCTGTGATTGTGTTCACAGAAAGCTCATCACTGAAAGGAATCACACAGTGCTAGGAGAAAATGAGTATTTCCAGGTGCCAATACACACCAGCCAACACTTTTCAGTATTTAATCACCTAAAGCAGAACTGGTAATCTTGGTGACACAGGAGCTTTCTGACACTGTGCAGCTCTGCCAACACAACACCAAGGTGTAGAGCTCAGTGTCTTGCCCCGACCAGAGGTGACAGCTCAGCAGCCCAGTAGAGGAACTGGGACCATCTGCTGTGGTGCAGATCTGGGAGCATGAGCTGCTGACAGCTCATCTGTCACCGGTGAAGTACCGAGATCTGCAACAAGTTTATCTTTACAAGCTTTTAAACTTTGGAAGACAACTTTGTTAAGGCTCTCATGGCATGCTTTTAGGGAACATTAATAACCAATACCACATCATACTCTATTTTCTTCTTTAAGAGAAGCTCTCCTCAACGTCACAACTTTTTTTACAGTTTTCAGAGCATGAGCTTAGATGACAGAAGTAGCTTTTTGTGGGCACTGTAGCAACTCTGGAACTGACTGAAAAAGGCTGTGAGGGTCAGGTGAAAATTCATGCCACTCACTGTTTTGCTATTTCATTCCAGACCCCAACACCCTTCTATTACTCCCCTCCCAGGTTCTGGGTCACCAGACTGGGTTTATGTATTTCAGTGTGCCAAATCAAAAGCTGGACTTATATTCCAGCATGACCAAATCCTCTCTCAGTTCTGGAGGGATATCTTCTTTTAGCAATGCTGCAAAGTGATGAATCTTTAGCACTTGAAAGAATTTAATCCAGCATTACACCTGCCAAAGCCCCACTGGATGATTTGGCACTGACACTGAGGGCTCCTCCATCAGTTAAACTCAGCAGCACAAGCTGGAGCTGGCTCTGCCCACAGTAGCCATGGAAAAGCTGGTTGGTTAGCAACAAACTGAAACCATCTAAAGAGCTGAAATGCCAGTGGCTTGCCCTGGACAGATTAAGTTATTATTCTCCACTAAATATTTATGTATAAATTAAATTGTATCATTTAAGCTCTCCATGTACAGCTTTCCAAGAGTTGTGTCCCTATGTAATCACAAAAGCAATGAAATGGAAGCACAGAATTTCAACTATTTTACAGCTAAACAAGAGTATAATGAGTTCAACCCAGCAATCTGAAAACCAGTTGAGATGGCACATATACAAACAACTATCTGAAAATGTCAATTAGGTCATAAGATACTTTAACTGACAATAAGATTATTCAAAAATTACTGTCATAGGAAGAATAACTTTTTTAACAGGAAGGTTTGAACTTCAAAAGCACAAACTTCTTAACAATAAGAATTTAAGGTGCGTGTATATCCTGTTAAAGAACAAACTCTTCTAGAAATCAGCTTGACTTCTAAAATTCATTTTGTCAACAAAAGGGAAAAATAGTGACTACCAGACAAGTTTTATAGACTGCAACCTGACAAGCAGCATCTTATTTTTCATTCCTTCATTGCTGCTCTGCTTCAGCTCTCTAGCACTATTACCTTCCTTGGAGTAGTTTGGTGTCCCATTTTCTAAGCTATTCAGTGGAATCTAAGAAATACTAAATTAGACTTCATACTAAATTCTGTGAATTTATAATACAAGCCAGAGCCTCTGTTTTAAATGAGGAAGGAAAATGCATTATTTTGAAAAACTGATCCTGTTATAAATAAAGCAGTGAGCCGGGTAAGAATATTTTTGAGCAGATAGTGGGAATTAGTTGTGTTTATTAATTCAACCCAAGATGAGATCAGCTCAATAGCCAAACATCAGCCCTCTGAGATCCTACAAAGCACAGGAACTCTGGTGTTTGCACCACCACTGGGATATTGCTCAGGCCAGGGAGTTATCTGTGTAAGTGCAGATCTGTTATCACTTTCCCTGTGCTCTCACTTCTTAAACACCCACAGTTCTCCCCTCCAGCCTTGGCAGCAGAGCACAGGGAGACAGAATTAAAAACCCAAAGCAATCACACCCCACTACATCACAAAACACTGGAACCCAGGCTGCCTCACTTTGTCAAGATTGTCTCCTACATAAGGGAACACCTCTCCAAGACACAGGCAGCATTAAATATTGAATTGCTAATTATCTACTGAAGGAATAAAGTGTTCAAGTAAAGCCCTGTAGGTTTTACCTTGTGGAACCCCACAGGGAGTACACAAGAAAAACTTGCAATTTTAAGCTGTCCTTCCCTGCTGTGCTGAGGTCAGCTATGCAGATCTCTCATGGCCAAGAAAAGTTCAGCCTCAAAGTTTTAAAGACACTGAATTCCTTTTCTCACATAATTTAAGGGTACAATCTGTGAAGACAGCTTAAAGCAATCTTATCTATACTTTTAAATGGCAAAGAAAACTTTAAAATGGCAACTTTAAAATTTAAGCTGCAGGAACACGCATTAAGTCTTTGCTTTAAAAACACCTTAAAACAAAGTGTGAGCTACCCTAAACTAAACCAACCAGTCAAACAAATGCTGCATTTGCAATGGTATACAAAAAGGTCTAGGAAACACTATCAAGACCAAGCAAATTTAAGTGTTACTTCAGTAGCAACTACACATCCTGACGCCTATTATTTTGCCAGGCCATTACTTCTAGACAGCCTAATTAGAGAAAGGCATTCTTGAAACTGAGGTTGTGGGATGGAGAGGGACAGAGATCCCTTGTGTTAGACTTAGAGCCATGAAAGTGTATGGGAAGTTTTACAACACTCTCCCAGTTACTGCCCAGACTTCTCTCACTGCATCTTCACTCAAAACTTCAAGAATTAGTAGACAGATTAAACCTGGGAACTGAAAACCTTTATTTAGCCAAATAATACATGTGACTTCAGCAGCATAAATGCACTCTTTCTAGCGCTATTCCAGAAATATTATGCAACTACTTCTTTTCCAGAGAGATAAACTGAATAAACAAAATCAGGTTTCTTATTCTTAAAGGTGATGTACAAATTTCAAATACCAATACAGGTATCAATTTTGATAGCCCAGTTCCAGTCAAACAGTGTTAAAACACCTCATATTTAAGGCAAAAAACTTAAGTGACAATCACTGGCAGAACCCAATTCTGAAACAGAAACTATTTTCTATTAACCATTTTAAGATAAAAAAATAAATCAAACTCCAATAAACTGGACATAAAGTCCTTTACCCGTATTACTGCTTAGCTTTCTGCTTTGAAACTCATTGACTCGTGAAACTTTCACAGAGAAATATGCATCAGATTTGTGTTGTTAAACACAGAAGAAACCATCAAGTTGAGATGTATTAAAAACATTTTGAATTCCTACTTACATTTTTTCCACCATAGCAGCCTTCACATTTCATTTTCCCCATATCTGTGTATAAAATAAATTTTTTAATAAGTTTACCTTCCGCACCACCTCCTCCTCTTCCTGGCGCTTTTCATAATGAGAAAAGTCATCAAAGATGGAGGTCGTGTGCTTGTAAGTAGCAATAATTTTAAGCACTTGTTTTGCTTTTTCTAAGGGCACCTCCTGTGTATCACGGGAGTTTGTAACGGGTTTGTTGTCATTGTTCTCCAGCCTGATGTGTCTCAGTTGGTTGTTGGGCACATCCTTCACAAAGATCCACTTGACATCAAATTTCCCCTTCCACTTGTCCTGAGACCAGACACCTGCACTGGTGCCATAGTCCACAGGTGATTTCATCTCTGCTACTCCACAGAAGTGTCCACTGCCGTTGACACTGAACAGCAAATACACCGGGCCCTTGCTGTTCATGGAGCGAAAAGCGCTGTCCAGGCGTTTGTTGCCGTGTTCCGTACTACACCAAATAGAATATTTAATGGAACGATGAATATCATCCTCAGAATAGCTCTTTATTATGAACACACGTCCATTTTTAAGGTTCCATTCGAAATCTTTAGGGTTATAGCTGTGAGCAGCTTTCAGTTTTTCAAGGACAGGATGGGACTCACCGCTCGGAACTGGGTTGGGCTGGGTGCTGCCAGCTGAATTGGTGTCGTTCCCAGTTCCTCCACTTTGGCCAAAAGCTGCATTTCTGTTGCGAGGAGCTACCCAGCGGTTTTGGGGTGGCTGCTGAGGGGTCTGATACTGTGGCTGAGTCAATGGAGGAGGCTGAGCTGGAACAGGCTGAACAATTGGTTGCTGCGGCTGTGGAACAGACTGAGGAGAAGGTATCTGTTGGGGGGCAGGAACTTTTGCCACAGGACCCTTATTGTCCCAAGTACCTATGTCCATATTATGCTTTATAGGGGGAGGAGGCAACGCTCCTCCGATTACAGGTCCAGATTTTGTTTTCATTTTAGGCTGTGGTTTTGCAGGCTTGCTGGCAATAGCAGCCCAAGAGGTTGGTTTAGATACTGGCAAGTTTACATTAGATCCACCATTCCCAGAGAGGGCACCTGTCATCCCGGCACTGTTAACAACAGAACCTACTGTTTTCACTGCAGAAGTTGTAACATCTCCACCAATCTTAAGTCCAACCATTCCCTGTTCAATACTGTTCATTCCAGGAGCTTTATTTAATGTGTCATTATGAAATCCTGTTTGTCCATCCACAATGGTACCCCCCAGGGAACTGGGTGGGTAGCTGTAACTGCTCCCATATGCTGAGCTTTGTGTCTGCTGTCCTTGGGATCCACTTGTTCCCCAAGCTGAGAAGGCAGGATTTTCAGGGAAAAAGTTAAACCGGTGTTGATAGATATTATTTCCCAGACCCCCAGGCTGTCCAAAAACGGCATCGTGCATAAAATGATGATCCCCATTACTGAGCTGTCCATAGGTGGTGAGATAAGGGATAGGAGGATCTCCTCCTGTAGACCATGGTGCTTCACTGAGAGAATAGGGGAACCCAATAGATGGTGGATAATAACTGGACAGATAAGGATCAGTCATTGATGGATAGCTACTGTTCTGTTAAAGAGAAAAAACAGTCACCAGATAAATAAACCCTTCATTTATAAATAGCCACAAGACCAAACAGAAAAGAACACCAGAGACAAGGTAATGTAATTTCTAATGACAGATCTTAGCTCACACTCCAAGAAGGATTCAGGGCTAAAATGAAGTATCTGAGCATTTACAATACCCCAGGACTAAGGGCTCACACTGAGGTTAGTACTTGAGATTTTGAAACCATGTAATCTTACTTACACTACTAAGGTTATTTAGTAGCCAACACCCCAAATTATTGCAAGGAACATACCTAACTATATTTTGGAGCTCACAGAATATTTAGTTTACAGGATATTTAGCATTTCTAGATTGCTACATGGAAGAAGCTTTAGACTAAAATTACCTTAATACAATAAAACATATACTATTAGAATCCTCATAATGGAGTTGTTTTGAGGGTCTCCAACAGTCTCCAACAAAAAGCCCACACCTCAAGCAGTAGAACATACACAGGCTGCTTCTGACACACATGCCAAGTTTGCCACAGGTAAAAGATACAAACTGACACTACAGGGCCTGCTGTGCCAGAGACAAATCCTGCCAAGATGGCACATGACACAAACCATCCAAACTCTGGGAGAAAAACCCTTTCCAGCCCTTTGCATGAGTCTTTTCCTCCCTCAGTAGTAAAGTTACAACTGTGCAGGAGTGTTCCTGACTGGCCTTCCAAAGAGGACATCTCTCCCACCCATGAAATAAGAGACCAAACATTTATAAACTAGCAGACCCCCTCTGAAATTTCCTCCCTCCTTTTCAACTGTTTCTTAGACCAAGCTGAGAAGCTTTTCCTCTCACTAACACACTGCTGGCACCTGAGTTTGAAGCATTCCATAAGATTCTTATATTCAACAACACAAAAGAACAAAGCCAGGATGTTCTAAAGTGTGTTTTATTCCTCTTCAAATCAACTTGAAGCACATATATTGGAGATCTTCCAAAGTGACACTCCAACCGTAATTACCACAGAGGGGGTGGGAAGGTCAACATCTCCTGTTAATGAGTCAAACAGTAGCTCGCCTTTCCTTACTCATAAAGACTATTTTAAGAAGAGGAACTATTCTCTCAGACTGCTAGATCTAAAACTTGAAAAGAAAAATATATCTGCAGAATTAGGAAAACTGCACCAGAATTTCAGCAATTTTTCCAAAAATCTGATTATCTCTCAGCTTTCTAATCCTTGCTGAAGACAAGACTAATATACAACTGATACAGAATCATTTTTACTGCTCATTTTTCAACTATGTCTTTTCCATGACACCCCAATGCCAGAGTAATTCAATAACCTTATGTTTCATACACAGAATGATACCACAATATGCCTCCAAGACTTCCATACAATACTGCAAACACTTCAGAGATTGAAACAGCCTAAATCCAATGTTATTGATTCAAAAGAAATTATCTCTGCCACTGTTCAAGCTGCCTTTATTTACACACAAATCCTATCACTAACAAGAGGTACCGAAATCACCTTCCTATGACACGATCCTCTAAAATACAGTTTTCTGAGCCTCCCAAGCTCAAAAAAAGTAATCAATATTTAGCATACAAAAACATTTTTCTGAAAGACTTTGACACTGCTGAGTGTTATACTGTAAAGTGTTAATTAAAAAAAAAATCCAACACACATAAAAGGGAAAAGATTTAAGTAGTTCTCTCAGATACTTATGCTCATATAGTCTACAACTTTAGATTTGAAGACCAAAAAGAGTAAGCCTAGAGAAAAGCAAGCGTTTTGCCTCAGAAATATTTAGGCTAAAGGATTTTAGACAATTCCTGCAGCTGTCATCTCTTCACACAGCCCGTAAAGTCTCCACAAGGATTCTAACAAGATTAAAGGAAAGTTTCAGCAGCCATCCTTACCAAACATTCAATCTATTTTGACTGGCTTTATGCCAGAGTGTAAAAGAACCCCTGACAGAAGTTCTTCCCTACAACAGCAGAACGTTTATTTCAATAAACTTATCCTTGACCTTTCTGCACTCTTCCATATCTTTCTTATTAAAAACCCCCCAAAAAAACCAACTCAACCATTCTGTTAATTAGCAAAGAATCTCCTTTTCCCCAAAATATGCTACTTGCTGCTGATCCCCTGCTCCATAGGAATAAGCTCTTGGTTCTGAATGACTTTCCAGAAGGATGCTTTACTTGCTGAGTGTAAATCAGTATATGTAGAGTCTACTTGACTCAGTTCCCTCTGCTCTTAAAAGTACTTTTACCACAATATTACTAACCCACATTTGATTTTTGATGTCAAATATATTATTGTGTAAGCAGGGGCTTTAATTTCTTCAGTTTTTTTTTAAATACCCAGTTGATTTCAATTTTTTTTTTAAGTCATCTGTACTTTACAGTAATTTTCAAAGGCTGAATAAATCTGCCTGGATAACTGGATAATAAGGCTTTGTTCAGCAACATGGTTGTCTTCAGTACAAAAATCTCAGAGTCCTAATTAATGCTACTGTCACTTTCCACTTAAAATTGTAAGAGGAACTACACAATTGTTTCTTGTGCCATGCCAATTTTTCACTGCAGCATAAATAAATTTGTCAATGGAACTACACTTCCATAAAGAAAACTTTTATTATAATTATGGAAATTCTAACAGCCGTAGCAATTTTTCTATTTAATCCTAATAACTGAGGCTTGTTGACAGCAAACACAAATTTCCTGAAGTGAAACTATAAGAGATGGGTCTATTTTTATTATGTGAATATTCAGTATGTTTCACAGTTTAGTTTTAATTAATTAAAAATTACATACAAATGTGCCAAAGCACAATTTAGAAAAAACAGAGTGAGGCCTCAATTTTTTTTATAATTAATTTTGCATTAAAAATTAAGATTTTACTTCCTTTTTCTTTTCTACCTTCCACAGCACTTTAACTCCAAAAGAAGGAATGCCTCCCATTAAATTATTTTAGGTCTGGGGAACATGTCAATGCTGCAAGCTCAGCGATGTCATCAATATTAACACTGGCATCTGACAGCTTTAGGCTGAATTATAAATTCCCCTTTTAAAATGTAACACTTAGCTTTCCTATCATAGACCTTTGGTAAGTGTTTCCCTCTGAAAAAGTGTTTCATACTTGTGAATGAAAACATTTTGCTTGTCCAGTTTCTAAACATTTTGTTCCCTTAAAGATTTGAATGAGAAGCCAAAAATTACCTCAGAGAATACTGTCAATTATAATGGTATTTTAGGCATGGATGCTGATTTAATGTACATTATAATGAGAGTTTACACTACAATTCCTTATTCTTAAGTAACACATCTTTAGTTCTTAAAATGTATCAGTGGACATGAAAGAACAACGACACTTGCTGAAGTGTAAAAAATGGGACAACTCTACAAAATACCTAGACAACATCCAACCCAAATCTCAACTACATTAATTTCTATGATTATATAAATAATAGAAATCAGGAGAGCCCAAAAGCAGAATTTTCAGACTCCCACAGGCAACTCGCCTATCAAAGAACTGCAAGATCAGTCTGTCATAGTCCAGCCACATCAATAACCTGCAAGGGGAGGAGGAATCTGCTCCAGCTCCTTGGAGCATTAACTTTTCACTTGTGGCCATCTGGAGATGCAGAGTAATATCAGCTTTCGGAACACAAATGCTGGTTCTATCACCAAGTAACACAATATGCTGTCATTTATTTTTCCGTTTCTATTTAAGGCATTTGCTCCCTCCACACAATCCTATGAATGAAGTGTCAACAGCATGCCTAAGAAAAAAAAAAATAAGTTAAAAATACACTAACCTGATTTGACTGCCCAGAAAGGTAAGGTTCAAAATCGTTGTCATGAACTGTGTCCTTCTGATGTAACGAACCATTTTGTACTACAAAAAAAGGGTTACAGCACATTATAATCCCAGCAGCAGCAGTGCAGGAATGATATTTCACCCTATGCTACTTTAGGAAAAGCCATATCTCTTCTGCAAATCAAGAAGACTCATATAAAGACCAAGGGATGAAATTTCCCACCCCCAGATAGTTTCTCTTTATATTACTACTTATAAAACAAAGTTTGAGTAAACTTAATTAATTAGCAATTAAAAATTCTACAGCTGAGAGTGAGCAAAGAACTCATGTGAATTAACTCCAAACAAAAAATCATTATTGAGAACAATTTTGTGAAAAAAGATTGGAAAACAACATCTATTGTTCTGGCCCATAATTAGAACACAGAAACTCACAGTTCTCCCAGCGTGTGTTATTCACTGCTTAAGCTGGCTAAAATAAGATGAGGTGAGGTTACATTTAATTATGAAATGAAGACTGCTAAGTACTTTGGTATCCTGATATTTTCAGGAAAACTTAAGTTTCAACGTTCTCATCTGTAAAATAAAGATATCTGCCATAAAGTCCTACTTCAGCATAAAAGAATGGCTGATAAGCATTTGAAAGCCATTAATGAATGATATACAAACCAAAATGGCTACTAGGTGCCTTCAAATAATTTCCTGTTTACTTTAAAGTTGAAAAAACAAGGTCAAATACATACTGTGATAGTTGCTGTATTTATTTATTTCATAGAAAAGCTGAACAAAATATAATACTACACCAAATAAAATGTTTAGCAAACAAGTTTGGGAATTTAGCAGAATATTTCTGCAAAGTTTGTCAAGGGGAGTAGAGGTAAGAGTGTTTACAAACACAGGGAAGGTGTTTCTTCAACTAGAAGGAGCTGAATTTTCAAGGCAAGATGTATTAAAAAGCATTTATAAGTTGGATGTTATTACTTTCTAAGTCTTAACTGTTACGTACTTGTTAGCAATCACAGTAAGAATGAAGGTATTTTTTAGATGACTTGTTACTGAGTTTAATTTCAGATAAAGCAGAAGAGTTATAAAAATGTCTATTATCTCATCAGAAGTTACACACCTTTTAAGTTCCCTAAATTATTAGGTTTATGGGCTTAAGTAAATATCTCATCCAACAGCACAGCAGAAATACAACTGCATTCACAGAGCATGCAAAAGTAGGTAAAAATACATATATTGAACAGGGATATCCTTGAGCCTTTACGTAGCAACCTGCTTCCTATTAAACGAGGAGAATTATTTAGTACCAACACACAGTTCTTCCCACTGCAAATCCAGCAGCATTAAGTGGGATGCAGGCAAGCTTGGATGAATGGCAGTCGATGTTATTTTTGAAACAAAGCACACATTCCCTCATTACCAGATGTTTTCCTTGCAGAGAAACAGCGATACATTTCTGCTCACCTACAGGTATCTGTGTAATTGAACTGTTAAAATAACAATATAAGCGATCAGATTTCTCACCTTTATTATCCTGTCCTTTCGGTCTCTGGGAAGCCACAGCACGTGATTACGGGGAAAAAAAAAAAAGGGAAATAAAAAAGTTAATTTTAGAAAAACGCTTATATTTTCATAGCACTGCAAACCCCACAGCTTCCGAAGACGGGGAAGGGACTTATAAAAATGGCCAGCAGCATCTCAAGGTTTGTTTGGACTGGGGCTGGAGCAGCGTGTTCCACGTATCACTCAGCACCGGCCTTCCTGAGAAATGGCCCCGGCTCCGGAGAGGAGGCGGGAACGTGCTGTGCCCACAGGGGAAGTTAAAGAGAACGATGGAGGTCTAAAGCAGCCAAGGGGGAGAAGAAAAGCCTCGCGGGGCCTGCCCGCTGCAGGCCCAGGAATCCCCCCGCCCACGGGCCGCCTCGCCACTCACTCACCTGAGGGTCAACGCTTGTGGCAGACATAATTCATACACAGGGCCGCCGTGGTTCAGCAGAGAGCGCCGGAGGACGAGGCAGGGCCGCTCGGCGCGGCGCGGAGCTCCGGGGCCTGACGGAGGGGCGGCGGCGGCGCCTCCTCTCCCCTCAGGCGGCGGCCGGGCGGGGAAGGGGCCGGGGCCGAGGGGGAGGGAAAGGGGCCGCCTGGCGCCTCCTCGAGGCGCCTCCTCAGGGGACGGCGCTGCAGGCGGCGGTGGCGCGGCTCGGCCGTCGCGCTGCCGGTGCCGGTGCCGGCCCGGTCTCTCACATGCCCGCGGGCCGGGCCTGGGGCCGCAGCGAGCGGGGCAGCGGCGGCCGCCGACTCCAATGGCGGCGGGCGCCGGGCTGCGGTGACGTCAGCGCCGAGCGCGCGCGGGGCGCGCCGGGAGCGCACGGGGCGGGGAGCGGGGGAAAGGCGCGCGGGGCGGCGGCGCCTCTGCGCGTGCGCGGGAGCGCTGAGGGGAGAGGGCCGTGAGGGGAGTGAGGGCAGGGCTGTGAGGGTAATGAGGGCAGTGAGGGTAATTAGGGCAGTGAGGGTAATTAGGGCAGTGAGGGTAATTAGAGCAATGAGGGAGCGCATGGCAGCTACAGCACCGCACCGCATCCCACCACGTCCCGCCGCACAGGCCACTTGGGCTGACCGACCTGGGCAACGGGAGGCTGAGGGCACTGCTCATGGCTGTGTGCAACTTCCTCGGGAGGACGGGGTTCTTCTCCCGGAGGGTGGTCCGGCACGGGGACGGGCTCCCCAGGGATGTGGTCACAGCACCGAGCCTGATGGCTCACAGAGTCACCCAGAATCACAAGGTTGGAAGAGACCTTTAAGATCACTGAGTCCAACACATGCCCTAACACTTCAACCATACCATGGCACTAGTGCCATATCCAGTCTTTTTTTAAACGCTTCCAGGGATGGTGGCTTCACCACCACCCCAGGCAGACAATTCCAACACTTGATCACTCTTTCTGTAAAAAATGTTTTCCAACGGCACATGGAGGGATTCTTGGGTGTCCTGTGCAGCGTCAGGATTTGGACTTGATGATCCTTGTGCATCTCTTCCAGCTCAGAATATTCTGTCCTTTCTCAATTGCTCTCAGCCTTTGCGAGGACTCTTTGCCCACAGGTTCGGCTGTGCAGGATCACAAGATCACTGGATCACTGAGACAGAACCACTGAGCTTCCTGAGTTTGAAGTGACCCAGGATCACTGAATGACTTACGTTGGAAAAGACCTCTGAGACCATCAAGTCCAACCTATGACCTGGCACCCGTGGCCATGGCCTCGATGCCCTGGCAGAGGATCACAGCCACTGGCAGCAGCAGCCCTTAATATGGGTTTTTATCAGATTAATTCAGTTTTTCTTCCCTTCCATCTGTTTTGCAGAACCTGGGTGGAATTGTCGGCCCCATAACTCAGTTTTTGTTGATTTCATCAGAGCCAAGATCTAAGTCCTGCAGTTTATCAAGTCTTAGAACATCTCCATGCAGGCAAAAGTGGCAAATTCTGGTCGCTGTGAAATACGTCAAGCAACACAGTCATGCCTTCCTTTAGACACAGTTAAAAACAGAGTCTTCTCTGTGTTCACATGTTTGGAACTTGCTAGTTTGAGTTTGTACTTACCACTCTAATAAAATATCTGAAATGAAGAGTCTACTTTCGTATTTTTTCTGATTAGACATCCAGAGATGAGGAAGAAAGAGTGGTGCTTTAATCCTCAGCACCTGGACATGTTTTGGATTCTCTGTTTGAATTATGTAGTAAGTAATAATTGGTATTTTCCTAGAATCCCAGAATGATTTGGGTTGGACGACACCTCAGAGATCATCATGTTCCAATCCCTGCCGTGGGCAGGGACACCTCCCACTGGACCAGGTTTCTCCAAGCCCTGTCCAACCTGGCCTGTTCCAATTCTGTTTTCCCTTGGTGTAATTATGGAGTAAGTTAGTAAATCCCTGCAGTGGGCAGTCCCTGAGCTGGAAAAGTCTGTCCAAAGAACAGAGCTTCAAAAAACAGGACCAAAAAAAAGTGATCAGCGTGGCTGTGGGGAGGAACGTGTGTAGAAGGAGAAGGGAAAGGCTGGATGCCTGGGTGATGGGCACTGCTCCGAAGTCCATGTGATTGTGTATGTTCACATCTCGATATAGAAACGATGTGACTATGAATCATCCTCACCAGGAGAGCATGTGGGCAGAATGGTAGAGCTCTCTCTGCTTCAGCATCCCAACGTACAGGGGGCTGCTCTTAGGCTGTACCTGTTAGATTACACCCAAAGGCAGCATGGCACATATATACATGCATGTACACATCTAAGTCTTTATTTTTTTTCTGTTGCATTTGGAAAATCCGATATTTTTAATTCCTTGTAATGCTAAGAATGATCTCGTCTATCCATTGAGAAGTGCATTGTATTTTAGAAATAAAGCCAGTAAGATGAAAAGTCTCAGTTGAAAGATATGGATAAGGTAATATTCATATTTTGATATATAACTTGGGATACTCTTGGAGTGTAACACTGTAACCCAGGGGGAAACACAGGGTTTGGTTTTGTCTTAGTTGAATGAAATGTGTTCTTCTAGTTTAAGAAAAAGTTGTACTTATCTTTTTTGTCCTTTGCTAACACTCTGAAATCTCAGAAGAGTTCATGTGTAAGCTACAGCACACTTTTGTTGGTGTTTTTATTATTTGTTATTAATGTAGGTTTTACAGGAATTTTATGCAGCCCCCTCTGTTATGAGCATGGGAGAAAATCAAATATTGCCATCATCTCCCTCCTTCACCCTACACCCCCGTGGAATGTTCCCAAACCAAGGATCCAACATTCACTTTCATCATTTTAGGGTGAAAAATAAAAGCAGACACACAGAGAAATTGTATCTGTTCTCCTCTCCTGTTTCTCATGTCACTGACACATTGTTTGTGAAAACATGAGGAGGGAAATCATATGCAAAGAGTGTGGCCTGTGAACAGATCCCATCTGACATCAGCATCACACATGCTGTTCCCTGAAAGACAACTTCCTTGGAAAGCTGTGGCAAGGAGCTCAACGGAGCAACAACTGAGCACAGGGACTCTCCCCTGTCTCCTTCTTGATCTTCATCCTTGGCAACTCCATCTTGCTGCTGTCGTGGGGTTTCCATTAAATCAAATTGTAAGGTCAGTCTGTCTTTGGTTTCTTTGTTGTGCATTTTTCCCTTCAGCTCTTTGCAGTGACTTCAGGTTGCTCTGTTGTCTTTCTTCCTTGTCTTTCAATCTGGCTATTGATTATTGATTCAAAGAGAAAATAAATTCATTCCAAGCCAATTTGCATGGATAAAAGCAGATGATTGTAGTGTGAATAGCTCAAGAATAGATATTTCTGCCTGTTGCCCAAGCAATATTCAGGCAGCCAGGCACATTCTCTGCAATAAAAACACAATCCAAACTATAGCAGGATTTAATTGGAAAATCAGATGTTCTATGATTGTTGGTGGCTGATTTTCTGTCAATTATAAAGTAGGATGAGCTCCATTAGAATCACAACAATGCCTGACAAATCCTGCTTTACAGGTAATTTAATGGCTGAATGGTGGAACTGTGGCCACAAGTGGGTAAGAATCTCTTCTTAGGAACTGTTAGTTTAATATGTGACATTTTTATACGTGATTTAATTTGGAGTTGCAATGCCACTCAGTTTACATGAGGCTCCAGGTCTTCTGTTCCTGTATCTCCTGTCTTAGAGTAGGTAAAGGGAATAGAGCCCAAATGTGAGAAATGTGAGGCTCCTCCATGTCAGAATCAGAATGAATTGGGAAATGATCAAAGTCATTCAGAGGGAGAGGAAGAAGTGCAATTCATCTTTGGGGAAACCTACCAGGTATTACTTAGGAAGGAAAAAAGCAAGGGAATATAATTTATATTTTCTGTACTCACTGTGGGAATGTACTTAGCCCTACAGTTTAATTTGGATTCCCAATCCCTGTGCTGCTGCTCAGGCCTCTAAAAATTCTGTGCGCTCTTTGGGTCATGGATTGTAATCTACTGAAAACTGAAAATTGTCCATTCAATTTGAAGCAGCAGTGAATTTTTACAGATTTTTTTCAAATATTCAGAATGTTATGGGAAACAAAAAAAAGACAACAAATAATGGATAGGGTTTGGGGTTGTTCTCTATTTATTTTTTTTTTTTTTCCCCTCATAATTATTGGGTTCACTGGCAAGGGCAAGAAGGGCTAGAAAACTCAATGAAGAGAAAAAATTATCCGTGAAAAAGAAACTCACATTTTTCAGCTCCAAAAGACACTTAGAAAAATAAAAGAGAAGCTATTTTCTAAAAACACTTTCCTTTGAAAAAGAAGTGAACAGTGGTCAACCTACTCTTCAATAGCAGCAATAATTTTTTTAATAGGCTGGGCAATGGAACCATGAAGTTTTTTAGATTTTAAGGCCAGTTCCTCTACTGATTTTTTGAGTATCTGCTGTGCTTTGCAGATTTTCCTTTTCATATGTACTGTGTTCTGTTCTGTGGGCTGGGATATTAATAGGATTTGATTTGAAGCACTTTCATGAATCATGTTGCAAGCTACATTTAGCTATTCCTAACTATTACAATACCTAAAGTTTTGAGGCAATCAAATGCTGTGGTAGTGGGGGCTTGGGGAAAGAATTAGGGCAGGAGATGAAAAGATTTGAATCCCTAGGAAATCACAAAACAAGTATTTGTTACTCACCTGTGCATTAGTTCCAGCAGTCTCTATGTATAGTATGTATACTTTATAAGGGCATGCGGTGATATGATAAGAGAGAATGGTTTTAACTAAAGGAGGAGAGGTTTAGGTTTGATATTAGGAAGAAGTTCTTTACTCAGATGGTGGGGAGGCCCTGGCACAGGTTACCCAGGGAAGCTGTGGCTGCCTCATCTCTGGAAGTGTCCAAGGCCAGGTTGGACAGGCCTTGGAGCAGCCTGGGGTAGTGGAAGGTGTCCCTGCCCATGGCAGAAGTTGCAATGAGATGAACTTTAAGATCCCTTCCAATCCCATTCTGGGACTCTATTATTTACTTCATAGGAACACTTTCCAGGCTTCCTGAATGAATGATTGTTAATGTGTGGAGAAATAAACCATTTATTATTATTAATGTGTTAGTTTTGTTGGTTTTTTTTATTTTCATAATTATTGAAAGGTCCACTGAGGGAAGTAGAGCAAGGAAGCTGTTGATAGGCAGAGAAGATCCCTGTAGATGTATAGCAGAACTTGTTATGGGAAAAGAAAAACTTGAGCTGAATGAAACAGCAAAGTGAGACTTCTGAGCTTTGCCCTACCCTGAGGAAATGGCTCTGTGTTTGTCCCAGGGGTGACCAGTCACTTTTCAGTGTGTCTTGTCACTATTCACTGAGTTGAATCCTGTTTCCTGTCCACAGTGGATTTGTTTTATGGATGCTGTGGAGCTCTGTGTCAACATCCAGCAGTGTGCCTTGGTCCCTGAGGGCTGCCCTGGGAGCAGCTGAGCAGATGGGCTCCCTCAGGGGTGTTCCTGTGGCAGGAGCTCCCCAGGGAGCAGCAGTGCAGGTGCTGTGCTGCAGCACCAGAGCAGCAGGCCCTGCAGTGGGAGGGAAGGGGGAGGACAGCACGCAAAGAAGAGGCAGCCAGAAGAGGAAAAGAGAGCTCCTAAGTGGAGAAACAGCAGCAGTCATCTGTGTCTAGGGCTTTAGGTGTAATGATTTTGTCTACCATGCTTCAGGCTGCAAAGCAGTTATATCACAGGGTCTGAATGTTTCATTCTGAAAAATGGATCCACATCTTAATAGTGGCTAACATCTGAGCAAGTGGAAATGGGAACTCTGCCATAAATTTGCTCGATACCCAGTCCCTTTAGATATCAGTTGCAGTGGCAAGCTATGGTATCTCCTTTTGTGTTCCAGACTCTTAATTTCTTCACCAATGCCAACTGACACCCTTTTTTATCTCCTGTTATAAAAGCCTCTTTCCTCAGTAAACTCTTAATTTATTGATGAAAGCACAATAGTGTTCCTCGAGCTAAGCCACACAGAGCAGCTTCAGCCCCTTACAGCTGTGTAGCACCACGAGGGTAGAGGTGCTGAATTCTGCTGGAGTTTTTCCAGGGGTTCCAGTCACTTCAGTGCTTTCAAGCTCTTCATTATGCTCTCTCCAGATATTCTCTGGCCCTTGTATTTATTGATTGTTTTCCTTCCAAATCAGGTTGATAGCAGCAAGCAGATTTTTGATTAATTATGTTTATATTACTTTCTTCATCGAGTGTTTCCAATCACTGTCTAGTGATGACACTGTTGATCATTATCGCTGATCTGTCCTGGACTCCTGATTGATGTTTGCTGATTCCCACATTTGCTGATCACTAGCTCATGAGACTCCTCATTTTAAGAAGCATTCAGAAGTTCAGCAGGACATCTTAATGCTCTGAAAATAAACTGAAAAAGTATGACTTGCTAAAAAAGATCAGTATAAGTTGCATACAACACACTACTGAATATGTTATTTGCTTCCCAAATTTTGGTGTGCTGGAATAAAACCCTATCATTCATACGTGGTGACTTGTTTTTTCTCGCTCTCAGCACCATTGGTGTGTGCATTTCATCTCTTTCTGCTACAGTCATCTCACTGATCCTCCTCAGCTTTCCTCTGTTGGTGAAATGTTCATCCCAAAACCACATGAGTGTATCCCCACAGATAATCAACCTTAAACCTGTCCTGAAGTTTTTATGATAGAAGAATGTTATGTATACAAGAAAAAACCCAAAAGCAAATAACAGAAGCAGACAAATGTTGTCAATTAACTTAGAAGCTGCTTTTGAGCTCCTCAAGATTTATACTATTCTTCCCTCTTTAACAATTAGGCTGGAGCTTCCCCTAAAACAGGTGGAATTGTGCTCACCTTTGGGAAGCCAGGTGGTTATAAGCAGTAGAAGATGAGATCATTACTTGTAAAATGCTTGATCAAATCATAATTATCAATCACTTTTATTGATTTGCTACAACCCATCAGCAGACCCCAAATAGCCTCTGCTAGAGGGATTCTGTTAATTCTGTCCCTTGGATTTTTAGGATGTATTCTTCAAAAATCTGCATAGACTTAGAAAGGACAGGATCCATGGAGTGGAAAATAACGTGTGATTATCTTCATATGTATTTTATTACATGGAAATTCACTAAGGACAAACCTCCCCAGCACATTCTCTTGTTACAAGATTCTGTAAATGTCATATAAAAGCACTGCCCTCTACTGCTCAGGGGCTTTCATTAACAAGTATTTAATTAGCAAAAACCCAACACTTTTTTTAATGAGAATGATTGTTATGGGCTTGCCTGTAAAAGAAATCTTTTCTTTGGATCTTTTTATTGAAAGAAAAATGCTAATTTATCATTTCTAAGAAACATAAACCACCCATGTTCTTATGTTTACATGGAGAACTGATATTTTGTCAAGAGTTTAGGAGAAGCTTTATGCATCTTCTCAGGCAGTGGTAAAAGAAAATACATATTCAAGTAATTACACCTTTCAGAACTGTCCATAAAATCTTTCACTTTGTGGAATTGTGACCATAGGAAGGCAAAGGAATAGCAGGATTTCAGGTTGTGAAGATGCAATGTAGAAGACTTGATTCCCAAAGTAAAGGCAATGCAATCTGTTCAAGCTGTCTGGAGAAAATTCTTGTTGCTATTTATCTGCTAATTTTACAGTACATTTTCTTAAGAAATGTAAGGTGCAAAATACATGTGAAAACAAGCTGAAAAAGATGCAGAAATACTGTTAATAGAGTCACAGCAAAATAGGGAGGTGACAGCCATTATATCATAGGATTATATCAGGATGTCACACCTGGCACTAGACTAGGTTTTAACAAGATCTGTTATTTTCTGAAGAAAATTTGAGCTTAACTTTATACCTTTGCCTTGTGACTCCTTTTTATAAAGATGCAATTTGAACTCATCAGCCAATAGAGAACTTCAGCCCATCCCAACCAATTGGGGGCAACTAAGCTTTATAAATGGCCTCTGAGGCAGGTGGTATCACTTACTCCTTGGCAGTGTTTCTGCTTTGGGAGAGACACTGGAGGAGAAAAGATTTTTGTGTGAAGCTTGTGGTGTTGAGAGAGTTTTAAATTATGGAAGCTTTCTGGGGTTTAGTTAACATGTTTCAGGTGAAGTTGTTTGTTTTTTTTAAGTAATTTTATTTTTATAGTGCTAATTGTTGGTATGAGCTGTAATGTTGTTTTTCATTGCTATGTAAGTAGTGGGTTGTGGTAGAATACTGGTTTTTAGTGGTGTTATAGCAATTTAAAATTTTAATTTGGTTTGAGGAGTTTCATTAGCAGAGTTAATGAACCTTTTGCAGTGCATATGAATATGCAGGTAAACCATAATGGGCTTCTTAATAAACAAAAGATAAATATATTTGTTCTCCTATGTTACACCTCTTATTAAAAAAAGTCTTTTGTGGAGGAAATAATTTTCTTTTTTGAAGATACAAAGCCAAAGCTGTGAAGCTTGCTCTCAAGTGCTTTCTGGAATAGAGGAAAGCTAAGATAATCTGGCCATCATCTCTGTAAAACCCAAAATTTGGTGTAGCTTGAGTTACAGCTTTTGCTTTGTTAATGCCTGAAGATGAGAGCACTGATTGTGGAGCTGTGCCTGATGAACAAGCTTCTGTGTTCTGGGAGCAAAATCTGCTGTGAAAGCAAACAATCTGCCTTTCCTCAGTTTGCTTAGCTTGCAAATTCTGCTGGCCATCAGTGACTAATGGCTTTGGAGCCTTCTTTCTCAATGGGCTTTTCCTTATTCCAGCGACATAGATCTTGAGTAACTTCTTTATTGTATTAAATAACACACAGTTTCTGGAAGAGACTTTTGGAGCCTTTTCTTCTAGCCCTGGTCTCTGTCATTATAGAGGGAAATGCTGGTTGCTAATGAACTTTTTCTTCCTTTCTACCTTTTCATATGAGAGGCATGTGGTTGAGTAAGTTTGATTTTGCTTTTAAAATCTCACTAAATGTATAATACCTATGGAGGACAGCTGTTGATTTTGTGACTAAAATGATCTGTTAGCTTTTTTTCCTCCTTAAATATGTTGCAGCTCTTAATTAAGAGAAGTAGTTCTTCAGCGATGCTACTGGCCTGAGTGTTTCTTAAGCCTCCTCAGCATCTCTGTGATGGTGTTTGCTGCGGAGTTGCTGCTGCATCTATGCTCTCCACTTGTTAGTATTTTACTGTGCACTGCTGTAGTTGTCTGTTATTTTAATGTGTTGTACCAGCCTTGAAAAATTGTAGCTTTTAAAGGTGTGCATTTATATTTTTTCCCCTTGATTTACTATTTTCCTCTGTGACATTTTGGGGTCTCTGTGCTAACAATGCTTAGCCCTGATAACGAGTAGATAGGAAGTTTCACTTCCTTGGGTCGAACTTGCCTATTGAGTTGGGTGTGGAAGGGATTTTGAGGGCCCTTAATTAAAAAAAAAGGGGTTTGATTGCACCTTTCATGAAGTCCCATTGTGTAAGGGCTTCACTCCAAAGGAATTAAGTTGTTCCTGGTTCTCAGCTGTGTCATTGTGGGGCCTTTGGAAAGCGTTTCTGGCAGCTGTAGGGAAAGTGTTGGAAGCAGTGGCTGAGTTGCTGTTCAGCTTAATCACCCAGGGAAGGGCTGTTACCTTAAGCAGGATGAAAGCTTGGAGAATCAGGCACTTGGTAACTTGTGTAATTTCACTTTTGCACAGAAGTAGCACGGGAAGAATATGACAAAGGCTAGAAAATCCTTGATTTAAGGATACCACCTCATAGAAACTGTACCTAATTACTTAAGGCTATGGCTTGGAAAAGTTCTTTTTAATAGAGCTATTTCTAGATAATCTCTGCTTAATAATCATGACAATGAAGACATGAGAAATGTGATGTTTTGTGTGGTGTTTGACTGTAAATGGGAGATTGAGACATTGTTTGGGTGTGGCTGTTCTCTGTTTCGTTATGACATGCCTGGTTTGGGGAATAAAAAGCAGAGCCTTTTCAATGCTAGTTTAAAGGCTTAGCAAAATGGTTGGGGATTTGTCTTGCAGATCAGATGCCAAAGGTGGGCTTGGTTCAGCTTGGGAGGCAGCACAGGTTTTGCCCTCTTCTCTCTGTTCCATCTTTCCTGTGAATTTGGCCTTGGAAAGCGCTGGACTCTTCCCATCAGACACCAGTGAGGGCTCAGCAAAAGTTCAACAGCAAAGTACAGAAACACCAGATCTGTGACTGGGCTGCGATTCTGAAACAAGCTCGGCTTTGTTGCGAGCAGGAGCTTTCTGGAATGTGCATGGGGACGGGGAATAATAACACGGGGTGAGTGCTGCCTGGCGCTGGGAATGCAGCTGACTGCTCTGGGCTCCCTCATCCTCTCTTTCAGAGCACAGCCATGGGGGATGCAGCACCAGCAGAGCAGCCTGAGCCCAGGGCTGCTCACTGCCAGCTCTTCGATTCCAGCATGAGGAGCGTGGCCAGGAGGCTCAGGACTTTCCAGCACTGGCCCCACACTGCCCCTGTGTCTGCCCGGGACCTGGTTGAGGCTGGATTTTTCTATGTGGGCCCCAGGGATGAAGTGCAGTGTTTCTGCTGTGGTGGTGTCCTGAAGGACTGGAGACCTGGTGATTGCCCCATGACAGAGCATCTGAATTTCTTCCCTTCCTGTGAATACCTTTGCGGTGAGGATGTTGGGAACCAGGAGAGGCTGTCCCTGCAGGAGATCTTTGACACTGTGGATGGGCAGTTCCTGAGTGTCTTGCAGGGGATAGTCAGTGAGCAGACAGCCCTGCCCAACGAGCCAGAGTACCCCGAGATGGTGACGGAGGAGATGAGATTGTCTACGTTTGACAACTGGCCGCAAAATTCCAACGTGCATCCAGATCAACTGGCTAGAGCAGGGTTCTTTTACACAGGTAGGTTCTCTGGGGAAATGTCCTTAATTCTCATTCAACTTAACTTTTGAAAGTTTCACTGTTTTATTGCTCTTAGAAATACTTGTGTGTATGTGTATTGTACTTAAAAAACCACATCCTTCCTTCTGCCTGTGCTGTTTCTTGTGCAGAATTCATTTCAACATTTAACCCCTGTTTGGGTACTGAGGGGGTCCACTAGTAAATACCTCCTTGCCAGCAGGAGAGGAAAAGGTGTTGTGTTTTAAACATATACTTTACTGACAGAAAGTTCTGTGTTTTAAGATCAATTGAACGTATTTATTCCTTGCACTTTTAAAAGGACTTGAAGATCATGGTGTGTCATGTTTTGATAGGCTATGTCTTGTACTGAAGTCTTTTCATCTCAAAACTCCAGATCTGAGTCACAGCTGTATGGAGTCAGCCCATCTGGTTGTTGCTGTGGCTTGTTTCTCTAGGGACTCTTCATTTGAAATACAGAGATTAGATACTTTTTTTTGGTGCGGAAAGTTGGCAATATTTCTTGTAATTGCATGCATGTGACTATCAATATAATTCCCTTTGAGAATGCTTTGCTGGTTAGGTAACAGGTTTGAAGAAATACTCCTCTCTAAATTGCCCAGTCAGAGGGAAATACCTGCACCGTGGCAGATTGTGGTTAGTGAGCAGTGTGTTGATAGGTGTAACTAATTACAGCTCTGCTCCAAAGGCAGGCAGGGGGATTGGCTGGGGGGTTGTGTATGGGAGCTCAGCTGCTCCCATAGGTGCTGCTTGTTGACCCCCTTCTGGAATCAGCTCAACCAGCTGCAGCTCTGGGAGCTCAGACTGAGTTCCTGCCCCTGTACCATCAGCACTGTGTTGGTGAATTGTCATGTGTTCATCTTTTCTGTCCAAAGCCTGTGTTTTGTGCTGAGTCTTGCCCCAAGGTCTCACCTGGGGTTAGTGTAGGGCTTGTAGTGTCTCAGGTATCTAATAATCTCTTGATCTCCCCTTCAGGACAAGGAGATGTAGTGAGGTGTTTTTACTGTGATGGAGGCGTGAGGAGCTGGTCCTTTGGAGATGATCCTTGGAGGGAACATGCCAAATGGTACCCAGAGTAAGTCGGTTAACAAATACCCCTCATTGCAAGGCCAAAAGATAGGTCATGCATTTCACTCTGATGCTTTTCTTTCAGAGGATAGAAATATTTATATCCTTTCACCTTAAAAGCAAAAGAAAATGTTTAAGCTCAGATGGAATGGCACAGTTCAGACCTGAGATTCTCTAATTTGACCTAGAGTTCACTATCTAGGAGTTTAATTAAAATAACTTTCTTTGGCATCAAAGAAGAGCTTTCATTACTCCTACTCTGAGGTACAAGAAGAAATGTATTGTAAGCCTTGGGTTTCTGCAGCAGTTCTTGTTTCTTTCCTGTGAACTGCTTTCTCATCAGTCCCTGTGGTGTATTCTAAAGCAGGTTACAACTGAGCTCATCTTGGGCCAAAATGAAGACTGAATTAAGGGGAGGGTTCATGATCCTCTTACTGTCAGCCTTTGTGCAAGAGGTGGGCAGGTGAAACACGTGATACCCTGTCTTTAATGGATATACAGCTGTTTGTTCATTGCCCATAACACCCTTTGCCTCTAAAGTCAGACTGCCACTTTACTCTCACTTGGGAGATCCTGTACTAATGTATTTAAACTTTTCTGCTCATAGGTGTGAGTTTTTACTGCACTCAAAGGGGAGAGAATTTGTTAACAGTGTTCAGGCGACCTTTTCTACCACCCTGCTGGCTCCAGTGAGTCATTAATATTTTGTGTGTAGTGGATTGGGTTTGGTAGATGGGAGAGTTTTAAGCACAGGCTTCTCTTTCTGTATCATTTTCAGAGACATTCCTGGGATCAAACTGAGCAAGACTCCTTTCCTTCCCAAGGTCAGTGCTGTAATTCCATGGTGTTTTGTCTTCTGGTGAACGTGGTGTAGTCTGAGTTCCACCAGCCCAGCTCAGCCATTCTGCCCTCTGTAGATATGGTGCTTGTGAGATGTTTTGATACTCTAGAAGCTGTTTCACTTTGGTTTTAGGAAATGGCTTCTAGCTAAAGAAACAAAATTACTTGTTCTTGTGAGACCTTGTAGTCTAAGGCCAGAGACACCTAGCTAGCCTGGATATTCATGTGAGCTTTGAGTGTTTACCGAACTTATCTTTGACTTTTGCATGCTCTTGCTGTTGATGTCTGTCTGTATAGTCCTTCACAACAACATTTTAAACATGCTTGATAAGAAACCAGAGAACAGTACAGGGTCTAGATGTTCATGAAAATGTTGATCTTGGGGTTTAGTCCCATTTATCAGTTGCTCCCAGAAAGTAAGTAGTTGAAATTTGGCTCCCATAAGCTTAAGTAAGACTTGAGCCTTTGAAGAGACTGCCAGCTGAATTTCCTGCTTCTGCTGTTACTGATGAATGGTTGAGGTAGGAGAGGCTTCAATTGGGATGTTACACTTGATGTTCATGGAAGCAGTTCTGAGGTTTCTGTTCTGGGATGCGAAAACAGAGATAAGGCTTCTGGACTGATGCCAAACACAGGAGACTGTTCACTGATAAAGTGAAATAAGCCATCCAAAATGAGTGTCTGGGCTTTTATGAAATTTGCTTTGATTAACTTTTTTGTGAATTATGATTTGAAGTAAAAAATAACTGTGGAAGTTAATCTAGCTATATGGATATCTTGAGGAGTGTTCTAGGATATATTAATGCCATTTTATGTAGAACACCATTAAGGAGTGGCAGTTCTTGCCCAAAGTTCTGCCTTTTTTGTAAATTACCTGTTCACTGCTTTACAGATCCTCTGAGGGATTGGAAATTGCTGGCTCATCCTTCTGAGGATCAGAGTCTCATAGTGCAGAATGTCCTGCAGATGGGCTTTGACCCCACCTGGGTGGCAAACCTGGTAGAGAATAAATTTGTGCTGACTGGGACTTTCTACCGGTCTGAGTCGGAGCTGATTTCAGAGCTGCTGCAGTCAGGCTGGGGGGCCAGCAGCAGTGCAGGAGGACACAGAGGTAGGCCTGACTCACAGCTGGCCTGGGGGTGTTTAACCTCTTCCTCACTGCACCTGGAGCACTGCTGGGAGTGTCCTGAGGGTCTGCCTTCACTCTGCCTGGGCTGGCATTAAGAGGGGTCATGCCCTCAAGCCTGCTTTTCCTGGGAGACTGAGAAATGAGGTTCTGATTTAAAGAAACCTGGAGAAGCTGTGGTTACTGGGATGTCAGTGGCTGTATCTTCCTGCACTGGGATGTGGTGGGGATATCCTTGGTGTTTCCTGCTGCCCTCAGACCTGCAGTAACCGGCAGCTCCAAATGCACAATTTCACAGCTGATCCAGACAGAAGTTTAAGTGCAGTGAAGGTTACTTGAAGATGAAGCTCCTGCCTCCACTGCATGGTTTGCCATTTCTGTATCTAACATAGCAAAAAAGAAATCCACAAAACTGGAATTTTGATTAAACAGTAGCATAGGAGCTGGAATGACCCTAACCCTATGTGACAGATAAATCAACTTTGAGGAGAGACTGTGATGTGGACAGAAGGGCCTTGGCAAGGAGGTGAGCTTACACAGCAACTGAAGCACCACAGAGGACATCAGCCACACCAGGCTGAGTTGTTAAAATTTTAACCAAATGCTTCTGAGCTCCAGGGTATTTCATCTTTTCACACAGCACTGTCAGGAGAAGGGGTAGCATTGAAAACCATCTTCTTTTCTGGTTAAACAGGTGCTGTTCCAAGGGAGACTGGAACATTGAGACAAGAAACGCGATCTGTGCGGCAAAAGGAATCAGGTGCTCTGGGCTGGCAGTGGTGGGGAATTGAGCTTAACCATAACTGAGAGGAATTCTAAAATAACAGTATCAGTAGTCATTATGCTAACTCATTTCTTTGATTTTGAAGGGGACTATGTGCTAGTTTAGTGGCACCTGAGCACAGGAACCCTTATGCAGGGATTAAAGTGCCCCTGTGAAGCAGCTGCTACAAAAAAAATCTAGTTTATGGGGCTAATTTATGTACAACAGTAAATGCTGTTGAGCTGTGTCCCTGCTCTGTCCAACATGTGTAGATAAGCTCAATCTTGTGTAGATAAGCCAGTCTACAATAGCTGTAGTTTTTCAGCTTAAATGAAACTTGCCTGAGAGGTACTTTTGCCATCTTTACAGTCTCTGAACAAAGCAATGGGCAAGTTGCAGTGTGACTTCCTAAGCTGTCACAACTGGCACTCTGGAGCTGTGACAGCACTAACAGCTTGGGCTTTTGTTTGTTTTTTTCTTCTTTTGGTAAAGATGAGTCTCAGCTGAGCACAGAAGAACAGCTCCGCCGCCTGCAAGAGGAGAGGATGTGCAAAGTGTGCATGGACAAAGATGTGTCTGTTGTGTTTGTTCCCTGTGGCCACCTGGTAGCTTGTGGAGAATGTGCCCTCAACTTGAGGCTGTGTCCCATCTGCAGAGCTGTCATCCAGGGGAGTGTGAGAGCTTTCATGTCCTGAGCCATGATGCACCCAAGGGGAAAGATAAGTCTGCACAGCTCATTCGTAACTCAGCAGAGGGAGAAAATAAATAAATAGCTTGCTGGAGCAATCTTATTTGCAGGGTAGCTTGGCATAAGTGTAAAAACTCACTAAATGTGTCTCCCAGGCACAGTGTTTCTAGGAAGGACTTCTGGTTTAACCTACTCTTGCTTTAAGACTGCTCCAGGAAAACTCTGCTGAGTTCTTTTGTCCTCCAAAATGAGGCTTTTATTGACAGAGATTCTCCTTCTTAACATTTTTTTGTTTTCAAGTGAATCTTTGCTTTTTGTGTTGAAATCAAAGACTGTTTACAGCAGACTCTGGTTCTTTCTGACTCAGCAGTTGTCTAGAGATTATTCTGCTAGGGATTCCTTCAGGAAGTTTGATTGAAAATGGGAGTATTTTTTGTACAAAATGCATTCCATTGAGACTAGAATACTCAGCAGCAGTGTGTTGTGGGGGAGGGAGAATCTACCCTTTTCTCCCCTTTTTGTTGAGTTTTCAACAACTGATGAAATGTTTCAGTAATGCTAAAATTTGCATAACTAAGTGGAAAAGCCTGGCCTGGCTCTCCAACCTCCTTGCTTTCAGCTGACCTCCCCAGGTGGAAGGCTTTTTGCTCAGGGTCACTGGATGGTCTCCTGGAAGCTTCTTCCCTGGCTGTTGGGTATTATCCTACTAGAAAACAGCTCTGGAAACATAGCTTTTTAGAGCATCTGTTTGCTGGCTAAACTCATGATTCTTATTTAAAGTGAAATATTCCATCATGTAGCCAAAAAGTTTCATCCACACTATCCCTTGTTAAGTGAAGGGAAAGGAAATATGTTTTTAAAAATGAACTGTTTTTTTTTTTCATGGAATAAATGTTTTCCTTTGTTTAACTTAGAGGTCTGAGTATCTGATTGTAGTACAATTCCCTGCTGGGGGAGGGGTGTGGTGGTGTTCAAAGATGTGAGAATGACATCAGGTAGTAAATCACATCTGTCCTTCAGTGCTACATGGGCATGAGTAAGAAAATACCATCCAGTAAGTACCAGTAAGTACCATCCATTGGTTTCCTTTGGAATTTACCAGACAGCACGTGGGTCACAGAGCCTTAGAACAGTTTGGGTTGGAAGGGACCTTAAAGCTCATCTCATTCTATACCCCATCCATGGGCAGGGACACCTTCCACTATCCCAGGTTGCTCCAAACCCCATCCAACCTGGCCTTGGACACTTCCAGGGATGGGGCAGCCACAGCTTCTCTGAGCACCCAGTGCCAGGGCCTCCCCTCCCTCACAGGGAAGAATCTGGCTCCTCAAGATTCTCTTAAACTGCAGAAGAAGGGATAAGGATGGAGAATAAAGATCTGATACATTAAGCTGTACAAATGAAGAATAATTCTATTCTGAACTTGTAGAATTTTGGTAGGTGGGTCTTTTGTGTATTTGTGGCTCTGGAACTGCATCTCTTTGGTTCCAGCTCTGGTTTTACTGAACAGCTTAGGGGTTTCCCTGTGAGTAATTTTAAGGTGTCAGTTATCTGTGCATCCCATGGGAGGACAGCTCTCTTCATCCTTGCCTTCAGAAGAAAGGAATATTAGTGCAGCTCTTGGCAAAGATGAGAGAAAGTGCAGCTTGACTGGTTTAAACTCTCCAACTTTTGGAGGAATTGGTTGTGTGTCTGCCAGACAGCAGCTTTCCTAGGGAACAGAATGTCACCACCACACCAAATTAGGTGTTGTTGGGTTCAACATATCACTGGCTTTGTTTTGCATCTATAAATACAGCAAAAACTTGTAGTTTAAATGGAAGTGCTAATATGAGAAGGGAAAACACCAGCTCGGTGTTGGAACAGTGTTATTTCCTCCCAAACTCATCTCAGTGTGACTTGGAACCTAAGCGAGGCTGGAAATGCACCAGCTATTTCTGGGGCTTCTCCCGCTGAACAGAGTGAAAATGGTGGTTTTTCCACACCAGGAAGGGAGGAGCTGGTTTGTTTTCCTGTGGGGAAATGCCCTTTCAGAAACAGGTTGTTCTTTGGCGAGAAGCATCTCTAGCGATGTCTGTCCCCAACAGAGGGCACTCCAAAACTGGAGATAAGGGAAGCCACCACCTCCAGCTGCTCCTGGATCAGGCTGGGGATGGGATGGGGTGAATGGACAGTCCCTGCCCTCGCAGAGCAGGGTCACTGGGTCACCTTGTGCCTCTCAGAGTGGGTCTGGCACAAGCAGACCGCGAGAGGCGTTCTCAGGGCATGAGGAGCAATGGCTTTGCTAATGAAACCCGGAGGAGATAATTAAGTGTGGAATATGAGCCTTAGTAGCTTTGTTTCTTCTCAGACTGATTGTTAGTTTTTTTTCCCTTATGATTAATGGCAGTCATTGATGCTGAATATTATAGGCTTACCTGAATATGGGCTTGGTATTTTATTTCTATTAATTGGTGCTTTATGCTACAATGGACACAGGCAACTGAGTGGTAGTTCTGAAGTGACTCAGTCATCACACTTTTATTTCATTGATCTTTACCAGTGTGTATTAAAACCAAGGGGCAATGCTGTTAAGTGCATAGTTTGGTGCTTTATCTCTTTAGAGTTCTTGGCAAGTGGTTTTGACCAGTTTTATTGCTGAAAGTGGCATCAGAGCTTGGTCAGGTGGAGAGGTGTAGTGTTAAAAACATGCAGACCTCAATTCCAGAAGTTCCCTCCTCTTACCATCTAAAGGTATTAAACTAGGATGAAACTAGTTGTTGTTTTGCACAGTCAGAAGCTGTGGCTTTTGGTGGCTAAAAGAAGGGGAAAAACACCCTACAGAAAACAACATTTTTACTTGCAGCTGCACCCAAGCAGAGCTCAGGATGTCTGGGTATCTGGAATAGAAGTCACACAGAAGCAAAAAATACTCAGCACTTATACATCTGAGTTTATAAAATAGGATATTTCTTCTGGGGCCCTCTGGAATGAGACAAAAAAACCTGCATCATTCTGTCTTTGATTTAGCACTTAATATTTTTATTTTCTTTTTTTTTTTAATTCTTCCCTCACACTTCCCCCTAGCATGGCGTCAAGCTTGACCCTTCTGAAAAGCATTTCTCAAAAAATGCCAAGTAATTCCAAACAAATTAGGCAAGACAATAATGAATTACAACAGCACTTGAAGTACCAGCCCAAAAATGCCAGGGCTGGCTGACAATTGCTCCTCCTCTGCTTTTGACACTTAACATGCTGGGAGACACAGCTAACAAAACTGACTTGGTTTTCTTCTTCTTATTAATTAATTGCTGCAGCTCATTAATGCAATTTAATTATGCTCTCATTCCCTCTTCAGCCCTTTCCCTCCCCTCGAAAAGCCTGTCACAAAGGAAACTGTTCCATCAGGCTGTTACCATGGAGTAGGTGTGGCTCAGGGTGGAGAAGGCAGGTGCAACCCCACCTCTGATCCATGAGGAACTGGGCCTTTTCCAGCAGCCTGCAGCAGGATTCAGCTACACCAGGGTTAATTTCATGTAGCTGGGCAGACCCAGAGTAAGCTACAGCTGCTCCAAGAATGGCTCAGCTGGTCGAAACGGGGTGAAGCTGCATGCTGAGTGAAGAGATGATGGCTGGACTAGTTTTCAGCTGTTCAGGAGTTAGGCCACAGAGACTGAACTCAGGACAAATGCCTAGTGCCATGCCTACGGAGAACGAGCAAGGGGTCCTGCACGGGCGGGACGAAGAAGGGAAAAGTTCTCGTCTATAACTCAGAACCCAACAATGCCTAAGGAACTCAAGTGTGAAGAGCCCCCACCTCATTTTATACAGGCAGGGAGGAGATGAAGTTGTGTTAGGGGATTTAGGCTCTGTTCAGAAAAAGGGGAGGAAACTAACTACAGAACATACGAAATGTCCCAGGATGTTACACGCTGCTTCCTTCCTTCAGGATCCACGGTGCAAGGAAGCAGCTCCAACTTCAACTGTAGCTCTTGAGAGAGGCTCTTGGTGAACTTGTTCTGCCAGAGGTCTTTAGGCCTGTGCCATTTCTGGGCCAGTACCAGCAGACTGTGGTAGGAAAGGTTCGTCAGGGCACTTGGAGAATTAATTAAAAACCAACTGCGTGGCCATTCTTTGATGTACATTCATTGCGTTTGAAAAGAAGACAAGGAACAAAAAAATGGAATGGAGTTCACCATCCTGCATTTCCTCTGCCAAAGATCCAGGCCCCAGGGGACTGTTTCCTGCAGCACCTTTGGTGGAGTGCAAGGTTTATCCATCCTCTGGCTCCTCTTCACTTACGCAGGCCTATAAAAGGGGGGAAAAAGGTGAAGGCAGGATGTGAGTGTGGAGCAAGTACTCAATTGCTTTCTTTATGAAACAGAAATGGTGTGAAAATAATGAGGACAATTTTTTCTTTCCTCTTCTGGTCTTTCAAATATGATTGACTACAGATGAGGAATAGGATTGAGAGCTCAGAAGTAATGTAGTTAAGTAGTCTTCAAGCCTGGAAAGAATGCTATGCATATGTCAGACCTGAATATGTTGCAGTTAGGCTCAAGTGTTAGATCTATGTATCCTCAGCGTTTGGAGCTGCATAAAATTTGGTTAGGAACTTAAAAAGCTAAGGGTCATCTCTAGGATAAAGAGCTGCTTGAAACTGCAGTGATGTGCTTTTTGTGTAGTGCAGCAGGATAAGCAGATCTACTTTTGGAGCCAGCAGTAAAGGTGAGTGAATGCTTTTGGCTGAAACATCACCTCTTATGCATGCAGCTTCAGGATGATCAAAAGAGTTTGCAAATTCATGTTGTTTGTTTGGGAAAAAGTCTACCTAGAAAGAGAAGCAGAAGTGTTTTGTTTTGTGTTTTTTTCTCTCCTCAGAACAAAGTGTGTTTTTTTTCCTGTTTAAGTTTCCTTTGTAAATTATTCTGTTTGTTAAAGTTTGGAGAAGACAGGTGGGAAAACAATTCTAAAGAAGTTTTCCTTCCCCTTCTTCTTATTCCAGTGTTTCAGTCTTGGATTCTGACTTTTTGACTTAATGTTATTTGTGTGCTTGTACATATTGGTGTATTGAAGAACCCACTTTAAGCCAGTAAGGGATGATGGTTGTATGGGGACAAGTCCTTTAATCCTCACAGCTGCTTCGTGCCTGTGGCCAGCAGACAGTGCCCCAAAAAAAGATTAATCTGGGATCATTAAAATGAGCAATCACCAACTGGAGCCTCAGATCCCTCAATTAACCAATACCTCCTGTTGCTGCCCTGTCAATACTGAGGTCTCCATCTCATAAAAGTCACACCCTGGGTCAACACAGGGCCCTTTCCACTGCTATTTCTGAGGAAAGGGAAGTCCATAAAATCTGGCTACACAACTCAAATTAAAGCTCTTAAGCCTGTAATGTGATGTAGTACTTGAGGTGCCAGAGGAGTGTTAGAGTGCACAAAGGTGCAGTTCACTGCTTGGCCTTATAAATACGGTCTTAAAAGGCCAGAAGATCTACCTGTACCTTTTAAATAAACAGAGGGCATCTCCTGTCATCCAGCAGGTTCTTGATTTAGCACTACCCTGTGTACAAAATCACACATTTGAGGCTATTCTGCTTTATAATTGAGATTGCACAGTGCTGCTTTCCAAAACAAATTCAGAGAGTGATGTCAGGAAACTGAAAGGATTCAGCAGGCAGGAGGTGCTGACAAATTCTCAGGATGCTCTGGGTACTTGGCAGGTAGTGCAGGGGCTTGGAGAGAACAGCTTGAGTGAGAAATGTCAAAGCCAGCTTGGCCAGCACTTCCACAGTTATTGGTGCAAAAATGTGGCTTTTTTGCCTCAAGTGATGAGAATTCTGTTACTACAAATGAACAGACAAGAAGAAAAGCAGCCCAGAGCTGAGGTCCTGTGCTGTGCAGCACAAGGGGAGACAGTGGTGCCAGCAGGCACAACCTGAACTTGTGCTTGAGGGAGGAGAAAGAGTTCAACATTTTCTGCCTAAAAACTCACTGGAAATCCTCTCTTTTAGCCTCAGGTGAACAACTTTGTCTTTCCAGAAGTGATTTGGATAAGTACTTTGACACAGAAACTCGGGCAGTGAAGATTTTAACATATCTTCTATCAAGAGTGCTATTATATTATTATTATTAAATAATTAGTATGATGCCTTGATTGGCAACCAGCAGTGAGATTAAGGGCAGTTCTTTTGCATAGTAAACTTCCAGAAGAATTTTTTTCAAGATAATTTGAGCCTCTTTTACTTAAGGCTGCAACTTCAAACAGTAACTATCATAATCAAACTCCCCTGGAGTCAATGAAATGTGGAGAAAAAGCAGTTGTGGAACCTGAAACAGAAATAACTTTATTTTTAGAATACTAAAAATATTATTTGCTGTGTTAGTGGTTTGAGATGAGCACTCTTATATCTTGCCTTTGTAAAAACAGTACAAAATGATGGTTTATTGTTGTTGCTGGCTTTTTTTGCAAAGAGAAAAATAATACCTGACTTGAATAATCTGTGGTTTTCCACTAACTGTAGGTTTGCAGCTGAGATCATTATGATAAAGCTGGGATGTAACTGAATTATGGCATGGAAGTACCTAAAGTAACTGTTTGAGGACGTGTTTTTTCCTCCTAGCAGGAGACAAAGGTATTTCAGAACTTCTTTCACTGCTGTGGCTGGAAGCTGAGGGCCAGAACTGGGGTGCACAGTTTGAATACTGAATTTAGCAGCTCATGTCATTGTTCTGTGGGGTCTCAGGTCTCTAAAAACTCATAAATTCAGAGATATGAAGAGGAGAGACTAGAGAAAAATGCAGGAATGGGCACAGTGGGAGGGAAGTGTGATCTCATGAGAAAAGGAAAGGTAAAACTGGAGTGAATAGGATAATTCCATTAGGGAATGAAGGAGAGATCCTGTTAGGGAAGTGTGGAGCCCAGAAAATGCATCTGACTGCAGCCAAGGGGGTGATGCCATCCTAAAATGAAAGTTCCTGCTTGCAGTCAGTTCCAAGTGATCAGTTGTAGAATAAATTTGGTTTCATTCAGCATTTCCATCAACAAAAAGGAGTTCAAACAAGAAACCCAAGTTCCTGATCCTTAGCTCTTCTCTAAACTTAATTCCAAATACGTTGGATGTATTTGTTGTTTCACATCTTCTTGAATAGGATATGGAAAAATAAATTCCTTCAAGTCATCACTAAATGATTTTCACAGCAGGACAAGGGCATCTGCAGCACTCCATGGCACCTGGGAATCACTTCTCCCTTCCTCCCCTCACTCCCATTCACACACATGGAAAAAAGGCAATAGGCTGAAATAAATAAATAAATAAAAATTGCTATTTGGTGGCAGTTGAAATTTATAGAGGGTCACATTATCTACAGCTCAGCAGTTGTTCTCACCTCCTCTTAGCCTGAAAAAAATATTATTTTGTGCTGGTAGAAAATATAAACAGAAGTGATGGGCTAAAGAATGGGAGGGAGGAACAACAAAATTATCTGTGGACTTGAGCAGCAACTTCCCCTCTTACTGAGGCCCTGGAAGAAAGTTTTACATTGCTAACTTCTCTTCAAATTGCAATCTCTCCATATAGGAGTCTTCATTTAGAAGTGATAGCTTCTTTCACAAGCAGAACTGGTCATTTTAAGAAAAAAGAAGCCCAACCCCTGCACTGTGAAAATGTGATGCTTCTTCAGCCTGCTGCTGCATCCAGCTAGTAAATCAGGGAGCTGCTTAAAGCTGCACAGTTCTGCAGACTATGAAAAATTCCACCCCACTGTGACAAAATGAGAGAGAAATCAATATTTAATCTCCTGTAGCATCCCTTGTAATAACACCATAGAACCCCCCAAAGTTACAGGGAATTCAATGGCTTTGCAAAAATTACTTGTATTCCTGATCTTGTGCTGCAGTGACAAAGTAGGCAGTAAGTCCTTATGAAATTAGAGGGGCACATCTACCAATCTACCTCAGGCAAGTTTTTCTTCCCTCAGCCCCACTCTTTTCCACCATCGTCACATCCTTCTTTTTGGCAGGATTCTGGTAACATTGTTCCTGAAAAACAGCCTCCCTCAGCAGCTGCTGTAAAAACCTTCCATGTGTTGAACTGCCTCTTGCAGATCAATTTAAAGAATATAAAATCAGATCTCTGCTGCTTTAAACAGGCAGAATTGGCCTTTGTGTTTGAGGATCTCATTAAGAGCCAGCTTTTAAGTGGACAGAGCGAAATTGGGATCTGGTGCCTCAGGGGGCAGAAATGGGAATTCAAGAGTGGCCCTTCATTATTGGTAGGAGAGAAGCTGCTGTGGACAACTCCCCTTTCTGCTCTCAGCTGAACTCTTGGGCTGCCCCACATGTGGAAGGCTCAGTTCTTGGTGGCAACAGAATTTAAAATGATTTTGGAGCTGAGAAAGGGCAGCTTCACCCCTTCTGGTCTCCATTTCTTCATTATTTCCATGCCTGAAAAGCCTGTTGGAGAAATCAACCTACAAGGAGGAAAAACCCCAAACCTGTGGTACCCTTGAGCCATGAAACCAAGAAGCACGTGGAGTCTCTTAGCACAGATGATACTTACAGGTATGTCTGCTTGAACAAAAGGTTGGTGGGTTTTTCATTGACATGGTAGAGAGGAAATGGATCAAATCCACCAATGAAATCAACTGAAAAAAAATCAAAACTCAAATAAACAAACAAACATGGCCAGAAAGTTGAAAGGAAATGAAAGAAAGGCTTGGTGCATGTCATGGCATAAACACAAAAATTAGTGACAGAACAGAAAAGTGATTTTTTCAGGTATGGATTTCCTGGAATCTCCTGGGGTGGGCAAGTGTGCCAAAGAGATTTCAGCTAACACAAAACTTAAAGCAGAACTAACAAAGGACTCCAGAAAAGCCTCCTTGGGTATTACCACCACGCTGTGACTGCACGTGAGAGGAGCAGACAAAGCTGGAGCCGAGGAGAGGAAGCTGGGGAACGGCTCCTGAGCGAATGCCAGGGAGAAGCTGGCAGCACAACCCTCCCCGGCAAGGGTACACAGGGAAGTGGGAATTTTCTTGCCCCACTTGTCTCTCCTGCAAGACAACAGCAGCTTTGGAAAACTGCAACCACCTCATTATCTCCAGCTCTGGTATTTTTCGTGTCCCCTCTGCCAACTCAATTTCTTTTAATTGTGCCCAAACAGGAACAAAGCTTCTCTTCTCCAGTGCTCACGGAAGGGCAGCGTAACTCAGCAGGGAGAGTTCTAAGTGACAATTCCCTTAGTAACCAGGGAAGAATTTTCCAAGGCTGTCTCAGTTCCCTGGACTTCAGGCCAAGCCTGCAGCACAGAGCTGGTCAGCACAGCCAGGGCAGGAGGGGTGTGAGCTGCTCTGATTTGTGACTGACCTCGCAGGCCTTGTAAAACCCTTTAAAACAGACCCAGCTTGGATCATTTTTTGGTGCCAAGTTAGTACATTTTGTATGGAAGTGTGAAAACCATCCTGTCCAAGTGCCATTTAAAAATAACTGGAGAGTTTTATTAACTGTTTCAGTGCCTGATTATTTTTCTTTCCTGAAGGTGGCACTATTATTTTAAATTTAAGCTGAAGAGGTTTGAGGTTTTTTGCTGATCAAACAATAGAAAAAATATTTACTAATATATTTGATGTGAAAAAACCCAAAACTTCTTAAAATATATTTAGAAACCTAAGGATAACAGATTCTGACAAATTCCATCTTGATGGAGAGCTTCACGCTGGTACTGAGATTTTGGGACAACTGAGAGGTAATGGGTAAAATCTGTAGAGTTCTAAGTTAATTGTGGGGATAATTCCCAAATAGTTTCAGTGAAACTACCTTTTCTCAGCCACTTTTGAAAGTGTTTTGAGTATTCTAAAATCAAAACAAGCTGCCATTTAAAAAAAAATATAAACAAGATTTTAACTTTATTACCTCAGTTGTGGAATGCCTAAATTGGGAAACTTTAAAGAACAGCAATTTTCAGAAACTATTGAGTACCTTGAACAAACACAAGTCTTATCATCTGAACATGCAAGCATGAGGGCACTCAAAATCCAAGGCACTTAAAAAAGAAAAAATCTTAAGTGTGGTTCCTTGTGATTCAATACATTGCATTAGCACATCTAAAATATTCTTGCCCACAATTCAGCATTAGTAGGTCCCTACTGCTGTGTTTTCTCATGAAAATCACGTTAGCATGAGCTTCCTGATTAATGTGCCTCAGCACTTATAATTACTTCATGCTGCATATCAAAGCAACATTTAAAGGAAACCACAAATGGAAGAGAAAATTAAAACGCAGCTCAAATTTATTCAGGTCACTGGAAGGATCTACCCCTGTGAGTGTGAAATATTGATGGTTTGTCATTGTTAATTATTCAAGCTGGCATTTTAACTCCAAGCTGAGAAACTGGGAGTGAAAGTGAATTTGTTAGTGGGGGGAAAAAAATACATATCCTGAAATTACCAGCTCTGTGTTTCCTAGATAAAGCTGCCTTCCATGTTGTTGCTCTCGTAACAGATCCCTACTATAAAAATGAGTTCTGTCAAGTTATTGCTTTACAATATTCAGCAGGGGCTCAGAACTGCAGCTATTTAGCTAATAGAAGAGTATAGCCTAATTTAAAAGATATTACTATAATGTAGCACCTTCTCTAAGTGCATTGCCAAGCTCTAAAGAAATGATCAATAAAGCCAGGAGAATGAGTTCAGCCAGGAAGGAAGGAAGAAAAAAACATAAGGACAAGGCAGATAAGTAATGCATCTCCTCTTGCTCCTATGAAAACACATTCTTCACATACTTTCAAATATTCAGTTCAAAGCTGTTGTTTTCCAGCTCTCCTCCATGCCAGCTGCTCTTTAAAACAACAAAGCTACTCGCACAAACCTAATCAATGCCTTAAAAGAATTGATACTTGGATGTAAAACCTTTGGATGAAATCCTTTGCTGGAGTAAACTGGCCTAGACCCAACACATTGCCAAACAAACCTAACTTTGCATTTACTTTAACTCCATGCATCCATTTCTCTGTTTGTAAAATTACTGGTCCCAAAGGGTGTTTTAGAGGGACAAAGCACTCCAGGACCAGCTGGGTACCTGCACAGGTCCCACAGAGCTGTGAGTCTTTACCCTGACACGCGTCACAGTGACTGCCTGTCACTGAAGAGATTTGTGCACCCAACACGAGGGAGCTGGCTCCTTCCTCCTTGTAATTCAAATACAGCATTTCCTCTGCTCTTAAATTGAGTGGTCAGATTGGTTCTTGGCAAGAACTCTCATGATCTGCTTCATCCTCAGCTTGTGGCACATGAGACTCAGCAGGTCTCCCACTTGAGCCCTGGGCTGAAAGCTTTGTTGTAGGTGCTTTTAATCGCAGCAGTAATATTTCAGAACCATTATTCTCAGGCTATATGAGCCTGAGAACAGAAGCAGCTTCCCAGTTTCTCTAAGGCTTAGTCCAGATGAGAAGCCAAAACCAAGCTCTTTTTGTGCTCTAAGTGTAGCAGAATTACAGCATCTAACACAGAGTGACACAGGGAAAAGAACCCTCCCAGTAAAAATAGCTGATCCTTGAAGGGCAGTTAGTGCCATAACACACAGAGACAGAGACAGAAAGAGGTCTGATGGCAGCTCAGACCTGACAGACAAATATCTGAGAGATAAATAAAATTTACTAAAACCTTTGCCAAGGGATCTGTTGATAAATACTTACAGCTGTCTTCTTCTTCTGTAAAAACACTAACCACGTAACAGGCATACACAAAGCCCACCAGCTGGAAAAGAGAGAGAATAAATCATTTTAGCATCAGCCAGTGTGAGCCTGGTCAGAACCCACTGGGCACAACTTCAACAGGCACTATTTACAGTCAGCTTGGCAGCATTTCTGTGACTGTGGAGCCAAGTCATGTCTGCTGTAGGGATCGGGGCAGGTGTGGGTGTCAGGGAAGGCACTGATGGAGCACACCCAAGGAAGGAAAACTTGTAAGACCCATCCTCACCTTCAGAGTAGCACCTTCAGTCGCTTGAAAGATTGGCAAGAACATGGGTTGGCTTTGTTGCAACTGAAACTCCTGTGCTAACTCTCAGTAAGAAGTGATGGGGACACAGGAGAGGGCCTTGTGGGACAAACAGAAATGTACAGGAGACACAGAGTTTCAATGACAACAACTCATCAGCTCAGCATTCCTGCCATATGGGGTAAATTACCAATTAGAGGTGAGTAGTTTTTATGCAGATGAGATAGAAAATTAGTTAACCCTAAGAATGGTGCTGTACTGGCAGAAATGTTCAGAGACACCAAAATGTTCAGTAACTCAGGAGTTTCTAGAAGCTCTAAAGCATCAGAGCTGCCTCCTTCAGGCACTCACTACTCCTTCACTATCAAGGTGTTCCTCAGCCTAAACAGAGAGACAAACTTCAGGTACTATGGGAGTTAAGCATTCCAGATGCATCAGGGTCTTATTTTGCTTTGCCTTCTCTCTGTTAATCAAATATCCTCTCCATCCTTCATTTTACATCTTTACGAAACACCCCACTTAGCGAGATCTTGGTTGACAGTAACTGTGTTAGTAAAGTTATTGTGAGGCATAATTGTTTTCCACTGTGAGCTCAATTCCTGGGAACAGGAGTCAGCCTGTAACACACAGTGACTCACTCCAAGTGCAGACAGAATGATGCATGGGAGGGCTTGAAAAGTAGAGTCCATTCATTTTTAACATGACAGAAAAATACATCACACCCGAAAACAAAAGGCAGGATAATGAGATTTCTGCTGGGGAGTTATACAACGTTTGTGGTTTCTCCAGCTCTCCCTGACAAAACACGCTGTGTTGGGAGGAAATGGAATGTTTTTGTAGAATCACTAAACCCTGTTTTTCCTTGAAGATTTTTCTATAATCATCTGAAAGAGAAGGCAGCTCGCTCCTTTCCTCTTGGGTGAGCCTTATGGGAGCACATCCCGGAAGCTCAGTGGAGGAAGGGGAGCTCTGGGGACTCCCTCATTCCTCTGCATTTCTGAAACCAAGACTGCTTCAGGCTAAGCTCCTGTGAGCTACTGGGAAACATAAATCCTCTGGCCACATGCAATGGCCAATCTAATTGTACCTGCTGCCTTCTAGAATTGTCTCAGAATAGAACTATTACTGTTTAAGGTGGACAAATGAAAACCAAACAATATCAGAGATTTTTCTTCTCCCCTATTGCTTGTAGTGTAACACAATAAAATCTGGAACTTGTTGTTTTTTTCCTGAAGTTTGTGGCAGTTTTTGGGCAGATCAGAGCAACAAATCTGGGGAGGGGTCTGGAGCACAAGTTTGATAAGGAATGGCTGAGGGAGCTCAGGCAAAAAGGAGGCTGAGGAAGGACCTTAATGCTCCCTGTGACTCCCTGGAAGGAGGTTGTAGCCAGGTACGGGTCTCTCTCTTCTCCCAAAAAACAATCAGACAACAGGAAACGTTGTCAAATTGTCAATGTTCTCAAGTTGTGCCAGGGGAGGTTTAGATTGGATATTGGGGAATATTTCATAATTAAAAGGGTTATCCAGCCCTGGCACAGCTGCCCAGGGCAGTGGTGGAGTGACCATCCCTGGAGGGATTTAAAAGAGAAGCAGATGTGGCACTTGGGGACAGCTTTAGTGGTGGGCTCGGCAGTGCTGGGGGAGCTGCAGGGTCTTGGGCAGCTTTCCCAGCCCAAAGGACTGCAGGAGCCCCGGCCCGGCCCGGGCTCTGGCCGTGGTGCTGAAGCCCCGGGGCCGCTCCCGGGAGCCACCCGCTCATCCCTGGGCTGCGGGATCTGGCCCAGCTTTTCTCGCATAAACAGAGCGCTTCCTGCACATCCCAGAACTCCAAGGGATGTCCAACCACCCTTCTGCACCCTGATCTCCAGCATAAAGACATTTGAACTCAAGTAACAAATTCAGAGTGTCCTCTGTACCTGCTCAAGCATTTTTATAGTTGTAAGATCCAGCCTCTTACATCAGGTCAAATCACACAATTTACACACACACACAAATATCCAGGCAGGAAAGATGCATCCTGAATACACACCCTGATTCCAAGGGAACTCTAGGCCGGTTTTCTCCCTCCTCAGATTTCCCATCATTGGGTTAACAGCCATGCAAAGTGGCAGCCCTAAATCCACTGCCTGCTATTATACTCTAAACACACAGACGCAAATCTTATGTGGTACCTGTGTCAGGAAACTCTTGATAGAATTAACAATGAAAATGATTTACCTGCCCAGTTTCTGAGCAGAGTTGGGAGCGATTATCAGCTGTACTGTCACAGCAAATCTGATAAAGTGCTGGACATTTTTCACGGTTCAGAAGCACCAAGCAATGTGATTGACTTGGGAAGTTTGTTTTGCACAGAAATTAATGCCCCATAACCCTCAACCATCATTCTGCTCACCCCATACATTTTTCACTTTATGACTAAGGTGACTTTTTTTTGCATTCAGAAGAACCAAGCAATCAAAAACCAGTGAATTAAGAGAACTTCCCTAAATCTCTAATTCCAGCTCCATTGCAGTGGAGGACTTTAATTTTTGATTCCATCCATCTCCTGGCTGTGTTTCAAAATCATCTGCTTAGTGTTTAATATTTACTTTATATTGACATTATAGTCCATTCCTTCTTTACACGTGTTTCAGCAATAAAAAACCTTGTTTATTTAATGGAACTTTTTATTCAAAGAAGCTTTTTCTTGTGATCTGACCAGAGCAGGAGTTTCAGTGGCAAGGGGGGAAGAGATGTACAACATAAATATGAATTCCATTTTTTCCTGTGCTGACCTAAACTGTAATTAAATACTCCAAAGCATTCATCTGTAATTAAATAACCTCAAATTAAATAATCTCAAGAATTAACTGAACTCACGGGAATCCCCATGTCTCACCTTTGGAATAAATTATAAATGAAACACAGCTAAGGAGGAGAAATGCTGCTCCTGTTGTCCAGTGTTTCCCCTGGAAAAGCCTGCTGGAGTGTGGAATGAGCAGACTCCAAGAAACACCCAAAATTCCCTTCTGACTTCATCTTTGATAACGATGTGTTGAGCCCCCACACACCACCCAGTTTATCAGCAATTAACACAGAACAGGAAGCTTCAGAGAAGCCAACAATTTGGAATAATTCCATCCGTGCTCCAAGTGCCATCCTGGCTGCTGCTTTCAATACACAGGAGGGGTTTAAGCTCTGTATCCCAGGGAAATTCTTGGATCTTTGCAAATTACATCGGGGAGGTGGAAGAGGAGGGAAAACGTCAGCGATGTAAAATGACACTAAGCCACTGCTCTAATTCCCCCAAGAATGTTCTAGGGCTTTAGCCTGTGCTGCTGTTTCTCTGCTTGTTCTGCATGTGCAGTACCAGCTTTCTCCAAGCTGCAGAAGGATCCGATTAAGCTTTTTATTAGGAACACATGTTGAGGGCAGGTGTGTTCTGTCAGCCCGGGAACACACACTCTGCCCCACAAGAGAGGATGGAGCTGGGCTGCCCCAAGCACTCTGCAGGCAAAGAGAGTGGGAAAGACAGGAAGAGACAAGTGTGCCCCAAGGGAATGAGGGAAACATATGGCTGAGCATCCCCCTGCCCCTCAGTCCTCTGAAGTTAACTTTTTTAATAGAGAGTTGAAAGCTGTTCATAAAACAGCAGCGTTGAATGAAGGCACGGGAGCCAGAAAGAGCTAATCAGAGAAAAACCTGGAGAAAGGGACCAGCTGGCTGCAAGTGTGCAAAATACACAAAGGATGGGAAGGCAAATTTTAGGTGTTACTGTTACTTGTGTAAGATCTTAGCTTTAGTCTCCCTCTGTCCTAGCGAAGATTCTCCAGCTCTTCTCACAATAGACAAACTTGCCACTGCTTTTTCCAGCACAGAGAAGAGGTGAAAAGCCTTTTCTTTTAGGGTAGATGCATTCTAGGTTTTACTTCTAATCAGAGCTAACAAAAGGTGCACACTGACATCAGTGCAAGAGGGAAAAATGAAGGGAATTCTGCTATGAGAAAGCAAAAATCCAGCCTGTGAAAGAGCTATTGTGACCAGATAGCCAAAGAGAGGCAATCAAAATCCTTTAATTCCTTGACCTTCTTTACTCTTTGGATGCAATTACAACCACTGAAAATCTACCTTCTGCCAAGAGCAAGGCATCTCTTGTGCACTGGTTCTCACATAACATCTGCTGTCAAGGCTTGCCTTGCTGCCTCCCTGGGAACCTTCCAACCTGTCAGTCTGAGTGAAAACAACAGACAGGCAGGCAGCGAGTTCTGGCGGCTGGGAAGACATTTCCAATTTCTACCCCATTCAGTGGAGCCTCAGGAAAAGCCCAACCCTCCCCACTCCCAGAAGTACCATATGGACAGCCCAGAGCTATGCCAGGTATTTCAGAACTGGGAATCGCTCCCCTCCCTGCTGGCTGGCGAGCTGGGGACGTGCAAGATGAATCCTTGCTGAGGCAAAAGCAAAGCGGATTCTCATCTTGACAAAGTAGTTGCTGCTGCATTTCCTACCTGGGTTGGTAGGATTATCTTTGCAATTCATTTCTACACCAGGACAGACTTTTAGATGTTGCCACAATGAGCTTTTACCTCTGATGTGTTTTGTGCTAGAGCACTGAGGAAAAATTTTCACACTGGACCCTACAGCAACTTGTATCATGTGTGGTGACTAATATGCCCAAGTTTGATTGCATTCCAGATTAAAGGAATTGCTTTTGCCTTCAAGGAGTACAGACAAGCTCTGAGCAAAAGCAGACTGAGACCTTATGTATCCTCAAATGTATGCCCAGGAGCAGGATGATATAATCAGCAGGAGTCAAGCTGACAGCCAACACTGTGCTCACCATATGGGGCCAGGTTTGCTTTCCCTCTCCTTTGGCATGCAAGACTGAATTCAGGGAGCCTTGCCCCAAGTACACAACACCACAGTACATTCCCTCAGGACTCAAGTCCCTCAGTAGTCTCAAGGAATTGGAACTTCCAGAAAAATAAAATAAAGTGCTTGCAGTTGGGCACTGCATATTTAAACAGCATGAGTTTCACAGTGCTGTATCTGGGGTGAAAACCAAACCAAATCCCCCCACCCCACAACTTCTAAAAACAGTTAGACAAAGCAAAACCGAACTATTGAAAGCACAATTTTGCCTGTCCCTTGCCCTTCCTAACAGGGAACTGACAATTCTGGTCTCAGACAAGGAGGGAACTAGGTCATGTCTCTTGCTGCATCCCCTGAGCCTTCAAGTTGCTGGTTGTGTTTTTGTGCTATTGATCTGTGTCCCTGCCTGTCTGCAGCACTGTACCTGCCAGCACTCTGGGGACAGCTGCCCGCAATAAAACCTGCCTCAAAGTGAGATAAAGAGAACAGAAAAAGATACTGGCAGGGATCAAAGAGTTTGACCCTCAGAGAGTAAAAAGGGAGAGAACTGTGTGACTGCTTTCAGGCAAGGTATGAGGGAGAAAGAAGACTTGCTTTTTGCCTGACCTCAAAGAAAAGGGGAAAAGCTCCATTCCTCCCACTACATGACAAAATTACATGAGCATTTCAGAGCCAGCAGCAGTTACAGATCTGGGGCTTCAATACTCTGCTTTTATTACAGGACAAGTTGAAATTTGGTTCAATGCATAGTTCAGCCCATATGGGTTTCTTGCCTACACATATTTTAACCCCTTTTCCAGGGTTTAGGACTCAACAATTTATTGCACCTTAAATCCCAGAGAGAAAGAGCAAGAAAGTATTTCCCTAAATCCTGTTTTCTCTTGTATTTCCCTCTTGTCTCCCCATTTGGCCCTTAGTGGTGTTTTGCAGATGTACAGAGAATATCATCACTCATAGAAGCATGGAATTAAGGCTGGAAGAAGCCTTTTAAGATCAAGTCAGTCATCAACCCAGCATCACCGCCACGTTCATCACTAAACCATGTCCTCAAAGTGCAACATCCACACATTTTCTGAACACTTCCAGGTATGGTGGCTCCACCACTTCCCTGAACAGTCTGCTCCAGTGCTTTACCACCCCTTCTATGCAGAAATTGTCCCCAGTATCCAAATTAAACCTCCCCAGTGCAATTTGATGTAATTTCCTCTTGTCCAGTCAAAACTCTTTCTTTTGACCCTCCTCCAGAAAGGTCTCTGTCCTTGTAAAAACATGAATTCCCACATCCCAACAGGGATTCAGAACCCTTTGTTACTGCATGGTTGCAAAGATGCATTACTTCAGGCATCAGGTTGCTGATACCCATTCCCAACTGTTTCAAGGAGTATTTTTTGTACAAGAGAACAGCAGAACAATCAAACAGAACACATTCACAGAGGCTTTTGCAATCAGGTGATACAAGAAGTGCTGGAAAATACAGGCCAAGCCCTGTGGCTGGAAAAAACCCCAAACCAAGCAGCATTTCCTCAGGAATTGCTCGCCCCCGGGGAGGCACTCACCGCGATGAGGATCTGGAAGGAGCTGTGCATGACCTCGATGTAGCGGTACTCCAGGGCACAGCCGATGACAGAGATGTAGGAATGGTTATCCAGCCCCTTGAGGCCAGACATTGAAGCCTCCTTCCTTACACAGCCAGGGCCATTTTCACTCCACCAGGATTGGTGCCGGGAGATGTTGAATGTCAGGAGTTCGCTGTCCTAAAGGGAAAAGTCACAAGGAGATCTCTGTTTACTCTGAGAGTGTCAGACATGCTGTCAGATGGAGGTTGTATTAAATCAGTGGAAAACTTAGTTTCTGAGATCCCCACTCCTCAGAAATGCTAGCACAGATCAAAGCACATTGGGTTGATATTCCTTCATAGAATCATGGAATGGTTTAGTTTGGAAGGGACCTTGAAGAACCTAATCCAGGTTGCTCCAAGCCCCATTCAGCCTGGCCTTGAACACCTGCAGGGATGGAGCAGCCACAGCTTCTCTGGGCAACCTGTTCCAGGGCCTCAGCACCCTCACAGGGGAGAATTTCCTCCTATTGTCTAATGTAAACATATTTCCCAGGCAAGCTGCTGTGGTGAGAACCATTCCTGAGGCAGCCCTGCAACAAATCTATTTCACCATCCTGTAGCACAGTTGCAATGCAGGCTGCAGACCCAAGAACATTTTGCTAGTGGTATCTTCACCCAGAAAAGAACCCTCAAGTTTTGGGTTTGGGAGATGAACCATGTAACTCTAGAGGAAAAATGTGGCACTAAGTGTCCTGCCAGGCTCTTCTCAGCACAGGAATCAACCCAAGCAGCTGAAAAATATGAACTTCATAACCCCAAAGCGAGTTTCAAAACCCAACAGATCTTCCTCTGTTCCTAGCTTTTAACACATCTGACAAGATGCTGGACCATTTTTGCCTGATTTCCTTCCACACTCTTCACATCTGGTGCTTCTGCATCTCCTGTCAGCCCCAGGTCAGCCTACCCAGCCGAACTGACCCCACAGTGCTGAACTGCAGCTTCTTGGAAACATCTCCCCTTGCAATTTCTTACCAACTTTACCTCGAGAGGCTTTTTGTTTTACTGCCTTGTCTTTGCTAGGTAAATACTTTAAACCAGTTCAGGGGGTTATGCCACACAAGCAGTGCAGGCCTTTGGTGTGCAGCCACGTGCTTGTTTAAAAATGACCACACTTTCCTCACACTTGAGAAAAGTGCAGTATTTACAGGAATACACGGAGAAGCTTTGGGATTTTGAGCTTGCAGGACATGGCAAAGCACTCCTGCAGGTGAAAGACAAACTCAGGACTGGCTGAACAGCTGCAACCCTTCATGGATGAGTGCCAAGTGCTGGCTACCCCTGAAGTCCTCTCAGGTCACTTTTATCAGCAATCCCTTTTGACCACAAAACAAGGCAAGGGGTTGGAAGTTTTATTCCGAAGAATAGATTAAAAAATTTGAAGGCAGAGAATCTGTATCTCTGCAGAGAGGGATGGATGCTGGATATACACCCATTACTAAAGGTTTTAGCACCTATCCGTAAACTATTTCACACTGCTGGTGCCAGGGTCCTACAGTCCCAGGAGGAAAGCTGTGGCTCCCAGAACAGCAGCAGTCAGAGCTTGGGGTATTCACACTTCCCAACATGGAAAACCTCACATGGCAGCTCCTTTGTGTCAGCTCCCTGTAGAGTGAAAAGGAAAAACAGATTCAGAGCAGCTTATCCAAGCCCCTGCTCCAAATTACCCTCTGGAGAGAGGGCCTGTCTCCACAGCCAACACAGGAGCCAAGCCAGGCAGTCCTGCAGATATAAAACACAGACACAGAAAAGCACATCCAGGGCAAAACTCGAGTCACAGGGGCAGGAATCTGAATGCCAGCCAGAGCAGCAGGGAACAGTCCCCAGGTGCCCTGCTCTGCACCTTGTGTGGGGACCCTCCCTCCACCACAGCCACCCCGAGCCAGCCTGCAGAGCCAGCACTCAAACCTGCTGCAGGAAGCACGTGTTGAGAAATGTGGACAATTAAGTGAGAAGACAGCTGCCAAGCTCCTGACATAATCACCACAGCAGATGGCATGTGCTTTACAGGGGATGGAGGAGGGCACGGAGATGCAGCGTGGCACTGGGGCAAAGGCAGCCGGAACAGCAAAGACAATGGGGAAAACTCCATTAACAGCTGGAAGTTTAGCCCTCTCCTGGGCTTCACCCTTCAGTGGCCCACACAAAGCTCAGAAAGGCACCAAATCACAGCTTTTCTGCAAAGCTTGTTCTTTTTCCCCCAAGTTTGCATGTTCTGAGGCTCATGGATTTCCCCCAGCCAAAGCCAGGCCTCCAAGTGGCTGGGCTCTCCTCCCTCTCACAAGCCACTCTGCTTTGGTTGGGGAAAGAAGCAATTCTCTTTCTCAAAAAACAAAACAAACCCCCAGAAACAAACAAACAGAAAGCAAGAAACCTCCAAAACAACCAAGAAACCCCCCAAAGTGAATTCCTGTTTCTTTGCCCAGGGCTCCCCGCATTAGCACTGAACCAAAGCTGTTCCCCAGGGCACCACAGGATCTTCTCTCAACCTCAGTCCCCAGGGCTTCCCTCTCCCAGCTCACAGATGGTGCTTTCCCAAACCTTCTGCCTCACTGATGCAGACAGACCCCTCAGTGTCCTCTCTGCTCCTTACAGAGGAGTCAGTGTGTGTTTGGCAAAGTAAGAAACAGGCTGCTCTCCTTCCAGAATCTCCCCTTTGTCAGCTTTCAGAGATTTGGCTCTGGCTTAACTTCACTGAACTTGCTTGTAAATTCAGCCTGAAAAAGCAGAACAGGTGTGGCTGGAGGTGGGCAGGTGGAGGAACAGGAGGTCCAAACCAGCACTCACTGCCTTTTGCCCACAGTCATACTCCAGCTCTGAGGTAAAAGGAAAAAAAAACCCAAAAAAATAAAGTTACACATCAGTGAAGGGCAAATTGGCAAAACTGAGCACATTTGGATTCTAAAAACGCCACAATGCCTCGAACTCATGAGCCATCCATCTCAGAGATGTAAAGTGAATACTGATTGCACACTGGGATCAGGAAATGTCACTGTGTTCAGAGCCACCCTTCTGAACCAGCACCTGCCTGGGGCAGAGGGCAGCACGAACCAGAGGGTCTCAACATGCAAGGCAGAGCTGTTGCTTTGCCCTGTCCCTGGCTGGATGCCCTCGGGGGATACCTGTGTGATGGGGCACAATAAAAAGAGCACTCAAGAAAATCCCTTAATTGACCTCCCGTTGCTCAGAGCTTGCTTGGAGACTGTGAAAACAACTCCAGGATGTCTCCTGTGGTTTGCCAGCTTCATTTGTGAGAATACAGTCGGAGAGAAGCGAAACCATGAATTAGACAGAACAGCACGCAAAAATCAGGAGAAAAGAGCCAGTTTTAAGAAGGTTTAGGGAACAGCTGTCTCCCAAAAGCTTTCTGCGATGCATTTGAAATCTAAACACACTGGAATGCTCCCAGGAATGTGGGTTGGGAGATGTTAACCAGTGCCAGCAGTGACCAGGCCTGCTGCAGGGAGAGGGGTCAGTGTGTGCCCAGCCCCAGCAGGGCTGTCACTGCCTCTGTCCTCCAGCCTGCAGGGAAACACGAGCCAGGGCGAGCCAAGCTCCTTCTCAGGAGCACCTTGAAGGCCAGCCAAAAAATCACATCTTCCTCTGACCTGCTGCAGCACCTGGCTGTGACCTGTTTGCCACCAGGGCAAGAGGGAAGGCAACAGCACCAAAAACTGCACAGAGCCTGCTTTCCCCAGCGTGTCCCACGGGAAACTCACACCTACCTCCAACACCCACGGAGCCAGCTGCGCTCCTTTGCTAAAATAGCTTCCTGAAAGCTGTTCTGAAATTATTTTCTAAAGGGACACTATCAGAGATGGTTTTATTTTTTTGCTGTTAACAGTCTTCTGAACTGCCTCCCTCAAATTTCCTTAATTATCAGGCAAAACCACTCTGGAACAAACTGAACCTCGTTTGGGAACTGCCAGAGATTGACAGCAGAATCATTGTAAATCTTTGTAGATGGAAACATTTCTTATTAAAATAGGAAATGCAATGTTCAACTTTCAGTCCTGTGCTGGGAGTAGCTGCATCACCTTGAGACAGAGAGGAACACTCCCCGTGTCTCTCAGTGGGTTTGCTGACAGTGCCACAGCATTTAAAAGCCAAATCCCAGGCTTCCAAGTTCTAAATTTAGAAGGAGTTGAGGGACAGTTTTACGTACACATGAATTTATCCATCCTCCTGCTATTTTAACCAGGTACAAAGTCATCCCAAGATGCCATCCAGGTTCTCCGAAATACAAATAACCCCCATTTGACACAAAAGGGCTGCTTCCATTTCAGGAGGATATTTAGACCACCAGGGCTCTGGATTCAGATCAAAGCAGTGCATAGACAAGAGAATATAAAGGAAGGATAAAAAAAAAAAAAAATTAGAAGTCACCATTCAAGAAGAATAATTCCAGAGGGAAAAGACAAAGGAATACATTGAAATACATTGAAATACAGGACAGCAGTTCCTCAAACCTCTCTGAACATTTCTCAAGTTCATGATGAAGAGTCAGTCAGTGTGGCAGCTGGACAGACAGATGCTCATATGTCTTAACAGCAGGATTTTAATAATTAACTCAGACTGAGGGGTTGCAGGAGGGATGAATTTCATGCTTGAGTAAACAGGGAGAAGCTTAACATATTATTGCAAACACAGCCTGGAAACTTCAGAGCTAGCTCCCAGCAATTCACCTACCCAAACAGCCAGATGGACACGGGGAAAAGAGGGAGATGGGACAGGAAGAGGAACAGCAACCTGGAAATTGGGCTGTGAGCCCCAGCACAGAGCAGGGACACAGCACTTGGAGCTGCAAGTGTGCTCAGGAGTATGAGCAGAGCAAGTCAGCAAGGCAATGCTGCCAGAAGCTGCTCAGAGACACATCACCACCTCCCTGCCAGTGCTGAGAAGCAGCCCTGCAAATCCAGGTTGCTCCAGCACTCGGCTGCTCACTGGCAGAGCACTTGCAGGAAAGCTGGCATGGGCTGTGTGCTTGGGGAGGCCCTTCCAGCAGCAAGGGAAGTGCTTCCTTAGACACTTGTGCTGATCCACCTGGCTCTGGCCACCCAAGGAAGCTCTGCTGGGCCATATTTCACACTCTTACTCCTGCTAAGAAAAGATTCCAAGATAAAAGACCCTGTCAGGATAGAAAGACAGAAATCAAGTCAGTTTAGCTCTTCCGAGAAGCAAGGAATAGATTCAGTGTTCAGTAAAATGTATTTTCCTTTCCAATACAAAATTCAGTGTAACTAGTGATTGGTAGTTGGTTAGTAATTAGTTGTAACTCCCCTGAGCAGGGCTGACCAGAACAGCATCCTCAGCAATTCCATGGCCAGGAGACATGGAATGGACATGCTGGAATAACCTGGAGGATAAAGGAGCACTTCAAGAAATGTGAAAAACACGAGGAAAGAGAGGGTGAGAAGTGGTGGCAGACAACAGAGTGGAGGAAAGATGCAGCAGAGAACAATTCCTTGGTAATGGAAAGCAACAGGCAAATTGTACCTATCAGCCCTTGTTCTACTGATCACCTAAAGTTTATAACTGAGAGATTGTCTCAACCCCTTTGCCAAATTACTCATGGGCTGACATGGACTGTGGGCTCCCTGGTTTCTGTTCATTAAATCAGCCAGGCACCCAGAGCAAGGGGGGCACAAGAACAACGTCCCTGTTCTTGTGAACAGCACTTTGCTGCTCCCATCCTGTATTCCTTCACCACTGTGAAATCAGATCTAGGCAGCAGAGCATAAAGAATTGTTTGCAATGAGTGCACATAACTGTTTCCTCAACTTTTCAATTCCCTGGGCTTTTCTTAAGTCTGTTACATCGGAAACACTTGAACCCTTTCTATCCTATCCTTTTCTCACCCCACCTGAGTTATCACCTCTCTCAGTGGCACTGGACTGTCATTACCAGGCACCAAGTGAACAAACTCCATTCTCTCGATTTCCCTGCCCTTTCTGCATTCCCTCACTGTAAACAAGCTGCTGACAGAGCCTGCCCTGGCAGGCTGCCCTTGTCAGAACCCAGCAGGGTCAGTGCAGGGCTGGCAGGAATGCCACTCTCCCCAGGCTCACCAGCAATCACAGAGGAAACAGCACCCTGAAGCCCTGCAGAGCTCTCAGTCCCTTAAGGGACTTGCACAACCCTGTCCAAGCACTCCCCAGTGTGTTCATGCTAAGTCTAGTAGTTAATGAGTTATTGTTTATCAGACCAGCTCCATCAGCCTCTCCCTCCAGCAAAGCTCTTCTTCCAATATTTGCAATTTCCCTGCCTACTGCCAGGCTCACGATGAGCTTTGACTTCTTGTCAGGACTAGAGGGCAGCCTCCTCCCGTGGGCCCTGGGGCACACAGAGGTACCTGCAGCCCTGCTGCACACTGCCCAGCACCTGTACAGCCAAGCCCAGATGTCCTTCTGGGGCCTGATCCCAGCACTGACCCAATAAAGCACCAGCTGGCCTTGGATCAGGTTTCCAGAGATGCAGCAGGAGAGCCCAGCCTGGGAAGTGTCCTACAGAAACCTCAGCTCCTGCTTCAGGTGGATCTTTTGGTCTCTTGTGAAGCACAGATTTGTTTTGCCACTACAAAGACCCAAATTACTTCAGTGAAAGTGGAGGAGGATGGAAAGCAGCATCATTAGCTTTCCTTACAAAACAGCTTTTTAAAGTGAGAATAACTCATTAAGAACAGAGGCAAGGCTGTCAACTACTTTGCAGCCAAACAAGCACAAATTCTCTCTTGATTTTGCTGGCTGCCATTAAATGAACTAATTTCTCATTGCAGCCCAAGAGGAAAGTCCACTGAGTCAGTAACAACTTACACTGCAGCCCAATTCTATAAAAATGTCCCCAGTCACAAGTGTCACCCTGTAGGCTAAATAAAGCCTCTCTGTGTGCTGGCTTGGCTAAAATGAGCCCCAGCACAGAGCAAGGTTACCAGGTGAAGCTCCTCTGTGGCACAAAAAAAGGAGTTTGAGGTGCTGTTTGAATTGCAGAACAGCAACCTGACGTGTTGCAGTGCAGGTTGGGATTAGCAAACACGAGTATCCATCTGGCTGGAAGCAAACACTGGCTCTGAGAAGCTCCCAGAGCAGCTTATCAAGCCAACATTTTCTCTGCAGGAGGGAGCATTTAAACAGTTACATAAAATTCCCTTTTTTATCAGTTGGTCGCAGCCAACATCGAGATCATCCCAGGCTGAGATTTCAGACTATGAATAATCACTGTTTTGGGCGAGAACTCCCTCAAAGTTTATGGAGATAATTGAGAAGGAAAATGAAGATGAATTGAGACATTAGGAAGTTACATTTTCTTATCTGCAAAGGATTTAGGCTGCCACTCCTGACTTGCTGTGGGCCTGATAAAACCACAGGGCAATTCTAATTATGACTGCAACTCCAGTGCATGACCTGGGAATTTAGGCCAGATGTGGAGTGCTCTGAAATGAACCTGCATCCCACAATCACTCTGAGTGCTGTGCTACAGCAACACTCATAATTCATTGCTTACAGCCCAGACTTAATTTAGGGCCTGCCTCCCATTTTTATTATTTCTGACTCACCCCTCATTAGGCAGACAGCAATACTCAGCTAATCTAGTCTTCAAAGAGCTTTGCATATTAACTCACAACACCCTGGCCAGCAGCCAGGAGTAACTACCACCGTGCTTGAGAAGGAAGAATTAAGGCAGGGAAGCCACATCCCAAGGAGAGGAGCCAGATCCCTCTGGGGAGGGATGTTCTCTGTTCAGCAGACAGAGGAGCCTCTCCCCAAAGGTACAACAGGAAATATTTTGCCTGGTGTGGCAACAACCAGGTATTTATCCCTGCTGCTGAAGTGCAGTAAGTCTTCAGCAGGACTGGGAGGCACAAAAATACCAAGAGCTGGTCAGGTGTAGAGTTCCAGCAAAGTCCAGGCAGACCCTGCAGCAGCCCTTCCCTGGGACAGGCTGGCAGAAAGGCCACTCTCAGAGCTGCTCGAGGGGCCTCCCCTCCACCACACACCTTCTTGCCAAGGTGGTCTCACTCCCCAAGAGGATCAGCTGCAGTCTGGTTATCTCCTAGCCCTCCTCAGCATCACTGCTGGGAATTGGCCCTCAAACCCCCTCTCTCCTCTGTGTGGCTCTGCTGCCAGGCCTGCTGTCACCTCTCTGCCTGCTGTGAGGGCAGGGTTTATTCCAGCACCAACTGCACCGACTGAGAGCTCCAGAAATCAGGAGTGGCTCCTCAGCTCCCCACACAAGCAGCAGCATTCCCCATCCTTGATAAAGCAGCCCTCTCCACAGGCAGGAGGGCAGGACCCAGGCAGCCCCCACCCCTCACCTCACCCATGGCAGCCCTCCCCTCCCCACCCAGCTCCATCCCCTGTGTGAGAGCCTGGGCACTCACCTTTGAGAGCCCTCCCACTTCTAAGTAAAAGCAGATGATGAAGATGTTCCAGGTGACCCAGACTGCAGTCCAGATGGCATACTGGGAAGGAATGGGGTTGGGGAGAGAGAAGCAATAAACATGAGGAAGTCACTGGAATTAGTGAGTATATACATATATCTATATTTATATTGATGTATGTGTGCTCTAGCTGGGGACAGTGGAATGCCCTGAGTCAGCACCGAAATCCTTTTTCTCTTCCTCTGTTTTCCATATTCAGATGCTCTCTTGCCTGATAAGACACACACAGGGGCAGGAGTCTGAAGGGCTGGAAAAGCTTCTGTGCTGCATTTGTCCAGCCCCTCGCCCTCCCTCTCTGCTGGGCAGCGTTTGGGCTGAAGAATTATCTGAAACCTTCTGAGTTTAGCACAAGCACAGCTCACTGAACAGGGGATTCCTGAGCACAGCCAGGCATCTCCTGCTAGAACAGTGTGCAGGGCTCGTGCCTGATCTCCCAGGGGCTTTGCAGTGTCCCTGCTGCCAGCCACATCCCTGGAGCACAGGCTTGGACAGGCTCTGGTGTGTGTCACTCACCACCACGATGTAGCGAGGTCTGTACTGGATGGTGCCGAACAGCCCCAGGATAACGATGATGATGTGCAGGAAGTTGGCGAGGATAGGGGCCCACTGGTATCCCAGGAAGTCGAACACTTGCCTCTCTAGCGCAGCAAGCTGGAAGGGAGAAGGAAAAGGAGAGTTACAGCTTCTGCACCCATAGTGTTTGTTCTCAAGGTTTTGACACGCTCACTGAGCAAATCCCCGCGGCAGCTGAAGGTGGGACTCTGTTCCCAAAGCAATTTTCTGCCTCTGAACCAGGTCAGTAGGACACAAGGCTTGTTTACACATCCCCCTTCCCCTCTGGTCTCATCCCAGCTCCTCTGATGGCTGAGCTCCAGGGCTGTGTGGGGCATTCCTCTGTGCTGTGCACCCTGGGGCTCTGGCAGAGGACAGAGGGGAGCAGCGGGATGGGAACATCTTAAATGTTGAACGTGAAATACATTCACAAAGATGTCAGTGTAACTTTCTAGAGCTCATTTGTCAGAGCCTTCAGCATCACTCCATCACTCCTGACACCTCCTGTGTTTCTGCTCTCCAGCACACATCCATCAAAGTGAGGGAGAGGAGGAAACTCTCTCCTCCACCTTCGCCCCTCAGAAAATGCTGCCACCAGGAAAGGAAATTCTGCCAGCACATCAGTTTTCCAGGACAGGCTGTGTTCCTCTCCGGCACTAATAACACGGTTCAAGGCTAGTACTGTGTTCTAGACATAAAACTCCATTACTGCTGGAGTGCTGGGGCTGATTTGCAAACCGTATCCACATAAAGATGTGCTTTTTACCTGTAGCCATCGTCTGTGTATTGGACAACATCTGGTCCCCTGGCCCTGAGCCTCTGTGCAGCTGAAAGCTGGAAATGCAATTGCCTGCTGGCCTTTGCATGCCCACGGCCTTTAAATAATGTATTTACAGGAGAAATATTGTGAGTGTGGGGGGCAAAACTGTTAATGCAGGTTTTTCTCCTGTGCCCAGCCTTGCATGGAGAGATCTCTTTTTTTGTCTTTATTAACACAGTGCAAGCCCCTCCATGGACTTGTGTCTTCCCTGTCAGTACAAGATTTTAAAGTATGTTTAATTATCACAGTGGGCCACTGGGATTGTGTTATGACATTTCATATTTATTTTTGGCTAAATAAATCATTACAGTTTACCATAGGCTGTCAATATTAATTTAACTCCTAATCAGGCGTTAACCATGAGTAATTCTGGTCTGCTGTGTGTAATCAGCTATGTGACATCTTTTCCTGGCTGGGATCTAAGCACCAGGGCTTCTGTGATGGTTTAAAGCATTTAAAGATGTGAGTGGCTCAGGTTCCTCTCAAGCCCCATGATGAGAAAAGCCACATCTATTAAATGCCCCTTATTCCTCCTTCTTCCTGGCTCAGTGAGGAAATTGCCTTCACACCTCTCTTGGGCTAGGAAGGTATTGCAATTCCCAACACAACTTTGAAAGTTCAATAAAAATCTGTATTTCAAAGAAATCTGCGGTTAAGGGCAATCAGTCAGGGAGGGGGTAGGCAGCTTTCCCTCTAAAGTATCTTATTCCCAAGGAAAGAAGGACAGAGAGCAGGGAAGGAATGGAGGCAGTCACTAAATCTCTCTCTTTTGCCAAATAATCTTTCCTTATGTGCAGTCTGAGCCCCCTGAAGCACCTGGAAGATGCTGTGGCCACACAGGGGGCTGTGCTCCCCCCAGCACAGCAGGTTTGTCACTCTCCTCAGAAACACCAGCCACAGGTTAAACGCTTAATCCTGCAGGAGGGGATTAACACACATACCTTAACGACATTGGGACATTTGGGATCCTGACTGGCTGGCAGTGGGCTGCTGGACTGTGCCCCTTCATCCAATCAGGCATTTAATTGGCTTTGTGTGTTCCAGGAGCAGCGTGTGCCCCCAGAGCCCCAGCCAGCCTGGGGACACAACGGGGTGTTGGCTGAGCTGACCCCTGCCCAGCCTCCCCTCTTGCCCTCAGGTTCTGAAAATCAGGATAAACACAGATCCCTCCTACCCCTGCCTTCTGCTGCGAGCTCTCCCACTCCAGAACCAGGGCAATCCATGTCTGGAGGAGTGCTTTCCTCATTCTACTCCACCAGTATTTGTCACTAGGGCTGCATAAAGAGGGGAAAGCTTGTCCTTCCACGGCCTTGTGATGTTTCCTTGTTTGTTTGCACCAGGAAAGAGATTGGGCTGTGAAATGAGGGATAAACAACCACCCTGGAGATGGACCTGCCAATCTACACGGCTTCAGATTTGGGCACAGCTCCTTGAGAAGTCTCTGGATTTTTCCCCACAACCTCAAAAATTACTTCACACCATACTTCCTTCTCCCTCACCTTGTCTCCAGGTTCTTTCCATCCTGATTTACTTTCTTATGCCACTTTCCCAGCATTATTAAACTGTTTTTGTGAACCTGGGAGCTTCAGGCATGACTCAGCTGGTCCAGAGATGGGCTGTGCCCATCTGCTGGCCCAGGGAAGGAGAGGGGATGTGGGATGTGCGAGCTCACACAAGCTGTTTCCTCATTTATAAAAATAAAATTACGATTTTCTGTAGAACATGTTGGTGACAAGCAAATGCTACTGATGAAACTCCAACGCTGTGTTAGTGACAGGCAGGGAGTGAGTCTGTGCTGCGATCCAGCCATTGGAAATGCAGCCTCAAGTTATCCTGGGCTTCCCCCTGTCCCCACAGGAACTTACCATAATTAAGGAAGTATTTGCTGAAAACAAATTGATAAGCAACCATTTCACTCATTACACTGCAGTCTGTGTGCACAGCTTACCCACAAAATGCTGCTGGGATTTGCAGGCAAGCAGGGCTGACGTTGGGGCTAAGCTGGCCTTGGTTTGGGGCTGGGATGTGAAGAATGTCTCGGTGCCCTTCAGTCCTGGTCCCTCCAGTCCTGCTCAGAGAAGGCAGGGTCAGGGTTTGCCCTGATCTATCTGTCCCCTGGTACTGAACCTCTCTGGGAGCCTCGTGCTGAGCAGGGAAATGCCATCTTTCTCTACTGCTGCCAGGGCTGTGCAGAGCAATATCCTCACTGTGGTGTTCCTTACAATGATTCACACTGTCCTATTGAGAAAGCCTATTATATTCCAGAGATACTGGTTGTAAAGAGAAATGTCACAGATTGTGGCACAGGTTTCAACCCACTCAAAGCTGACAGGACCTTTCCATCAGGGAGGACAAATTTTTCTTCTTTATGACTGTTCTTATTAAAACCAGGATTCCTTCTCCTCCTTCTGCTTCTCTAACCCATAGTATACTTTTACCTTTCATTCTTTAAATCAAATGATTCATTGCAGCACTAAAATCAAGAGTTGTGGCAGAATTTTCTCTCCTGAAATAAACCACATTTCTGCTGATCTGAGTGAAACCGGAGTAGCAAATAACCACGTGAAGCAATTGTTAGCCAGGCAAACAACCCAAGCCAAAGTTCTCTCTTGGGCCATCATTCATTTATACAGCTGGGGAAGAGATGAAAGGCAGAGGGATGTTCTGCATCTCATGGAGCCCATCCCATGGCCCACACACAGGGAGCTCAGAGAGCTCCGGACATGCTCAGGGGCAGCACACCATAAAACTTCACCAGAGAGGGAAGCTGCCCCTCAGCTGGAGGAGTGTCCAGAGAAAAGGACATAGAAAATAGGAAAAAAAGTCCTAGAAAACACCTCAATGTTTCAAATGAAGCTTCTCATTGGGGTTTCAAACCGTTCCAGTTGTTTTTCCAATGGCTCTGGCAGGACAGTGTCACTGGCAGGTGTCACTGCCAGCAGGACACTCCAAGCTGGTTCAGCATGGGCTGGGGGTGCTTGTTTAAATTCTAGTCCCTCAAATCTTTTAGATCCCCTCAGCATTGTCTTCTGTTGCTCCTCTCCTGCTGATAATCTGGAGAGTCCAACCTGCTCCCCTGTGCCCCCATACTGCTGAGGAGGAAGGGATGCTGTCAGGTACCTGTAATTCCTTAACTCCCTGTCCTTTATAGCCGACTATCAAAGCCATGTTATCAGCCAGATTTGCTCTTCTTAATTTATTAAGCTTTTAAAGCCTTTAATCTTATTTGGTTTGTATCTGTGTCTTTAACTGCATTTCTGAAATCAATTTGGACACAAATGAAAAAATATCAGTCTCAAGACATGTTGATGTGACTCATACAGACACAGGAAAGGTGCTCAGAAAACCCCATAACAGGTACAGTCACACATCCATTTTGTTTCTGTAAACAAACCTGCTTTTAACCTTTCCAAGCTCAGCTTTAATAAGAGATTTATTTTCAAAATTAAATGTCAGAAATAAATATCCAAGTGTGCAATAAAGGGAACCAATGGGAAAGGCTGATCCTACTGCTGAAAGAAAAAACAGAAACAAAAAAACAAAAACCCAACAAAAAAGCGAAGAAAAAATGTTTTACTGAGAAACCCAGGCAATTTTCCACTTGACCTATAAGAAAACAACCTGAAAACTCCTTTGCCACTCCTTGTCTCTCAGTGCTGTGAGGACACAGCCTCACAGGCTGCTCCAGCTCCCGCTCCTCCCCCAGCTTCAGCTGGGTCAAAATTTACCACTTAACCCCCTGTCTGTCCCTCCTCTCCAGCCTGAACCCAGCAGGAGCCTCAGCTGCAGCCCTGGGTCCCCACTGCCCTGCTGGGGTGATGTTCTGGGCTCCTGGCTGATCCCAACTCCCTGATCCAGGGTTTGATTTCCTGCCAAGTGGCTTCGCTTTTTAAGAAGATGCTCTTCCTTTGTCTGCTGTGCAAACACCATCGGAGCTTTCACTGGAAAAGGTCACGGGCCTTTTCTTGAGGAAAAACCTGCACTGGTTTCCTGAGGTATTTTGGCCATGAGATGTGATGGCTCGAGCTCAGGGCAAAGTCTCAGTGCTACTGCCCCTATGAGGCAACATGCAAGGATGGGAATTTACATCCTGCTACCTGAAACAACAGGAAGAAATTAAAAAATATCAGACTGTGTAATTTGATGAATATATCTATTTAGGTTTTGAACACAACTATCTTCTTTTTTCCACATGGTTTAAGTTTCGCAATACTAAACACCTATCTGCTGTTTAGTATTATTAATATATTGGTATTATTATAATATAATGTTTAATTCTACACACCTTTCTATATAATTCCTTTGACTTTGTAAATGCTGGGACAATGCTAGAACTAAAGAATCCTAAACCCAAGCTGCTGTGTGCTGAAACTATCAGAAGTGAGCAAAAAATTCCCTTCTGTGCTAGTGTTTACTCAAGGTGGAGAAGATTCTGTGAGCAGAAAAACAATTAAACAGTAAGACTGCTTTTACCACAGTGGCTGCATTTCTAAATAAATATGAATGGTTGCAATAGCTCTTTAATTAAGTTTATCTGAAAAAGCAGCTCAGTGAACCATTGCTTCCCATCCCCAAATGGAGGGGCTCGTTCTGCGAGGTGCCACGTCCTTGTCTCTCCCAAAGTCAGCCTCTCATGTGCTCACAGCCGCTGCATTCACAAAATCTCATTTTTCTTCAGTAAGTGTTGTCAAGGAAACCTTCCTTGGGGCCTGGTGATCCACAGCTCCTTTCCCAGCATCCCTCTCCCCACCACAGAGGTCAAGAGACTAATTGCACAGGAGGTCTCTGTCACTTGCTCTCTCAGGCATCTCTGGCCACTCTGGCCACTGTGTACAATGTGCCCCATTCTCTGCTCCTCTGCTGTGTTCTCTCCCCAGAAGCTGCTGAAACTCTGCTATTCACACAGACATTAGAGAGGCCTCCAACAGCAGGGCTGATACTTTGAAGTCATTTCTATTTCAGCAGAAAACTGGTCACTGTGCTGGGTCTGCCACTGCAGGGCAGCAGGGAAGTCCCCACCATTGTCCCACACCAGGTCACTCCCTGCAGCTGCTCCTGGGCATCACACTCCAGCAAACACAACTTTCAGGCTGCCTTGTGCCACATCCAAGGATCAGGACTTCTCCCAGCCCAGAACCATCCTGTGCAGAGCCTGGGCAGGGGTAAAACCCTCCCCGTGTTCATCACAGCTTCTCTGCTGAAGCCTGGGGTGTCCTGCTGTTAAACACCCCAGGGTTGAGCCCTCACCTCCTCATTCCCCCCAGCCTGGCACCTCTGAGCTCCGAGTTCTCCCCTCCCAGCATCATTTTGTGTGTGGGCAGTGATGCTCTCAGGATTGCCACTGCTGTGACCTTGAACCCTGAGCTTTCTGCTGCCAAAGCCTCCCAGAAACATCTGAGCTGCAAAGATACGTCATTATTCAGTCCCACATGTCCAAATGCTGCTTAGCATTCCAGGGAAGGCACAATCCTGCTAAACATAAGGGATGAGGCTGGCACTGAGCAGTGCAGAAGGCTGTGTTGTGTCTGAGCTGAGGCTCTGGCTTCAGAGGGCCTGAGGTTTCCTAAGTGCATTTTAGAACCACCAGCTCTGCTCAGCTGAAGACATGGGCCATGCACAACAATTCACAGAATCATGCCTTTAGGTTGGAAAAGTCTTCTAAGATCATTGAGTCCAACTGTCCCCTTAGCACTGCCAAGCTCACCACTAACCCATGTCCCCAAGTGGCACATTTAACATCTTTTAAATCCCCCCACAAACAGCAACTCCAACACTGCCCTGGGCAGCCTGTTCCAATGCTCAACAGCCCTTTTGGTGAAGAAATTGTTCCTCATATCCACTCTAAACCTCCCCTGGAACAATCTGAGGCACACATCCAAGCAAACCTCTTAAGCTTTTTACTCCAAGTGTTAAACTGTGCCATGGAACTGGCAAAACATCAGGAGCTGGCAGTACTTTTTCTAGCAAGACACCACATCCCATGGTCCCTGCCACATCCACAGGTGCTCTCTTCTTGTCCACAACCTTCTCAGCAGGGTGGTCAGCAGGACAGTGGATTAACTGATGTTCTGAATGGTGTTCAGAATCCAGCACCCAGGAAAAAGACTGCTTCCTAGGAGGAATGATTCAGGAAAATTATTGCTCTGGATTGCCTAAATTTCCCCCAGATCAGGGTCAGTCACATGTCTGATGAGGCCTGTGCTCTGTACCCCTCACAGGCTGTTTGTTTTTATGGCTCCCATCTCCCCTTGGGGCTCAGAGCCCAGGGATGCAGCCCCAGGGTATGGGAGCTGTTCCCTGTGCTCCTGCCAGCCCCTCAGCCCTGCACGCTGCTCTGATTGCTGATTGCTGAGAGCAGCAATCAGCCTCAACTAATAACCAGGTGCCTTTGTGATTTAGGCAGAAAAGCACTCTGATGGGAATGACAAACTTGTTTTATTTGCAACCTACGTCAGCACTCCCACCTAAGTTCCTCAAACATAATTAAATTAATCTGTTGTGCCCACAGTGTTGTCTCCTAAGCCCCCCCAATGTTTCATGGCTCAGCTTTGAGTCTCCAGCTTTGGGACAGAGAGAGGAGGCACTGGGGTGAAGGGGAGGTTACTGCATTTGTAACAGACATAAAACCTGTGAGCTTCCTCAACAAGTGCCTGACACTTTTGTCACCCAGATGCCCAGGCTCAGGCTCCACACTCCTGGCTTTCCCTCAGCTGCTGAAGAACTTGCTGAGCTATCTTATCCCACCTCATGCTGCTGATCCTGGGCAAACATCCCAGCTGCTCCCCCAAACAACATCCTGGCGTGGCTGACAGCTTCAGCTCTGGGGGAAAACTTCTCCCACCAGGAGCACAAATTTCCCTGTTGCATGAAATAATACATATTAAATGTGTGCCATTAACTCAGCAGCCATTTCCCTCTGGAGATCTGCTACCAGTTATGAACCCATCTAAACACTCCTCACTCTGTGAGGCAGAGCAGTGCTGGAGATCAGCAGGAATTTAATTTTCTAATAGAGAGATTTATTCCCTACCAACAGGGCTTTATATTGTGTGATCCCTGCCTCTGCTCAGCCATGAAGGCTTTCTGATTTTTGGGCTTCTTCCCATGAAAGGGATGCAGGGAAAAAAACTGAAAATACTTGAAAATTAGCCAAGGGGTTGTGTTTAGGGAATATAACCTATATCCTTTTGACCTGCTATCCTAGGCATCATCTGCTTAGCTAACAGAGAGGGAAACTATTGACAGGGCTGACACAGAAAGCACAAGGCTGCCCTGAAACACTGCTTGGGCCAGCACTGCCCAGCCTGTCTTCTCCTGAAGCAGCTCTCTGGAGTCTCCTGGGTGTGGGAGCAGCAGAGCGCGAAGAGCTCAGAGATCCCATGAACTCTCAAGTGTACCAGAAACACTTTAAATTATTCAGAGGTTTGACCAAAACTCTCAGTGTGTATAAAGCCCACGAGAGACCAGCTGGACTCACCCAGTCTAGAAAAAAATTCTGTCTCTCTTTGCTGTTTTATAGGCACTTACTGCAAACTGCAATTTTATTTCGCTGCTGTTTACCCCAAAGCTGAATTGTGGCTGTAAATATACCACTGGCAGCTTCCCCAAGGGAGCAGTAGCTCTTGCTTCAGGCTCGAAAAGCCAAGCTCAGTTTTCCCTCTGTCCTGTCCACACACAGCCCAAGAAAGACCTGCTGTGACCAAGTGACACTGAGACCACCCCCTGCTTTTGTCTGTACGAACAGAAGTGTTCACTGGTGTCCCCTGCCAGTCTTGTTCATGGCTGGCACCTGCAGCACCTCCTCTTCAGGAAGGGTCAGTGGTTGCCTGAGAGACAAAAATGCCTCTCAGAAGGCAAAACACCTGCAGAAAGCCACCTGAAGCCCTTTTTCTCATCCAGCAGAAGATGAGGGTGAGAGTTTTTTGGTGGCTATGGAGCACAGCCAGCAAAGCCCTGCTCTCCGTACAGCTCTGTGTCACAGCTCCACAGGATGCTCTCAGCACATGGGGCAAATTCTCCCTGTGCTGCTGGACTTTTTTAGGAATCCTCCAGGGCCTTGTGAGCCAAAGGCCCCTGCTCTGTCCCTCTGCCTGAACCCACAGCTCCCACCCCGCTCCGGCCGGCTCAGCACCCGCTCTCCCCCAGCTCCTTCCTGCACATGGCACTGGGAGCTCCAGCAGCTGATCCCCTTAATTAGGTCACAAATGGATCACGTGTAAAACACTTGCACCAGCCAGGTCCTCTGAAGGAAAAACACGCAAGCCCTGCTACTGGGGTAAAAGCTCGGGAGAGGAAAGATGCCAAAGCTGAAATAACTCTTCAAAACTTTGTCCGTAGGAGCCTTGCTTCAGTTTCTGCTCGACAGCTGGGCCCCTGCTCCCTGACACTGGAGCTAAGTGGTAGCAGTGCTTTAATTTCCTCTTGCTTCTGCTGCAATGCCAGATTGCCTGGATATTCGTAAACAGAAGGAATTTAATGAAAATTATAATTAGAGCCCTGCGGTGCTCTTGCAGGTCGCCTTTACACTGGGCTGCCTATTTACATTACAAATCAGGCTGGTGTCACTGCAGAGTCTACAGCAAGAGAGGAGAATTCATTAAAAGGGAAGCGCAGGGTGGGTGAGAAATAGGGGAGAGAGAAAATGATATTGTTATTATTAATAATCTAGGAAATTGGGAGCTGCCACGGTCTTGCTGCAGCTTTGCTCCTCGAAGGAAAGCTTGTCCTAATCAGCCTGGAGCAGGAGGGGACACAGCACAGTCACCCAGAGACTTCCAAGGCAATTACTGTTCAAATGGACCCTTTTTTTCATAGACAAGGCTTTCTCACCCCACCAGGACACAGAGAAGTGCTCTTATCACCTAGCTGTCAGTTTGGGGGTGTTTGGAAGAGACAACATGAAGCCAAAGGGATGCAGTTCCCATTATTTTGCAGCTTTCCCTTTCCACCTGCCAACAGCTCCAGATGATGCTTTTTGCCCCCTGTAATGCCACGGGCAGCAGCTCCTGCTCTGCTCCTTACACCCCCAAGCACAACTGGGGACTGTCTTCCCATCTAACAGTGAAATTAGGAGTAACTGCATCGTTTTACACAGAGAATTCTGGAAACTTGGGTCCTGTTTGTAAAAAGCTTCTGTAACATTCCACAGCAATAGTCCTGCCTCAGCACTAACAGCATCTTCACTGCCATTGTGGTTTTTTGGATGCCCACCTGCCTGTGGTGGCAAAAAGAGGCAGCTTGGGAACTTCCCACAATGACAGCAGCACCAACCCTAACCCTCAGCTTTCCCTTCACTGTCACATTCTCAGCACAGAGAGGTGAACTCCCCCTGCTCCCATGCCTGCATCCCCCAAATGAGAAGCTGGAGGTATTTTAGGAGTTGGGCTGCAAACAGGCCAAGCGGTTTGTTTGCTTTTCATCCACACTATCATCATATAAAGTGACCCATACTGTGACAGCTGGGTTTTAATCATCACCAGTAACACTGATGTTTGTGCTTTGTCCAAAAAACCCTAACCAAAACACAAAAAATGTGTTTATATCAGTTAAAAAAAAAAAAAAAGGACAAAATGAAAAGTTATGATTGAAAAAACATGTAGCCATTTTGTCAGCTGAAAAATAGATATCAGTGAAGAAATACTGACCAAGTCTCCCCTAATGAATGTACCAGCAAATTTCCAGGCCTGTCATCAGAGCATGAAATGAAAAAGAACTGGGAAGAAAATAGTATTTTGGGCATGAAAAGCATTTAGCAGTTCAGCTTCTGGTTCCAGTAAAATGCTTCTGACAGGAAGAGTTTTAAATTGGAACAAACAGGAAAACAATGATTTTGTTCAAAACAGGGACTGTCAGAGGCTTTCAGGGTATTGCAGGAATTTTCCAATAACCACAATCCCCACAAAGAACTTCCCTCTAAGAAATGGATAGAAAATGAATCAATCACTATTGATTTTCATCATCTGATTGCTCCTCTTGAAGAATATCAGTCCCACTTAAGCAATTGATTAGTTACCTTAGCAATTACAGGTAAAACCCTGGCTTTCCTTGCCTCCCTCAAGGCATGTAAACGAGGGATATTCCAGTTTTCCAGCCATTTCAGAGCCAATTTTATGTGATCAAAGATGAGTTCTGAGCTGTCACCCACATCTCAGGAATCACCAGCACCCTCAGCACGGTCCCTCAGAGGTGAGGAAGGCTGAGCAGCTCCTGGGCTTCTTCCTGAGCTGTACCTCCCCATGAGCAGCACAGGCTGCAGAGCAGAACCCCAGCTCTATTTTCCCCACATAAAAGCAAGAAAACAGAGACACACAAAGTGCTCAAACAGATTAGTCAAGTAAATATCTCAAGAGGGAGCTGGCAAAAAGTTTAGGCACGATTTGAGGCTGAAGATGTGCCTCCCTCTTTCACGGGTGACAGAGTAGTTTGGGAACTGCAAACCACTCTGGGCAGTCGTGGAAGGGTGAGAGCACAGCTCTGCTGCAAAACATGGTCTGAGTGCTGGGAATCAGGGCTCCAGGGTGGATTTTTTGGGATTCACAGCATGAGAGTGGCTGTGGGGGAAGTCACTGTGGTTTTCTCATGCCCACTGTCTCCTGCACCACTTTGTTTCCTGCTATGTTTGAGAGGAGCTCAGCAAAACCAAAGATTCTCATCAGGGATTTCTCAGGAATACAGAATCATGCTGAAAACCCACTAAGGTTCACCGAATTCTCCCACTGGCACTGATAGCATTGACCACCTCATTTTTGGTGCTGCATGCCCATTGTTTTTGCTCCTCAGCCCAAGTGGATGATGAAATGAGAGCCGTGACGTTCACTTTGATGGAGGCGAGCTGCTGGCTTTCCAACAGGGTAAATAGGGATTCAGTGCCTTTTAAAAAGCATTATTTTTAAAGGAAAGCCCTTTTGAGTGAGAGCTAGAATGGGGTTATTTTCCACATGACCAAGCACCAAAAGGAAAGCAGCAGCCCAGTCCATGCTCTTATCACCCTCCCTGAGTCACCCACTGGATAGATTTGTCACAAGGTGAAATAAGAGCAAGTCCTCAATTTATTATCATTTTCTACTTGTCCTCCTTAATGCAGTTCCTGCCAGGATGAGTTTGCTGTGGGAAAGTGGAATGAAACCAGGCCTTTCAGTCTGCTGCTAAATGGGACTGGGGGGAGGAGGCTTCCAGGGGGGAGGGAAAATCTTCCTCATTAAAAGGGGAAAATGTGCAACGCAGAGTTTTCATCGGATGCTGCCCAGCCTCCCAATTAGGGTGGCTGGGACAAACAGTGGTGTTATTATATGTAACTGTTTATCCAGTGTCACTCAGCCATTGTTTATTTTATGAGCATAATTTATCTCCTCCGTTGTGCTACCCAATTTGTTTGCATTTTCAGTCCACTCAAGTGTCTCTCTTTCATTGTGTACATCTTTTGGCCTCCCACCAACCAACCCTCCAAGTTCCCAGGAGTGTCACACAATGGCCAGGCCCCTCCTGTGCCTCATTTTTCGCATGACATTTTTGTCCCCTTATTTCTGCACTGCCCCTGCCCCTCCCCTGCTGCAGACTCACAGCTCCTCAATGGCTCATGGTTTATTCAACAGCAAAGCTGAATTTCTCTTTTCCTTCTCTTTTTCCACTTTCCCCTCCTTTTGAAAATAGAGGCTGGTCAATAGATGCCACTCTGGCAGCTCTGGAGAACAAAGTTCACTTGCAGCAAATCTTTGTGATCGTATCTCCATGGGGCAAGAGTTTGGTGACCCTGTGGGGCTCAGTCCCAACCAGCAGCTCACACATGGGGCCCCCACAGAATCTTGTAGCTCCTTCAGCCATGGAAAGGGACAAACACTTGTCCTCTATTAGCTTGTGACACCAAAGCTTCATCCACAACTCTCCGTGGAGGTGTGAGATGATTCCTCATCCCTGGAACAATGGCATCTTTGGTTTGCTCCTACTCCAAACTTCCTGGCCATTTCTGACCCCCAAATCCTCCCATGTTCTTGCTTGTGGGTCTGACTGCAAGGATTAGCTAAAACTGAAAACTGCTAATCCACATTATGGAAATTCAAATCCTTGCTGCTACATTTAGTAATTTCAAGGAAGTTTAATCTGGCAGGACTCAGAGGTGACTCCAGACAGTGACAACAACATCTGGGCACCACCTCTTCCTCCAGCCTGGTGACACTGCAGCAGGAAGATGCAGCATTTCCTTCCTTATTGTAGCAGGACCCTGTTTCTGATGGGTTCTGATGAGCTCTCAGCCCTGGCCTACAGCTGAACCTGGGGTTTACTGCTTCATTCCCACTGGGTGTGCCAGGATTGGGATCCTGGGATTTCCGATAAAAAATCTGGACAGTGTCTCAGCACCAAACCCCAGAGCTCCATCTGAAATACCCTTTGTTTAGAGGTTAGCGGCCAAAACTGGGAGTGAGGAACTTTACAGGGCCAAGGGAGGCTTCATAGGGAAAAAAAGTTGGCAGCCATGAAACCTGGGATACATCTCATGCAAGGAAAGCATCCTACAGGATACTGCGCCGCCACCTCCTGTCACTGTGAGCTGCTCCAGAAATTCATCGTACTCGAAATGATTCACTCAAGTATCCATTCAGTCTCAGTTCATGGATTGCAGAGCCTTTATTGCACACCCATATATTTAGCACTGGGATAGTTCTCAGCAGTTCTAACACCCCTGTCATCTAAGGAATAAAACAAAGAGCCATTATTCATCACAAGGGAGACACAGTCTTTATTGTCTGAAGCCATGGCAGTTTTTCTATCACCCTATCTATTCTTTCTCGCTGTCACACAACTCAGCTTTAAGCTGTCTCAGTGGCAGCCCTGGAGGCCCAAATGTTTTGTAGCTTCTCCCAGTGAAGTGCCCAGCTAATGCTGTGCTGGACTGACCCCAAGCTCGCAGGAGCAGGAAGGAGAAACCTTTCCAGAAAAGCTTGAGGTGGACATTCATCTCTGCTAAGTCAGGAGTAAAAGCCAGGCAGGGTTATTTAACGACATGGGGAAGCACAGTTACACAAAGAGATGGATGGATGTGAGTTTTGGGCACTGATTATTCCCAGAAGATTTGGAGTTTGGCCCCGGCCTGATGGTAGCGCTGTGCTGGCTGTAGGACACACCAAGCTGTGCACATCACCTGTCCCAGCCTCCCTGCAGCCCTCCCAAACAGCCTCAGGGTATTCTTGGGGGATCTGTGTCCAGCATGCAGCTGGAGGAACCAGTCTGGCTCTCTGGATCTGGATATCTGGGGATTAATACCTTGGGATCCAAACATGAACCACCCTCCACCTGCTTAGCATCTGCCTGACTTGCTCTATGCCTCTGGGAAAAGCAGGCCAGATTTGGGGCCACAAGACCCCCTCGGGCCGGATTTGGGGCCACAAGACCCCCTCAGTGGTGCAGATGAGCCTGTTAAATGCAAAGAAAGCAGCACCATTCAGAGAACCAACCACATCAGGGTCTCCTCAGGCTTCAGGAGCATTTGAGGCTGAGCCTGTGTCAGCACAAGGCAGGACAAGGAGTAGAACACACCTCTCTGAGAAGGTGCTGTGCAGGAGCTCTCACCAGATGTTTGCAGTAAGGCAAATTCATCCTTCCCTTGGATGTCTCTGCTCAAAATAATGAGATGGGAAACTTGGAGATCCACAATCCTAAAAAGCGCCAGATATCTGAAAAAAAAATTGCACTTTCCCAGCTTTTTAATTTGTTTTAAGGTTGGCAATCACATCTCCAAGCATCCAAGCTCACTTTTCTCCACATGCTTAGACAGCAAAGGGCACAAAACAGCCTGTGAACTCCCATCACACTTCTCCCAGCACCCGCTCTGCTCCCTGCTGAACAGCCAGCAATCTCCCAGGCTAATTAGCCAAACGGTATTCTGCACATATTTAGCATTTCTGAGTAATTAGGATAATCAGATTTCTCCCCTAATTCTGTACATCTACAATACAAGCAGGTGTATTGCCTTTCCCACAATGGCAGCACAAGAAGAGTGTTGTCTGCTGGAGCCAGGGGTGCCAGCAGCCTGTCAGAGCCCATTCCCATCTCCCACATGGAAATCTGGGATTACCAGCAGCCATGGGGAATTGGGAACTGGGTTTGTGTTGGCTAAGCAACCAGTAGTTCAGATGTTCATGCACGTTATCTAAGTGCACAGTCCTCAAATCTGGCCAGAGATGCAGATGTTCCCTTCACTGTCCCCCAGGGATCAGGGATCCCTGCAGGTGAACAGCAGGTGCTTGGCCCTCAGAACTGTTTTGGGTTCTGGGGAGGTTCTGGGAGTCTGCCCAAGACTCAGGACTCAGGTCTTGGTCATTCTCCAGCAGGTTCATCAGCCCATGGGCCTGGTCCTTGTCTCTGTGAACCTGTGAGCTGGCAACCACTTGTCTCTGGTCTGTGCCACTTCCAAGCTCTCTTGAAATTAATGACCTCAAAAGAAGGTCCAAGACAGTCAGGCCAGGCCAGCTCTTTCCTGTCCTGCTGAGGTGGATCTTTGATTAAAGAGATTTTCCTCTAGCCAGCTTCACTCAATACTTTGTTCTCAGTGAAGAAGAAGAAATTTGGGGTTTTTTTTAAGTGCCCATACTCATGGTTCACACATCCTAGTTCAAGGAGCATTTGGATGTGGTGCTTTCATGGGAGCTCTTAAAGGAGTGCCAATGATCCAGCATCTCTCAAAGAAGGAAAGGCTGCTGCCAACCCTCACAGCACAGAGTTACACTCTCCCAAGTAACTGGACCATAGCAGTAATATTAAGCAAAGACCCTGCCATGTTCCCTCTGCAAAAACACCATCCATCTGCTGAGCTTCAGGCAGGGAAGAAGTTTGCTTGGAGACCTTAGAGTAGAACCCAGTGTACTCTCAACTCAAAGAAGCCATTTCTAACATGCAGGACAATGCTCTTGTTGTAGTACTGTAGAATAACATCCAAGATTCCTAAATATGAACAAACCTGAGTAGGGCCAGGACTTAAGATTCCTCCTGATCTCCAAGTAGGTCAACCATGCTGGTACTGAGATTGAGCTCTGGTTACCACAGAGGTAATGTTCAGGTGGAGCTGAAGACAGACAGTGACAAACTATTAATTGTGGGGAGCCTGTTTTTCCATGATGGATGACCACAGCACTCAGAGCACACCATGCAAGGCTACACTCAATATTTTATAAGTTGTGTGTGGGTAATAAAATGCTCCATCCCCTTCTTTAGTGTCCTCTATCTCACCTTCCTGCTCAGATGAAATGGTGCTCACAGATGAACTATCCCCAGGGAACTGCACTTGGAAAATATAAATCAGCACCAAATGCTTTCATGGGTCCAAGGCTGTTGTCAGGGTCACCACAGACACAAGACAGGTCCTGGTCCCCTGAGAAGGGTCACAGGAAGCATCTTCCCAGGTTTTGTATATTTGCTATAACTGTGTATTCATCTGAGCACCTAAATCCATTTTTATAAGGTCTTAGGACTTCAGGAGAAATGAAACTGAGCTATCCTCAGTACTGTTCAATTCTTGTTCTTTCCTCTTAGCCCAGGAGAGCAGTTGGCCAAGTGCTCCCCAAGGAAGGCCAGAGTGTGTCCTGTATCATTCTGACCTCAGGTCAGGGATGTCCCAGGTCACAGGGATGGCACAATGACAGGGCACCCCACTGCTGGGCACTGGGATGGCTCTGCTGCTGCAACGGGGACAACCTGTGCTCCCACACCCCTGAACATCAGGGCTGGGCACACTTCTGTGTGCTTGCTCTGCTGGTTCAAAAGAGCATGATGAGGATCCTTGTTTTCCTGAGTTTTGAGCACTGGAGAGAAAAATGGAGGGTAAAAAAAAAAAATAAAGGGAAGAAAGCAGATATTTTTCTAGCCAGAGAGAGCCTGGGGAGCAGGTGGGAAGCTGCCTGCAGGGCTGGCCAGTCGCTGAGAGGTGGCAAAGGAAGCTGGCACAGCAAGTTGTGACGTCTGCCCGCCTCGAGCAGGTGATGGAGACAAGCTGTTGCCACAATTCCCACAGTATATTTTCATTAGGCCCAGGCAGATGGCAGCTGAGGTCACTGCTTCCACCTCATCATCCTTTCAGCCCAAAGGTGTCAGGGAATCTGACATCTCAATTACTAAACCTGGAATCACCCAAGCAGCACCTGATGGACGATGGGGGAAAGGGGACCAGAAAAGCTGCGCTCCTGATTTCCATGAATTCTCACCTTTGAGAGAAAATCTGGGAAGTGTGCTTCCCTGATAAACAACATATTTGTGTCCAACATTCTGACACAAACGCAGCTGTGCTAAGAACGAGCCACCGACACCAGGAAAATGGCAATTAGGTCCTTGTGGAAAATAGACCAAAAGCCAACCCTTGGAAAAGACATTTGATGTTAATGAGCTACAGCAAAGTCAAGGGAGGAGATATTGATCCTGCCCCAGCAGAGATCTGCTGCTCGCTCCTCCACAGCCTGTGAAGCCTCAGAACACAGAACAAAATAAAACTTCTTTTCTTCACAAGGACTCTCAGATGTGGGGCCAGGGCTTCGCTAAGGCAGGAGGAGCCAGAGCAACACCACCATTGACTTTTCTGCGCTCAAGGTGAGACACAATTCTGACATGCTGATGAGAACCAGCAACCCTGCTGAAACATCATCTCAGAGATTTCTGCCAGATATTTCAATCATTTCCGTTTTTCTCCTCCTTATTATTACCACCCTCTCTCCTATTATTACCTTACTACTACTGATTCTCAACTTTTTACTCCTGTTAATCGATACTTTTGTAATCCCTACTATTATCCCTGGCAAGAAGAAGGTGAAATAAGATTCTGACTCTTACCAAAGATCAATAAACAAATGAAGCAGAAGTTGTTTATTCTTAGTCTGAAATCTCATGAACTTTAAGGTAATATTGTGACTCTGGAACAATTTCGAAATATCTCAGATTCCAATTTCCACTGGGCGTTTATTCATTGAGTTTCCTTCTGCAACAAAAATACCCCAAACCACTGTGAGCAGATGAGTCACTGCAGCAAAGCACCACCCTGAGCAACACCCAAACCTGTGCTTTCCCTTTGAGGATCCTTCTCCTTAAACCCCACCATGAATTGGGTCTGGGGGAGACATGATGATGTCAGAGATATTTGAAAGGTGAGAACCTCCAGGGTTCACAACCCCAATATAACAAAACTACAACAAACCAGCTTCCTTTTGGGGAGACGTTTCAACTTTTTTCAGAAGTGTTTTCAAGCTTCTGTAAAAGTTCAAAATATTTGGGGTTTGGCACAATAAACACCCCCATCATTTTCAGCAAACATTGCTAAATGCCAAGGTATTTTCTTCTTTCTTTGTCCAGAAATGTCATTTTTTCCCTCCTCGTGTTCTTGAGACAGGGAAGGGGTGAAGAATGTGCTGCTTTTGAGACAAAAGTTTCCACTTGGTAGAAAACTCTCTTTCCACCAAACTGAAATGCAGAGACACGACCTGTGCAGTTGGGTGTGCTCATCACATCAACTGCGGGAGGAGTGGGGACAAAGGGAACATTAAATCACAAATTATCCCTGGTTTTCAGGGGGGTGGGGTTAACAAGAAAGAAAGGTTCAGTTCTACTGACCTCAGACCCAACGTTTTGTTAATGGGAAAGGCAGGGCTACAGCTGGGGCACTTGCTGCTCACTGGATAATACGTATTTTCTTATGTGCTCAAAAAGCAATGGGCTAGTCCAAGGTTTTCCTGGAGGAAAAGAGATCACAATCTGGCCTTTGTTATCCAGTTTGTTCTCCAAGAGTTCATACTCGAGGGCCCCTGGAGCAGATTCTTGGAAGAGCTCCACTTTGCACCCCAGCCAAAATGATCCGAGTTTCCATATATTATTAGCACACAATGGAGCAACGTCAGCTCCCTTAACCCCACACCAGCCAGAGGGAGAGGGTCCCCATCAGGGAAAATCAGCTCCTTGTCTTCTTCTACTGAGAGGAAAATGGGAAGCCAAAGGAGCAGAGAGTGACTGGGAAAAATCAGAGACACTGACAAAGACACTGTGTCAGCTGAAATAAAATCCCAGTTCTCCAAGGAGAGTTGACTTCAACACCACCCTGCCCTCAGCTGCTTTTTTGGCTTGGCTTTGGCCAAGTTTCATTCCTGGTCTGAGTGGCTTTGGTTAGAGGACACAGTTCCTGTGAGTCATCTGCAATCTCCAGCACCATCATAGGAAAGGCGGATGTGGGGAGCCAGGAGACCTGGGCACGTCTGAAACACAGACCCTAAACTGCTCCTCCCTCGTTCTTCCCTTGTGCTGCAGAGTACTGACTCCAGCTGCTCAGGAAAACTGGGGGAAGAAAAGAAAAATCTCATACAAAAATTTAACTTTTTGTAAGAAAAGCTCCACCATTCCAAAATTAAAAATGTTTGCCAGCACAGCAAACATTTGCCAGCACATTTTTGACTTTTCGCCAAAATATTCTGGCCAAAACTTGGGAGAAAAAGTCAGGATTGCCTATGGAAAGCAGATACTTCTCATGAAAATATTCATTTAGTCAAATCCCCAGGTTTCTACTGAAAGTCAGCTTCAGTGGAAAATGCTGACGAGCTCTATTATTGGTACAGCTTTAATTTTCCTTTGTCTGGAACAGACACGGAGAAGACAGCATCTGTCAGACGCAGCCTTCAGTCTTACGTTATTATTTAGACTGGAATATTGTTCAAGGACTCCAGGATAGGTTGGAGCCATCACAGAGCTGGGTGCTGTGCACATCCACCAAAGACGGCCCTTTCCCTGGAGGGGTTAGAATTTAAGCATAAGCCATGGAGAAGATAAACAGCTGGGGAGAGCACAAGGTAATTTTGGAGGGGTCCTGAGCAGCGTGATGAGCAAAGGGACGCTGTGCTTCCCCTTGCACCTGCTCTTCCCCCCAAGGCTTTGTGCTCAGCCACACCGCAGCTGTGCAGGCTCACAGCTCCCCCAGGGCAGTCTGACTCTGCCCTGGCTCCACAGGCAGCTGCACAGGAGGGGAGAGACAAGTTCTGCTCTCCTCTCCCAACCTCCAGCCCAAACGATTCCCAGAGAGGAGAGGAGAAAGCCAAGCAAGGCATTTCTACAGCGCCCAGACACTGCAATCCTGTGTCCTCCTTACCCTGGAGAGGGACATGCTCTGCCACCCTCCCTCTTGCAGCCCACGTGTGCTGATGGATCAAGTGACAGAATCAGAATCACAGGGTGGTGTGGGCTGGAAGACACCTTAAAGATCATCTCATTCCAACCGGCAGGGACATCTTCACTATCCCAGGCTGTTCCTAGCTCCATCCAACCTGGCCTTGGGCACTTCCAGGAATGGGGCACCCACAGCATCTCAGGGCCTCACCAAGCTCACAGGGGAGAATTTCTTCCCAATATCCAATCTAAGCTTATCCTCTTTCAATTTAAAACTATTCCCCCTTGCCCTATCACAACACGCCCTTGTAAAAAATCCCTGTTCCAACTATTTTGACTTACACTTCATTTTTGCCCAGATCTGGCCTTCCCATGGCATCCCACTGCCAGTCTGCCACACTCCCCTTCTGCCCTCACTCCTCATGTGCTCTGCATCATTTTATGCCTCAATCAAACCAATACAACCACTTCAAGAGAGTAGTTAGGGAAGGATCTGTGCTGGTTTCAAATAGCTTCCAGAACTGGTCACCCTCTTCTGTAAGAGATTAAAAAGGAATCACTAAGAAAGGAGCGAGGCAGAAAGATAGCAAGAGGAAATAAATAAATAAATGTATATAGTTACTTTTGGTTAGTCTCAATGTGCAGTCCCGTCCCAGGGTGCCTTGTTCAGTGCTCATTTGAAGTATTAGTCACTTTTTCCATTAGAAGCTGTTATTCTAGAGGGATTTATAATGTATCTGTAAAATTGTCTCCAGGCTTTGCTTGGGATCTGAGCTCTCAATCCATGGACAGAATGTAAAGAAACTACAGTTGTTTGATTTATAGGGACAGGGCACAGGGAACGAGGGAATTTTTCCATGCTCAGTGGAAATAAATTCACATAGTGCCTCCGGTGCACAGGCACTTACTGCTCCAGAAATTTCACCAGCTGGGTGCAATCTCACACTGGCCAAGAGGAAAGCAGCAAATCAATGATTATTTAATATCTCCCTGCCCGAGACCCAGCCCTGGTCTGTGGCTCCTCACCAGGACCCACCCAGCCCACTGGTGGGTGTGACAGCCTCATACCACTCGGGTTCAGAAATCCTGCTCTTGGCAAAACTTTGTCAGTTCTAATTCCTACAAGGGGCATTCCTTAACCCACTACAGAGGCTCCCTGATAGAGAACCTCATGATTTTTTTCCTGGGGAGGCCTATGGCTCATTTAAACTTTGCTCTTGTTTCTCAATATGCACCTGCCCAAAGGCTGGGAGGGATGAGGAAGGGCTGGTGGTCTGCTGTAGGTGACAACAGCTCCTGCATGGCAGAGGTGTTTGGAAAAAGTGAGAATGGGGAGGTGACAACCCCTTTGGGAATCACAAACCCTGGAAAAACATCCCAACACTTTGCTGATGGTCCTCCTCCATGCCATCCATTGCTGAGGATAAGCCCTTTTGCAGGGTAGCCCTGACCTCGGCCAACTTTCACCCAAACTGCTGCTGGAGGTAGGGCTGGACAGGGAAAAGGGGAAGGACTGGGGACAGGGATGCACACCAGGACAGAGGGAGGGAGAGCCAGAACCTTCTTGCAGCTTCCTGCAGCACCGCTCAGCAAAGCACCGAGCCCAACGTGGACGCCTCAAGGAAACAATAATCTAAAATTGGAACACGGCAAATTATTTATTCAAACTACAGCCTTCCCTCCCCCCTTGATTAGCAAACCGCTGGGGAGTCAGCCCTGATTTTCTTCAGACAGATGCAAACGCTCTCCTCCTCTCCCTGTGCCACGAGCTCAGCCCGAGGGGGGCTGAGGAGCTCGTTGGTATTCGCATTGTGTAGCAGCTCCTTCAATTCACACGTTGTTCTGCTCTCCGGCTGGAGCACAAACTTTTTCTTTGGGAGCACACACTGCAAATGATGAATTTGTTTGTTTTCTGTCTTTTTTTTTTTTTTTTTTTCCCAGGGAAACATTTTGACTGCAGTGTGCAAACACTTCCCCACACACTCACTCAACTACTTGCACCTAATAACAAAACAATCTATATGAAGCATTGCAACTCAGATCCCTGATTCGAGTTTTTTTGGGGGGTTGTTTGTGTTTCCATTCATCATTTATATAAAAAGCCCTATGAAGCTTTGAGGAGCAGACACGAGAACGGGTAGCAGATCTCGGGTATGCTGCAGAACTGAAGTGGGAGATCCCAGCACCGAAATCCTCTCCCCATTTAAGTCAGAGGCAAAACGTCCACACGAGAGCCAGAATTTCACCCCTGGGACTTCGGCAGTGGGAGATACAGAGCTTGGCAACAAACAGGGAAGGCTGTGAAGGGTTCAAAGTATCAAATGAAGCTGAGCAGAGACATGAGAGGAACAAAGGAAGTTCACGTCACTATAATTTATTGATGATCTTGGCCTGATTGCTTCAGTGTTTTGTCTTAGCAGAGCCAACCCTGGGCAGCAGCGAGTCCTGCACGTCACTTGGCCGTGCGGATGTGGAAGTGATGTGATGATTTACAAAGTTTGCTTCATTAAATAATAAAGTAAATAAAAAAGCATCACGCTGGATCTCACCCTCACCCAAGCTCTTGCTGGGAACTGGACAGGATCTCCTTTCCTCATCCTCAAAAGAGCACAGCTCCAGAAATTCCCTCACCATAGCTCACATTTTTCCAGCTCTACCAATTCACCCAGCAAGTGCCATGGGAAATTGCTACAGCTGAGGCATCCAAACTTGCTTAAGAATGAGCCAAACTGATTCTTTTCTTCAAGGAGGAGGGTCTTAAGGAAAATAAAATGCTGGGGGTTCTTTGTCCCTGTATCTTGGATACAAGAAAACTCCCACGCTTGTCAGAAATCAGAACAGCACCAGCAGCTCATGGCTTTTTCTTTTTCTCATTTCCCCCCTTTTCTTTTCCCCCAGTGTGTGAGTGTGTGCTTAGAGCAGGATGACATAGTGATGGGTTTAAGAGACAGTGAGTGCTGAGACGCCAATTTCTAACGTAATACAGGGTACAGCTTCTTTCTTGTGTGATCACGGGTGAAAAATCAAAAGAAATAATCCAGGAGACTAAATACACTCCCCAGCCATTCAACTCACTCATAAATATGCTGAGCAAGACGCTTTGTGCAAGAAAACCTCATCACTTCTATTCTGTATTTTGTTTAACGATGAGTCAAATCCTCCACACTCATCTTCCGATTTTGTGCTAGTCTGGGTTCACAGGGGTGCATTCCCACCCTCTTTCCTTTCAATTTTAAGCTGATGGGTATAATTTCAAAACTAGCAGGTTCTCAGTGTCTCTCTCCCACCTTCAGTCCTGTGTTTGCTCCCTGGCTCTTTGCAGAAAAAGAAACGTTGTCACAGCACCCAATTCCAAAACAAAGAGTTTTAACTAACTCACCCCTTGGCACCAGCAAACTATTCAAAAGAACTTTGCAGGAAGCCTGTGCCCTTTCCTGCGCGCTGCTAGCGCTCCAAAATAAAGCAAATTTGGGAGAAGTCAATGAAATTAAAATCCTGGATGCTGTCATTTCCTTTTTAAGACTGGAGGAGCCCTGGAGCCCATTAGCTATTGACAAGAAGGGGACCCTCCAGATCCAGGCTGGATGCGCAGACACTCAGGGAACAACCAGACCTTTGTTTATCATCTATGCAGATGTCATAAGGACCAGGAACCCGCACCCAGCAGGGACCGACCCGTGCCCACCAGGGACCGCACTCTCCACACACTGGGAAGTTTATTCCTACAGAAATATATGCACGTCAATAGGCACATTCTATCTAAGCACTTCATCCCGAGGAGGTTTGAAATAACTCCTTCCAAGCCAACACAAACCCCAGCAGGGTGGGATGCGGGTGACCAGGGTGGGATGCGGGCGGACCTCTCCATGAAAGAGGCTGAAGGTACCGATATGTTTTGGCACGGATGAAGTTTGGTTTGCTTTGCAACATCGCCACCGAGCCGCCGAGACTCCTCTCACAGAGTAACATTCTTCTTTTTTTTCAGTTGTATTTTATAAGAACAAACTTATTAATTGAAAACTATTTTCCCCCCCGTTTTGTTGAGTTTTAAGCATCAGTAAATCCCCCTCGGCGCAGCAGAGCGTTCCCGAAGCGCAGCCCGACATGCCTCCACCTTGCTGCTCCGAGCCGAAGTTGCGGAGGAGCGCAGCCCTGCCCGGGGCAGCGGGCACCGAGGCGCTTTTGTTCCCGGTCCCGGGGAGCCGAACCCGCAGGTCCCCGGCGGCTCCCCCCGACCCCGAGCGCCTCCACTCACCAGCTGCAAAGTGCAGAGGAAGATGAGGGTGCAGCGGCCGGTGCAGCATCCCATGGTCCCCGAGCAGCGGGGGCAGGGCAGGGCAGTGGCCGCGGCCCCGCCGCCGCCCTGGGCTCGGCTCTGCCCGCTCCGCGCCCGCGGAGGTCGCTCGGTGTCGCTCGCTCGGTGCCGGCTGCCGGAGCCCCTCCGGGAGCCGGGGAGGAGGCGAGTGGGGCCACAGCTTAAAAGGGCAACGCTCCGGCGGCGCTGCTGTCCCGCAGGCTGGGCGGGCTGGCGGGGCGGGGGCTGCCGCCAACGCCGGGATGCGCCCCCCGGGCCCCCGCAGGCGCGCTGGGATGCTCCGGGCCCGGGCCGGCCCTCCCCCGGGAGGCGGGGGCAGCTCCGATTCCCCGGACCGGGCAGCCCCTCCTTTCTCTCTTGGCTGGACGAGGGGCTGAGCGGTCCGTGTTGGGACAGAGGGCTGTGCTGGGCAGGTGTGCGTGCGGGACACACGGTCTGTGGAGCTCCTCTTTCACAAATGCTCCCCCGTACAGGTCCTGCTGCGTTCACCCTGGACGTTACGATGCCCCAAACTAACCTAAAATGCAGTGTTTTTTCCCAAAAATTTGCCAGAGAAGGTGCACATGGAAGACAAACTCCTAAAGGGCGATAAGACACGGGTTTCTTTCAAATGCACATTTGTGGGTATTTTAAAGTACACAGGCTTGAGAAGAAATCCCAGCTGACTGGGAGCAGAGGGAGCTAGGAGAGCATCGCTCTACTTCCAAAAAGTGCTTCTGTTTGAGCACCACTCGCTGTACCCTGCACTTGTAGAAAAGCAAGTCAGTCGACTTTAATTGTGAACAGCAGAGCAAACCCACAAGCTTTTCCTTGCCGAGTCCTTCCCATTGCCACCCCTCCCGAAGGAGAAGCAGGATCCACAAGGCACGGCTGATGCCAGCCTCGGGAGCAGGTCACACACCACACGCCCTGGCTGGGACAGACTTGCTGCTAAGCTCTGCACAACAGGATAAGAAGCTTTGGGAGAGCCTCATCTGGTGACAAGGTCGTCTCTTTGCAACCTCCGGTGGCTCTGGCGTCTGCACAACAGTTTGTTCTGTCGCCTCTGGCTGTCCCTTCTTCCTCTGAAACAAGTCAGGGTTTCATTTCTGCCTCCAAAGCCGGGTGTGACTCCCCACCAGCAGCGATCAGCTCCACTTTCATTCTAAATAAGCACAGCCCGCTGCTCCTTGCAGTGGGGTGAGAAGGAGGTGGCAGCTGAAATCATAGCAGCTCTATCATTTCACCCGAGGAAAACTGCCTGCCTATACCCTAAGGAAGCAGGATTGGTTCTCAAGTGCTAGGAATGTTTAAAACCTTATATTAACAACATTATTGTTATTCACATCAGCCACAGGGAGAAACAGAACAAACAAACAAACAAAGTCTGAATACCTGAGATTAGAAGGCAGACTCTGAATTGATCACAAATCCTTCTGGTTTTAAATGGTAAAATATATTGATTATCTGACCTGTGCACTGTGCATAACCAAGGCATCAATTAATGCAGTCAGGTACAATAAAACACAATTTTATTACAGGTGAAAGAAAAACACCCAGAGAATAAACCAATTTATTTCACCCAGAAAACTGTGGACTGAGGAAGCTTTGGCAGTATTCGTATTCCCCAGAAGGTGGATTTTGAATGGAAAAGGCAACGGAGCAAAGATCAGTTTATTTTTTCATGAATGCAGATAAAACATTCCTTACAAACTGCACAGGGAGGTCTCACTCTGCACTGTAGGGTCAGGCAACTGACATCAGAATTAGAACAGGAGCTCAAGTCAGGCAAAAGAAGCCTGGGGTTAGGCTGGACTTGTTACATGCTCCGGAAACTGCTGGAATCAGCAGGGGAAAACTGGGATACAGCCATGCAGGGCAGAACCTGGCTTTCGTGCCAGCTCTTAAGGTTTTCTGTATCTCTTGTTCCACCTCCTGCTTCTAAAACCCTCCTGTAGGCATTGCTATTTTCCAGCTCAGTTGTACCACAAAGGAGACACAGTGTGAGACTGAAAGGTATTGCTGCTGAAAGGAGAAGTTTGACAGAAATAGGATTTTTTTCCACCTGCACTTTTATCTTGGTAAGCTCTGCAGAAACCAAGCATGGCTTGGCTAGGACTCCACATGCATGTGAAGGAAAACACAGACTTTCCCGAGTTTTTTAATAAGGGTGAGACCTTATTAAATAACACATATATAGGAATAACACAACCTGTATTTCAAAGAGAGACTTAAAACTCCCAGAGCCTGATACTGTAATCTTCATTCATATGATTTCTTATCTGTGTATCTGACCATCTGAGTTCCTGCACGAGTACTGCAGGACCACACATCTGCCTTGAAAGTTTAATTCATAAAACAAATTACAACTTTAATTTAGCAAAAAAAGAAAGACAACTGAAATTTCTCAGTTCCTGGATTTTGTATTTCCTTAAGTATAAACTCACCCTCAGCTTTTGACAGATGAAATGTTGCTTCAATAGTCCAGTCTGCATATTAAGACGGATTTTGCTTGATTAAGGGGTTCTGGATGGTGTCTGAGGGATTCTTAGTAGGGATATTGGTGCACAGGGATATGTGTACACAGAGCAGGGCAAACACAGGCAGCTGCATCCCTCACCATCAGGAGAGGACCAAGGACAAAGAACTGGTCAAGCGGTCATTACTGCAGCCCTCTCCAAATACCAGGCCACAGGGATATTTAAGAGATCCTGGTTGTTTCTTTTATCCTCCTTTAATTCCTGAGGATGTGCCTGTAATTTAACATTCTGATGCATATCCTGACTTCATGGAGGGAATGGAATCCCCCCATGGGATGGGAAACAGCCTCAGGTTCAAATGATGCTCCAAAGGCTGAATGTCCCTATTCTTAGATAGTGCTTGAATCAAGAGCTTCTTCCCATCCAAATGTATTGTTACATGGATCCAGCTGCATTACCAGGGGTGATTAGCCTTAGATACTGGGACCTTATTGTCACCTGATTACATCCAAATTTCTGGGAGAAGTCACAGGTTAACTTTAGAAGAAATGAGGAAACAAAGTTAGCACGCTTGAAACAAAGCAGCAGTACCTTACCACAGCTTGTTATCTCTAATACCTGCAGCTTCCTCGCTCTGACAGATCAAGAGGAGCAGTAGAGGCTAAAAGTATCAGCTGGGGACGTGTCTCTTCACAGCCAAACCCTGTAATTGTCACAGCTGCTGAAGGCTGGAGATGGTCTTACATCCCACAGTACCATGGGGTGCTTTATTCCACTCAATTCATTTACATCCACCTCCTCTCCATTTTAATAATGGCAGCTGGGTCACGGTGCCTTGGCAGATGTCTGATCAAACACAGCGGTGTCAGTGTTCCAACATTTCCATGCACACCCCAAAGGCAAAGCAGTGCTCCAGGAGTTAATCAGCCAGCCCACTCCCCTACTCCAGGGCACACAGCAGCCCTCCCAAGGTGGCATGTCACTTCTTATTTCTATGTCACAATTAGAAATAAACCCCACTGCCAGTGGCCTGAGTGGTGGCAGCTCAGCACTGCACACAGCAGGATTTCCTCCAGACACATCCAAAATGGTTACTGGGAAGTCTTTACATGCGAGGTGCATGAGCTGTGAAGCTTCCTGCCACAGGACAATGTGGAAGTTTAAAGTGTACAACTGAATTAGGATAAATCATTTTCCTGCATGGGAGGAGGAAAGAGTTCTCTCTTGTCTTCTCAAGACTAACACTGGATGCAGGGAAAGGATATAACTGCTGGTGACCTGAGGTTGCCTCCAGTCACCTTGGGCAGCCAGCTCTGGCTGTAAAAACTGGACTCTGTGATATGTCCCATGTGTCTTATTGAAGGCTTTCAGCATAGAGAAATATTACTGAACCAGCTAGAAAGACAGTATGAACAAAAGGACAAGAACTCTTGACTGTCTAATTTTAAACTTGTAATTTTTTAAACCTGCCATTACCCTGGGCTAATAACTGCTGCTCTGGGACTGAAGTCATCTGAAGCCAAGACCATCATTGTAGAAGACCCAAGAGAGGTGGCAATAGCCCAGACATGTCCTTCTTGTCTCCAGAGGGACCAGGGAGGCAGAGAAGCCAAACTGAGCAGCATCACAGCGGCACACCCTCAGCAGGCCATGGCCAGAGGAACCGCACACTGACCTTCCCCTCCTTTTGCAGCCTGGTGAATTAATTGCTGAGGAAAACAGCCTGGTGACAGCAAAGCACAGTGTTTCAAAAATTGTTCTCATCACTGCACAAGAAAGGAAAAATTCTCAATGACTTTTACGCTTTGAAATGGTTTCCCAGCAGCCCAGGGCGATCTGTAAAATTCATCAGAACTGGTGTGTGAAATCTGTCATTTTCTCTCTGATCCCTGTGAACTCACCAATGCTGGGAAAAGCAGCTCCTAATCAGGGCTTTCTGCCATTTTTACACCACCATCATCTGCATTTCACATTTGTAATTCTCTAATATTAACTTGCTGAGCTGCACAACAAATTCTCATCACTCTTTGATGAGCAGGTAGAGGATGGCAGAGGTAGAAGGCAGATTCCCCAAGTTGTCTGGTACGTCAGAGTAACAGCAAAGTGAACTTTGTCCAAAGTGAAATTTGTCCATATCTGGCTGATGCAGCTGCCTTGTTTGTGTGATCTAGGCCTGTATGAAGGAAACCTGACAGGCATCGTTCTTCCCCTGGATCAAACACATCAGCAGCACCCATTTACCTCCACACTGGAGTCAAGGTTTGAATTCACACCTTTACAGCTTTACTAATGTGGTAATCCTGCCATAACATCCCACAAACAGCCACTCACAACCCTCTTTTTTCTATTTCTCCACGGCTATAAAGGAAGAACATGGAGACAGACAGACACTGGAAGTTGCCAGAATTTTTCTTAGTCTGAGGGGGTGCCTTGTGCCACAGACCACTTCACCCGAGCAGCAGCACTGAAAATCCTCCCTCATCCACTGAAATCCCGCAGCTGTCTTGCTGGTCTGGAGACCAAAAACATGTAACAACTACTGAACTTGAGAAAGGCTGCTCAAACTAGTGTCACAGTAGCTCTGGGGATGGCATGTGCAGGGACAGAGCCCAGGGAACAGCATGGAGCTGAGTAAGGAGAGGTTTAGATTGGATATTTGGAACAGGTTTTTCCCCCAGAGGGTGGTTGGGCATTGGAACAGCTCCCCAGGGAAGTGGTCTTGCCTCCCAGGCTGGCAGAGCTCACACAGTGTTTGGACAATGCTCTCAGGCACATGAAGGAATTGTTCTGTGTGGGACCACGAGCTTGACGGATCCTTGTACCTTCCAACCTAGGATATTCTATGATTGTATGTCAGCATTCCTGACAAAACAGGCACAGCCAGGAGCAGAGAGGAGGCAATTCCTGAAGGGTTAAACCCTGCAGGAAAAGCACAGCTGAGACCCCAGCACCTCAGCCATGCAATCCGAGTAGCTGGCATGATTGCAGCCACATTTCCAGCCGCAGTTTCACTAGGCACTGTGACCAAGGAGTAATTCAGTGCAGCTGCCAAGGTCCCTGGGTATTGATACCAAGTGATTATTCAAGGTTTCCATGCAACAGTTGCATTTCTCAAATGATAGGACAAAAAAGAGAGCCTGAAGGGTGAGAGAAGTCTCCAGTTTCAGGCACGGGCTTAAGGCGCTCTCATTTAAAAAAAGCTGCTTCCCCATTTGCTTAGGAATCATTTCTTCCTCTCAAATGATTACTAACTTCCCCAGCCAATTTAACAAGTCTCGAGTGATGTGATGGAGAAGAAATCAATAAAGAGTTTCTTTTAGCATGTCTCTTGAAGGACATCTGCAGCGGAGTGGGTGTGCGGTGTCAGGAGCCAGCGTTTGTGAGTCCTGCCCTGAGGAGGGGATGGAACATGCAGTCTGAAGATATTCCAACACATACACACAAAACCCAGCCTTTTTTTCTGCTGTGTTTTCAGTGATATTCTCTCCAGTTCCAGCCAGGGAGACCTAATGCGTATTAAGAAGTCAGCAGTGTCAGGTGCCACCAGGCTGAGAGAGCATTTTTTACACACATTTACTTAAGAAAGACTTAATTGCCTTGGAAATAAGCCACTTGAACCAGCCTCCCAGAGTTCATTCTGAATATCCACAGATAGCTTCAAGCAGCACTTCATGGCTTTTTCCCCTCTCCTGGACCAAGCTGGCCACTCTGACAGCCTTGATTGGCAGTGTTACAAAATGTGATGTGACACACATGGATGTGACATTAACACAAAGTTAAAGCTGTGTGGAGTAACAGCTGCTTTTAAAATAAAAGGTTTTGCTTTTCTGTTTGCTGTTTTAATATCAGAGTAAAGCTTCTTGTGGTCTCATATAAGGCTTTCCAAATTTTGTTCTGTTTTTGGAATGAAAAAAATGTGCACAGGGAGAAGGACTGATGGGGGAGGTTTATAAATACAAGTATCTGCTTAAGTTTTGTTTCAGCTCTAGCTCTGAGGTGGAAAAATATAATGAAAGGATGTCTGAGTGACCTGATGGGTAATATAAATACATACATTAAAATGCCCTCCCAGCTGTGTGGCAGAGTGGGCACAAGGAGCTCAATCAGAAGTAAATTCCCTATAAATATGCAGAAGAAGGATGGGGGCTGATTACTGTCCTGATCTTGTCTGTGCTTTGAAGAGCTGGACATGAAATTCAGTGCTGGAGCCTGTGGTGTGTGGTCATGGCATAGGCAGGACTCTGTGATTTAGCTGTAGGACTAAACCCCTGCCTAAACTCTGGCTTCTGGTGCCTGATCACCAGCAGGGCTGTGCTGGTCAGTAGATGGAACTACTGATTTGTGTCAGTGTCAAGTTAACTGAGGAAATGTATCAGAAAACACAGGTTTCTCAGCTGAAAAGGAAGGAAAAAAGTAATGTTCCCTTGTACAAGGAAAGGGAAGAGACTGCTTTATTAAGTACACGTGACATTTCTGTAGCTTAATGACAACATTCATTGTAGCTGGCTAGGTTTGCTAGATTGTGGCTGCCAAATGCAATGACTATCAATAGCCCCGAGTGCTATGATTAATACAAATAAATCTTATTCATTCAGCATAATAAATAATAATATAAAAATAAACATTTAATAACAACTGGTATTTCATCCCGTGGCAGAAAATATTTCACATACTATTTTTCTAGTATTTTTTTATGTGTCATAACATTAGTAAGAATCCTCTGCTGAGATTTACATAGATAAGACTCTCCTCAAAGTCACTCTGAACTATCAAGCCTGTGAAGATAAAAATGAGGTGAAGCTTTTGGTGGCTCAGGTGACAACCTGCAGTTCCCAGGGTGCTACTCAGAGCATGCAACACACAGAAGTACCAAAAATCCCTGTAGGAAATGGGTGCTACCACAGTCCCATCAGCTAACAGGACTTCTCCTGGAGCTAGAAGAGCTGAGTTTGAGGTTGCATTATTATTCACACAGTTACAGACACAGCTCTGTGATACAGACACAGTTCTACGTTACATTCAAGGCTGTACTTTATTCACACAGTTACATAAGTCACACACAGTGACAACACAGAACTCCAGTGGTGACATTTATCATGCAAACAGGTCAATTCCTTGCTCCTTGCTCCTCAGATTTATTAAGTAGATTTATCTAAGAAGGGATCTGCATTTCTTCTTGTTCCCCCTCAATTTAAGTGTTGTGACATCCTGATATAGTGGCTCATCTCAGGTGTGTTGGGAGGGAAAAAGGCAATAAAAATTCAGTTTCTTGGTCCATGACAAGTGCTGCTACTAGTGAGGGTTGTAATTCAGCCCACATAGGCATCAGTAAACAAGTCCAAACAGGGTTTTGTGGTATCTCTTTTGCATTTAATATTTGAAGCTCAGGCTGTCAGCTATTCTAGAAGAGATTTTTTCAGATATTTTTGTGTGATTTGAATTGAGTGGTAATGCCATTTCATTTATGTCAGGGACTGAAATATTTAATAACCAAAATCTAGACTTATTAATAGATTAGAAAGGATTTAGCAAATATGTAAAACAGGAAAAAGTGAAAATGAATGCTCTTTGTTTTAAATCCTATTACAGAGATTTTTTTTCCCCCTAAGAAGTTTCAAAGCCATCATACAAAATAATTAACTTACAAGCAAAATTGTACAGGTAGCTTATCTTAGTAAGTTTCTACTTGCTATTAGTCTTCTTCACTGCAATTATGATGAACTTATTCATGAAATCTCTGCAGAACTTGGTTCTAGCTGTTTTCTATGCTCTCAGACTGACCTTTACATGTTTGCATATTGTCCTTTTGAAGCCAAGCAAAATGATTTCTATCTGGAAAATCTCAACATGGAAAACAGCTCAAGGATACTGTGACTGCCTTGTATTATTTTATCCTGTAATTTGTTCCTTATCATCATGTTTCATATGTTCTTGACATTGGGCATAACAATTCTAACAATGGCAATTGTGCTAAAAATATTTATGTCCTTTAGTTTCAAGCTAGAAACAGTTCATAAGAAGATAAAGGGAACAAGTAGAGAAGGCAGCGCTGGCTGACTTTGCAAATGTTTCTTCTTGGCATTATCTATTATCTCAGAATAGACATTTGCCACACATTGCAGAGATGGGGAGAGAGCTATGCACCCATCCCAAATTCCAGCAACGATGCAAACTGGACTTGCCAGGGAATGGCACACATTTATTTGCTTGCTGAGAAAGACAAATGTTTGTGGCATCCCTTCATTCCTACTGCACACCAGACAGCCCCATCCTGCAGCCCTCACATAGGTGAGTCTTTTCTTCTCACTGTGTGTCTGGGGTTGAGGATGACTCCTGGCTCAGGCTGTGAGCACACACATTCACCCAGAACCACTGCAGAGCCAACGCAAACACAAATCCCTGGATTATCTACCAATTATATGGAAAAACAAGGATTAATATGCTCATTAGGCCCTGTAACACAGCATTTGTGTAATGGGAACCTCTCTGCCTGTTGGTTCACGTTTACCAGACAATGATGGTGCTTATGAGAAGAGATTACTTTCTTCTTGACTGGAAAAGCAAATTATTTAAGCAAAGTTTGCTTTATATTTCATATCCCTTCCTCTGTCAGCCTTACACACGCACACTTAAGGGCCCATTATCTTCTCATTGATGTGAGGGCATTATGTGTGTAGCCACCATTAATGGTAATGAAAATGGCTCCTGTTAATCTCCTGTGCGCTGATAGTCAGATAATAGCCTACTTATTAAGTACAGAGGCCAGACTAGGAGTTGTACTGAAATGAGCGGTGCATTGTCTCTGTGGGATTCAGATGTAAACACTAAATCATTGCCCTGTGCCTACAGCTGATGATTAAAAAGAAGTTACCGATAGCATAAATGTGCTCTCCTGGCCTGTGCTTCCAAGCACCACAAAGCAACTCTGGGGGCTCTTTCCATCTCACCTTGGGGAGGATCTCTGGAAACAAAATCCTCAGTTGAAGGGACACACAAGGATCATCGAGTCCAACTCGGGCTTTTTGGGGTTACCCTGCACAGGGAACCCCAAAATCCCACTCCGTGCATCCTTGAGAGCATTGCCCAAAAGCTCCTTGAGCTCTGGCAGCCTTGGAGCCGTGACCATTCCCTGAGGAGCCTGTTCAGCACCCAACCACTCTCTGGGGGAAGAACTATTTCATAATATCCAGCCTAAACCTCCCCTGACCCAGCTTCAGCCATTCCCTTGTGTCCTATCACTGTTCACCAGAGAGCAGAGATGGGAGCTGCTCCTGAGGAATCACAGACCTCAATATCTCCCCTCAGTCTCCTCCTCAGGCTGAAGAACCCAAGGCCCCTCAGCTACTCCTCTAATGGCTTTCCCTAGACCCTTCCTCATTATTGAGCTGGGGGAGGCCAGGGGGTCCAACCACGGGGCATCAGCTGCTAACCCTGCTTCGCTCACATCAGTAAGTGTGTGCGGAAAAATCACATAATTCCATTTCATTCAGCCCCAAGGGCAGCCTCCCCTCAGGGACAATCCTTGGGGGTCGTTTTTGCAGCCTGGAACGGCACGGAGAGCAGCGCGCGCGCAAGGTTCGCTTTAAAGCTTTATTTCAGCTTTGCTCGGTTAAAACAAATCCCTCAAACTTCTGGCTGGAGCACACGGCTCTGGCTATAACCGCATGATTGATTTCGGCGCTCCTCGCCCGGCCCGGCCCGGCCCGCAGCGGGTTAAGCCGAGCGCCCACAATGCCTCGCGTTCTGCAACGTCGGCGGCGCCGGGCGGGACCGGGCCGCGGCCGGGACCGGGATTGGGATTGAGATCGGGATCGGGATCAGGACCAGGACCGAGACAGGGCCAGCAGCTGCTCAGGGTCGTGGTGCGTTCCCGTGGCTCCCCGCGCTGGGGCTCGCTGTGCCGGGGCCGCCCGTGCCCCCCAGGCCAGCGCTGAGGTGGCGGCACTCGGGCCCGGCCCCCGCGCTGTCACACAGGACGGTCCCGAGGGCGGGCGGGGTGCGGGTGCCAGGCTGGCGTGGCGGGCAGGAGGCATCTGCCTGCCCGCTACTTCAGCTGTTTCTGCGTTATTTTCTTGCCCAGAAAGCAGAGGCCGGAGGGCTTGGCGGAACCCGGCCATGTTCTGAGGGAGGCTGCAGGACGCCGCTGGGATCCGGGTACCGCAGGTGTGCCTGAAGGAATCGCCCCTCTCTCGGCCCTGCGAGGCGCTGGCTGAGGCGGGTGAGTGGGAAACTGCGCCGCTTTGAAAGTATGCACCGGTCTTGATGTATTTGTGAAGGAGAACCGTGCCAGCTCCGTGGAAGTGGGCGCAGTGTGTGATTCCAAAGGTTTCTTCAGCCTCTGTGGCCTTTTTGCGCTGGTGCTTCTCACAGGGAGCCTTCAGGACCATGAAGTCACCAGGCCACGTCACCCACTGACTCTTCGTGTACTAACTTGCAAAGCCCTTTGTAGTTTGGCTCTGAATTTGCTGCTGTATCAGAGGAGCAAAGTCCTATTACGTATTATTTCCACTTTTAGTTCAGTTCTGCCTTTTTGCTTGTTTAGCCAACTGCAGATTTCATAACCAGAAAACTCATATGGTGTACATCTAGTTTTTGCTCTGGGAGCAGATTGTTTGGGAAATAAGAATGTGAGATTGATCTGTATGAAGCTGTCTCTTTCCACTTTAGAACCCTTGTCAGAAATATTTATATTCTTCAATGGAAACATACTTTGAAAGGGAACATTTTTTTCACGCTTATGTCCATTTATATTAGATCAAAACAATGTATATTTCTTTAAGGTGGCTTCTTTCTTCAGTATTTAGTCATGAAACTTGAACAGCACAGTGGTTATATGTCCAGTCAGCTACCAGAGCTTAGCTTTTTGGTGGTAATCAATGATAATAGAACTCTTAAAACTTTGTGGGAAAATCATTAAAAGTAAAATAGGTACCTCTAAAGACATTACCTATTAGAAAGCTTAGAACATGACATTTTTACTTGGTCCTTTATTTCCAAATGCTTTGGTGGAGGAGGACAAGGTGAAAAGCTGGTGCCTTTAGTTACCTCCTCCTTTTCTTGGATGTCATGGTGTGGATGAAGCTCTGCCTTCCCACCCGAGAGACGTGATGGTTTGGGCTGGGAACTTGGTGCGTTTGGAATGGATGTATGTTCAGACTGCGGTTGGCCAAAGTCTTTCAGTTTTTGTTTAAAAAAAAGATAGTTGTGGCAGAACCAAAAGCAATTGCTTCCTCTCTCACCTTGGAGCTGGAGATCTGAAACTTGTGTATAAACATGGAAGAAGGCTGGATATTGGCTGTTGCAGGATGGGTGTAACTTTCTGCTTTGTAGACAATTCCTGGCACATGCAGAATTGGAGTGGGAAGAGTATTTTCTGTTCAGCTCCAGCAGTGCTCATCTGCCATTGAGGCTGGAAGGCCTCTGCATGTAGACTGCCTTTGCTGGTTATTCTGATTGAAAAAGGAGAAAAAATGGTAAAGGAAGGGTAAGGCTAAGAGGATTGGATGTCCAGCCAAAGAGAGAAGCCTTGGAAGCTGTCAGTAATGTACAAGAAGGTGCTGGGGAAATTCATTCCTGTGGAAGAGGCATCGACATGCAAAGATAAAGCAGCAGCAATGGCAGAGAGGAGAGTCCAGAGGGTGCACTGTTGTTTGGCTGGCTATTCCTGCTGAGTTATTTACTTAATTTCTATACTGCGGAGGAAGAATTCTCCATTATCTCACCAGGGACAAATAGTGGAATTGAAGACGTGGACTGGGAGCCATGTAAATGTGTTTATGGTTGTTATTTAGGATAAATGTATGTAGTGCTATCTCCTGCCCTGCTCATGTGCACATGAGTAAGTTAAGGAAGGTTAAATGTTATGGAAATGTTATTGGAAAAAGTGTGTTTCATTATATGAGGGGTCGTTTGCCACACTTTCATTCTCCTGTTCTGAAAGTTACACAATTTTTACTAGATTATTGATAAAAATAACTGTGCTCAATTTTATTTTAATGCAGGAGGACAGGAAGATTTTATTCACCACTATTTGCAGTAACCTTTTAAGTCTAAAACACTTTCATCACAATTACCTGGTTTTGCCTAATACAAAGTAATTAAGGCTGAAAAGGTAGCACATTCTAAACATCAGTGGAAACACTGCCCCTTAAATTGCACAGAATTAAGCATTTGTCACTGAGATGTTTACAGAGGCATAAGTGCTTCAGATAAAAGGCAGTGAGTTCTGCTGCAAACACCTTCTGCTTTTAGCAGTGGCAACACGTAGGTACAACACTGAGCTTTTTTCCTCTCTGAGTCATGTTATCTTAGCTGATGATGCACAGAACTATTTATTGTACTGCTTTGCTTTATAGATCTCTTAAGAAGTTGATGTCAGTCACAAATGCAATGTTTCCTTACCTGTAGCATTTTACCTTTTTAAACACCTTTCCTTTACTTTTTAAAGATACATCCTCCCTCCATACCTAGGGCTGTGACAGTCATATGTAACAATCATTCACCTTATAAAATTATTGTGAGATTGTTAATTTTATTGATGTTTTAAGGACTTTTGATTATTTAGTCAAATAGCACAGTGAACCAGTGTTAGAGAGTTGCATAAAGGCATTTTTGCTTCTCACACCAGTGTTTGGTGAAAATATCCACCTGCTTTTCTTATGCTTTGTATCTTGACTGGCCAATAATCTTGACATTTAGTAGTTGGTGCTGTTTCTAGTCAGCTAGAAACAGTCAGCTTGGTGACTTCTGTCTTTTATTACCTCTTAGAAGTTTGTTTTCTGGAGTAGAAATGATGAGATGGAGAGGAAGTTAAAACAGAGAATAGATGTTATTTATTTAAAGTTAATTTAAATATGATGCTGTTAGTTGGTAATAGGATTTTTTTTTTTAATCTAAACTGCAGCCTTATGCTGCACCCTATGCTATAGTTCTTCAAACCATGAGTGCTTCATGTACTTCAGATTTTTCCAGGCTGTGTACTGTGTGTGAATCACTTTTTTTGTCTTAATGTGAATTTTATCCATAGCTTGACACTGCTCCCTGCTGTTTTCTGCGTCATAAAATTTAGAGTGAGATGATGTGGTCTGCCAGTGAGACATGCCTGTTGAATTACAATTCTATTTTGTGTAAAAGGTCCAAATAATTGCCTTAATTTCTTAGAATTCAGTTGACAAACAAACTCAATAGTTCTGGAAAATTACAAGTTCTTGTATCATCTAGTAAGGGGTTCTTTTAGCAGCATCTTCTGTGCTCTGAAGTGTAAGAGTTTCTGCTATTTTTTGCGTAGGTCTGATGAGTTGTGTGCATGTGATCCTGTGAAATCATGGGTGTTATGAAGTGCTTTCAGGAAGGGTAGTGGATGGGTCTGGGAGCAGCATCCAGTAGAGTCTGTTTCAATACCTCTTGTGACATAGAAGAATTCCCATGTTTATCACCCCTCACCCACTTTTCAGCCATGACTGAATTACAGCTTTCCACTGATGGAGTTAAGGTGAATAAATCCCCCCAAAACTGCAAAGTAACTGGAAAAATAAGATTGTGGGGTTTATGGTGGTTTGGTTTGTGTGTTTTTCCTCTGCAGCTGGTTGTGAGTCAGTGGTATAGGTTCCAGGCTCTTTGTCACAGAGCTGTGCTTGTGAGGTACTGAGCATCCTACCAAAATCAAATCTGTGATCATGACTTTTAGTTTTTTTCTTTTTCTCCCTTTGCAGAATCATGGCAAGTCCAAGAACAAGGAAAGTCCTCAAGGAAGTCAGAGCACAAGATGAGAACAATGTGAGAAAATTATGATCTTTAGATCAGTTTTGTAGAATTTAATTTGCTTTTTACCTACTCCAAATATACAATGGGGTCTTCTACAGCTGCTGTTGTCTTTCTGCTGTGGCTCACTAATGCTAATGTAGAAATCTGGATATCTCATGTATGCATTACAATACATTGCTGCATATCTGGCACAAGTGTTTCAGAAGTTATAGTAATGCTGGAACCCCTGGGGTCTTTTCAATAACTGGTGTCTGGGGCACAACTTAAAATGGTCCATTTCAAGTAGCTTGATAATACGTTAAATGTGATAGCCACGGAAAGATTCACTTTTATTTATATCAGTACATTAAATTTTGAGTGATTAATCTGATAATAAAACTGAAGTCGTTGCACTGTATGAGCAATAAAGCTACTTCTAAAGAAAAAATTCTGTTTAGATCTGCTGCTATTTACTGCCAAACTGTAGTGTGACTGAAAAAGTGTTCCAGACTTTAAATGCTGAATTTTTATTTTGCCAAGGAAACCCTAAGAATTCAGTTTGATTACTTTCTTTCAAGGCAATGAAAATGAAATCAAAATTAATTCTTTGCATAGTAATTTCCATTTGCTTGTCCATATTTCCTCACTGGTTTTTGGTAGTTGGTGCAGTAATTTTTATAATCCAAGCAGCATAAATAAATACCTGAAGGAAGTTTACGATGTCAGGGAAGTTGTTTCCAAACACTAAGATCCCTTCTTTCTTTTTTGGTGTGTGATGTTTTCATGATTTGCCTTTTTGAGCTGTGAAAACTCCCATGGCCAGTGATGGCAGACTGCAGAGATAACTGTTTTTCTCTCACAGGTCTGTTTTGAATGTGGTGCATTTAACCCCCAGTGGGTGAGTGTCACCTATGGAATTTGGATCTGTCTGGAGTGCTCAGGAAAACACCGAGGCTTGGGAGTTCACCTCAGGTCAGCCTTTCCAACAGACCATGGACTGAGTTGCATTACCTCAGGGTTCATTATGGCTGTGAGCAGCATGTGTTGGTTTGGAATGTATAGAATGTCTCAAATCCAGCATTTCACTGGCAGTTTTGCTTCATGCTCCTCTCCAAAGTGGCCTTTGCTCTCTGTGCCTTGTCTGTAACTAGCTAGGTATAAAACCAGTCTAAACCACAGCTTTATTCTGTTCAGGACATTTCTTTTTTCTTTGTAATATAAATGATAGTTTTTGTTGTTTTCCAAGAAGCATGCTCAGCTGAGATGAGGGTCTATGGAGTAAGAGCTGTTATGGGTTCTGGAGACTCAGTGTGTATGTAATAGGGCCAAAGCAGGGAACAGTTGCTCAAATGAGGAAAGGAGAGAGGAGGGAAATCACCAAAGCAAAGAGGCCGTTCAGAAGTACATTCTTAGCTTTTTGAGGGGTGATTTGAAGCTCATTATTGAGTAGGAGTTGCATAGGAAATGAGCATTTGGAACTGTTCTGTATCTTTCATGGAAGAAAAGGTGAAATTTCTGAGATGAGGACATAGAATCATAGAATTGCCAAGGTTGGAAAAGACCTCTAAGATCATCGAGTCCAACCATCAAAATACATGATAATATACAGAAAAAGAAAATTGCAGAGTGAAGTATGGGAAAAGTTCCTGTTACATAGTAGTCTAGATTAGTTTCTGGACTTCGAAGGAAGATGCTTTTTCAGTCACTTGCCTTCTGTTGACTGTCTCCCTTAAATGCCAATAAATGACATGATTTTGGCTTATTTCAGTGAAGATCTGCCCACCTTCTTATGATGATCTGTCTTTCTGTACTTGGAGAGTGTTCTCTAACATGTTTATACTCTCAACTTTTGAGATAGGTTCTAATAAGCTTTTTTTTTTTTTTGTCACTGTTGATACAGCAGGAAATTAAAACAAGCTGTGATCTAAATTTTTATTTTATTTTTTTTTTTAAACCTGCTTTTCAGTTTTGTGCGTTCTGTAACCATGGACAAGTGGAAGGATATTGAGCTGGAGAAAATGAAGGCTGGAGGTAACAGCAAATTCCGACAGTTCTTGGAGTCTCAAGATGATTATGATCCATGCTGGACAATGCAAGAGAAATACAACAGCAAAGCTGCTGCTCTGTTTAGAGACCAGGTAAGCTCAGTTTTAGGTGTGTCCTTAGTCTTATGATCTGAAAATATCAAAATGCTTTGTAAGCACTTGGTTTTGAAAGAAGGGAAGGTTGCAATTTTTGGAACTTCAGTGGTTCCTGATAAGCAATGTGAGAGAGTGAAATGCTGGAAGAGTTAATGTAAACCTGAATGAGTTCATGGCTCAAGTATTCGGCAGAAGAGAAAAGGAATGTTGTCCTGCCAGGGAGATAAGGTGGGGTTAGAAAAGAGTGTCTTGGGCAGCCAGGAGCTTTTCTGGACTAACTTCCTTATTTTGGTTAACTCTCTAATTTAGCCCAAGGGTATCCCAAGGGTCTGGTACCTCAGAGCTGGCAGTCCAGGACTGCCCTCTTGGTACCCTAAAGGTCTTAGAGTGCTTCTTCCCAAGTTGTGTAAGAGTTTTCTATTGAAATTTTCATTTCTGCATTTAGCTGAGGTAGCTCTGATTTTCAGTGCTGCAGTTTGTTGCAACTGTTAAGTCAGTGGAGCTGTCTCGGTCCTCAGTTCACTGCAGTTCACTACTTCAGCTGTACAGTTCTATCCAAAGTGAATTTTTTATAAATCTTTAGTGTATGTAGTAACATACCACAATAATGTAGTTCTGTTCTTCCATGACTCTGATGAGTGCTTACATCTCTTCATTAATCCAGTCTTCAAACCAAACCCGTCTCCTTGAGGAAATTGTCTAATTTTCTATTTCAGTTGCCTGAAATAAAACCAGTGTTCAATTCAACATCACAGCCTGGGAGTCAGAAAAAAAAAACGGTTTCTTGTGAAAAAAAGTTGATCCAGTAGCAAATTGGAAAAATGACTTGTCCTCATGTTACAGAACCAGTTTATAATTTGTATGAAATCTCTGACTTGACTGTTCTGCCTCTTGTAGGTAGCTACAGTAGCTGAAGGCAAGGAGTGGTCCATTGAAACTTCTCCTGCCAGGAACTGGACTCCACCTCAGCCTAAAATGTCTCTGTCTTCTGCTCACCGGTATGTGCCCTGCTTACCTGATGTTGGTACAGATACAGCATCAGACACAGACACATCAGAACCTGATGGTTTAATGTCTGCTGGGTTTACCCTGTTGGTGCTGGTTGTCTGAACAAGCTGAAGTTACAGAGTATGAGGTAACAGGGCTTTGTTTTTGTAATAATTCTCACTCCCTGCACCTGAGCCTTAAGCCATGGCAGAGAGAAGCGAGCAAGAGCAGGGGACAAGCAACCATGCTTGTTTTACCCTGACTTGTAATGCACCTGAAATTACACACAGGTAGTGTGTGACATCCTCATCTTAACTGTGGTGCTGTGCCAGTTTAGGATTCAATGCCAGGGAAAAAGAAACAGACTTTTCCCTTTTGCTGCTAATTACCAGGAGAGCATCAAAGCTCTGTACCACAGCAATTCTGTTCTGCTTTTGCATGTAGTGCTTGTTACTCTGTGCACTAGAGATCCAAGTTAACTGCAAAAGCAGTTGTAAATCAAAAGAACAAGAGCTTCATGCCTTTTAGTGGTTGCATTAGAGTTCCCTTCTTGATAGATGAAATAAATAATCAATTTTTAACCTGTATTATGGTGATATAAATCAAGCTGTACTGCTGAGCTAGTGGGTTTTGCTTAACATGGCTTTGATTCTTCAATGTTTTATTTCAGTTCTGCTGGACAATCTCAGACTGCAACTGCCTCTTCTGACAAGGCTTTTGAAGACTGGTTAAATGATGATGTCAGCTCCTACCAAGGGTAATGCAATATTTACTGACTTTGAGTGCCTCTCTCTCTAGCATAACAAAATATTTGAAGCACTGAAGAAAAAGTTTGTAACTCCAGATATTGTGGTGGGTTCCAAACCAGGGAATTCTGATTGTATGTTGTACCTTACAGTGATTTGAGTAAAACAGGCATTTATAAAGCTTCTTTTATTCCTTTTCTCATTTTCATGTATCACTTTATTAGGATTTACTCAGCTTTCTGATGTCAGTGATCTGTTAAACCTGGAGAATCATTAGGACCACATTAGCTTGCACAGAGGAAATTGTAATGTGCTAGGATTCCTCAGTGGATCCTTGGTGTTTTTATGAAGTGAGTAGTTTTGTATTTTGGGTGCTGGGTGTTACAGGACTTTATTTTCCAGGTGAAAAAACAATTGTCATTCTTCCATACTTTTCAGTTCTTGCTCAATGTTTTTAATGGCTGCATGCTGATACAGGTGCTGTTTATTCCTATTTCTGTGGCAGTGGCCAAGAGAATCGTTACGTGGGGTTTGGGAACACAGTAAACCCTCCAAAAAAAGAGGATGACTTCCTGAATAATGCCATGTCCTCGTTGTACTCGGTAAGGAATTGCTTGGTGCTTTCTGAATTACTATTTTCTTCTGGTTTAGCCCCTGTTATGGGGGAATATGAGTGGAGAGGAGAAACTAAAGACTGCAGGTGGATATGGAGAGATGCAGAGTATTGGTTGTATTGTCGTAGAGTGAAGAAGATATTGGTGGACTTTAAAAGGCAAAATGGAGAAACTTGAGCAGAATTTAAGAATTATGTCTGGTATCAGTTCGTAGAAATAACTGAAGATACAGCAAAGGATTAAGACATAATAATCAACAGGGCTGAAGGAAAAAAAAATAATTACCTGTAGGGAGTAGGTTTAAATCTGTTAACCCTATTAGCAATGTTCAGAGGAAAACAACTGAAATGTGTGTGTATGTGGGTGCCAGAAGCCCTGAACAGTGATGAAAACATTTGAAATACTTGTGACAGGGTGTGAAGAGATAACAGCATATGGCTGAACAGTTGTCATGATTCAAGCAGAGATAGTGAAAGATGCATTGTTGAAATAAAATGTGAATAAAGTCAGAGGCAGTCTGGGCCATACTGGCAGGCTGCAAAGTCACAGTGCTGAGCAATATTTGATGTTTGGAGTCATTTGGAAAGGCAGTAAGGTCTCCTACCAAGGTTAGTGGCCAACAGCTCTCTGTAGAACCTCATTGGCCTAAATATTCACACCAGGTTCTACTGTTTATTTAAAAAACTTACCAGAGAAATGTAATGCCTGAGCCTTTGAACAGGTTGATCACAGTATTCCAGGTGATCCCATAGGCTGCTTGGTATAGATCAGCTAAATATTTTCTAGGTATCTCACAGTTTTTAGGCCAGAGAGTTCAGATTAGAAGGCACATCTGCAGTGTATTGCAGGTGAGCTAAGACAGCCAAGGAGAGGTGACACTGTTCCTGTGAGCCATTCTTTGAGACCAGGATCTCCCTCAATGTCCTGGCTGGAATGCCCTCGTGTGAGCACAGACACACATTGCAGTGTGCCCTGAAATCCTGTATTTCTGGGAGGCTGAGTTCCTTGCATGGGTGAGGAAAACAATTTGCCTTCCAGTGCATGGGATGATTTTTCTCCGCACTTGTAGCCATTTTTAGCAGAGTAACCTCTGACATACTCTGGCTTGCTCAAATCCACACAAATACTGAAAGTTCATTTCTGTATTTCAGTTAAATGAGAGGCTCTAATTTTTCTCAGTAGCAGGTAGTTCTTACAACTACAGAAAAAGCTGTATTAGAGCATTTTGACTTAAGCTAATCTGTTCTAATGAAAACTTGGTTATTTGCTATTATTATTCACATGTAGCTCACAACTTTATTGCTTTCTTTAAAGGGATGGAGCAGTTTTACAACTGGAGCAAGCAAAATTGCCTCAGCTGCTAAAGAGGGTGTAAGTAAATAAAATGTGGTTTAGTTAGCAGTGGAATGCTAGAAGTGGTGATTTGGATATTCTCTTTTCACTGTGAAATTCTGTCAAATCTCCATTACCTTGGAGAGGATCATGCAGCATTTCTAAATGCATGTCTTTAAAAATCAAAGGGTTTATTCCAGGTAAACGTGCATGTATTTGCTTCTCTTCACAGGCTACCAGATTTGGATCTCAAGCAAGTCAAAAGGTGATTATAGATTTAGCTCTTACTCAGTCTAATTGTCTTTAAGTGCTATGTGTTTGCCTGCACCAATTGTCTTAGATTTGCTCATCAACAGACCAGTGTGTTTTGCCTTCACAGTGCACAGTAGTGTTTAATTCTAGCTTTTAATTCCATGGGAATGGCTATCAGCTGCAGTGATCAAATTAAGCAAGAGATAAACAGGGATACTCTGCTGTTTGTTCCTGTTGGATGTATTGGAGAGGCTCCAGAGCTTGCAGACTTAACATAGCCCTGTTTTACTTCTGTGAATCTTAAACGTGGTCTAGCTTGAAGTAGTTTTCTTGGTAATACTATACAAAGCAAACCATCTTCCCATGGCTAAAGCCTAATAAGATGTTACAAATATGAACTGCCTGATACTATTAATAAATCAGCTTGCTTATGTGTGTTTTAAAAAGTAGCACTGACACAAGGATTTAATTTACCAAACTGGGGTTAAAACAGGGACAGACCTGATTACACAGAGTTCTGACATCAGCAAGATCTGTCTGCAAGGAAAAGTTTTAAATTCAAATGTAAAAATGTATAAAATGGGATTCTTAATTTGCCTGGCTTGAGATGCAAATATTTATAGATGGTTCAGGAGTTTTAATTGAACTATAACTCTTGTGTATGTGCAGCATTAGCTTGGTTTGCTTTCTGATAGGCATAGAAAGTATTGCTCAAAACCAGTGTGCAGCTGCAGGTGCTTGTGTTCAGACAGGTCTATGCACTGGGATATTAATCCTTCAAATGGCTAAACTAGGGCATGTTTGCAACAAAAATCTCTTGTTAAAGCACCCAAACTTCCTACTTCAAAGCTTTAAAGTATTTACTGCTTGGCTTAAGAAAAACTAAGTTTTCTATAGGTCTTCCTCTTCACTCCCTCTGGCAGTTTTCCTTTTAGAAGCTGTTCTTTCTTTAGTATTATTAATAAATATAATATTAAAATTGAAAGCTCATCACATCTGCTGACAAGGACCACAGCAACATGGTACTCTAGAATCTTAAGTTGTGTTACTGAAAGTTAAATTTTGTTCCTGAAACTTCTGACCCTTTGCAGAACAGATTTAGCACATTTTATATGCACTACGTTGGTTAAAAGTGTATTTGGGGCCCAGTGACCAAATGCATTTCACTGTTTCTCTTGTCAGTAGATGTTAAAAGTTGGAAAAGGTTTGTGCTACTTAACTTGCCTGAAAAAATGCTGCCAATTTTTTGCTAAAAGCTGCTTCTACCTTCCTTGCTCTTTTCTCTTTTGCTCTCTGGGTAAAGTTTTGGGGCTACAAGCAGCAGCCAGAGCCGGTAACACCCTCACATCTGTTCTTGTGCATGGACTCCTTGTCTGTTCGTGCTGAAATGTGCATTTGCTCCTGAGCTGTCTTTTCTTTTTCTGCCTTACGTCAAACCTGTTTAGAATAATGTTGTGTGTTTTGTACAGTAGCATTTCTTCAAATCTACTTAAAATTTGTGAAGTGGGATAGAGATACCCAAGCTGTGCACTGTCTGAAAATTGACTGTGCTGCTGTCCACACTGATGATTTCAGGATTTCTGTGGAACTGGGATTTCCTTTTGCCTTTGCTTCTCAAAGAATTTTTATCCTGTAAGGAGTAGAAATACTGGAGATAATGGCTGGGAAAAGGGGAGATCCTGGGAATGCTGTGGCTAAGGGAAAGGCCTCTTAAACCCCTGGGAGTCTATGGAGGAAAGATGTTTAAGGTGCTCCTCTGCCGGGAGGAACATGAGTGAAGGTTCACACCCTGACCAATGGTAGTAAGCAAGTATGAACCCTTAGGAAATGAAACTTAATTACCTGGCATATTGGCCCTTTTGAATTAACCAGGATAATTCAGCAGGTACTCAGTATGATATGGCAATTCTGAAGAAATCTGTCAAAGGCTTGTTATAGTAGTAGGGCAAAAAGTGATTTCAAGCTCTTCTAAACCTGCTGTCCTTGTCAGCCTTGCCTTAGGAAAGTAACATTGTGATTTAGACTCTGGGCTTACATTTTTGTAAACTGCCTCTGAAGTACAATATCCTTGTGCATCTTGTTCTGGATTGCAACAGATTTCTGAAGTTTATTGTTTTTTCTCCCTGCAAACCTGGAGTTTTAAAGAAAATAACAAAAATCTTCTGTCACAGCTTTGGCTCTTGTGTATTGCTCGGAAACACTTGGGCTCTTACAAATGGTAATTGTAGATGATAGTTGTAGATGATAATTGGAGCACTATAAGACAGAGAAACTGAGGGAAAATTGGCCAAAAAGATCTAATTCTACAAGTAATTGAGTTAGTATGGAAAAATAAGGAGGGGATGAGAACAGTTCTTCCAAATACTCAGGCATTAGCAAGGGGCCCATCCTGGAAGCTGTTGCTGGTTGCACCATTGCTTCTGCTTCCAGTGCAAGGTCAGACTTTGCTTGGGCTCTGGGCATCTATTGCCATGTGCATCTGATTTTAATTTATTGTCTTTTAATGTCTCCTGCAGCACTTTGCTGTGTGTGCTTTTCATCTCATTCTGCTTGTATGAATCAAAGCTAAAGGCTTCTTGTGTTTTTGGAGATGCTGCTGAGAAATGAGCCTGCAGAAAGTGTTTGCTGTGGGTTTTTATTGGGTATTTTATTTTTTTTTAAAGAAAATATAACTGACTTTGTTTTTGTTTTGCTTTTAAATAGGCATCAGAGTTAGGTCAGACATTAAATGAAAATGTTCTCAAACCTGCACAGGAAAAGGTAACTTTGGAACTAGCAAATGACTTGCAGAAAAATGCTTGTACTCACTCAGGGAGTGGTTGATTCCTCCTGCCACAGCTGCCCAGGTTCTCAGGGGGTTTTCTGAAAAGGGGAAGCATCAAACAACTCAATGTTAGGCTGTTATCAGAGAAATGTTAATGAGGGTAAACTCCTTCCACCTATCTTTCTCATGTCTACCAAAGTCTGTCATGTTCTTTCTTGTTAAATACCATTTTATAGATTTCATGCTTTCAATAATGAAACATGGAACAAGGGGAAAATGCACCCTAAATGGCTTTAAAGTCAGTTGCTTAAATATATGTATGTTTATATCTATTAGTTGTATCTTGGAGTGTTAAGTTCCTAGTGTTTTACCTGCCTGCCAGCTTTATTTTAATTCAGTCAAGGATTTTTGAGCCATTTGAAAAGAATGGTTTAATCATATTGCAAACTAATTTCTCTTCCATTACCTTTATTAATTCACCATTCTTTACATGGCATTTCAAATCACAGGAGAAGACTCTTAATTAGTTTTTTATTCCCTAGAATTATAC